>NC_083880.1:46715828-47340828 GCF_032452875.1 Bos javanicus | reverse complement strand
TTTTTAATGTTGGTGGGGTGAGAGTTAATTAAGTTTCTTTTCTTCTAAAATCAATTTTATTGAGCCATAGTTTACATACAATAAATGGAAGAAGTGAAAGTGTTAGTCACTCAGTTGTGTCCAACTCTTTGATCCCATGGACCTTGGCCCTCCAGACTCCTCTGTTCATGAGATTCTCCAGGCAGGAATAGTGGAGTGGGTACCCATTCCCTTCTCTTGAGTATCTTCCCAACCCAAGGATTGAACCCGGGTCTCCTGTATTGCAGGTGGATTCTTTACCATCTGAATCACCAGGAAGCCAATGAATGGAGCCACCAGAATCATATCTAAGATATGGAACATTTCTGTCACTCCATAGGTTCCTTCCTCTGCCTTTGGAGTCCCTTCTTCCCACCTTTGCTCTGTAGGCCACCATTTTCTGCTTCCAGCCACCAAAGATTAGTTTTGTCTATAGGGAATCAGGCAACATATCTTGTGTCTGGCTTCTTCCACTCAAAGTAGTATCTGCCATTTCTCCTTCTTGTTAGGTACATCAATAGTTGCTTCCTTCTAACTGCTTAGTATCCCTTTGTTTCGACCCACCATGATTTGCTTATCTATTTGCCTGTTGATAGAGTTTTCTGTGTCTTTAATTTGGGAACGTTATCATAAAAACCCAGCTCTCCCACGTTACAGGCAGATTCTTTACCACCTGAGCCACAGGGGAAGGAAGCCCAAGAATACTGGAGTGGGTAGCCTATCCCTTCTCCAGGGGATCTTCCTGACTCAGGAATTGAACCAGGGTCTCCTGCATTGCAGGCAGATTCCTTACCAGCTGAGCTACCAGGGAAGCTCTGATAATAATAATAATAATAATAATGATAGCTTTGAATATTTTTCTGCCAGTATTTGTATAGAAGAAATGTGTATACTGAATAAGATTCCCACTTGAGTTTTAGGGATACGAACCACTGATTCTTACCCTCTCTTCTTTTCTTTCTTATTCTGTGTCATTTTAGAGAACTGTAGGTTTTGTATCTGTATCAAACAGTGGATTTGCTGTGCAGTTATGGTTTCAGTGTAGCATTTATTCAATGCCACCTTTTTGGGGTAAATGTGTACCTTATCAATATTTGTTGTGTATTGTTTTAAGAACTCCCTATCTGCCTGACAGGGGGCTTCCCAGGTGGCACTAGTGGTAAAGAACCCGCCTGCCAGTTCAGGAGATGTGGGAGACTCAGGTTCGATCCTGGGTTGGAAAGATCCCCTGGAGGAGGGCATGGCAACCCACTCTGGTTTTCTTGCCTGGAGAATCCTGTGGACAAGGGAGCCTGGCGGGCTGCAGTCCATAGGATCACAAAGAGTTGGACATGACTGAAGAGACTTAGCACACACACCACACAACAACCTGAACGCCAGACTTATTCACAAATTCTCAAAGGCTATACATGAACTTCCCTGCTATAGGGATCCCTCTCAGACCTGTGTTGTGCTGTGGCAGGAGATTCAAGTCTAAGAAATTACTATTTGAGGTGGGGTTTTTTGTGTGGTTTAAGTGCTTGGTGCTATTGTGTGGAGAGGCCATCCAAGAATTGCAGGCTGCCCGACCTGGAAAACTGAATGATTTATAACCAGTTGGTGCTGCTGAAATTTGAAGGAGCCTCCATGGCAAGATTTAAAAAGTACTATTGAAAGAGTTGGCATTTGTAGGTGTAGCAGAATGCAGGAGTCTAGAGCCTGGACCTTTGGCAGTTGTAGTGGGTTACGAAGAGTTCCGAAGACACCTGGGCCAAAGGGAAGGCTGGTCTTGGATTGACAGTTGCTTTGCAATCAGGTCTGCTAAAGCTTTTTGAATATAAAGATGGAATGTTTACGGGGGTGAAATGGTAAGTCATAGTTGAAGGAGTTGACATTGACAAGGGAAAAATGGTCAGATAAAAAAATTCAGTGCAAAAGAAACAACCACTGACTGAATAGCTGATGAATAGCTCATGAAATAAACATCGATTAAAAATTATTCTGCTTGGAAACGTATACATTATAATAGGTAAAATAGATAGCCAATGGGAATTTGCTGTGACTCGGGGAACTCAAACCAGGGTTCTGTTTTGAGGGGTGGGATGGGGAGGGAGGGGACACAGATATATCTATGGCTGATTCATGTTGATGTTTGGCAGAAACCAACACAATGTTGTAGAGCAATTATCCTTCAACTAAAAATAAATACATTTAATTATAAAAAATTGTTATTCTGCATTTGTGCATGATTATTGGTGGCCTGCCAACGCTGAAGATGCAAGAGATGCAGGTTTGATTCCTGGGTTGGGAAGATGCCCTGGACTAGGAAATGGCAACCTGCTCCAATATTCTTCCGTGGAAAATTCCGTGGACAGAAGAGCCTGGGGGTCTATAGTCCATGAGGTCACAAAGAGCGTGGTCATAAAGAGCATGCGCACACACATACACACACTCTGATGGCTGAGACACACACCCACACCCATACACACCCTGATGGCTAGAGAGCTGGTGGCTCAGTCTTTAGGGAACTGAAAGATTTGTTGAAGATCTGATTATTTTTACTTTTTATTTATAGCAGAATCTCCCAAATTGCTATTTTCCTACCATGTCAGCATTATGTTTATTGAGGTTGATTTATTATTTTTTTGAGTCTATAGTGATTTCTTACTTGCTCTAAGGTAGTGATTTTTAACTCTGGCTGCAGGAGAGTTAAACAAAATCTAGATGCCCAGGCTGGGCAGTCCTATTCGATAGACTCTAGGTATTTTTAAAGTTCTTAAGTGGTTTCAACATAGAGTCATGGTATACCTCGTTTATTGTGAGTTCCCTCCTTCACTTGCTAAGTATAATTTACAAATCCTTGGCTTTTCTCCATGCTCTTCTGACAACAAAAACTACTTTATAACTTTATAAACATGAGCACTGTATTCTATACCACTTTGCTTTGTGTCCCCTTGGTAAGGAGAAATGATTACTTCTCTGGATTTGATTTCTTAATAGCAGGGAAGAGCTGGGTGCTGATGTGGCTCTTGGGTGAGAAAGTGAGCATAGCTTTCATTGTTAAGTACATAACTTTAGGAAATACAGAGGAATAAGAGGAAGAAAATAAGTCCTTTGCTGTCCCACCAGTCAACATTACAGTTAACATTTTGGTGTGTTTATACATGTGGCACACTTATACATACACAATGAGTTATTGCCGTACATACTGCTTCTTTCATTTTTTAAATTGCTTTTAATCCTTTTCATTCATTGTATCATTTTAGGAAATTGATATTGTTATATATTGCTGAGGTCTACCCTCTTAATGAACTTTTAGATGAACAGTACATTGTTGTTAGCTGCAACAGATCTCTATAACTTATAGAGATCTTCATCTTGCATAATAAACTTTATATCTGCTGAAAAGCAGCATCCTGCTTTCCCCTCTGTACCAGTTCCTGGCAACCACCATTCTACTCTCTGCTTCTGTAATTGACTGTTTCATATACGTCATACAAGTGGAATTGTGCAGTATTTGTCCTGTGACTGGTTTATTAATATAATACTGTTTTTTTTTTAAATACCAGTTTTTGTATATAACTTAGGGCACACATTTCCCCATGTCAGTCAGTATTTCTGTGCTATCTTTTTAATGACTATAGTGGCATTCCTCTGTAGGATCATACCATGGTTTTGGGCTTCCGTGGTGGCACAGTGTAAAAGAATCTGCCTGCCAGTGGAGGAGACGTAACTGATCCCTGGGTCGGTAGGGAAGATCCCTTGGAGAAGGAAATGGCAACCCATTCCAGTATTCTTGCCTGGGAAAGCCCATGGACAGAGGAACTTGGAAAGCTAGTCTGCAAAAGAGTCAGGCATGACTTGGCCACTAAATTGCAACAACAGTCTCTTGTATCACAGATGAATTTAATATTGGCTGTTGATTTCCTTTTCCAAGATTAAATAAAAGTATTAAGCAGGAATGATTGTTACATTATATGAAAGTGAAAGTTACTCAGTTGTGTCTGACATTTTGTGACGCCATGGACTGTAGCACACCAGGCTCCTCTGTCCACGGAATTCTCCAGGCAGGAATACTGGAGTGTGTAGCCATTCCCTTCTCCAGGGGATCTTCCTGACCCAGGAATCGAACCGAGATCTTCTGTTATATTATATGATTGACCTTTATTATTAATTTTTAAGCATCATTTACTCTGCATATGTTGGGGCATGTTTAATACAGGTGCTAAGTTCAGCACTGGGGATAGTGCCTCTTGTTCTGTACTTGTCTGGCTGAGCAGGTAGACATTATCTTGCTGTGTCGTAACCATCTTTATGGTTCCCAGATGCTATGATGAACTACGGTGATCAGAGGCCAGACTGATGGAGTTACCCCCTGAGGGAAATGGGTGAGATGAATGTGTTTGGAGGAACAGCATGTGCAAGGGCCGGAGGGCTAGGATCTGATGCCATCAAGGAATTAACTGAAAGATGGAAACCACAGCATAGCAGGATCAAGTTACATAGTAGGCTTCACAGTGGACCTGAAACCTCGTGAAGCAATTTGGGTGTCATTCTTTGGCTAATTAGGACACCATCAAATGGTATGGTAGTTTCTGTAGCATGGCCATTCCTGCTGCAGTAGAGCCATCAAGATGAAACAAACAGGAGGCTTTTGTGCTGTTGAGATGATGGTTTATGCAGTGGAAGTGCACATATTTGGGAGTTCTTGGTCTGAGGAGGGCAGGCTTAAGCTCTGGAGAAGGAGCTCTGCCATCTTAAAGCTTATGTCTTGTTTGTATAAGCATTGTTAGGACAGGAATACTGATTTAAAGTTTGAGTTCTGCTGCTGCACTGCTTATAACTGGGTGTCCTTTGGCAAGTTACTTTTAATTTCTCTGAAGCTCAGTTTCCACTTTTATAGAGTTAGTGTGCCTGTCAAGTAGTAATTTTTGTTTATGTAATGAGAGGTAAGAGATGTCTCTGGCACACATGGACACATAGCTGGAAAACTACTGTCATTATTTTCATTTTCATTATTGATGAATCAGACCTTTTATCCCTCAGCCCCGTCTTTCCCCTTGTCTTGGGTTCAGGGGCAAGATAGCACTTGTTCAGTCGCTCAGTCGTATCCGACTCTTTGTGACCCCATAGACTGAAGCCCACCAGGCTTCCCTGTCCTTAACTGTCTCCTGGAGTTTGCTTAAGTTCATGTCCATTGAATGAGTGATGCAGCATGCAGACAGCATGGGCTTGCTTGTTCTCTTTGTTTTGCACAGAGTAGGAAGAAGGGTCAATTAGGCACTGGGGGAGGACACTTTCCCATTTCAGGTTTTTTGGCAGATTTTGCCTTCGGTTTTACCACAAATTCTAACATAGACCCTAAACGTCACTGTTTAAAATCTTTTGCTGTGTTTGCCTTTGGGCCTTGGCATTTCCCCACTTGAAAGTTCAACTCTACACATAAAAGACTCTCATCTCAGGTTAGTGCGTGGTTTCTGGCCTTGAGGCTGTCTTCATAAGTCTTGAGTACTTGGCTGTTGAGTGCTTTGTCATTTTGGGACTTTCAAGAATATATTTTTATTTTCAGTGGTCACCGTCTTCTCCTTTTCTTCCTCTTCTTCTTCCCTCCATTTGTCCATCTTGGACTTTGCAGCCCTCTGCCCCAAAACCTTTCTCAAACTTCCTGCCCTATACTTTCTTTGGCCCCAAAACCTTTTATGCTCACTTGGGTCTACGTCTTTAGGGCTTTCCAAAGGCTGATGTTCTGTAATAGACAGGCAAAAAGGAGTGGATGGGTCCCCTCAGTATAGCTTGTTGTTGTTGTTCAGTCGCCCAGTCGGGTCCCACTCTTTGCAACCCCATGGAGTGCAGCACGCCAGGCTTCCTTGTCCTTCACTATCTCAAACTCATGTCCACTGCGTTGATGATCCATACAACTGCCTTCTCCCCTGCCCTCAGTCTTTACCAGCATCAAGGTCTTTTTCAGTAAGTTGACTCTTAGCATCAGAATGCCAAAGGATTAGAGCTTCAGCTTCAGCCCTTCCAATGAATATTCAAGGTTGTTTGCCTTTAGCATTGACTAGTTTGATCTCCCTGCTGTCCAAAGGACTCTCAAGAGTCTTCTCCAACACCACAGTTTGAAAGCATCAGTTCTTTGGTGCTCGGCCTTCTTATTGGTCCAGTTGTCACAACCATACATGACTACTGGAAAAACCTTTGACTAGATGAATCTTTGTTAGCAATGTGATGTCTCTGCTTTTTAATCCACTGCCTAGGTTTGTCATAGCTTCTCTTCCATGGAGCAAGTGTCTTTTAATTTCATGGCTGCAGACACCATCCACAGTGATTTTGGAGTCCAAGAAAATAAAGTCTGTCACTGTTTGCATTTTTCCCCTCTCTATTTGCCATGAAGTGATGGGGCCGGACGCCATGATCTTAATTTTTTGTATGTTGAGTTTTAAGTCAGCTTTTTCAGTCTCCTCTTTCACCTTCATCAAGAGGCTCATTAGTTCCTCTTTACTTTCTGCTGTTAGGGTGGTGTCATCTGGATATCTGAGGTTATTGATATTTCTCCCTGCAATCATGATTCCAGCTTGTGCTTCATCCAGCCCAGCATTTCATATGATATACTCTGAATATGTTAAATAAGCAGGGTGACAGTATACTGCCTTGATGTACTCCTTTCCCAATTTTGAACCAACCTATTGTTCTATGTCCAAGTCTAACTGTTGCTTCTTGACCTGTATACAGGTTTCTGAGGAAGCAGGTAAGGCCGTCTGGTATCCCCATCTCTTTCCAGAGTTCCTTGTGATCCACACAAAGGCTTTAGTGTAGTCAGTGAAGCAGAAATAGATGTTTTTCTGGGATTCCCTTGTTTTTTCTATGATCAAGTGGATGTTGGTAATTTTATCTCTGGTTTCTCTACCTGTTTTAAATCTAGCTTGTGCATCTACACTTAAGGCTTCCCTGGTGGCTCAGTTGGTAAATAGTCTGTTGCAATGCGGGTGACCTGGCTTTGATCCCGGGGTTGGGAAGATCCCCTGGAGAAGGAAATGGCAACCCAGTCCAGAGTTCTTGCCTGGAGAATTCCATGGACAGAGGATCCTGGTGGGCTACAGTCCATGGGGTCACAAAGAGTCTGACATGACTGAGCGACTGACTTTACTTTTGTACACCTGGAAGTTCTTGATTCACATACTGTTGAAGCCTAGCTTGAAGATTTTGAGCATTACCTTGCCTAGCATGTGAGGTAGGTACAATTGTGCAGTAGTTGTAACATTCTTTGGCCTTGTGCTTCTTTGGGATTGGAATGAAAACTGACCTTTTCGAGCCCTGTGGCCACTGCTGAGTTTTCCAAATTTACTGGTATACTGAGTACAGCACTTCAACAGCATCATCTTTAAACAGCTCAGCTGGAAATGCATAACCTCCACTAGCTTTGTTTATAGTAATGCTTCCTAAGGCCCACTTGACTACACACTCCAGGAAGCTTGTAAGGGTCAGTTAAACATTGGGTAGAGAAATGGAGTACAGAGTACTTGATGAAAGTGGTCTTGTCCAGATGGAATTTTACCCCTCTCTGTTTCTGGTGATGAGGGCCAATGGGAAGGGTTGGCTCCTGCAGTGGACGTATACATCTGAAACAAACATGAAGATAAAATTAGCCTAGTAAAATAAATGTATTCTACACTAAAGTCCTATGTTTTAGCTAAAGTTTACATGGGTTTAGTTCAGTTCAGTTGTTCAGTCATGTTCGACTCTGTGACTGCATGGATTGCAACATGCCAGGCTTCCCTGTCCATCACCAACTCATGGAGCTTGCTCAAACTCATGTCCATTGAGTTGGTGATGCCATCCAACCATCTCATCCTCTGTCGTCTCCTTCTCCTGCCTTCAGTCTTCCCCAGCAAGTAGAATAAATGTATTCTACATTAAAGTTCTTTCATTTCCCCTAACTTGGGTAAGTGTAGATTTGAAAGCTCTGCTGGCATGCATATGGCAGTGGGGCTGGATGTACAGCAAAGAGGTTATGGTCCCTCTGGATGTGACTCTATGGCAAGTAGTCTTATAAAGACCCAACAGTTTTCACCATCCTCTTTGCTTGTCCTATCTTCTGGAAAACATAAGGTCTTGGCCCTGGTAAAAATCTGTCAGGGTCTCTTCAGGCATATTTTATTAATACATTTAGGTATGGTTGTTGTCACACTCTTTTTTTGTTCAGATCTTGGAAAACTGATGGATGGCAGTGGCCAAATCACAATGTAGAAGACTGATGGATTTGGTTACATAAAAATAAAAACAATTCTAAAAGATCATTCATAGAATTTGCGAGCAAGCAAAACCCTGGACTAAGATATTTGCATCAAATATAACAAAAAAGTATTATCTATCCTATGCATTCTACAGAATCTTTAGCAGCACACCTGGCCTCCACTTACTAGATACTAGTAGCAATTTTCCCGGAGAAGGCAATGGCACCCCACTCCAGTCCTCTTGCCTGGAAAATCCCATGGACAGAGGAGCCTGGTGGGCTGCAATCCATGGGGTGGCTAAGAGTCGGACACGACTGAGCGACTTCACTTTCTCTTTTCACTTTCATGCATTGGAGAAGGAAATGGCAACCCACTCCAGTGTTCCTGCCTGGAGAATCCCAGGGACAGAGGGGCTGCTGTCTATGGGGTCGCACAGAGTCGGACACGACTGAAGCATCTTAGCAGCTTAGCAGCAGCAGCAGCAGTTATCTCCCAGTTGTGATGACCAAAAGTGTCTTCAGACATTGCCAGATATCCCCTGGAGGGAAAAAAAAAAATCACTCCTCACTGAGAGCCACTGCTTTAAAGAGTCATGGATGAGATGTGAACAAGAATGCAGAATGTGGATGAACAGTTAAACCGAAAGAGCCACCTCAAAAATTTTTGTGTTTGTGTACCTAGCTCTATCCCATTGCGGCAACTTGACATTCTGGCAGCTATTTCTATTATTTTTCCTTTTTGCCCTTTAACTGTTGAATTCTCCAATTTTGTGTTTTCTTGTTTATATTTCTGTTTTTCTCCAGCCTATCTAAAGTATTTGTTGGTTGAGGTGTCTTAAGAAAATTTCCTAAACAGAAGGTTTTCTACTTGTCTTTCCAAACTTCTTGTAGGGCTGCCTTCTCATTTGCAGGACAACTTGTCTGGCTTATTCATTCTCTGTGGGAAGTTAATTGACGCTAAGATCTGACATTGTTCTAACCTGAGAGCCAGTGAAGGTTTCCTGTCCCTTCTCCCCTCTACCTGCATGTGGTATTTTTTTTTTCTATCTTAGGGAATTCCCTGGTGGTCCTGTGGCTAAGACTCCACACTTTCACTGCTGAAGGTTCAGGTTCAGTCGCTGGTTGGGGAGCTAAGATCCATTCATTCCTAGTACGTTGGCTGTGGCTGAGCTGTCTAGTATGATCACCGCTAGCCAAACTTAAATTTGATACAAATAAAGGTTCAGTTTCTGTATCTGCACTAGTTACATTTTAAAAATAATTTTATTTATTTATTTATGGTTGCGCTGTATCTTTGTTGCTGTGGGCTTTTCTCTAGTTATTGCAAGAGGGGGCTACTCTAGTTGCTGTGTGGGGGCTTCTCCTTGTGCCGCTTGTCTTGTTGTGGAGCACAGGCTCCAGGGTGCACAGGCTGCAGCAGTTGTAGCTCCCAGGCTCTAGAGCACAGGCTCAGTAATTGTGGCACAGTCTTAGTTGCCTCGCGGCATGTGGAATCTTCCCGGACCAGGGATCACACCCGTGTCTCCGGCATTAACAGTTGGGTTCTTTACCACTGAGCCCCCAGGGAAGACTTGCGCTTGTCACATTTTAAGTGCTTAGTATCCTGTGACTAGTGACGAATGTATTGGACAAGACAGATGTAGGATATTTCCATCATTGTAGAAAGGTTCTGTTGGATAGTGCTGGACTAAAAGATAGATACTGTAATGCATGTCAAAGAAATGCCTCTTCTATTTTTTTCCTCCCTAGTATTCTAATATTTTTGATAGTCAATTTTGGTGGTCCCCCTCTCCAGAGGGTGGTTCAGAATCTGAATGACTATAAATGAAAGTGGATGAGGACTTGAAAAGTGATTAAGTAATGAGTTTTTTAATGCTATGCTATGCTAAGTCACTTCAGTCGTGTCCGACTCTGTGTGACCCCATAGACGGCAGCCCACCAGGCTTCCCCGTCCCTGGGATTCTCCAGGCAAGAACACTGGAGTGGGTTGCCATTTCCTTCTCCAATGCATGAAAGTGAAAAGAGAAAGTGAAGTCGCTCAGTCGTGTCCGACTCTTAGCAAACCCCATGGACTGCAGCCCACCAGGCTCCTCCATCCATGGGATTTTCCAGGCAAGAGTACTGGAGTGGGGTGCCATTGCCTTCTCTGGAGTTTTTTTAATGTTTGGATATAATTGTACTCTGACTTTCCTGTGCAGGAAATACAATGTCTGTGTGTCTTATGTTGTTTGTATGCTTGACATGATTTGGCTGCTTTCTCTTTTTCTAGGTGCTAAGAAATGGCACTTGTGGGGCTCATCTCTGCCTGAGAATCGGCACTGGAAGAGCTGACTCTGATCTGGGCTCCTTGTATTGACAAGCCTTAACTTCCAACCACTTCAGTCCCCAAGCTACTCTTTTTCTCTTAATGATGGGTATTGGTAAGAACACTACATCCAAATCCATGGAGGCTGGAAGTTCAGCTGAAGGCAAATATGAAGATGAAGCGAAGCACCCGTCTTTCTTTACTCTTCCGGTAACAGCATTCCCTGTCTTCCTTTCTTGTTAAGTCACTCTAAAGTAGTTTCTGCATTGAATAGGATTAACATTAATACTTCTGTTCTCAGTGAAAGTTAAGGCGATTGAAGAGCAAATGCTTTTCACACAAGATAGTCTTTGGGAACCCTGTTGTCTGACAGTGGTTTTAGCCTTGCTCTCTGCCTAGAGTCAGGGCTTTCCTAGTGGCTCAGAGGGTAAAGCGTCTGCCTGTAAAGCGGGAGACCTGGGTTTGATCCCTGGGTTGAGAAGATCCCCTGGAGAAGGAAATGGCAACCCACTCCAGTATTCTTGCCTGGAGAATCCCATGGACAGAGAAGCCTGGTAGTCTACAGTCCATGGGGTCGCAGAGTCGGACTCAACTGAGTGACTTCACTCACTCACTGCCTAGAGTCACCTGCTGGGATTAATTCCAAGAAGGAAGCATGCCTTGCTGTGAACACTGTAAAACTGGCCCAGTGTTCACTGTGCACTAGAGGGTGTTGAAGGCTTAATTTTATCTCCAAAAATGTGTTTTTATGAAATAATCTGTGACCCAACTTCAGACTTGGATTTCAAGGTGGGAGGATGAATGAGTGCATTCATTGTTTGGAACCCAAATGTCCATGACTTATATTATGGTAATAGCATCCAAGATAGAGATATTTTACCTGGATAAGTGATATCAGATAAGTCGGATAAGGTTGATGACACACATTCATTATATTCAGTGCTAATATTTTTTTTCAGATGTAGGATTATGACTTGATGTGTGTAAAGATACCTAAAGTGTTGGTTTAAAAAAGAAAAAAGCTCTTTAGAGGGATCTTGCCTCAGGTTTTTTTCCCCTTAGTATTAGAAATGGTAATATCAAGAATACCATTCTAGGATTCTTTAAAACAGGGTCCTGGAATTTGCCTTGCTGCAAATACCCAGTAAGAAAGATATGAACACAGCATCTTTAAGTACATTGGTTGACCAAATCTGCAGTTATATTTTGATTTTTACTCTGTGAAATCAGGGAGATTTTCCACTGATTTTGTAAGTGGTGTTACTTGTTTTCTTTCTTCAAAGTAAAAATTTCTGTTATACTGAAGGCTTATCTAGAGCAACAGAGAAATCAGGTTTCCAGGTTTAAACTAGAGCATCTTTGAAAAATGAAAAGGAAAGTTCATGCCTGGGTTTTGACTTGTCTCTTCTGCACCATTTGCTCAGCAGACCATTTACCCTGCCCTACTCTACTTGAGAGACAAAAACTTTAGTTCACTTGAGTCTGCTTTGTCATTATGGTTTAGAGATTTAGGCTTATTTTAGCATTCAGGTTGTGATAGTGCACAATTAGCAGTTAAATTCACCAATATATGTTATCAGTTTTCATATTCACTGTTGTTTTTTGTGTCCCTCTTCTCTGTTCACTTGTCTTTTAAACCATACCAAGGGTCTATGAATGGCCACTGTCTTTGTGTGTTTGCACTTCTGAAAACAACTGTATGTTGCTCTGAATTCTTGAATGGACTTCTCTTAACTGTACAGTACAGCCTCCCATTCTATCTCCATTTTTCTTTAACTGCTTTCTTATGATTTGTAAGTCTTTTTCTAGTGCTTCCTTCTGGCTGGATTCCCCAGTGTTATTTTTCAGTTTATTAATTCTTTGTGTACAGTTGTGTGTTTATATTGAACTTTTATTGCCATGATTGTATTTCTTATTTCTAAAGTTACTATTCAGTTTGTATCTGCCTATTTTTAGTTCTTAATTTCTTATATGTATGTGTTTTTAAATGTTTGTGCATTTTAAAATGTACAAATGACCCTAATGTACTATTTTTCTCATTGTTCTATTATACTTTCATCTGGTGTGAAATCCTCTTGTTTCTTTTGATATTTTCTTCTCTCTCCCTGCCACTCCCTGCTTCTCTCTCTATAGTTTTGCCTTTTCTTTTCCTGGATCCAGTCCAGAACCTGGTCTTACAGTGGGAGGTCTTCCCGTCTTCCCCCGGTGGTACAGACCATAGCATGAAGGAGTGAGGAGACCTGCTGGCCCTTGTGTACCGCCTGATTCTGGCCCTCCCCTTATGCAGGGACCCCTGAGCCCCTGTTTCCCCATGGAAGTTGCCTGACCAAGGTCTTCTGGGCCCAGAGCTTCTTGGGTCCCAACGTCCACCCATTCATTGTTTTATGTTTCTTGTATTCTAAAAGACTTGTCAGTTTCTAGCCTTGCCTGTTTGGAGGTTTTCCAAATGCCATTGTTTTTTTAGGGGTGCAGTTGGGAAGGAGAATTCCTCAAAGCCTTAATTTCCAGATTCATTTTCACCAGGAGTACAACAAGAACATGGGAGCTGGGAATATAAATATACTGTGTAGTTAGACTTAAAAATAATGTGAATATAAAGTTAATTTAACACTCGAGCAGTTTCATTTAGAGATGTTATAGAATTTTTACTTTATTCTTTGGCTATAAAAGTTAAGCATTAAAAAGGGAGAAGAAATAGAGGAGTAATAGAGTTGAAATCAAAGGGATTGAGCTACTGGGAAGGATGTGACATACCAAGGGGAGAAGCTGTAAAAATCAGCACATGAGCCACCAGGATGCCATAGAACAGGGATGCCAAGAAGTGTGTTAACATGGGCTCCCTCAGAGCGTATAAGAAAATAGAATATGAAATAAAAGAAGGAAAACCAATGAAAACAAAAGCTTATCCAAAAATGTTCATGAAGAAATAGTTCATGTGTTGGAATTTGAGGTTGTAGAAAGTTTTGTTAGAAAATATTTTGTAATATAATAAAAACAGGAACAGTATGCCGCCCTTATTTAATCACTAGTTAAATTACTTACTCTAAGAAAACTGAAAAAATAAGGTAGAAGACCATTTGAAAATATTTGTTATTATTTATTTGCTGTGCTGGTTCTTGCTGTGTGTGGGGGATCTTTGATTTCCGTTGCAGCATGCAAACTGTTAGTTGCATCACGTGGGCTCTAGTTGCCTGACTAGGGGATCAGGCCTGGCTCTTGCATTGAGCATGTGGAGTCTTAGCCGGTGGAGCATCCTAGTGGGATTTTGAATCTCATTTTGAATGACTTGTTGTTGATAGGGCAGAGATAGGGGGTTAGGTTGGAGCCGGTCCCTTTTTGATACCCAGTTGGTGGGATTATTTTGGTCACTGCCTCTCTGCTCTTAGGACATGCATCTGTCTCTCCTTCCTCATTCAGAGACCACAGGGTCTGCACACTAATTTCATAGAATCTGATAGTCTTAGAGTTGAAAGTGGCTTTAGAACTTTCGTAGTGGTTCTGTGGGAAGGTGAAATGTAGGGCTTTGCCCAAAGCATCTAGCTAACATGATGTGTTAAGTTTATCAGTTGGATCACACAGGCTCTTGTCCCCAAAGAGTTCATAGCCAGGTGAGCAAGACAGGGGCTGCACATGCATTGATCATCTGAGTTTCACTGATGTTCCTGGGGATAGTCTTCCAAATAAAGAGTTGGGAGCGGTGGTGATTTAACTGCTGTAGTTGATGCTCCAGTGGGAGCAGTGGTGAAAAGTGATACTCAGTTTTGTTTCTTACAGCTATTTGTCAGTGTTAGCATCTGACTGACTTTGTGGTTCTGGTTGTGGTTTTGTTTTCTTTTCCCTAAAATGTGGCCCCTCAGTGCATTTGAGAAATGGTGTTTCGGATTAGAAGGTTAGTCCTCCTAAGAGAATCTCTAAGCCAGTTTCAAATATAGGTGATTTTTTTTCTTCTGACTATATTCTCTCATGGAAAATGTGATTGCATTAGAAAAAGCCAGGTGTGGGGAAAGGCAAGGGATGTTGAGGTGGGGAGAGGACCCTTGGCTATGTTGGTCTCTGGATGCAGTGGCAGCTGAAATGGACCCTGAAGTGAAAGGAGGCAGGGTCAGAACATGTCAGGATAGTGCAGGGGAAGGGAGCAATCTGAGGCAAGTCAGGGGTAGAAGAGTAAAGGTGTGGAGGATGGTGTCAGAACAGTAGGCTGGAAGCTGAGATTCCAGGTAGCTCCTGAATGATTGGCTAAAAAGTTTAGAACTTTATAGTCTATCAGTAAAAAGCTCTCCCAAGAGTTTTGACTAGGGGAATAACCTAAAAGGTTGCACTTTAGAACACACTGGAGTTGGGCACAATTAGACAAAGAGAAGTGTCATTTTAGTCAATGCTGGCTTCTGTAACAATTTACCATAGACTGGGTGACTTAAGGGTTTTCCTCGTGGCTCAGACAGTAAAGAATCCTCCTGCAATGCAGGAAGCCTGGGTTCGATCCCTGGGTCAGGAAGATCCTCTGGAGAAGGAAATGGCTACCCACTCCGGTATTCTTACCTGAAGAATTCCATGGACAGAGAGGAGCCTGGTGGGCTACAGTCCATGGGGTCTTAAAAGAGTCAGATACAACTGAGTGACTAACACTTCCACAGACATTTCTTTCTTACAGTTTTGTTGGAGTCAGGGAAGAACAAGATCAAGGTACTAGCAGATTTGATTCTTGATGGGGATTCTTCTTGGCTTGCAGATAGCTGCCTTCTCACAGGATCCTGACAAGACTGAGAGAAGAAGCTCTGGTGTCTCTTCTTAAAAGAATACTAAGCCTGTTATGGGGGTTCTACCCTTAAGACATTATCTAAATTGAATTACCTTTCAAAGGCCCTACCTTCTAATCATCTTGGGAGTTAAGGCTTCAACATAATGAATTTTAGGGGGACAAAACATTCAGTCCATAACAGATATCTGTTGTAGTTCTCATTTAGCAAGTATTTATTGAACACATTCTGTATTAGAGATGGCCCATATCTATGCATAAAACCTTCCAATTTACTTTTTGCCCTCAAGTAGTGGGTGAACTGGAGAAGGCAATGGCACCCCACTCCAGTATTCTTGCCTGGAAAATCCCATGGATGGAGGAGCCTGGTAGGCTGCAGTCTATGGGGTCGCTCAGAGTCGGACACGACTGAGAGACTTCACTTGCACTTTTCACTTTCATGCATTGGAGAAGGAAATGGCAACCCATTCCAGTATTCTTGCCTGGAGAATCCCAGGGACGGGGAGCCTGGTGGGCTGCCGTCTCAGGGGTTGCACAGAGTCGAACACGACTAAAGCGACTTAGCAGCAGCAGCAGCAGCAGTGGGTGAGCAGAAGCAGTAAGTGGACAGTTCCAGCACAGTAGAGTGAGCATTGCAGTAGGAATTCCTGGAGCATACAGTTGGGCTGACTAGAAGGGCCCTGCGGAAAAGGCAATGGCAACCCACTCCAGTACTCTAGCCTGGAAAATCCCATGGACGGAGGAGCCTGGTAGTCTGCAGTCTATGGGGTCGCTCAGAGTCGGATACGACTGAGCGACTTCACTTGCACTTTTCACTTTCATGCACTGGAGAAGGAAATGGCAGCCCATCCAGTGTTCTTGCCTGGAGAATCCCAGGGACGGTGGAGCCTGGTGGCTGCCGTCTATGGAGTTGCACAGAGTCAGACACGACTGAAGCGACTTAGCAGCAGAAGGGCCCTGGACTCATTTGGGGAAAACTGGTTGGGGTGAAGACAGGTTAGGACAGGGAGAGTCAGGGAGGCTTCGGAGATACCAAAGTCTTAAGTGTGGGTAAATGCAGCAGGAATGGAGATGAGGCTGATAGAAGAGATGCTGAGGAGATTTTGAGAGCTGAGAGAGAGGAGAAAGTTAAGGGTGACATTTAGATTTATATAAAGGGAACCTGGTTGTGTGATGGAACCTTTGCAGAAAAGAAGGAGTACAGGGAAAATCATAGGTTTGGAGGATGGGGGAAGATAGAAGATAATGGATTGCATTTGAGAAATTGTGGATTTGAGATGCTGATGAAATTCCTGCAGACACTGGGGCCATGGAACTTGAAGCACAGAGAAGCAGGAGTGAAATAATAATAATAAATTCTCTTAAACACATGGGGTTACGGTGGCTGCTGGCTGAATCCAAAGAGAGCTGGCATGGGAAGAAAGGAGAGTTGAGAATCTCGCTGTTGGAGATGCCAGCCTGTGGGCGTCTTAGAGCACTGGGACAAGGACATCACTGCCTGCCAGGGCCTTACTTCATCTTGGCTTTCCAAAATGTAAACATAGAAAAGTAACCAATAGGGCAGCTCTGTATTTGTTTTTTTCTCTAGATCTGTGCCACCTCTAGATTCTCTAGGTCTTGTGCTACTAGCACAGTAGCTGCTAGCCATATCTGGCGATTTAAATGCAAATTAATTAAAATTAGATAAAATACAAGTCCAGTCTCTCAGTTGGACTAGTCAACTTTTTTTTTTTTTTTAATTTGTTAGCTGATCAAGCCCTTCCTAGACTCTAAAATTCAGGCTCTTATTTCCTTGTTTGCTTTGGAGTTAGAAGTTGGGCCTCAGGCTGGCTAAGACATCTAGAGGCCAGTGTGCTGGAGTGCAGGGAGGTGGGACAGTGGGAACAAAGCTGGCTGTTACTCAGAACCAGGTTTGGTGATGGTCTCAGGAATGGGTTGCTGGGGGTACAGGTGTTCAAGATCTCGGGGCATCCTATGTTAGATAATTGTTTCCTCAAACGTTACAAGTGCTGATTTTTTCAAAAACAATTCCTATGGAAGGAAATAAATGAAAATTTATTTTATTCTTAAAATAAAACAAAGACTCATGACAATAATGAGAGAGTAAGCCATACATAGAGGAAGAATAATGAATAAATCACATTAAAATCAAGAGACATGCAAAGCCCCAAGGTTCATAGAAATTAGGTCATATGTTCAGTTCAGTTCAGTCACTCAGTCGTGTCCAACTCTTTGCGACCCCATGAATCACAGCACTCCAGGCCTCCCTGTCCATCACCAACTCCCGGAGTTCACTCAGACTCATGTCCATCGAGTCAGTGATGCCATCCAGCCATCTCATACGCTGTCATCCCCTTCTCCTGCCCCCAATGCCTCCTAGCCAGTGAGTCAACTCTTCGCATCAGGTGGCCAAAGTATTGGAGTTTCAGCTTCAGCATCATTCCTTCCAATGAACACCCAGGACTGATATCCTTTAGGGTGGACTGGTTGGATCTCCTTGCGGTCCAAGGGACTCTCAAGAGTCTCTCCAACACCACAGTTCAAAAGCATCAATTCTTCGGCGCTCAGCTTTCTTCACAGTCCAACTCTCACATCCATACATGACCACTGGAAAAACCATAGCATCGACTAGATGGACCTTTGTTGGCAAAGTAATATCTCTGCTATGTTCAGAGTTGATATTACATAGGAGAAAGATAGTAAAAGAGCTTCTCTATATCCCAGGGAAATCTTGTTAGGCAAGTTTGTGTGCTTTTAGAGGTAGGGTGCGACGCTCAATATGCCAGCAAATTTGGAAAACTCAGCAGTGGCCACAGGACTGGAAAAGGTCAGTTTGCATTCCAATCCCAAAGAAAGGCAATGCCAAAGAATGCTCAAACTGCCGCAAAATTGCACTCATCTCACATGCTAGTAAAGTAATGCTTAAAATTCTGTAAGCCAGGCTTCAGCAATACGTGAACCATGAACTTCCAGATGTTCAAGCTGGTTTTAGAAAAGGCAGAGAAACAAGAGATCAAATTGCCAACATCAGCTGGATCATGGAAAAAGCAAGAGAGTTTCAGAAAAACATCTATTTCTGTTTTATTGACTATGCCAAAGCTTTTGACTGTGTGGCTCACAAGGAACTGTGGAAAATTCTGAAAGAGATGGGCATACCAGACCACCTGAGCTGCCTCTTGAGAAACCTGTATGCAGGTCAGGAAGCAACAGTTAGAACTGAACATGGAACAACAGACTGGTTCCAAATAGGAAAAGGAGTACGTCAAGGCTGTATACTGTCACCCTGCTTATTTAACTTCTGTGTAGAGTACATCATGAGAAATGCTGGGCTGGAAAAAGCACAAGCTGGAATCAAGATTGCCTGGAGAAATATCAATAACCTCAGATATGCAGATGACACCACCCTTATGGCAGAAAGTGAAGAAGAACTAAAGAGCCTCTTGATGAAAGTAAAAGAGGAGAGTGAAAAAGTTTGCTTAAAGCTCAACATTCAGAAAACTAAGATCATGGCATCCAGTCCCATCACTTCATGGGAAATAGATGGAGAAGCAGTGTCAGACTTTATTTTTGGGGCTCCAAAATCACTGCAGATGGTGATTGCAGCCATGAAATTAAAAGACGCTTACTCCTTGGAAGGAAAGTTATGACCAACCTAGACAACATATTAAAAAGCAGAGACATTACTTTGCCAACAAAGGTCCATCTAGTCAAGGCTATGGTTTTTCCAGTAGTCATGTATGGATGTGAGAGTTGGACTGTGAAGAAAGCTGAGCACTGAAGAATTGATGCTTTTGACCTGTGGTGTTGGAGAAGACTCTTGAGAGTCCCTTGGACTGCAAGGAGATCTAACCAGTCCACCCTAAAGGAGATCAGTCCTGGGTGTTCATTGGCAGGACTGATCCTGAAGCCGAAACTTGAATACTTTGGCCACCTGATGCGAAGAGCTGACTTTTGGAAAAGACCCTGATGCTGGGAAAGATTGAGGGTAGGAGGAGAAGGGGACGACAGAGGACGAGATGGTTGGATAGCATCACTGACTCAATGGAAATGGGTTGGGTGGACTCTGGGAGTTGGTGATCTACAGGGAGGCCGGCGTGCTGCGATTCATGGAATTGCAAAGAGTCAGACATGACTGAGTGACTGAACTGAACTCAGCTGAGGATGTGTGTAAGGAATGAATGTAGACCAGCACGAAATCAGAACCAGAAACAAACAGAAGTCTTAAAGAACTGCCATACCCTAAGGACACTGGCCAGGAAGCACAGCCAGGAAGTGGTTTACTGTGCAGTTCCCCTGTGTTGCTAGCTCCTATATCTTCTGAACCTGGAAGGACATCCAAGGAAAACTAAGTAAATAGGTTGAACTTACTGTTGGCATAGAGTGATGATACAGTCTAGTGTTTCCACTGAGCCTTAAGTTTTTGTTTTTTTCTCCTTCTAACAGGCTCTGTGAGAGTATTTGAAAACTTGGCACCTCTCTTGGGTGCCAAGAATAGATCATTCAATCTGGAGATATTAAGGGGATGGTCTGAGGAGTAGCTTTATTAGGTTCAATTTTATCAAAGAATAGGAAAAATATTCATCAGTGTTCATACAAATCTGTTATTTCAGATTTCCTTGGTATATTTTCTTTAGAGCCATATAATGTTAAGAACCCGTGATCCCTAACTTGGTAGGTACCACGCAAACCTTGTAACAAGCTACTTACAGCCCAGTTGGGGTGTGAGATATTAGGGGGAAAAAAAAAGTATGTGTGTGTGTATATATGTGTGTGTGTGTGTGTGTGTGTGTGTGTGTGTGTGTGTATGTATGTCTTTGCCCCTGGCTCCTGGCACAGAGCTCTGGAACCCCTTGTAATTTCCTAAGTGAGAAGTACACTAGGAGCATCATGTTTTAATGAGGTGACTCTGGGTGGGCTTCTGGATGGCTTCTGGTTGGAGACTGGTCACCAAAAAGACCAAGCCATGATTTGAAGCTTGGAAATTTCAGCCTCATACCTCATCCTCTGGAGAGAGAAGAGTTGCTGGAAATGGAGTTAATGATTGATTATGTGTACTGGAGAGAGTCTCCATACAATCCAGTAGTGGAGAACTTGGAGAATTCCCAGGTTGGTGAAAATGTTCGCACCAATAGGATGATTGACCCTGGTTCCACAGGGACTGATGCTCCTGTCTAGACCTTGCTCTCTGTATCTCTTTATCTGGCTGTTTTCCTCTATCCTTTATTATATCCTTTAATAAACTGGCAGACATAAAGTATTTCCCTGAGTTCTGTGACCTCTAGCAAATTAATCAGACCTGAGGAGGGGGTTGTGGCAACCTCCAATTTGTAGATAAATTGGGCAGAAGTTGTGGGAAAGGCTTGGATTACTACTTGGGATTGACGTCAAAAGTAGTAGGGGGAGCAGTCATGTGGGACTGAGCCCTTAACACTGTCTAGGTAGACTGTCAGAGTTGAGTTAAATTGCAGAACGTCTAGCTGATTTCACAGAGAATTCCTTGCTGTGGAGAAAAATCCTCTCCCATTTGGTGGCAGGAGTGTCAGAGGTGAAGTATTCTGTGTGAGCAATAAAGGAGACAGAAAAGATGGGAGTAGGTAGACCAAACTGGATTTTTCTAATATAGTAGAAGACACAGCAAGTCAGCAAACAAACCATAAGTATTAGGGTTTGAATTCAGTAAGGGTGCTGTGGGCGTGCCCATGAGGAACCCCTGCCCAACCACACAGAAGATGACACGAGTCCTGAGAAATGTCTGGGTGTAGCAGGTCCAGAGGAGGGAGAACGAGGATCTTTTGACTGAGGGAATAGTGGCATCCATCTCCTGCCCTGGGTACAGGTTCATTGTAAACAATACGGTAGAGTTGGGTTGGGCAGTAGGGGTGCTCATGAACGGTTGTAACAGAAACAGTTGCACTCAAGTTTTAGGGTAGAGAATTCCTGCTGTGGGCACGAGGAGGTCTGGAGATTGGAAGGAGAGCTAGGGTTTAAAACAGTTCAGGTGGGACTGATTATGACTTGACCTGGGAGAGCAGAAAGGAAAGGAATTCTTTGCTTCCCAGATGCTTCATGTGAGGCTCTGGGAACACAGATTCCTACCCCTGTGAAATCTCCAGGTGGTGAGAGAAGACAGATGATAAATAAGCAGAAGCATCATGTGGCAGCTGGTGACAAGCTCTGTGACAAAAATAAATCAAGGAAGGGAGATAGCAAGGGATAGAATGTGAAGTCACACTGGTCATTCAGTACCTGCAGACTGTTGATTAATTTATCCTTTAAAAAATGCTCTTGGTTATTTCCCTCTGGTTCAAAACTCTAGGGAACAGCAGTGAATTAAACAGCAACCCGCCCTGACCTCACAAAGCTTTCATTCTGGCAGGGGAGACAGGTAATGTACACTAAAAATAGATCACATGTGTAGATGTATATCTAAGCACCAAGGAAAAAATAAAACCAGGAAGAGGGATAGAAACTGCTCAGGCTGATATGTTAAACTTTCAGTTGGCCAGGAAAGGTGGCACTAGAAAATGGAAGACCATCATGGCAGTGTGTGAGCTGCAAGTGCAGACACTGAGGCAAGAGGTGCCTGGTGTGTCTGAGGAGCCCTGAGCAGGAGGTGTGGCTGGACAGAGGGTGGGGTGATGTCAGTAGACTATGTAGGCCTCATGGCCCTGGTGAGGATTTTGGCTTTTCAAGTTAGATAAAAAGCTGGTAGTGGGCTTTGAGCAGAGGTGTGATGTGCTCTGCCTAATTTTAAAGGCTCCTTCTGACTGCTGAGTGGGAAGCCAACTGAAGAAGCAAGCAGAAGATCAGTCGGGAGGTGATTCCCACAGAGCAGGTGGGCTGACAGGGCTCCAGGTAGGGTGCCAGCAGTGTAGGGGTGGTGACAAGTGGTCAGGCACTGGAGGAGAGCTGACCTGGATGCTGACGGACTAGATGAGAGTAGGAACAAGAGAGAGGAACCAAGGATGGCTTCAGGTTTCCCCCCGAGCATCTGCGAGATGAATTGGCCAAGTACTGAGATGGTACAAGGCAGAGGGAGTCGTAAGTTTAGTGTGACCATGGAGACACTGGATAGAAAGCAGGGAAGGGCAGCGGTGTGGCTGAAGCTGTTCCCTGCATGTGGGCAGTGTGGAGATGGTGTAAAGCCAAGGGATTAGATGGTATCTCCTAGGGATAGATGCCCCTAAGAGAGCAAGAGTGTCTGCGGACCCTGCACTGAAGAGATGTGGTGTTTGGAAGTATGGAAGCTGAGGAGGACCAGCAGTAGGGAGAAGGAAGGAGTGGTAGCTTAGGTGGGAGGGAGACGTCAAGAGAGGTCATTGTTTGAGCGGGAGAATGACATTCTCCTTGGTGTGCATAAGCAGCCAGTGAGGAAGGCATTGCAAAAGTAAGCTGGATGAAGAGTAAGGATGGATGACTTGACTTAGCCAGGTGAGCACCAGAGAGGACAGTGAAGGTTTGTGCGAGAGTGACTGTAGTGATGTGCCGCGGTCCTAAGATGGGGTAAAGAGGGAATTAAGGCTGATGCATCATGAGCTCTGAGGCATAAGATGTTGAAAAGGCATTTGGGCTTGGCAGTCCTGCTGAGGTCAGGAAACTGGGAATTAGGGTCCTTGGAATTAGGTCATAAGATGGAATTAGGGTCCATCTTTCCTAAGAGGAAAGATGGGTAGATCGGGAACAGGCAGCTTTGAGAGGCGCTAAAGGTACAGATGTGACCAAATTTGGTGTTGTCTTAAGTGTGGGTGGTAGGGTATACAATAGGAAGTCAGGAATGACTTGAGGAGGTTGGGATAGGCCACCTGGGCGTATGGTGGCCCCTTTTGCTGAAGTAAGAGACACACAGACAGGAACATTTTTAAGTTGGTGTGAGGAAGTAATGAATTGATAGAGCAGAATCTTTAATTCTGTATTCTTTCATTATGCTTTGTGTTCACGTTCATATATAGTCAGGAAAGCCGTGATTGATTCCTTTGCTGCTGCTGCTGCTACTAAGTCGCTTCAGTTGTGTCCGACTCTGTGTGACCCCAGAGACGGCAGGCCACCAGGCTCCCCCATCCCTGGGATTCTCCAGGGAAGAACACTGGAGTGGGTTGCCATTTCCTTCTCCGGTGCATGTAAGTGAAAAGTGAAAGTGAAGTCACACAGTCGTCTGAGGTCTTTTCCCTCTTGTCTTCTAGCAGAAGTAGGCTGCTAGAAGACAAGTCATACTTGTTGATACATCTCCCCTTTATGCTCACAAGGGTCCTGGTTTGGTTGATATCCGGTCACTTTAATTATAACAAAAAGTCATGTATTAATTTTAGTTGTTCAGTCACTAAGATGTGTCCAACTCTTTGCAACCTCTTGAACTGCAGCGCGCCATGCTTCCCTGTCCTTGACTGTCTCCTGGAGTTTCAACAAACTCATATGCATTGAGTCAGTGATGCCATCCAACCATCTCATCCTCTGTTGCCCCCTTCTCCTTTTGCCTTTAGTCTTTCCCAGAATCAGGGTTTTTTCCAGTGAGTTGGCTCTTCCCATCAGGTGGCCAGAGTATTGGAACTTCAGCATCAGTCCTTCCAGTGAATAGTCAGGATTGATTTCCTTTAGGATTGACTGGTTTGATCTCCATGTTTTCAAGAGACTCTCTTCTCCAGTACCACAGTTTGAAAGCATCAGTTCTTTGGCACTCATCCATCTTTATGGTCCAACTTTCACATCTGTACATGACTACCGGAAAAACTGTAACTTTGACTATACAGACCTTTGTTGGCAAAGTGATGTTTCTGCTTTTTAATCTACTGTCTAGCTTTGTCATAATTTTTCTTCCAAGGAGCAAGCATCTTTTAATTTCATGGCTGCAGTCACCATCCACAATGATTTTGGAACCCAAGAAAATAAAGTCTGTCACTGTTTCCGTTTTTTTTCCCCTTCTATTTGCCATGAAGTGAAGGACCAGATACCATAATCTTAGTTTTTTTGAATGTTGAGTTTTAAGTCAGCTTTTTCACTCTCCTCTTTGACCTTCATCAAGAGGCTCTTAGTTCCTCTTCACTTTCTGCCATTAAAGTGGTATCATCTGCATATCTGAGGTTGTTGATATTTCTCCCAGCAATCCTGATTCCAGCTTATAAGTCATGCAGCCAGGCATTTTGCATGATGTACTCTGCATGTAAGTTAAATAAGCAAGGTGATAATATGCAGCATTGATGTACTCCTTTTTGCAGTTTTGAACCAGTTCATTGTTCCATGTCCAGTTCTACCTGTTGCTTCTTGTCCTATACACATTTCTCAGGAGACAGGTAAGGAGGTCTGGTATTCCCATCTCTTTAATAATTTTCCAGAGTTTGTTGTGATCCACACAGTTAAAGGCTTTGGCGTAGTCAATAAAGCAGAAGTAGATGTTTTTTGGAACTCCCTTGCTTTTTCTGTGATCCACCAGATGCTGGCAATTTGATCTCTGATTCTGCTGCCTTGTCTAATCTAACTTATACATCTGGAAGTTCTTGGTTTATGTACTGCTGCAACCTAGCTTGAAAGATTTTCCCCTTGGACAGCAAGGAGATCAAACCACTCAGTCCTAAAGGAAATCAACCCTGAATATTTATTGAAAGGACTGATGCTAAAACTGAAGCTCTGATACTTTGGTCACCTGATGCGAAGAGCTGATTCATTGGAAAATATGGAGTTTGGATCATGGTTGGAACATGGTTCTTTATAGTAGTGAGAGTTTCATGTTGTGGACTTAAACTTGGCTGGGAGATGTATCCTGCTGGCAGCTAGTTGTGTAGGCAAAGAAATGTCACAAACCCAGTTGTCTTGCGTAAAAAGCCATAGCATGACTTAAAGGTAGTTTTAAAAGCAATTTTTTATTTGAATTAAGACTATTTTATACTGTAAGAATTATATACTAGTGAATTGAGATTTTTTTGGAATACTTTGAAACTAGCCTTATACTTGGGTTATATAATCTGTATGACCTTGAATAAGAAATTAAAGTTTTCTGTGGCCTTATTTCTTCAACTGCAGAAATAGGTGGATTGAAATCTCTCTGGACTGCCTTAGCCAAGCCATGCTGCTCAGATCTTTATTTAGTCTTTTTAAAGTCTTCCCTGTTATAAAAATAAATTGTCTCCATTGTGGAAAATTACCAAAATCTGTAAAGAGAAAAAGAGGGTAAAAATGGCTCCATTGATTAAAGGCAATCACTGTTACTATTTTGGTATACTGGTGTATGCCTTTTATATTAGCCCTTTTAAAAAGCAGTGTACAAACAACACCTGAATGTGTACTGATTATAAAAGATCCAGGACTTCCCTGATGGTCCAGTGGTTGGGAATCTGTTTGCCAGTGCAGGAGACGGCTTTGATCCCTAGTCTGGGAAGATCTCACCTGCCTTGGGACAGTTAAGCCTGTTGCACTGCAGCTACTGAGCCCATGCTCCCTAGAACCCATACTCTGCAACAAGAGAAGCCACTGCAATGAGAAGCCTGCACACCATAGCTAGAGGAAGCCTGCATGCTACATCGAAGACCCAGCACAGCCAAAAGAGAAAAAAGGATCCAGATCCTTCTGGATCCTAGTCCAGAAGGGTTGGGAATGAAAAGTACCTATCATTACTCCTTACCCTGCTGCTGCTGCTGCTAAGTCGCTTCAGTCGTGTCTGACTCTGTGCGACCCCATAGATGACAGCCCACCAGGCTTCCCCGTCCCTGGGATTCTCCAGGCAAGAACACTGGAGTGGGTTACCATTTCCTCCTCCAATGCATAAAAGTGGAAAGTGAAAGTGAAGTCGCTCAGTCGTGTCCAAGTCTTAGCGACCCCATGGATTGCAGCCTACCAGGCTCCTCCGTCCATGGGATTTTCCAGGCAAAAGTCCTGGAGTGGGGTGCCATTGCCTTCTCCGACTCCTTGCCCTGAGGGCAGCCTATTAGTGATTTTGACTTTTCTGGATCCTTTCCCACATATTTTGGAGAGATAGAGAGGGTATTAAAATTTTTTTTTTTTTTTATCATAATCCGGATAATTGTAGGCTTATACTTGTGACTTAAAAAAAAACCAACAGAATTTCTTGGACTTGTTTCCTTGTCAGTGCATCAGTTTTATGCTTCTATTTTTTATTTTATTTTATCATTTATTTATTTTTGACTGTGCTGGGTCTTCGTTGCTGTGTGGGCTTTCTCTTCTGTGTCAGGTAGGGGCTGTTCTCTAGTTGCTGTGCACAGGGCTCTCATTGCAGCGGCTTTTCTTGTTGCAGTGCTCTAGGGTGCACAGGCTCAGCAGTTGCAGCACAACAGGCTTGGTTGCCCCGCAGCACATAGGATCTTCTCAGATCAGGGATCAAACGCATGTCCCCTGCACTGACAGGCAGATTCCTAACCACTGGACCACCGGGAAAGTCCGTTTTATTCTTTAAAATGGCTGAATATTGAGAATTCCTTAGCTGTCCAGTGCTTTGGATTTGTTACTTTCACTGCTGTTGGCCAGATTCAAGCCCTGGTTGGGGAACTAAGATCCTGCAAGCTGTGCAGCGTAGCCAAAAAAATTTTTTTAATGGCTGAATGCTATTCTTGAAATAGATACATGATACTTTAACAATGACTTTTTGATAAACATTTATGGTTTTCCAAGTATTCAGCATTTTAAGTAATGCTGTAGTCATCAACTGTGAACATATATATTGCATAGATATTTCTGGAGGATAAGTTTCTGTAAGTAAAATTGCTGGCTCCAAGAAAATGCCTATTTCAAATCCCAGTGCTAAGTTACTCTCCAGAAAGCTCATTCCACCAGGAACATAATCTCTCTACGCCCTGGTCAACACCAGATTCCTCTTTTAAAATTTCCTCCTAATTTATGTTAAAATATAAAATTATATTTTGTAACTTTTGTAGTTTTAGCTAAGGTTGAACGGGTTTTTGTTTGTCTCATTGGATATTTTACTTTTTTTCCTATGGATAGATTCCTATCCTTTGGGTTTTTTGTAGGTATTCTTTTTGAATTACTAGTACCAATCATTTGTTATGTGTTGCCCTGTTTTCTCTTACACCATCACTCATCTTTTTACATCTCCTTAGTGTGTTTTATCACACTAGAATTTAAACTTTTAATGTAGTTTTTTCTTTTTTTCCTCAGTATTTAAAAAACGTAGTTGTGTTGTTATTCACACATAAAATCACTTTCAGTATTATTTTTTTCAAGATAATTTTTAAAAAATGGAATCACTAAGCTAAAGACTGAAAATATTTTCAGATATTTGCTGCAGTCAGCCAGGACCTAAGTTGCACCTCACCAAGGGTAGGCATGAAGAAGGTCATGACCTACCAAGTGGCCAGGTTTTCTTTGAATCTCAGGATAACTTCTAGTCCTTATCTTGAGGGTCTAGAAACTCAATTTTGTTGTCATAGACAGCCACTACCCATCCACATCCCCTCAGTGCCACAAAGAAGTGGACACACCAGTGGGCTAGTTTATTTAATTGCTGTGAGAAATATAAATTAGTAAATAAGGGTAACAGCAGTGCATGAATTGCTCGAACTGGCATACATTTCTTCCCTGTAGGGACATAGAAGTTGTTAATCTGGCATTGGGAAAGGACCTTAACCAAGGCCGCTCAGGATGCTTCTCACCTGCTCAGAAATTGTAGCATTGTCCTCACACCCAAGCCTCCCTTGTCCCTAGAGGCTGCTGGGGTCCTGCTCCTTATAGTTCCTCAGAGCGTTCCATTTCTGGTGTCCTTCAGCTGACTCCCATTCATGTATCCTCATTCTATAGGACACATGATGCATTCCCATCAGAAACATGTGTGGTCCCTGGTGCATATGTGTATGTCAGGAGCTTCATTTAAGAAAACTTAAAACTTGGCTAGTCTGATAGGGGAATTCATGCAGTTATTTTCTTTGAGGGAAAACATTTTTATACAATAGAGTGGTATAGGGTGAAACAAACCTCTGAATGAATTGTTTCTCTTCAGGTGGTGATCAATGGAGGGGCCACGTCCAGTGGTGAACAGGACAATGAAGACACCGAGCTCATGGCAATATATACAACAGAAAACGGCATCGCAGAAAAGGTACCTCTTTCATCAGCCCCATCCATTCACCCACTACTATACAAGGAAGATCCTATATAAGGAAGTGGGTATCCATCTGGAGTTTTTGTCTCTTCCTTTCTGAGTGTATATGTGTTTGTGTTCTTTATAATGGAAATAGAAGGAGTGATAAGGAATAGTACTTAGAAATTTTTATTGTTTTAATGGCAATATTTAAGTGAGAACCATGTAGAGGTCTTTAACTAGATATTTTTAAACCTCAGCCAGGATCCCATAGTGAAGTGGTTAGGAGTTTGAGGTCTGTCGTTAGGTCTGGATACTAATATGACTCCAATCCTGAGGGAATTACTTAAGCTTTCTGGGTATTAGTTTCCTCACCTCTAAAATGGATATAAAAATATCAGCATCTGCCGTAAAGTTGTGGGTATTGAAATAATATATATAAAGTTATTAGCATTGTGCCTGGTACATACTGTTCAATTCTGTTCGGTCGCTCAGTTGTGTCCAACTGTTTGCGACCCCGTGGACTGCAGCACACAGTACATACTGTGTACAGTAAATAAAAGACGCCAGTAGATAAGTTATGTAGACTGTGAAAATGCCTTGAACAAAGATATTTGAGAATCACACACGGAAGTGGGTGATCCCTCATCCCATCTGCTTGGCAAATCAGTCTGTGTGACCATAGAATGTATGACCATATTCATAGGGGCCTGGAGAAAGCTGCCCAGAGAGGATCCGCATGCCGTAATTTCTTTTTCTCTTTGTATCTGCTACTGTGTCTGATACATGTGAAAAGTATAATAACATGGAATTTCCAGACTGCTTTGCAGCCCTTAGACGTCTCAATTTCATTTGAGTTTCATTTGACAAATTTTTAAGACAGATTTTATTTTTTATCATTAACTTATATAATGATGTGTTATATTCTAGAATTGCTATATTATACTATAGACAGTGTATACTGTGTATTCTAATAACAGACCCCTGGGAAGTTGATATATACAAATATAATTCCTAGCTCAGGTACTAGTGCAGTAAGTATACAGTACAATCACAAAAATGGTAAAGAACAAAATAAATTATGTTGAAATTCTTAAATAATCAAATTTTTGTGTCTGTAATTTCTTTTTCTCTTTCTCTCTTTTTCTTTCTTTTCTAGTTTGGGAGATGGAAATTTCATTTTTGGCTATCTTGACCAATATTGCTGTTGTTTGGTCAAGCTATTATAAGTTACGTGAATCTTAATTATAGATTCATGCCAAGATGTTGAAATTTCTATAGTACTGATTTCCGAGTTGCTCCTCAGAGCATGGAGATGGGAACAGCCATTGTTGAGGCTTTGGTCTGCAGCAGAGACTCTTTACATAGGGCAGGATCTGGGAGCTTACTCCTTATCTGGCTTGAGTTTCAACATCCAAGAGACACATTTTGTAGCAAAGTGCTTCTGTCTTTTACAGACTTGTTGAACTCCATCCTAACCACAGATATTTGATCCTTAATCAGAGAGTCACCAGAATTTCCAGGCTGAAGGCTGTCATGATTTTGGATGTTCATTATCCAGGAATTGATGGCTCTCTTTTGAAATGATTGATAGAGTATTAATTTTTCAGGTTGTAAAATATCTGTAGGTGTACCTTTTACTGATCTGCTGGCAGGAAAAATGTCTAGTACGGTAATGTTAGCACGTTTATGCTAGACATTTATTGTTCGGGTGAACATTTTCTTTATCATCTGAACTTTAATAGGTGTGTATTTCCTTGAACACTAGTGAAATAGAATATCTTCCTATTTTACTGGTCCTTTTTCTTTTCCTACGAAATGGCAAGAATAGTAACAGTTCTCATACCTTGAATAGTGCCAAAGGTCCAGACCCTTAGCTTCAGCAGCCTGTCACATTTAGTCCTCTTAGCAACCCTGTGAGAAAGGTACCATCACTATCCTTGTTTTAAAGGTGAAGAAAATGAAATATTAGGTCTTTTGTTGTCTTGAATTTGTGTAAAGAAAACTTGACACCAGAGATTTTACTCTTTGGGATCTTGCTTTTCAGATGGCATTGAAAGGCTCTCTGAACACTTGACTATGAAATAAGAATGAACCATTCAAGGAAAGACAAAAGAACTGAAAGCAAGAGATTCTGTCCCAAGTGTTCTCCATATCCGTAGGGTTTCTTAGCTATTCATTTTAATGTACTTACTTATTTTATTAAAAACTTTGCTTTTCTGGTGTCCATTAAAACTCTTGAATTTCTTTTCTTTTTTTTTTTTTACTGCAAAGAAAATTTTATTTTATATATATTACTAGTCATGAATTTGTCATTATGACATAAATGCTGCCCAGTGCCATTAAGCAAATGGCATGACCATTTTATGTCCACAATTCACTTCTCTATTTACAAACATAGTTTTCATAATTTATAAAAGTGTATCTCTCAGTGAAGGTTGAACATTGAGATGCAACCTAGCATCCATAATATCTGCTGTTCTGCAAATATCAATGTAGGACAGAAGTATTTATTCCCCTTTCATCTGAGTGACCTTACGTGGGAAAAAAAAAAATTCTGGCTAATCTGATATTAGCTATAAGAGACTCATTTTGGAATTTGCTCAAAGGGATTTTTTTGCTGAAAAGACCAGAAGGTTAGTGCCCCAGATCATCAATCATAAGTCCGTAGGATGATGTTGGGACTCATTTCCAGTACTTTCTTAGTATGGACCTCAGTATCATTAGGATTCTTCAGTTAGGGAGGCTGAGGGACTTGAACTTCATAATGAGGGTGTTTCTTTTTTAAGTTTTAACCTTTTTTGATTTATGAACCATGCAGATTCTCTCTCTCTCTCTTTAACACCAAAAACATTTTGTATTGGGATATAGCCAATTAACAATATTGTGATAGTTTCAGGTGAACAGTGAAGGAACTCAGCCATATGTATACATATATCCATTCTCCCCCTAATCCCCCTCTGTCCAGGCTGGCACATAACATTGAGCAGAGTTCCATGTGTATACAATAAGTTTTTGTTGGTTATCTGTTTTAAATATAGCAGTGTGTACATGACCTTCCCAAAGTCCTTAACTATCCCTTCCCCATGGCAACCATGAGTTTGTTTTCTAAGTCTGTGAGTCTCCTTCTGTTTTGTGAGTAAGTTCATTTGTATCATTTTAGATTCCACACATAAGGGATGTCATATGATATTTCTTCTCTGTGTGACTTACTTCACTCAGTATACACTCTCTAGGTCCATCTATGTTGCTGCAAATGGCCTTATTTCATTCTTTTTAATGGCTGGGTAATATTCCATTGTATATATGTACCACATCTTCTTTATCCATTCCTCTGTCAATTGACATTTAGATTGTTTCCATGTCTTGACCATTGTAAACAGTGCTGCAATGAACAGTGGCATGCATGTGTCTTTTCAGGCCATGTTTTTCTCTGGGTATATGCCCAGAAGTGGAACTGTGGGGTCATATGGTAGCTCATAGTTTTAGTTTTTTAAGGAACCTCCATACTGTTCTCTGTAGTGACTGTATTTTACATTCCCACCAACAGCACGGAAGGATTCCCTTCTCTCTACACCCTCTCCAGCATTTGTTGTTTGTGGATTTTTTGATGATAGCCATTCTGGCTAGTGTGAGGTGATATCTCATTGTAGTTTTGATTTGCATTCTCTAATAACTAGCAATTTTGAACATCTTTTCATGTGCCTGTTGGCCATCTGTAGAGAAATGTCTATTCAGGTCTTCTGCCCATTTTTGAGTGGGTGGTTTGTTTTGATGCTATTAAATGTCATAAAGAAAGAAAGAAAGTGAAGTCACTCAGTCATGTCCGACTCTTTGCAAACTCATGGACTGTAGGCTACCAGGCTACTCCATCCATAGGATTTTCCAGGCAAGAATACTGAAGTGGGTTGCCATTAAATGTCATAAACTCTTTGTAAATTTTGGAAACTAATCCCTTATCAGTCCCATTATTTGCAAATATTTTCTCCCAATCTGTGGGTTGTCTTTTTGTTTTGTTTATTGTTTCCTTTGCTGTGTAAAAGCTTTTGAGTTTAAGTAGGTCCAGTTTGTTTATTTTTGCTTTTGTTTCCATTAGTCTGGGAGATGAGTTAAAAAAGACATTGCTGTGATTTATGTCAGAGTGTGGTCTGCCTATGTTTTCCTCTAAGAGTTTATAGTGTCCAGCTGAACATTTAGATCTTTAATCCACTTTAAGCTTATTTTTGTGTATGGGGTCAAAGAATGATCTAATATTTTTTACATGTGGTTTTCCATTTTTACTAGCATCATTTACTGAAGAGACTGTCATTCCCACATTGTGTAGTCTTGCTTCTTTTGTCATAGATTAATTGACTATAGGTGCATGGGCTTATTTCTGTTTTTTTTTTTTTATCCTGTTCTGTTGATCTATTCCTATTTTTGTGCCAGTACCATACTGTCTGGTTGACTGTGGCTTTGTAATATAGCCTGAAGTCAGGGAGCCTGATTCCTCCAGCTCTGTTTTTCTTTTTCAGGATTGCTTTAGCTGTTCATGGTCTTTTGTATCTCCATACAAATCTTGAAATTTTTTGTTCTAGTACTGTGGAAAATGCCATTGGTAATTTCATAGAGATTGCATTGAATCTATAGATTGCTTTGGGTAGTATAGTTATTTTAACAATATGAGTTCTTTCAATCCATGAACATGGTATATCTTTCCATCTGTTTGTCGTCCAATTTCTTTCATCCGTATCTTAACGGTTTCGGGAGTACAGGTCTTTTGTCCCTTAGGTAGGTTTATTCTTAGGTATTTTATTCTTTTTGATGCGATAGTAAATGGAATTGCTTCTTGTAATTCTCTTTCTAATCTTTCATTGTTAGTGTATAGAAATGCAACAGACTTTTTGTGTATTAATTTTGTAACCTGCAAGTTTACCAAATTCATTGATGACTTCTAGTAATTTTCTGGTAGCATCTTTGGGATCTTCTGTGTATAATATATCATCTGTAAACAGTGACAGTTTAACGTTTTATTTTCCAATTTGGATTCCCTTTACTTCTTTTTCTTCTCTGATTGCTGTAGCTAGGACTTTCAGAACTATATTGATTAAAAGTGGTGAGAGTGAACATCCTTGTTTTGTTCCTGATCTTAGAGGGAATGCTTTCAGCTTTTCACATTAAGTATGATGTTAGCTGTGGGTTTGTCATATATGGCCTTTATTATGTTGAGGTTTGTACTCTCTGTGCCCACTTTCTGGAGAGTTTTTTTTTTTTTTTTTTTTTAATAATTTATTTCGGAGGCGGCAGGACGCGCGCGGCCCGGCGCAGAGCGCCGCTCAGGCCTCACGGCCCGGCCACCCGCGTCGACCCGCCCTCTGCCCGCCGCCCCGCCGCCTGGCGCGGCGCGCCGGGAAGCGGAGTCCGCGATAGCCCGCCCGGCCGCCGCCGGCCTGGAGAGTTTTTATTATAAATGAGCACTGGATTTTGTCTAAAGCCTTTTCTGCATCTATTGAGATGATTATATGGTTTTTATTCTTCAATTTAATTGATTTACAGATGTTGAAAATCCTTGCATCCCTGGGATGAATCCCACTTGATCCTGGTGTATGATCTTTTTAATGTGTTGTTGGATATGGATTGCTAGTATTTGTTTTGCATCTATGTTCATCAGTGATACTGGTCTCTAGTTTTCTTCCTTTTTTTTGTCATATCTTTGCTTTAAAACGAGTTGGTAAGTATTCCTTCCTCTGTGGCCTTTTGGAACAGTTTCAGAAGGATAGATGTTAACTGTTCTCTTAAATGCTTGATAAAATTAGCCTGTGAAGCTGTTGGGTCCTGGATTTATGTTTTTGGGGAGGTTTTTAATCATGGTTTCAATTTCAGTGCTTGTGCCTGATCTGTTCATATTTTCTTTCTGTTTCTTCCTGGTTCAGTCTGGGGGCACTGTACCTTTCCAAGAGTTTGTCCATTTCTTCCAGGTTGTCCATTTTATTGGCATGCAGTTGTTCATAGTAGTCTCTTTTCATTTCTAATTTTACTGCTTTGAGTTCTCTCCATTTGTTGTTTTTTTTTAATGAATCTGGCTAAAGGTTTATCAATCTTGTTTATCTTTTCAAAGAACCAGCTTTTAGTTTCATTGATCTTTGTGATTGTTTTCTTTGTTTCTATTTCATTTATTTCTGCTCTGACTTTTATGATTTCCTTCCTTCTACTAACTTTAGGTTTTGTTTGTTTTTCTTTATCTAGTTGTTTTAGGTGTAAGGTTAAGTTGTCTATTTGAAATTTTTTCTTGTTTCTTGAAGTAAGATTGTATTGTAACTACTTTTGCTGCATCTAGTAGGTTTTGAGCTGTTGTGCTTGCATTTTCATTTGTCTGTAGGTTTTTTTTTTTTTTTTCTTTTGATTTCTTCAGTGAACCTAGTGGTTGTTTAGTAGCATATTGTTTAGCTGCCATGTGTTTGTGTTTCTTAGAGGTTTTTTCCTTGTAGTTTATTTCTCATCTCATAGCACTGTGATCAGAAAAGAAGCTTGATATGATTTCGATTTCCTTAAATTTGCCAAGGCTTGCCTTGTGGCCCAGCATGTGGTCAATCCTGGAGAATGTTCTGTGTGCACTTGAGAAAAATGTGAAGTCTGCTGCTTTTGGATGGGATTCTTTATAAATAACAATTAAGTCTAAGTCGTCTAAAATATCCTAGGTGGCAAGAATACACAGAAGAACTATAGGAAAAAAATCTTAATGACCCGGATAATCACAATGGTGTGATGACTCACCTAGAGCCAGACACCCTGGAGTCCGAAGTCAAGTGGGCTTAGGAAGCATCACTACAAAGAAAGCTAGTGGAGGTGATGGAGTTCCAGCTGAGCTATTTCAGATCCTAAAAGATGATGCTATGAAAGTGTTGTACTCAATATGCCAGCAAATTTGGAAAACTCAGCAGTAGCCACAGGATTGGAAAAGGTCAGTTTTCATTCCAATCTCAATGAAAGGCAATGCCAAAGAATGTTCAAACTACCACACAATTCACTCATTTCACAGGCTAGCAAAGTAATGCTGAAAATTCTCCAAACTTGACTTCAACAGTATGTGAACCGAGAACTTCAAGATGTTCAAGCTGGATTTAGAAAAGGCAGAGGAACCAGAGATCAAATTGCCAACATCTGTTGGGTCATAGAAAAAGCAAGAGAATTCTAGCAGAACATCTACTTCTTCTTCATTGACTACACTACAGCCTTTGACTGTGTGGATCACAACAACCTGAGGAAAATTCTTAAAGAGATGGGAATACCAGACCACCTTACCTGTCTCCTGAGAAACTTGTATGCAGGTCAAGAAGCAGCAGTTAGAACCAGACATGGAACAATGGACTGGTTCAAAATTGGGAAAAGACTATATCAAGGCCATATATTGTCACCTTGCTTATTTAACTTTTATGCAGCGTGCATCATGTGAAATGCTGGGCTGGATGAAGCACAAGCCAGAATCAAGATTACAGGGAGAAATATCAATAACCTCAGACATGCAAATGACACCACCCTTATGGCAGAAAGTGAAGAGGAGCTAAAGAGTCTCTTAATGAAAATGAAAGAAGAGAGTGAAAAAGCTGGCTTAAAACTCAACATTGAAAAAGCGAAGATCGTGGCCTCTGGTCCCATCACTTCATGGCAAATACATAGGGAAACAATGGAAACAGTGACAGATTTTATTTTTGGGGGCTCCAAAATCACTGCTGATGGTGACTGCAGCCATGAAATGAAAAGACACTTGCTTCTTGGAAGGAAAGCCATGACAGAGCTAGACAGCATATTAAAAAGCAGAGACATCACTTTACCACCAAAGATCCGTATAGTCAAGGCTATGGTTTTTCCAGCAGTCATGTATGGATGTGAGAGCTGGACCAATAAGAAGGCTGAGCACCAAAAGTTGGTGTTTTTGAACTGTGATGTTGGAGAAGACTCTTGAGAGTCCCTTGGACTGCAAGGAGATCAAACCAGTCAGTCGTAAAGGAAATCAGTCCTGAGTATTCATTGGAAGGAGTGATGCTGAAGCTGAAGCTCCAGTGCTTTGGCCACCTGATGCGAAGAGCTGACTCATTAGAAAAAATCCTGATGCTGGGGAAGATTGAAGGCAGGAGAAGAAGGGGATGACAGAGGATGAAATGGTTGTATGGCCTCATCGACTCAGTGGATGTGAGTTTGAGCAAGCTCCGGAGATAGTGAAGGACAAGGGAAATTGATGTGCTGCAGTCCATGGGGTTGAAAGAGTCGGACATGACTGAGCGACTGAACAACAACAACAAAGGCCTGCATTTCCTTACTGATTTTCTGTCTGAATGATCTGTCCATTGTTGAAAGTGGGATATCAAAGTCTTCCACTATTAATTTTGTTACTGTCGATTTCTCCCTTTATGTTTGTTTGTATTTGTCTTACATATTGAGGTGCTTCTGTGTTGGGTGCATATATATTTATAATTGTTATTGAACTCTTGATCATTATGTAGTGTCCTTCTTTGTCTCTTATAACAGTCTTTGTTTTAAAGTTTGTTTTGTCTGATATGAGTATTGCTACTCCAGCTTTCTTATGATTTCTATTTGCATGAAATACCTTCTCCCATCCCCTTATTTTCAGTCTGTAAGTATCCCTAGGTATGAAGTGGGTCTCTTATAGACAATATATATTTGGGTCTTGTTTTTGTGTCCACTCAGCCAGTTTATGTTTTAGTTGGTGCATTTAATTCATTTACATTTAAGGTAATTATTGATATATATGATCCTACTCTGATTTTTTTGTTTGGGGTTTATTTTTTATAGATCAGTTCCTTCTCTTGTGTTTCCTGCCCAGAGAAGTTCCTTTTGCATTTGTTGTAAAACTGATTTAGTGGTGCTGAATTCTCTTAATTTTGCTTGTCTGGAAAGCTTTTGATTTCAATATCAAATCTGAAAGAGTCTAGTTGGGTAGGGTATTCTTAGTTGTAGGTTCTTCCTTTTTATCATTTGAAATATATTATGCCATTCCCTTCTGGCTTGTAGAGTTTCTGTTGAGAAATAGGCTGATAACCTTATAGGTTTTCCCTTGTATGTTATTTGTCTTTTTTCCCTTGTTTCTTTTAATGATTTATCTTTAATTTTTGTCAGTTTGATTACCATGTGTTTTGATGTGTTCCTCCTTGGGTTTATCCTTCCTGGGACTCTGCTTCCTGAACATGATTGACTATTTCCTTTCCCATGTGGGGGATGTTTTCACCTGTTATCTCTTCAGATATTTTCTTGGGTCCTTTCTCTTTTCTCCTTCCGGGACCCATATAATGTGAATATTGGTGTGTTTAATGTTGTCCCAGAGGTCTGTTAGGCTGTCTTCATTTCTTTTCATTCTTTTTCCTATATTCCATTTTGCAGCATTGATTTCTATCATTCTATCTTCCAGGTCACTTATCCATTCTTCTGCTTCAGTTATTCTGTGCTTGATTCTGTCTAGTGTATTGTTCATCTCTGTTTGTTTGTTCTTTAGTTCTTCTAGGTCCTTGGTAAACATTTCTTGCATCACCTTAATCTTCACCTCCAGTCTTTTTCAGAGATGCTGAATCATCTTCACTGGCATTATTCTGAATTCTTTTTCTGGGAGGTTGCCTATCTCCATTTCATTTAGTTGTGTTTCTGGGTATTTATCTTGTTTCTTCATCTGGTACATAATCCTATGTCATTTTGGGTAGTTTTCTGTGATTGTGGTATTAGTTCTAGAGGCTGATGGGATTGTGGTTATTTCTTCTGTCTGCCTTCTGGTAGATGAGAATAAGAGGCTTGTATAAGCTTCCTAATGGTAGGGACAGGCTGTGGGGGAAACTGGGTCTTGGTCTGGTGGGCAGGGCTGTGCTTAGTAAAACTTGAATACAATTGTCTGCTGATGGGTGGGGCTATGCTCCCCTCCCTGTTAGTTGTTTGGCATGAGGTGACCCAGTCCTGGAGTCTATAGGTTTCTGTAGTAGGACTATCAGCGACCTCCAAGAGGGCTTAGAGTGTCCCTGTCTCCATGGCAGGCCACTGCCAGCCCATGCTTCTACAGGAGACCCTCAAACACCCACAGGTATGTCTGACTCAGTCTTCTGTGGGGTCACTCCTCCTTTCCTTTGGGACCTGGTGTGCACAAGATTTTGTTTGTGCCCTCTAAGAATCTCTTGTTCCCCCCAGTCCTATGGGAGCTCTGTAATCAAATCCCACTGGCCTTCAAAGTCAGATTCCCTGGGGATTCCCAGTCCCTTGGCCAGATCCCCAGGCTGGGGAGCCTGATGTGGGGCCTAGAATCTTCACAACAGTGGGGAGCTTCTTTGCTATAATTGTTCTCCAATTTGTGAGTCGCCCACCTGGCAGGTATAGGATTTGATTTTATCATAATTATTCCCCTCCTACCATTTCGTTTTGGCTTCTCCTTTGTCCCTGGATACTGGGTATCTTTTTTAGTGGGTTCTAGTGTCTTCTGTCAATGGTTGTTCAATAGCTAGTTGTGATTTCGGTGCTCATATGTAAAATGAGTGGGAATTTACTACTGGTCTTGGACAGTCTCCTGGAGAGGTGGAGGTGGCTGCGTTACATGCTGGGGAGTGTTTTCTACCTTGTGAAGCCAGTGAGGGTGGGTGCCATTGCGGAGGCTCCTCCCCCTCACTTCCAGATTTTCTTTACCTTTTATTACCGTTTGTTCTTGAGCATACTTGTTTAACATAAACAGCCCAAAATTGTATTAAAAAGTTTGAAATGTGCTGCTTCCATTCTTGGTCTCCCGAGCATAACTGACAACTGGCAGTCTGATGTGTGTATTCCACATGCTTTTCCACTCATGAACACACATATCTGAGAGTGTTGTACTATAGACAGTGAGCTACTAGTCTCTACCCCACCTACATAACGTGTATACCTCACTAGGTTACTAAATGTATGTGGAATTTTTTTATTTTTAAAAATTAATTTTAATATTTTGAATAGATAATCTCATGATTTAAAAAATCATTTGCTGTATATACACCTATTATTTCTGAGCTGTTTGAAAGTAAATTACAGACATAATACTCCTTTTTCCCTAAATATTTCAGTGTGTATTTCTAAAAACAAGGACGTTAGAATATTCACATTGATAAAACTATTATTGATAATAGATCTCATTAATTGTAATTTTAAAATAAAGCTTAATAATTTTCACTTATCTACCGTGAACAATAACAAAATTGGTGATTTTTCTTCCTTCCCTTTTCTTCTACTATCTGATTTTGGTCAGAAATACTACTTACACTTTCCATTATAATTGATTTGTCAGCTTTCAGTATCATGCTTTGACTTCCAACTATATTAGATTACAATTTACTGCTTGCCTTTTTCTTTTCCTCTCTCACATTTTGTTAATTGTAATGTTTGTATCTTTTTGGTGCACGTGAGTTTTATACATTCTGGTTACCTACTTCCTACTTTTAGTTTTATTTCTACAGCTAATTTGAGTCAAACCTTTTGCTGATTTTCACCAGTAATTTCTTGGTTGACTGAAGTTCATCCTCCTGGCCCTTGATATTAAAGTGTAGTCCATGCATCAGCTTTGTTGACATCATTACCTACAAGCTTGTTAGAAATGTAGAATCTCTGCCCCAACCAAAACCTGCTGAATCAGAATTTGCATTTTCATATGATTCCTATATGATTTGATATGTTCATTAAAGTTAGAGAAATAACACTGAAGAACTGAATCAGGGGAATAATTTTGGATGAGAATTTATCTATAGCATTTAGGCTTGAAGGAAAGTTTGGCTGTATGTAAAATCTTTAGGACATTGTTTAGATCCTGACTCAAATAAATCAGCTGTAACAAAATTTTAACATAGGATGAAAAATTTGTAATAAGCATTGGGTATTAGCTGATATGAAGAAATTTGATTTAGTTTGTAATGGTATTTCCGTTCGTTTTAAGGGTCTTTATCTGCTTAAGAGACATATATGTGTTTCTGAGCAAATATATGTATTTTGAGGATTCAGTTTAAAATAATCCATCCCTTTACTCCAGTAAAGTTAGAATGAGATGGGGAATAGATTAAATAAGAATCCAGGGATAATAAATTTTGAAGCTGGAGCTGGGGATAGATATAGGGCAGGCATTTGATGTTTCTTCTACCACTGTATAGTTTTGAAAAATTATATAATATAAAATTAAGGAAATAATTGAATCATACCTTATTGTTTGCTCTTTTCTCATTTTCTGGTGTTGAAGATGGCTTTGAAGAACTCAGGCTGGTCTTTTTTTTCCCCCTTGTAAATCAATATCTTGATCTTTTTGCCTTTTCTGTGGATTATTTATCTTTTATATTCAGTAACTTTACTGACTGTCATATAATAATAGTCATAAGTTTTGAAGCTGACCTTCTGTGTCAGCTTTTCCTGGCACTTTCAGTATTTAGCTTCAAGTCTCCTGTTACTTCAGCAGTGTTGTCTTGAATTATATCTTTATTTTTTATTCTGGTTTCTTTTGGTTTTCTTATTTGGGGGCTCCATTTATGTCTGTTCTGGATCTACTTTGTCTGCCCTCTCTCACTTCTCTCTAATCTTGTTTTCTCTTATCCTTTTTTCATGTTGTCTTTCCCTCTTGTGCTCCTACCATTTTGATTTTTCTTTTTTTCCCCCTTCTGTCCAAATTCTTAAAACTCATGTTTTATTTCCCCTTTGTCCTTAAATTTCTTGACATACTAGATTCTTTTGTTGAGTTTTCAAAGATAGCTGAATCTTTTTTAATTAATTTATTGAAAACTTAGCGTATTTTTCTAATTTGCAAGCATATCCTTTAGTTCTTAGAAATTTTCTTATTTCTTTGATTCTTATATTCTGTTTTCTCCCATAAAAATTGTTCTTAACCTACATTTGTCTTTTTGTTATTTGGGGCACATGTTATTTGGGACTCTCAACCCGTTTGTTGAATTTTTTTTCCTATCCTGTTTTTAGTTCCTAAGGTCTTTTTTACTCTTTGTTTTTACTTACTGATTAGAGCTTTGAAAATGACATTTCTTTCCTCCCAGGTTCAAAATACTTTTGTGAAGAGACAGGTTTCTCCCCCTGCCAGTGTGTTTTCTTTCTACTACATGGACCTATTTCCTCTATTTGGCTCTTATTTTTGGAGGAATGTGAGGCAATAAAAAGATATGATTGTAGAATCATTGTGTGTGGATAAAGTTTTCTGTTCAGCCTTTCCACTGAATAGGGAGAGTTATCTTGTCACTGTAGGCTCTGTAGATGGTAGTGTTTTGTCTCTGAGGCTGATCAGATCATCTGGAAAGGAGTCCTCTAGTCTTCCTGTAGCTTCTGGCATTCTGGAAACAGATAAGGATCTCAACTGTTCATGCTTGTGGGTTAAAACCACACATAGTATTCCTCAGTCTGAGGTATTTCTGATTTGTATTCTTCAAATAATACATTTTTGTGTCTTGCAGGCTGAGGATAGCAGTTGGCAGGCAGCAGTGTGGCTGATTGGTTTGCAGAGTTAAATCCCATCTTTTTCCCATCCCTATCCTGTCTTCTGCCTTCAAGCATAGAGCATTTCTCAGCTTCCATTGGTCAACCAGCTCACTTCTTTATACCTTTCCCCTCCAGCACCTATGTTGTGGAGTCTTTCCCTCTCCCAGATGGGTCACAGCTCATACAGATGCTCTGCGTATTCCAGAAATAATGGGGTATAGTCAGTTAACAATGTTACGATAGGGTGAATAGTGAAGGGACTCAGCCATACATATACATGTGTCCATTCTCCCCCAAACTCCCCTCTAATTCAGGCTGCCATAGAACACTGAGCAGAGTTCCATGTGCAATACAGTAGGCCCTTATTGGTTATCCACTTTAAATACAGGGTTTGTATATGTCCACCCCAAGCTCCATAACTCTCCCTCCTTCCATCTTCCCCCGATCCTCACTCCCTCACCCTCACTGTAAGTCTGTGAGTCTCTTCTGTTTTGCGAGTTCATTTCTTTCATTTCTTTTTAGATTCCACATAGAAGGGAAGTCATCCAATATTTCTCCTACTCTGTCTGACTTAATGTGATCATCTTTCAAAGAAACTTCTCTGTTGGAGGTTTTTGTTTTTGCAGTTTTAAAATGGTTCATATTGTTCATGCTGTGATAACAGACTGTGGTACCATGGTCCACAGTGACCATTCTCCTTCTATCTCAGGGAGGGCAGTGTAGCATTTGTCTGACAGGCTTCACTGATCCCCTTGACCACACAATTTCCTGCTTTTTCTTGATATCATCAGTGGACATTGACATTAGTTCCATTACTGAGTTGTAGAACCACCCTCATTACTAAGAAAAATTGTGTGTATACAGTGTGTGTGTATGTGTGTATGTATATATATATATTTGTGTACACATCTTAATCTTAGCCCTCCAGGTTATAAAGAGGACAGATTCAGTCTTTTCAGTTCTGTTCATGTGTTTTATACGTAAAACTAGCCATTTGGGAATCATTAGAGTAATAATGCTTACAATACTATTTTAACAGATTATACTAATCTAATAAGTGTAGTGTTACTATACTCTGTTTTCAGACATTTCTTTTTGTTACTTTGTGAGCAGTAACACTCCTGCCTGTAGGCCCTATGATAGTGTTGAGTTGTCCTTTGTGTAGTGAGTCCAGTGTCCATTGTTGCATCATATCAGCAAATGGTCAGCCTCGTTCAGAGATATCCAAGACTGGTTTAGGAGTCCCGAATCAGGTTCAATGATTGGCTTGGATGACTCACACTGACTCAGTGGACATGAATTTGAGCAAACTCAGGGAGATAGTGAAGGACAGGGAAACCTGGCATGCTGTAGTCCATGGGGTCACAAAGAGTTGGGCATGACTTAGTGACTGAACAACAAAGCCGACTCATAGAATTCAGAAAAGCTTCTGGTTGTAGCTTATTTGAGAAAAAGGGTTCAGATTAAAATCGATTAAAAAAACCCATGTAGACACTGAGCAAACTTTCAGTTGTCCTCTTCCTAATGGAGTCATGTGGCAGTGCTTAATTTCCCCCAAAACAATGTGTGAGGACACTCAAGAAGCGTTGCCAGGCCCTCTGGAGTCAAACTGATACCATGTGGCCCAAGGCCCCCATCGTCAATTGCACTGTTAGAATAATCTGTGAAGGGCTCAGGTAAACAAATGCACTCTTAAGAGGAAGGATATTCTAAAAACATTAAAGTATCTTCCAGGTGTCAGGTAAGGACCAAACTTTTCTTTCAAATGTTCAGGGTTTGAACAGCCCAGACCTGCTGAGTTAATCCTTTACTGCATATCACTGCATATCATGGCTTCCCTGGTGGCAATAGTAAAGAATCTGCCTGCAATGCAAGAGATGTGGATTCGATCCCTGGGTTGGGCAGATCCTCTGGAGAAGGTAATGGCTTCCCACTCCAGTATTCTTGCCTGGAGAATCCCCACGGACAGAGGGGTTTGGGGACCTGCCGATATCCATTGTTTGAATGGAAAAAAATTATTTCAGAAAGATCATATTCAGTTCACATTTGGATTAGATCAAATGTCCGTTTACTTTTGATATTTACCTTTAGGCTTTCGAGAGTGACGCTGAAGTGTGTCACTAATACAACACTCTTGGTTCAAGAGTATTTGGCCAGTGTATGTTCAAATTCCAGTGTAAGAAAAATGGAGTGATAAACAAGGAGTCAGCATCTTTCTCAGAATCTTTCTGTGGATCAGATCCATTGGAAAGTGGAACAAATTGGGCTAGATGTGACCAAGGTTTAGAATATTGTCATCTTTATCTCTTTTGTGGTACATCTTGTAATTTTGTTTCCTCTTAGGCGCTTTATTATTAAAAAACTTTAAAAGGCACATCTTGGATTCCAAGAAATTGTTAGTATGGTTTTAGAAACAGGGTAACATTGAGGGTATATAGGGGAATCCCCCAAGTTTTCAGTTTGGCTCAGATACTGGATGAGTTCAGAAGTGACACTGAAGTTGATCAGAAATGTCTGGAGTATAACCTGTGGTCTCTGTAAAGATTCTGGTTTATAAAGCAGACAACACAACATTAAAAAAAATCTTCAGTAATGGGGGTTGGTGGGGTTATCCTCAACTATAAATATATTTTTAGTCTTTTTTTTGAGCATCTTTAAATTTTTTTTCTTTTTTAAAATTTATTTTTTAATTGAAGGATAATCGTTTTACAGAATTGTATTGGTTTCTTTGAATCATAGTATCTGTATACCTTTGCTCTCTTCACTCACATTTGTGTCTGAGCAAAAGTGTTTTAAAAGAAGGATGTTTCCTGAGATTTCCTTAGTGGTCCAGTGGTTAAGAATCTGCGAGCCAGTGTAGAGGACATGGGTTTGATCCCTGGTCCAGGAAGATCCCACATGCCGTGGAGCAGCTAAGCCCATGTGCCACAACTGCTGAGCCCTGCACTGCAGCTACGGAAACCCGCATGCTCTGGACCCCATGCTCTGTGAAAAGAGAGGCCACTGCAATGAGAAGCCTGTTCAGCGCAACTCGAGAGTAGCCCCCACTTGCTGCAACTAGAGAAAGCCCACATATAGCAACAAAGACCCAGCACAGCCAAAAATAAAATTCAAAAATAAATAAAAGAAGGATGTTTAGGTACAAAAATCTTTTTCCTTGCAGGGATGGGTTGGGATAGGAGGGGCAGATTAGTGCTATTGAAAGTAGTTAGCATTTTATAATATTTCTTAATTCAGGTTACCACCCAAGGATGGTATCACTCATGCCATGGTACTACTTTGTGGTGTCAACCTTGGGAGCATCTCTCTCTATGCAGGAGGTGCCCAGGTTTGGGAGAAGCTCTGAGCAAGCTGGTTGCTCTTGGGGATGAGTTGACGGCAAGTGATACTGAGCCCCTAAATCCTGATAACAGACCGTCCCACTGAGTGTGCTTAACATTGTGTCAAAGGTAATAAAGGCTTAATTTTACATTAGAGTGACAGCCACTTTATAAAATTGTTTTTCAGTAACAGCCTATGCTGAGTTAACCTTAGACCTTGCTTTTATTGAACAACTTCTTTTCTCCCTTGCTCACAGAGCTCCCTTGCTGAGACCTTGGATAGCACTGGCAGTCTAGACCCCCAGAGATCAGATATGATTTATACCATAGAAGATGTTCCGCCCTGGTACCTGTGCATATTTCTAGGGTTGCAGGTAAGATGATTCCTTTGGAATGTAACCACCAGCAGATGCTTGAATTGTCTGTCTAGATTATTTAAAATTCAATTTTTATTTTTTACTTATTGACAGCTTTAAATTACTCTTTTAAGGATGATGAATGGTAATTGTTAATATGAATTTCAAAACAGTGAAAGGTAAATAGGAGGAGTGGGTTAACCATGATAGGAAAAAAGGAAAATATTCAGGGAATAAGCAATAGAAATGACATGGAAGGAAGGAAAAAAGATCATAGGTGTATGGAAAGGGGGAGAATAGAGGGAAGAGAATGTAGAGGAATAGAGATAAGAAGGATTAGTGTTCATCTCTCATTCCTAGTTAACCAATCCATAGTCACTGTCAACTGCCGTGAAATATGGGTGGCATTAAGAAGTGCTATGTTGTCATAAAAAGGAATGCATTTGAGTCAGTTCTGATGAGGTGGATGAACCTAGAACCTATTATACAGAGTAAAGCGAGTCAGAAAGAGAAAGATAAACATCATATTCTAACACATATATATGGAATCTAAAAGAATGGTACTGAAGAATTTATTTACAGGGCAGCAATGAAGAAACAGACAGAGAATAGACTTATGGACATGGGGAGAGGGAAGGAGAGGGTGAGATGTATGGAAAGAGTAACATGGAAACTCACATTACCATATGTAAAATAGATAGCCAATGGGAATTTGCTGTATGGCTCAGGAAACTCAAATGGGGGCTCTGTATCAATCTAGAAGGGTGGGATGGTGCAGGAGATGGGAAGGAGGTTCAAAAGGGAGGGGATACATGTATACTTATGGCTGTTTCATGTTGAGGTTTGACAGAAAACAACAGAATTCTTTAAAGCAATTATCCTTCAATTAAAAAGAAAAAAAAAAGAAGTGCTGTGTTGGTCAGGACATAAATGTGGAGGCTTCAGTCTTATTTTTAAAGGAAGGCAGGCTTGCCTTGGTAATGTCTGCTTGCAATTTCCAGTGGGAGCAGAGCAAGGAGGCTGCCAAGGAACGGGTAGGAGGGATGGGGCGAGAGGTGACCCAAGCTGGTGCAGGACTTCTGCATCTTTGGTATCCACTCCCCCCCTCCCCCCAGCCACCACTCCCTTTTCCCACTTACGATTGAAGTGGGCTTTAGGAGAAAGGGGATGACATGGAAGGCTCTTTGCCCAGACACATAGCTCTGGTCTGTGTGTGCCTTGGTTTTGAGGTCTCACTTTGCATTCTTACTTTCTCAAGTTTGAATGATCAGTTCATGCTAAGGAAATCAGTCTCATTACCCAGACAAGTTTATTCTCTTGGAGGTGGACTATATCTGCTGACAGCTGATACTTTGGTTCAGTTTCCAGGCCCTACCCCATCTTAGGTATTAAAACAGTTGGTAAACTGGACAGAAAGGCATTCTAATAAAGAAGGCATAACCAGAGGACCTGACTGGTTAGGCAAATGATTTCCCTAGGACTGAATGTCTCAAACGAGGTTCAGGAAACTTGCTTTTTGAAATGTTGATAGATGTGTCTAGAAGTAGTCTCCCCTTTCAGATGAAATTGGGAAACTCTGATGCATCACTCCCTTCTTGACAGTGCAATCGTGAGCAGCTCTGGGAAGTCCTGATGGGAATGTTCTCTTCCCTTCACCAAACACCTGTTAGTGTTTTACAGTTGGTCTTTTGGGGCTGCAAGCAGCGCATTTTGGCAAAAATGAGCAGAGATGGGGAACTGTTAGGAAGAAAAGAGGAAATTTGCACAACAGAAGTAAGAACTCAACAGGCAAGCCTCTGGGAGGAAGGGATGTGAGCAGTGAGAGCTGGAATGTTCTGCCAGGGCTGTAGGGAATTGGGGAGGGGTCCTAAAGGAGGAGTGGGACCAGCTCTTTCTGAATGATTCCCACAGCTGCTTGTGAGTGTAGCGCTTCCCTGACTGCTGTTAAATAATGCCAGGTCATAGGAAAAGATGGAAAATGCCTTGTGCAGTGAAGCTTGTAGCTTTAATCCCCAGACCTAAAAGAATTTTTTAAAAAGGATGAATTATCTCAAAACATAGTTGTAAAATTCTACATAAAATATAGGCAAATCAAAATCTAACATGACTAACTAGGGTTTGTTTCAAGAATGGTTCAATGCCACAGAATTCATGTTAACAGATTCGAGGGGAAAGATCTATGGTTTTAGCAATTGGTGGTGAAAAGCAGTTAAAAAGCAAATATTCTCAGTAAAAATTCTATAGATAAAACATTACTGGTGTTTGTATTGCGTTTCCTTTGTGCTGGCCTGGATTCATGCAAGTAATAAGTAATAATACAGGTGAGTTTGAAGACGAGAAAATGTAATAGAAATGCTGGGGGGAGAAAAAAACAATTTGGCATATGATGAGTGTGTACCTAAAAAAACAAATTCATGTGTGCTACTTTTTAAAAGCAACAGGGGAGTGGTCAAAGTTAGGGTAAAATCAGACAAAATACAAAAAAAGATGAACTTCTCCCCTCTGTCTCTCTGTCCCCACAGCATTACCTGACGTGTTTTAGCGGCACCATCGCAGTGCCCTTTCTGCTGGCCGATGCCATGTGTGTGGGGTATGACCAGTGGGCCACCAGCCAGCTCATTGGGACCATTTTCTTCTGCGTGGGAATCACAACTTTGCTGCAGACCACTTTTGGATGCAGGTGAGATTGGGGCACTGAATTGGGAATGCTGACGTGCCCACGGGGCATTGTGCACATCCACCCAGGGCTGCTTGGAAGGACTGACTGGAGTATGGGGAAGTGTGGCCTAGGGGCCTTTGCCTTGCCTCTCCCAGTCCTGTTGTGTTTCTTCTCTAGGTGGGTGGCACCACTTCCTGGCCAGTTGTGCAGGCTGGAACTCAGCTCCTTCCATCCCACCAGCTGGCAGGGCAAGTTTTCTCTAGTACTCTGTCACTTCCCCAGTTCCTGAAGTTCAGACCTGGACTGTGTTTGACTAGGTTTCCAGTTGGTCTCCCTGCCTCCAAGGCTACTGTCCTCTGCCCCGCTCTGTGTGCCACCCTGGTGTCATTTTTTCAATGTTTGCATCTTCCTGGGTGCTAGGAGGCTACAGCCCTACTCCCTGTTTAAACACTGGGATGTGCCCATTTGTAGGCGTCTCCTTTGTTCTCTGTCCCACCCAGGTATGTCCCTGAGCCCTGCAGTCTCCTCCCGTGCACTCACCAAGAAATGAGCTCCTCCTCAAGCCCACTGTGCTGTCTTACCTGAGCTTGTGCTGCCCTGCAGCCTTCCAGTCCTGGCTTGTTCCTCTTTTCTCTGTGAAGCACCCTTGACTTCCCCACGCCTCCGTTGTTCTCTCTGAATTCCCACACATGCATCTTGTGTATGTTCTTCTAATGTGACTCTTATTCCACTTTGTCCTTTTTTGTTTGTGTCTTTTCTTGCTGATGTGTGTTCCCTCAAAGTGCAAAGTGCACTTTGCATCCCCAGGCCCCAGCTTACATGGATATGGGGCTGGCATAGGAAGGAAAAGAACTGTCTTCTTTTACCTTCTCCTGCAGTCTTGCTTTGTCCCCTCCTGTCCCCTTTTTCCACCCTCTTCACATTCAGCCTTTTCCTTTACCCTAGGATGTTGCTCAAGGTGGGGAGCCTGTGGTGACAGGACTATTCTCAGGGCAAGGACAGCAGAGTAAACGTATAAGTTCTGTGTCTCCCTGCTAGGGAAGCGGGAGCAAACTCAGAGGGCAAAGAAGGCAGCCTGGTAATCATGGACTGTATTCAGTGAGTCAGAATCCTCAGAACAACCTTCACTTACAGGGGACAGGAGAATATGGGAAGGACAGTGTTAGGGCATTTTGGGTGGCAGCTTAAGCAGTGTCCTCATAAGGAATATGACAGCTCCATAGCAGGTCTGATGACGCAAGGAAGGCTGAAAGGGCTGGCCAGCTCCTCGGATTCTCCAGTCCCCAGCCCCTGCAGGACTGCCTGAAGCCACCATGCTGAGCAGATCCCTTACCTCAGAAAGGAGGGTCGTCTTAGGGGACCCCTGAGGGAAAGGCAGCGTGTTACTCACCTGTTAGGGGAAGGAGATGTATTTGGACACTCCAGAGAGGGCTTGATTAAGTTTCTTAGTGCTCAGGTAGTTAAACTTGGCTGATAGCATCTTTCATTCTTTTGTTACAGCATTCAAGATTTTGTGTTTCAAAGCCAGGGTGGTTTAGAAAGTTTTTATTGGCTGACTCAAGGGCCTTACCTTGTACATGGGGAACTGGTTCTCTGGGGAAATACTTGTTTTCTAAACAGCTAGCTCATCAGAGAACTTGTAGCACAAATCATCTATAAATTTAGGCAGTGCCTCTAGTTGAGAATTGTTGGTTGACTTGAAGAGGAAATGAAAGACGTGTTTACCGTGGTATGGCAGGTACCAGGTACAGCTCTGCCCTGGTCTCATATCAGGAAGGCCACTCCTGACTCTACTTCCCTCTTTGTGCTAACACACAGCACCTTTTTCTTGCCTGGGATCCTTGCCTCGAAGCTTCCATCTAGTAGGGAAAAAGTGAGAAGGCACTCAGTGGCTTGGTTTCCAACTCCTCAAAGCCACAAGCTGTTGTTGATACATTCTTTTAAGTTTTGTCCAGCATACATTTGAGGGCCTGCTGTGTGAAGGCGAGCCCAGATGATGAGGTGTATGAGAGGCATTTCCCTCCCTGCTTGACTGGTCACCACCTCTGAGGCTGTTTGTTTGCTGTGCCCCATGTCCCCTGTTTGTTTGCAGTATCCCATCTCCCCCATCCCCTGCATCTCCCTGTCCTTCACCCTTTCCTGTTAAAACTCTAACTCCTCTTTTCCCAACTTCCCTTTGTTTCACTGTGCCTGAAGAGGCAGGGCTACCCCTTCCAGCTGAATCACCTCTCAGATTCTTGCCCCTAGGTCTCCTGTGGCTTTTGTAAAAGAAGAGCAGAGATCTCAAGAATGGCTAAATACCACACCCACCTAGTATTTCCAGCAGACCAAGGTTGACACTCAGACCTCAGGAGAGTGGGGACCCACCCCTGGTACTCAGACACCCAGTACTTACTCAGAACGGGTCAGGGTTGAGCATCCCTAAGTCTATTCCAGGGATGTCTATTCAGCAGAGTCAGAGCAGCAGCATTGCCAGTGTTGGTTAAAATCAAGTTATTGACCATTGTAATGATAAAACTGTAATCCCACGGGCAGTCAGATTCTATAGTTCCCAATAAAGCATTAGCTCATGCCACATGGCAAATGGTTTCTTTGCCGTTCGCACATGGGGGAGTGAAATGAGTGCGTATGAGGAGTTAGAGAGACCTATGCAGTGTTACAACTCTGGACAGAAGACCTCTCCAGCTCCCAGTTTGCTTTTGTGAAAATGATAGGAGGCTCTTCCTAAGGTGTCCCGTGGATGACACTTGCCATCGTTGTGTGTTTGTAGATTATTATATTATATGCTTCTTCCTAAAATACATTTGAAAAGTTACAAGAGTATAAATAATATGAAAAACCTTCTAATTCTGCTGCTTACTGACATAGACCCTCATCGTCGATTTTGAATTGTCATGTTTACAGACTTGTGCATTTACTTTCTGATCACAAGAGAATCAAACAAACGGATAAAGCAGTTGGGGCTGTGGAAATACAAGGGTGGGACAGTGCAAAAGAAAGGCTGACATGGCCAAGAGTGGAATTTATTCCCAGTATCACAGCCGTAAAGATTGCAGGTGGCCTCTGCGTGTTTGTTGGTGTTTGCAGTTCACACTGGAGAGCTGCAAAAGAAAAAGTTAGGTGGAGTTAGCTGGAGAGCTGCAGAAGAAAAAGACTTTCATGTTCAGCTGTCATGATTTCTAGGGCAGATTTTCAGACTTTTCTAACTGAGTGGTTTGCCATGTGTGTCTGAGTTCTGTCTATTTCTTGGTGTGTTTGCCTGACTCCCGTGTAGTACCCAGAACTCCCCTGCACTGAATGTCATGGGTAGATGGCCCATGCCTCTGAGGGATGGGGCCTTTATTGTGAAGAAGCTAAAACCATAATTGCAGGTCTAGAGCAGGGGAAGGAAGTGTAACCATTTCCATTCTCTGGGCTCTGGCCACATTTCACATGGGTGTGCTGAAGAGTGGTGTGCTGTTTCTGGAAAGCTGTTTCATTGCATAAAAATAACCAAAAGTGATATGGAAAAAGTGAGAGTGAAACAGAGGTGTGCCTTTGCAAACCTGAACCATGAGCTTGCAGTGCCAGCTTTAGGATTCAGTGTCAAAAATACTCCTTTGGGGGTCTGTTTTCCATGAGCTGGGCTGGCTAAGGCTACAGAAAATGTGTCTGATGCAGCACATGCTGCAGACCCTCCTTCCTTCCCTGAACATCTCCCCTGGCATGAACGTGGTTTCCTTTCCTCCAGAGATCATGACTTATTTTGGAATGGAGATCATGTGTCTCAGCCCCAGTTGTGTGACTTCTGTGGCTTCAGTGCTTCCCAGAGCCTCTGCCTGTTGGGGATGGGATGTTTCTGTTACAGCTGCTTCTTTCATCCCCTTTCTTCCATCTGACTTTTTCCTTCTTCCTTATTTCCTTTGACTTTGGTCCCCTGCACTTGGCTTTTAACAAGGTCTTTATTGCTCAGTGCCCTTGAGTAAGGTTTCAGCAGTTCTCATTCTGGTTGATTTCAATCCACCTTACCCCTTGGGGTCTTTCTAGGAATTAGTGCAAAGCCTTTAAAATCCCATGAGCGGGGGCAAGGGTCAGAGTCCCCCAACCCAAGTGTTAACCAGCCCGCAGCAGCCAGGCCTCCCTAGCTTTGGGGAGGACTCAGTTAATGCATCACTTTGGCTGTTATTGTCTTTTCCATCAGAGACCAAGCCTGGGTAGCAGCTCTAAGCTTCCCAAGTCCCTGCCCTTGACTGCAGGTGTTAGTGCATAGCTGGGGATGAAGGAGGGCCCTCTGGGATGGACCCTGCCCTTTGCACATCATGCTGACCTTTTCCGACCTTCCCTGAGGTGTGCAGGTGCTGTGTTTGGGGACCACATCCAGTCTTTTGTTCTAGGTTCCTCTTAGAGTCCTTTCTGTCAGCTCTCCAGAAAAAGAAAAAATTTCGGGCTGAGAGGCCCTTTCCTTGAGAGCCTCTCCTGGCTATAACAGGCCTGCTGGAGACTCACAGAATTTTCCTTTGCTGAGAAAAGGTAGGGTTTTGGCTAAGACAGTAGCTAGCACAGCAGCCTGACCTCTAACAGAGTTGTCTGTCCTGAGGAGGAAGCTCCCCTGTTTCTCACCTCCTTGGGTTCCGGGGCTGGTACATGTTGTGTGCTCACTCACTGTAGGGGGTGGCTCCAGGATACTTCAAGATCTCAAGTTGGAGGCTTTGAACTCTTCACTTGATGATATTTAGAACAGTGGAGAGATGCAGGGCTTAGATTGGGATATGGGAGACTGGGATTTCTCTCACATTCTTTCTCTGTATATGTATTTGTGCTGGGGTATATATGCAACTTTTTTAATTAATTGAGAGTTCCAGGCAGCATGGTGATACCTCACTCCTAAATACTCTCCTAGAAATGAGGGTCTCTTGTGTAACTATTTACCACACCTGAGAAATTTGAGTCATATCATCTAATATGCAGTCTATATCTAATTACCCTGCTGCTACTGCTAAGTCACTTCAGTCGTGTCCGACTCTGTGCGACCCCACAGACGGCAGCCCACCAGGCTCCCCCGTCCCTGGGATTTTCCAGGCAAAAACACTGGAGTGGGTTGCCATTTCCTTCTCCAGTGTATGAAAGTGAAAAGTGAAAGTGAAGTCGCTCAGTCGTGTCCGACTCTTAGCGACCCCATGGACTGCAGCCTCCCAGGCTCCTCCATCCATGGGATTTTCCAGGCAAGAGTACTGGAGTGGGGTGCCATTGCCTTCTCCGTCTAATTACCCTAGTTGTCCCTAAAATACCTATTATGGCTATTCTGGCCACCTCTCTGAACCAGGATCCAGTTAAGTTTGTATGGTGCATTTGTTGTGTTTCTGTGGTCTGATACATTTTTCTTCCACATGATCCAGTTTTTTTTACGTAATGATTAAAGGTTTTATTTGGCAGGAAGATAAATAATAATTCTAACCATACATAAACATAACAACAATGCTCAAGATGTAGAAATCAAGAACTAATAGAACTATAAAAAGAAATAGAGAAATACACTATCATAGTGGAAGATGTCAACCTTTTTGTTTTAAATTGAAGTCTATTTAACCTATAACACTGTGTCAGTTCCGAGTTGATATTTCTATACATTAAAAAATGATTGCCACAGTAAGTCTAGTTACCATTTGTCACCATACAAAATTATTACAATTTTTATTGACTATAAAATTGTGATTATTTTATTTATTGACTCCTGCTGTATATTTTATCCTAGTGACATTTGTTTTTAAACTGGAAGTTTGTACTTCTTTAACTCCCTCACATGTTTTACTCATCCCTTCCACCCTCTGCCTCTAATGATCACCAGTTTTTTTCTGTATCTATGAATCTATTTCTGTTTTGTTATGTTTGTTCATTTATTTTGATTTTTATGTGTTCATTGATAGATGAATGGATAAAGAAGATGTGGTTTATATATATATTTATATATATATACACACAGACACACATATATATACACACAATGGAATAGTACTCATCTATAAAAAAGAATGAAACCTTGCTATTTGTGACAACATGCATGAACCTAGAGCATGTTATACTAAGTAAATAAGTCAGATAGAGGAAGACGAATATCATGTTTCCACTTACAGGTAGAATTTAAAAATTGAAATACATGATCCTCTTTTTAAAGAGTCCAGGGCAGTTGTCTTGTTGAGCGTTCCATGGTCTGAATGTGTCTACTTGTGTTCTTGGGGGTGGTATTTGATTTGTTCCACAATTCTAAACTGGGAGCTGGGTCCAAAGGCATGGTTGATTCAGAATGAACATTTTTGCCAGCATTACTGTATAGATGATAGTGAGTGTATCATGCTAAGTAGGTTCTTAATGGCAAGTTGTAGGTTTTTCCTGCCTCCATGTAAAAAAAAAAAAAAAAAAATATATATATATATATATACTATTTAACTCAAAAAAATTTAGGTAGTATATTAAAAACATGGGCATCAGTGAAAAACTAGAGGTCACTACCTTGGAGAAAGAGGGGAGCTTTGCCTGGCTCCCCTCACCAGCTGTATAGTGGGGCTTTGGCTTCAGAGGTGACATCACTCCCATTCTCCCGTTTACTTTTTTAAAAACATTTATTTGTTTGACTGCGTTGGAGCTTTGTTGCGGCATGAGGGCTCTTCATTTAGGAATACAGGATATTTTGTTGTGGCAGGTGGGCTTCTGTAGTTACAGCAAGCGGGCTTAGTTGCTCTTTGGCATGTGGGATCTTAGTTACCCAACCAGGATTCAAACCCACATCCTCTGCACTGGAAGGTGGATTCTTAACCACTGGATCACCAGGGAAGTCCTCAGCTGTGTGGCTTTGGCTAGTTGACTGGTCTCAAAACCCCTTCTCTCCTCTCCAGAATGGTAATAGTAATAAAGTTGTTAGTAAGCATCAAATAAGATAATATCTGGCACCTGTCCACACTTGCCTGTTGGTGCTTATTAGTTTAGTGGCCCCTCGGAAGGGTGTGTAGGTGAGGCAGATGAGGGTGCACCTGCTCTGGGACACCAAATGGAGCTGCTAGTGCTTGATGACACAACAGGGGTTGAGTGCACTCCTTGGCCACACGACCACTGGTGAACTCCTTCAACTCGAGCTTTTCTGAGTGGTCTCCCCCTTCAGTTAACATGTTATTTCTCTGTTTGCTAATATTTCTGATACTTCAGATGACTAGGAGACTAAGTCCTCTTATATGTGGGGTTAATGAATTTAGTTCCCCACAGTCTTTTTTCTTTGACTGTGACATCTCACTTGCCCCTTATGTTTCCACGTGTTCTAAAATGCACGTCTTCCTCATGGCCCACTGACTCTCCCTTTTATCCTTCCTTTTCAGGCAGGTGGACTGCCTGACAAAAGCTGCACCGGGATAGAGCAGCACTACACACGAGCCACAGATAGAGCTTCTTGTCAATACCCAGAGTGAAGCTCTTTTCTTTTTCAGTTTTGTGTTTTTGTAACTATTTGACATAACTCTAGTACTTTAAGGAATCATCCCCCCATTTCTCCTCCAAGAAAGACACTTTATAGACAAAATTTTTTTAAGTCTATCGATTGAAGGGTAATTGACACAGAGTAAAATTTTCCTTTTTTCCTGTGCATAGTTAGATGAATTTTTACTCATGTGTACAGTCACTTAATCACCACCACAACCAATAGCTAGAGCATCGTCCACATCAAAGAATTCCCTTATGCTTCTCTGTGACTGACTAGATATTTAAGTAATGTAATAAACTTTTGACTTGAAATAGTTAATACTATCATGCTTGAAAAAGAGGTTATCAAAATTGGACCCAGCCAGGCCCCCTAAATTCCTGTGCTCTGTCTGGACAAAGCCTCCTGCTGGGAGAGTAGCCAGTTGGCTGCTTTCTACTGAGGTCCCCCAGGAGTGTGTCTAACTGAAAGTGTTAACTGAGCTAATTCATATAATTTTGATATTTGCATATAAGACCAGAATATCATGGACATGAAGATAAACATTAGACTTGCCTTTAGTTAAGAGTTTTCTTTGAATCAACTCAAAATGGATTAGAAATCCAAATGCAAGAAATGTGAAACCATATAACTGTTAGAATAAAACCAGGGTGAATTCCTTTATAACTTGAGTAGGGAAAGAGTTTTAAAATAGGACTCAAACTCTAGAATCAATAAAAGGATTAAAATATAATGCCATTAAGTGTTTTAAAATTTTAAGCTTTGCATTGTAAAAAATATAAAAAATGGCAAACTGGAGAAAATATTTGTAATACAGGTAAGTTCTAATATCTCTAACTGGGGCTTCCCAGATGGCTCAGTGGCAAAGAATCTGCCTGCCAATGCAGGAGACTCAGGTTCGATCCCTGGGTCAAGAAGATTCCCCATGGAGAAAGAAATGGCAACCCAATCCAGTATTCTTGCCTGGTAAATCCCATGGACAGAGGAGCCTGGCAGGCTACAGTCTATGGGGTCACAAAAGAGTTGGACACAATTTAGCAACTAAACAACAATGTGTCTAATATAGAAAGAACTCTTACAATCAAAGTTAAAAAATATATATGTATATAGAAAAAGCAAAAGACACAAATAGACAATTCTCAAAAAAGCTATATGTATGATGGCCCTTCATCATAGGAAAGGATCAAATTGACTTTATAATAAGAGAAGTACGAACTAAATCTACTCTGAGACACCATTTGTCTCCTTTGTCAATTGACAAAAAATAATTTGGACAAGCCACTCTGATGGCAAAACTGAGAGAATGGGCATTGTTACACATTGCTGTCAGGAGTGTGTGGCTCAGACAGTAAAGAATCAGCCTGCAATGCAGGAGACCTGAGTTCAATCCCTGGGTTGGGAAGATTCCTTGGAGAAGGGAATGGCTACCCACTCCAATATTCTTCCCTGGAGAATTCCATGAACAGAGGAATCTGGCGGGCTACAGTCTATGGGGTTTCAAAGAGTTGGACATGACTGAGTGACACTTTCAGTTTTTCAGAAACTAAATCTACCCTAAGACACAATTTGTCTTGTCAGATTAACAAAAATAATTTTAACAAGCCTGTAGGAGAACAGGCATTGTTACATGTTGCTGTCAGGAGTGAAAATAGTTCAGTCCCTATGAGGAGGGGTGTTACAGTATTGAGAGCACATATGCATTTACCATTTGATCTAACAGTCCTACTTCTAGAAATTTACCCTGCAGATACGCTCCCACAAATGCAAAATAAATGCAGAAAGTTTTTTTATTGCTGTGTAATTTGTAATGACAAAATAGTTAACACAACTTAAATGCCCATATGTAGGAGACTATCATACATCACAGTGAATGCAGCTCTGAGAAAGAATAAGGAAGAGCTTCTTGAACTGGTATAGAGTACGTTCTAAGGATATATTGGAAAAAGCAAGTTGTAAAACAGTGTGTATGTTTGAAGAAATAAGGATAAGTTAGAAATTAATAAAAATGGTTAATGATAAGTGAGATTTGGAGGGTGGAGGTGATAGGAATGGGAGTGACCATATGTTTTATGGTTTTATTTTAAAACTATAAAATATTCAACATGTTCAAAACACAAACTCTAAAAGGATGAAGAAACACAAATCCTAAAATTGAATACAAACAGAAACAAGTGAACCTATGACAAATTGCTGGCCACATGGGAAAAGAATTAATTCATAGACTTTAGAACATAATACTATGCACACTCTGAATGAAATATATTCTAAAGGAAAAAAAAAGAGAAACCTTAAACTTTCAGTTTGGTTCAGTCGCTCAGTCCTTTCCAACTTTGCGACCCCATGAACCTCAGCACGCCAGGCCTCCCCGTCCATCACCAACTCCTGGAGTCTACCCAAACCCATGTCCATTGAGTCGGTGATGCCATCCAACCATCTCATGCTCTGTTGTCCCCTTCTCCTCCTGCCCTCAGTCTTTCCCAGCATCAGGGTCTTTTCAAATGAGTCAGCTCTTTGCATCAGGTGGCCAGAGTATTGGAGTTTCAGCTTCAACCTTAAACTTAGTAGTCTTATTAGTAGTGACATTGGTATAATTCTGGAACTGTGGTGCTTTGGGCAAATTTGGGACAGTTTATATTAAAAGGAATAGTCATGGAAGTGTGTTATTAAACTGAATGAAAAATTAGTCCATGTGTTTATGATGATATTTTCTTTTTGGACAAAAAGAAAAGCTCTTTACAAAAGGACACAAAGGGACTTCCTTGGTGGTCCGGTGGCTAAGACTCCGAGCTCCCAATGCAGGGGGTCTGGGTTCGATCCCTGGTCAGGGAACTAGATCCCACATGCTGCACCTAAGACCTGGCACAGCCAAATAAATAAAAGCATTTAAAAACAATCAAACAAACAAACCAAAAGGACACTAATTAATATCAATGGAATGATAAAATTAAAAATTATAGTTTTTAAGCCACACTGTAAGAATGTTAATAAACTAGTGAGAATATAATATTTGTACAATTTAAGAATCACCTTATAGATAATTTATTCATTACAAAAGGAAGAGGCACTTTTAAAATGGAGAGTTCCAGTAGTCACTACCCTGACCAAGTTTTCTTACTTCATGGGACAGCCTGACAGGCCTCCTGATGTGATGCTATAAGAAAGGTACGACACCTGAGCAGTCTTTGCCAGAAGTATTTGGAAGTGAAAGTCGCTCAGTTATTTCCGACTCTTTGTGACCCCATGGACTGTACAGTCCATGGAATTCTCCAGGCTGGAATACTGGAATGGGTAGCCGTTCCCTTCTCCAGGGGATCTTCCCAACCCAGGGATCAAACCCAGGTCTTCCGCATTGCAGGCGGATTCTTTACCAGCTGAGCACCAAGGAAGTTCAAGAATACTGGAGTGGGTAGCCTATCCATTTCTCTAGTGGATCTTCCCCACCCAGGAATTGAACTGGGAGCCTATCCCTTCTCCAGGTGATCTTCACCACCCAGGAATGGAACTGGGGTCTCCTGCATCGCAGGTGATTCTTTACCAGCTGAGCTACCAAAGAAGGCAGTGACACCTGAGTAGTCTTTGCCAAAAATGTTTAGCCTGACTCTTAAGTATGATGCACGATAACCAACTGCAGTGTAGAAACTGTGATTGGATATAAGCACTTTTATAAACAATTAGGGACTTCTGTCTAGTGACAGATTTCACCTTCTAATGCAAGGGGTGCAAGTTTGATCCCTGACTAGGGAACTAAGGTCCCACATGCCTTTGGCCAAAAAAATGCAAAAAATGTAAAACAGAAGCAATATTGTAACAAATTCAGTAAAGACTTAAAAAATGGTCCACATTAAAAAAAAAAATCTTAAAAGAATTTGGGGAATTTAAGTATGGCCTAACTATTAGGCCTTGTTATTAAAATTCATGTCACCTTTCTTGGGTGTGATTATGGGGCAGGGGGCAATGATGTGGAAGGATTTATTTATTCTTAAGAGATGCCTGCTAAAGTGTTTGGGTAGAGGACTCCATGCCCACAAGCTCCTTTTCAGCAGTCCAGCAGATACATACATACATGTAGGTGTAGTAAACAGTACGGAAATATTTCCAATTAAGAAAAGAATATTCTTTGACACATTGTATTTTGCTTTTCTTAAGGCCAAACTTGCAATTGTGCTGCAGCTTAGATTCAAGTAAATGTTTACTTGGTGATGAAAGTTTTTGTTACCAACTTGATTACTTTCTTGGTAGATGGAGGAAGCCAGGCACAGAGTGTATTCTCTGTGCTGTTGAATTATGTGTTTGCTTTATTCATTTTCATTAAATGGTTTAGTTCTGGGCAGATGCATTTCATCCCTTCTTGGTGCTGCTAGTGGGACTGTTTCCTTTTAAACTTTTTGATACCTTTTCTTTGATGGCACCATAGAGGACGGCCAGCCTCTGGGGCATGGGGGAGTTATCTGATTTTATCTTGAAAATCCATGCACATTGAACTCTCTACTCTCTCTGCTGCTGCTGCTGCTAAGTCGCTTCAGTCGTGTCCGACTCTGTGCGACCCCATAGACGGCAGCCCACCAGGCTTCCCATCCCTGGGATTCTCCAGGCAAGAACACTGGAGTGGGTTGCCATTTCCTTCTCCAATGCGTGAAAGTGAAGTTGCTCAGTCGTGTCTGACTCGTAGCGATGCCATGGACTGCAGCCTACCAGGCTCCTCTGTCCATGGGATTTTCCAGGCAAGAGTACTGGAGTGGGTTGCCACTGCCTTCTCCACAGTCTCTACCCAGTGCCTTTAATCTTAAAAAAGTTCTCCCCCAAATTTGCAGTTAAAATCAACATGGCAGAAAGACATAACCTCTTATTTCTAGTCTAATAAAATTCCTCTCGAAAGATATTTGTCAATAGCACCTTCATTAATTACTAAGCGAAAGTTAGTGCTGGGGGTCCAGTGATGGGTAAACAGGCTCAGTTCCTACTGTCAGGGCAATACCACCCCTTGGGGAGATGAGCAGGTTAGCAGCAGGGAGCTCTTCAATACAGATGCTTCAGTGCTGTGAAGGGAGCTGTAGAGGCCGAAACCTGACATGGGCAGGCTGGTCATCTGAACTGCCACCACAGGATGGGTGGAGTCAGTGAAACGAGGACCACTAACCAGAGCTCTGTCACAGCCTCTTGGAATGCCTTGAGAATAGTTTTGGAGTTAAGGTCAACTTTTGCATTTTCCCCCCAGAAGTGATCCTTTCAGAGCAAGGTTCTTCACTAGTTTTTCTCTTGTTTACAAGAAAATTGCAAGGCATTTGCTCTTTGGTCCCCTCTGACCTTCACCACACCAATTCCCACCCACAGTAAAGTATCTGCAATTCTTTGAGGATTTCTGGGTCTGTTTTGTGGCTTTCATTTGCATCTGCTCTCCTCTGCCTGGATTACTAACTTCTTGCTTATGGGCCAAAGTACCTATTGTCCTTTAAGTGATAACAGACTCCCATGGCATCTTGTACCGTCTCCCTCACTACCCTTCATGTATAGCCATGATAGATAATCTGTTTCACACAACAGAAACCCCTCAAGGGCCCAGGGGTGGTTTTTCCCATTGTCTCATCTGTTCATAAGTGTGCCTGTGTCAAGCAGACACCCAGGAAACGTTCATCAAGAGACCAAAATGATAAATCACTTCATCTGGCATAGGGGTCGATGCCTAGTGTGTCAGCCTCACCCAGAAGTAATTATTCAAAATGCACATTCAGAGACTCCACCTGAGACTCTGATTAACTTGGACTGAGTGAGATGAAGAAATGTTCATTTTTAACCAGCGCCCACCACCCCCCCACGCCACCCCAGGGAATCATGAAGCAGTTCCCTGGCAACTTGGGGAGTAACTTGTAGAAATCATGGCCAGAATGTCCTCAGTAGGGGAATGCATTATAGATCCTTAGGAGAGCCAAGAATAGTTCCTGGAGGAGATGGTATTTTCTGTGGCCTTTAAATGTTGAATAGAAATGGAGCTTTAGAAATGAATTGATAACTGAAGAGATAAGCAAAGGCTCAGAGGCAAGAACATAGACTGCTTGCCTGGAGTGCAGGTGTGTGACATGATGGGTGAGAGACTAGACTGGGAAATGGATTCAGGTCACCTGGATGCTCAAGAGGAAATGAGGCACCTCCAGCAGAGTTTTGAACAAAGTAAGAACTTGTGTGGGGCTTGTTAAGGTTCTTTTTCTCTCCTGGGGCTACAAAATCTGCTCATATTTTCTTAATGACATCTGCTACTGCTGCTAAGTCACTTCAGTCGTGTCCAACTCTGTGTGACCCCATAGACGGCAGCCCACCAGGCTCCCCGTCCCTGGGATTCTCCAGGCAAGAACACTGGAGTGGGTTGCCATATCCTTTTCCAATGCATGAAAGTGAAAAGTGAAAGTGAATCACTCAGTTGTGTCTGACTCTTAGCGACCCCATGGGCTGCAGCCCACCAGGCTCCTCCATCCATGGGATTTTCCAGGCAAGAGTACTGGAGTGAGGTGCCATTGCCTTCTCCATTAATGACATCTAGTTAACACTATTTATTAACTTTTAAAATGTCTACTAAAAAAAAAATTCTACATTTTTGGGTTATCTTCACATATTTAAGATATACTTTCCCTGTAGTCAAGGTTAGCAATTTTATTTTTTCTGTAGTGTGTTAACCAGTGAATATTTTAGGCTGTGTGTTCCCTGTTGTAACTATTCAGCTCTACCATTGAAGCATAAAAGTAGGCGAAGACAGCTCATGAATGAGTGAGGGTGGTGGCTGTGTCCCAGTGAAACTTTACTCATAAAACCAGGTGGTTTTCCAACTCCTTGTGTAAAGAAAAGCACAGTTTAATTTGTTTCCTTTCCAGTCATCAGTACAGAGTAAAAGAACAGACAGTCCTGTCTGCTTGGAGAGCCCAGGGATCTGAAGTTTAGATGATTGTGTGGGGGAAGAGCCTCATCTACCTCAGAATAGTGTGTATCAGCTCTGTATTTGTAAAGTGGCTCTATGTCCTTCAGCCAGAGCCACTGTTTCTCAATCCAGTTACTGTGTCGCTCAGGGCAGGACGTACTGTCAGCTCAGAGGAGAGCCTGGCTGGGTTCCTATCCTACTGGCCAGGACACTGATTCAAGGCTGCTTAGAAGTATTTTAAGAATGATCTGGATATCTGAAAGTTCCAAACCCTGCAAACCAAAGGGCTAGTTTCATATTTTACCCTCAAAATAATGTTAAAGATAGTGATTGAGTTCCTTTGTTAGCCCATTAGAGCCACCTTAATACAACTCCAGTGGAAAACACTCTATTATACTCTAATAATAAATAATAAAATCTTTTGAATTTGAGTAGCATCCGTGCTCATAAAATCAATATGAATTATCTAGAATGTAATTGAATGATGGTATCTGAGGATCTCTGCATTTAGTTTGACAGTGTAGGCAGGAAATTTAACAGAATCTGCAAGTTTTCTGGGTCCTTTAGAAATAAGGGTACAAGCGCTTTTTTGAGTATTTTTTATGATTAAGCAGAATGTTTTATCTACTGTTGATTTGTAACTTGCAGTTTTCCTTTTTCTCAATAGATAACTAACGTAATCTTAATGCTTATCCCCAGTGATTCATGGCAGTTTTTGACTTACAAAATGGAATGACAGGGGGCGATAGGTTTTTCTCCCATGATAACCAATAAGAATTTGAAAGGGAGGAGGATGGTAAAATAGAAGAGGTACATTGATGTTTAATAAGGAGCTCACAAGCTCAGCAGGACAGAGACACCCCAATGCCTGCATTCCCCCCACCAAGGGGAAAGGTGGTAATGTCAGGGGCTGGTGTTGGGGTGCTGGCACTGACTACAGAGCTCCCCCAGAACCTACCCTGGGGCTCTCTGGGGAGAGAGCATTAGGAGGGGAGAATGGAGAAGCCAGCGTCCCTGGCTGCATGGCCGAGGATATCTTTGCAGACTGGGGCTTTTTTTCCAGGTGTGCCTGCGTTTACTCATGTGCTGTTTGTCTATGGAAAAGACTGTTAAGCTGTCAAATAGTGAACTACCTCGGTAGTTCCTGATGCCGTGATCATGGTTTTGGTCTCGTTTCTTTTAGGTTACCCCTGTTTCAGGCCAGTGCTTTTGCATTTCTGGCCCCTGCTCGAGCCATCCTGTCTTTAGATAAATGGAAATGTAACACCACAGGTAATTGCAGTTATTTCCACATATGTCATTGGGGTCCTTTAATGCAGATGATAGAAGGGAGGCCTGGATGTGCTGCCCCCAGCAGTGGTAAATCCTTTCTGGAATCAGGCACAGAACACACAACCAACAAAATAGCTTAGAATACTCCAATCTGTGGATCGTGTTTCTGTCTCTCTCTGTATCCACTCATTCATCCCTACCCCCAGAGCAAGTAAGGACCAGTAAAGGACCTCATTTCTCTGTACTAATGAAATTGATAAATACGGAAACAGAATAGAAAAATATTTGTGCTGTTTTTCTGCCTCTTTCTTTCAGTGGATTTTATGAACCACCAGTAGTCACTCTCTTTGCTGCATCAGCATCCTTTCTCTGAAACATCTTTGCTTTTTAAGGATCTGGCTGCTTTGGTTTTCTGCAAATGACTTTCATTCCACCTCCTATCCTCCTCATAGTGATTGCAAAGATCCTTAAATAACCCAGTAAGGTCAGGAAGAGATCAGATAGGGGATTTGAGGAAAGCAGATAGACCTGTTGTACTCTCAAAATACTGTTAAATTTTTAGGCTCTAGGAGCAGAATTTTCTAGTCTTTATTTCCTTCCTTGCTCCTAGGAGTTACTTTGTGACCACTGATTTGATTTAGGAACAGAAAAAGGGCCTCAGTTTTATCTAGGTTTTTAAAACCTTAGTCAGGCAACCTTGCTATTGGTCATTTCAATAAGCTGCTTGCAAAGGTTGGTCTTCGTATGAGACTGGGACTAGCAGTGTGTATCAGCAGTTCAGTCAGCTTCTGAGAAGCTGGGAGCTCTTGTTGGTGAATAAATTTGGTTATATTAGCGATAGGGAATCCACCTTTCAGTATGATATGCTGTACTGTTGTAACTTGAATTTTAGGGTTGGGTATTTATACAGATATACTTAGAACAGGGAGAAAATTCTTCTTAAAAAGAGTAAAATGAATATGTCCCATCAAACATCAGTGTCACTCCAAGAAAAATTTTGTCTTTGTTTTTGTTTTCAAGATGTTTCGGTTGCCAACGGAACGACAGCGCTGTTACACACAGAACACATCTGGTATCCCCGAATACGCGAGGTAAATGATGAGCATTGTCTACTACGGCTTCTTTGTGTTTCTTCTCATCTTCAGTGTTGGTCATGCCCAGTATACTGAAGTTGCTTACACTGAGCTCTTTTTTTTTTCCAGCTACTGATATGTTCATTTGTGTTGTGAAATTCAATTTAGATGACATCGCTATAAAATAAAGCTTGTAGAAGTGCTTTGTGCCACCAGACAGTATTGTTTCTTGCCCTCTTTTCTGTCCTTCTTTCTCTTCCTCCTCTCCTGTGCTGCCACAGACCTGTCTGCTTACACCCGCCAGCATAACCACCCGAGGGACATGGCTCCCTTTGGAGGGAGCCACAGAGTTGATAGGTTGCAAAACGATTTATTCTTGCCTCAGTGTTTGTCTGTGTTGGTTGAAGGAATTAAAGCCATTTGTCTGCTTCGGTGCACTTGGATAGAATAGGGAGGGTATGGGAGTCCTTAGATACAAAGAATGACTGACATTTTATCCAGATCTTCCAAAACCTGTAAAACCATTCACCATTAGTTTAGAATTAACAGATATGACCATTCTGTACAATAGAAATATTCCTTTAGAATTTTTGTCAGTAACACTACCTTTTAAATGTCCTGCAGGAGCTACTTCTTAAAGTCAAGAATCTTTGTACTGCATTGTACCTTTGAGGCTTGTTTTGAATGTTGTGTCTTAAATGAGAATGATAAATTATGTCTGTCTCAATCAGTGCAATAGGAAAGCTGATTTTGTGTCCAGTGCCCATTTCGGTAATACTCTTACATCAGTCTGGTGATACTTAGGTTTGCTAGGTCCCAATCACACCCACTGGTATCTTTAGGGTTTCCCAGGAATTTCTCAGCTATGTCATGCCTATTTTATAATAGCTTGATGCCTTACAGAATTATCAGTTGTGGTTGCAGGTGACATTTAAGAGTGTGTGATTTATAAGCAGCTTGCTCTTATGTCTGTGTCCTCTCTTGCTCCAGATCCAGGGAGCCATCATCATGTCCTCATTGATAGAAGTGGTCATCGGCCTCCTGGGCCTGCCTGGGGCTCTGCTGAAATACATCGGGCCCCTGACCATCACACCCACGGTGGCCCTCATTGGCCTCTCTGGTTTCCAGGCAGCAGGAGAGAGAGCAGGGAAGCACTGGGGCATCGCCATGCTGTAAGTGTTCCAAGGCCACTCAGGAGTGGACAGTAAAAAAATCTCCTTTCTTCCCAACACCGAGGGACAGCTTCTTTGAATGTTTTGAACATTTATACAGACTTTAGGAGATATGTAAGATTAGTCTGATAGTTTAAACTTTATTTGTGTCATGCCAGGGAATTATTAAAGTGCCATGCAGTCAAGGTATTCTAAAGATTGGGAGGGTTGTAAGGTTTTAAACTTAGAGAAAGGAGTAAGATGGGGGCGCCATTAACTCTTGACTTCTGGGGTCATGCCAAGTCTCATACATGGAAATTGAAATACTAAGAAGCTGAATCCTTTAAATGAGACTCAAAAATATTTCCAGACTGGCAGGAGACAGAGCTGTGGCCTGCAGTGTTGGCATCAAGGGTCATGTGGCTCTCAGGTCAGACAGCTCTGCACACCTGTCACAAAGCTGTCATTTCTGCCAGAGTCCTGCTGGTCGGTGCCAGTCCTTTCGCACAGTACTTGAAGTGAATTAAATATGTCACTTATCCCTTTTTTCAGTAATGTCAGTAAAGACATTCAGAACTTTATAAGGTTGATTATTAGAGCCACTGCTTTCTGTGTACCACAGATAGAACCCACAGTCTCTGCATATCTCTGTAGAGCATATTTCTGTAGAGCATATTTCTATAGAGCATACGTAAGAGTTGACCACCTCATAAGAAATGATTCTAAGACTCTAGAATTTTTGCAATCAGTCAGATTTCTTAAAAAATTAAGTAACACAAGAGGATTTCTAATTGTTTTTGTTTTGTGAAAATTTCTGTAATTATTCAATGAAAAACACTATGTATTGAGCCTACATATCATGCTTTACATAACACTGGTTGTATATATTATAAATGAAGGTAGGTACCAGTGTTATCCCTGTTTAACAAGTAAAGAAATCCAGGGACAAAGATGCAGTGTTAGTTTTTCAGGGTCACACAGTTAGCCAGGATGCTTTTCAAAACCCAAATAGTCTGATTCGAACTTAACCCGTGACACTTAATTCTGCCTCTCTGTGTTAGAATGTGGTTTACAAATAAAGTGAATCCTTACATAATTGTAATCCATATATCATTATAAATTAAAGTATGAGAAAACATCCAGCGTTGTTCTTAGTTTTCTCATTTCACCAAAGGTTGTCAATATTTCCATATCAGGATGGGTGTGTTGAAGGCATGTGAGAATGTTCACTCAGTGAAATGCAGTAAGTTCCAAAAAGGAGAAATTGTGTTTACTGTCCTGCTGTAAACTTTAGGAACCAATAATAAAAGAATGAATAAAACCCCCAAACCACTTAGAAGCAAGAGAATACCATTATAAATAACTCAGAGAAGAACTCCAAACTTTACAATTGCTGACAATTTAGAAAATGATGATAACAGGACTAGTCACACTTATTTAACGCTCAGTTCTCAAGAAGAGTCAAATAAAAATGAAGAGCTTATCTTCAGAAATGAGAAAAACAGGATGAAAAATGAGCGCAGTTAAAGCAGGGGAAAACATTGGTAGAGATACAAAAAATATGCTAGCAAAGTAATGCTTAAGATCCTTCAACCTAGTCTTTAATGGTATATGAACTGAGAGCTTCCAGATGTACAAGCTGGATTTAGAAAAGGCAGAGGAACCAGAGATCAAATTGCCAACATCCATTGGATCATAGGAAAAGCTAGAGAATTCCGGAAAATATCTGCTTCATTGACTATATTAAAGTCTTTGACTGTGTAGATCACAACAAACTGTGGAAAATTCTTAAAGAGACGGAAATACCAGACCTCCTTACCTGCTACCTGCCTCCTGCGAAACCTGTATGCAGATCAAGAAGCAACAGTTAGATAGAACTGGACATGGAAAAACGGACTGGTTCAAAATTGGGAAAGCAGTACATCAAGGCTTATTTAAAATCACCCTGCTTTTTAAAAAGCAGAGATGTTACTTTGCCTACAAAGGTCTGTGTAGTCAAAACTATGGTTTTTCCAGTAGTCGTGTATGGATGTGGGAGCTGGACATAAAAAAAGGCTGAGTGCTGAAGAATTGATGCTTTTGAACTATGGTGCTGGAGAAGACTCTTGAGAGTCCCTGGGACTATAGGAGATCCTAAAGGAAATCAACCCTGAATATTATTTGGAAGGGTGATGCTGAAGCTGAAGGACCAATACTTTGGTCACCTGATAAGAAGAGCTGACTCATTGGAAAATGCCCTGATGCTGGGAAAGATTGAAGGCAGGAGGAGAAGGGGATGACAGAGGATGAGATGGTTGGATGGCATCATCGACTCAGTGGACGTGAGTTTGAGCAAGCTCTGGGAGATGATGAGGGACAGGGAGGCCTGGCATGCTGCAATCCATGGAGTTGCCAAGAGTCGGACACAACTGAGCAACTGAACAACAAAATAAAAAATAAGAAACAAATAGAAGTGATGCGTGCCAAAGCTGGTTTTTTGGAAAATGGCAAACATACAGATAGACTTCGGGCAGGGCTAATTAAGGTGAGAAGGGAATGCACACACAAAGCAGTGATAAAACTTAGCTCTAGGGAGGATGAGTTAGATCTAAGTTTAAATATATATATATATATATATAGAACAGGTGGTTTTCCAGCTGTTTTTTTGGTAAATAATCAAAACTGCCCCCTTCTCCCCCAGACCTCTGGATGTTGGGGCTCCTCAGAACTTGGTCCTGGGCCTCCTTCTGTCTCCATTCTCTTCCTCTGGGGTATTTCATCGAGTTCATGACATCAGCAGACATGCATTATGCTGGTGGGCTCCACATGAACCTGTAATGTGGACCTCTAAACTCAGACTTTCAGATCAAAGCCCTGACTTGCCTTGTCCATTTGCTGTTACACAAGACACCTCAAACTTTAAGAAAACTCCAACTTTTGACTCCCTCCTTGCCCATAAACCATTTCCTTCTGAGGCCATCCTCGCAGTAGCACAGCCACAGGTGCAGTGGTAGCACAGGTGCTTAAGCCAGAAGCCCTGCAGTGATCCTTTGTTCTTCACGTCCTCATTCACCATGCACGACCCATCATTCTCTCCTACCTCCAGAAAAAAATCCTGATTCTGTCCTTGGTCATCATTGCCACAACACTCAGCCATCACTTCCAAACTGGTCTCCGATTTATTTTTTTCTCCCTTCCTTTGCATTGTCAGTCCTATAAAATGCTTGATCATTATCTCTTCAAGACTTTCTCTTCTGTCCCCAATTCTTGCTGGATTCTAGAATCTTTTAGGTCTTCCTGTCATCACGATGTCTGAAACCTTGCCTGCTACTCTTTGGTGGTCTGTTTACATCTCAGGCTTGGCACTCCGGGCTGTTTTACTTTGTAATCTTGGGTGTTCATGGGAGATGATCTTGAATTATTTCACAGATACCCCCCTGCTTCCATCCCTGCTTGTCTCTCTTTTTCTGGAACTTCTAGGATGTTGGTCCTTCCAAAGTTGTCCTCTTACTTTCCTCTTCTTTCATCTCTTTGTTTTTTTCCTCTGTTCCTAGGAATTTTCCTCAGCTTTATCTGTGACTCCTTCTCTTGAGTTTTTTTTATTTCTGCTGTCTTGTTTTTTATTTTCCAGAGCTCTTCTATTGTGCTTGGATGTCAGCTCTGTGAGGGCAGGACCTCAGCTCTATAGTAATCACCATGACACTGCCAGTACTTGGCTCACTATCTGTTCCAGAGCAGGGATCTTCAGTAAGAGCATTGTGAATAAGTTAGGGGAGGAGCAGGAGGTGTGACCACACCCTTGACTCTGGGAAGAAAAGTCGAGGATGTTGTGGAAGGACTTTCATTCCTAAAGGATGTGCTTTACTGGTTAAGCATTGAGTATATTACATCTCCAAGGAAGAGAGAATTCCTGTACCGTTTAATCTGTACTGGAGCTTTGAAAAAGAAGGGAAACTTCACAGTTTTATCTTAATGGCAAATTGTGACAGAGCTAATGCAGAAGGGAGATCCTGGATCAACTTTTTCCTTCCTAGGGTTGTATAAAACCCTAAGGAAGTATGTTCAGGTAGTAGCATCTAAAACTCAGTGTCTTAAAAGGCTCGATACAGTCTCTAAGATGCAAGTGTGTAGAAAACTTTCAGAAAAGGGCCTTACTATACAGCTCTGTACATACTTAATTTTTTTAAGTGCTGCATCTATAAACATATCTGAAAAGAATGTTCCTTGGAACATGGTTTGGGAAAATGCTGCTACAGATAATACAGTAAAAGGGCAATGTATTTGTCATTTCAGGAACTCAAGGATGATTAAATATTAGAAAATTTAATTTTATTAAAATCCACTATGTTTTTTTATTTAAAAAACATGGTGATGATTTTTAAAAATTGATCAACCTATGTTCCAACTGCAGACTGTTAGCAGTGATAAATATGATTTTTAAATGCCCCATACACCTTACTTGCGTCCTGAGAAACCTGTATGCAGGTCAAGAAGCAACATTTAAAACCGTACATGGAACAATGGATTGGTTCAAAATTGGGAAAGAAATACGTCAAGGCTGTAAATTGTCACTTTGCTTATTTAACTTATATGCAGAGTATATCATTCAAAATGCTGGGCTGGATGGCTCACAAGCTGTAATCAAGATTGTGGGAGAAATATCAGCAACCTCAGATATGCAGATGATACCACTCTACTGGCAGAAAGTGAAGAGAAACTAAAGAGCCTCTTGATGAGAGTGAAAGAGTGAAAAAGCAGACTTAAAACTCAACATTCAAAAAATTAAGATCATGGCATCTGATGCCATCACTTCATGGCAAATAGATGGGGGAAAAAGTGGAAGCAGTGACAGATTTTATTTTCTTGGACTCCAGTATTACTGTGGACGATGTCTGCCACCATAAAATTAAAAGATGCTTGCTTCATGGAAGAAAAGCTATAACAAACTTAGATGGCAGATTAAAAAGCAGAGACATCACTTTGCTGATAGAGTTCTGTATAGTCAAATCTATGGTTTTTCTAGTGGTCATGTATGAATGTGAGAGTTGGACCATAAAGAAAGCTGAGTACCGAAGAATTGATGCTTTTGAACTGGGGTGCTGGAGAAGACTTTTGTGAGCCTCTTGAACAGCAAGGAGATCAAACCAATCAATCCTAAAAGAAGTCAACCCTGAATATTCATTAGAAGGGCTGAAGCTGAAGCTCCAGTACTTTGGCCACCTGATGCAAAGAACTGACTCATTGGAAAAGGCTCATGCCGGGAAAGATGGAGGGCAGGAGAAGGGGCTGACAGAGGATGAGATGGTTCGATGGCATCGTCGACTCAATGGACATGAGTTTGAGCAAATTCTGCCAGATACTGAAGGACAGGGAAACCTTGTGTGCTGTAGTCCCTGGGTTTGCAGAGAGTTGGACACGACTTAGTGACTGAACAACAACATACATTAATGGTGAAAAACTTAAATTAGACAGCCTATTGTAATCATAAACTGAGATAAGAATGTTTATTATCAGAATCTTTTAAAGTTTTGAATGTGCTAGCCAGTAAATAAGACAAAGTAAAATAATATGGATCAATGCAGGAATAGGGAGAAGGGCTTGATGACTTGCCCTTAACGATAATTAAAGCACATTCTAGGACTTAATACTGTGATCTGGGACAGGGTAGACATTGATAGAGTAGAACATAAAGGATAGAAACATGGCCAATAAAAAAAATTAATACTTATACATGATGCTTGAAATCAGTGGAGAATGAACTGTGTAAAAAATAATTATTTGGGAAAAAGTTAGATTTCTGATTTATATCAAATTACATTTCAGTTGAATTAAAGACTCAAATGTAGAAAATAAAATCATGAAAGGGCTATAAGGAAACCTATATTAAATAGGCTAGATAAGGCAGATAGGAAAAGAGAAAGATTGGTTTTACCACTGATTAATTTAAAGCTCATATCAAAAACCATTGATAATAAATTTTAAGTGTATCTGAGAAAATACAGCAAACTCCATAAGAAAGGATAATGTTCCCAATTCATAGAATTTCACCAGTTAATTTAAAGGAGAGAGAGTCCTGGTAGAGTAATAAATGAAGGATGTAGTATGAACAACCACTTAACAAAAACATAATAATACAAATAACCAATCAGTGTTTAAAAAGGGCTATCTTCACTTGTTATCATTATGCATATTCACATGGAAGGGGACCCATTAGCAGTAGGAGTATTGGTGGTGGGTCACTGTGCTCCTAAGTCAACCAATAGATGTGGCCTTTAGAGACAGACTGTCTCTAAAGGAAGAGTCAATGTGGTGAATTACTACCTGCCATTTCTAACACTGTACATAAATTCTGAGTGGGAACTGTGTTTTTCCTGAAAATATTTTTCTGTTTACTTTTCTTATGGATAACTTAAAATCTATTCAAAAGTAGAATAGTTTAATAAATTGCCATGTACCATCACCAAACATTCCAGAAAAGTCTCATTTTACCTATATCCTCAAATTCGTTGAGATTCTTGGCATTTGGAGTTTAATAATAATTAAACAGAGAAATCTAAAGTAAAATAATAGTCCCTCCCACACACCCCATCCCTCAAAAAAATCTTCTCTTGAATAACTAACAATAATATAGTGTTTCTCCTTCCATATTTTGCATTATTGCAGAAATACAAACGTGTACATATACAGCTTTATCATTATTTTATAACTTCTCATCTGAATAATTTGTTGGGGTCACCTTCCCAAGACAATCTGTTTAAATCTATTTCATTCTTTCTACAGCTGCACAATGTAAGTAGTATCAAATAGTCTATATTAAATTACTCCCAGGTGATGCAACAGTAAAGACTCCACCTGCCAATGTAGAAGATGGAGGTTTGATCCCTGGGTCAGGAAGATCCCCTGGAGGAAGAAATGGCAACCCACTCCAGTATTCCTGCCTGGGAAATCCCATGGACAGAGGAACCTGACAGGCTATAGTCCATAGGGTCACAAAGAGTCAGACATGACTGAGCACACACACGCACACAAGCCATTTCCCAGTTGATACACAAGCATGTTATTTAAAATATTTCCTGTTGCAAACAATGCTGAAATACCTATTTTCATGTTAAAGAATGAATATTAAAATGATGATAGTGTTTTTAAATTGATGAAATTGGTAGGGATTTAAAAGAATAAAGGGCTTCCCTGATAGCTCAGTTGGTAAAGAATCCACCTGCAATGCAGGAGACTCCAGTTTGATTCCTGGGTTGGGAAGATCCCCTGGAGAAGGGATAGGCTACCCACTCCAGTATTCTTGGGCTTCCCCTTGTTTGAGGTGGTAAGGAATCTGCCTGCAATGCAGGAGACCTGGGTTTGATCCCTGGGTTGGGAAGACCCCCTGGAGAAGGGAATGGCTACCCACTCCAGTATTCTGGCCTGGAGAATTCCATGGACTGTATAATCCATGGGGTCACAAAGATTCAGACATGACTGAGCAGTTTTCACTTTCACTTTTAAAAGTATAAACCCCCCTGCTACAGTGAATAGGAAATGGATATTTAAAAAAATTTATTTCACAGAAGTGTAGTTTATTTACAGTTTTGTGTTAATTTCTAATGTATAGCAGTGATTCCGTTATCCATATATATGTGTGTGTATATATACACACACACACATTTTTCATTATGGTTTATCACAGGATATTGAATATAGTTTCCTGTGCTATACATTAGGACCTTGTTTTCTCGTTTGGTTCTGGTTTTTTCTGGCCAGGCCATGTAGCATATGGGATCTTAGTTCCCCAGCCAGGGATTGAACACATGTCCCCTGCAGTAGAAGCATGGAGTCTTAACCATTAGACTGCTAAGGAAGTCCATGACCTTGTTGTTTATCCATTCTATATATAATATTTTGCATCTGCTAATCCCCAAATCCCAGTCCATCCCTCCCTTACACCGCCTTGACAACTACAAATCTATTCTCTGTGTCTGTGAAGCTATTTTATAGATAAGTTCATTTGTGTCATATTTTAGATTCCAGATGTAAGTGATAATGGTATTGTCTTTCTCCTGACTTATTTTACTTAGTATGATAACCTGTAGAGCCATCCACGTTGCTGTGAATGGCATTGTTTCATTCTTTTTTATGGCTGAGTAGTAGTCCATTGTGTGTGTGTGTGTGTGTGTGTGTGTGTGTGTGTGTGTGTGTGTCTGTCACATCATTTTTTTTTAGTATAGGTTATTTTAATTTTGGGCTTCCCTTGTAGCTTACTCGGTAAAGAGTCTGCCTGCAATGCAGGAGACTTGGGTTTAGTCCCTGGGTCAGGAAGATCCCCTGGAGGAGGAAATGGCAAACCACTCCAGTATCATTGCCTGGAGAACCCCATGGACAGAGGAGCCTGGCAGGCTACAGTCCATGGGGTCGCAAAGAGTCGAACATGACTGAGCAAATTTCACTCGATTTTAATTTTCATTGAAGTCTAGTTGATTAGTTTCTATACCACATCCTCTTTGTCCATTCACCTGTTAATGGACATTTAAGTTGTTTCCGTTTCTTGGCTATTGTAAATAGTGCTGCAGTGAACATTGGGGTGCACGTATCTTTTTAAATTTCTCCAGACATGTGCTCGTGAATGGGATTGCAGGATCATATAGCAACTCTATTTTTAGTTTTTTGGGGAACCTCTATACTGTTTTCCATAGTGACTGTGCCAGTTTACATTCTCACTAACAGTGTGGAGAGCTCTCTACACCCTCTCCAGCATTTGTAGAACTTTTTCGGTCTGATCTTCAGATATATTATTTCTGGACTTCTTAATGATGGCCATTCTGACCAGTGTAAGATAATACCTCATTGTAGTTTTGATTTGCATTGCTCTAATAACTAGTGATGTTGAGTATCTTTTCATATGCCTGTTGGTCATCTGTATATGTTCTTTGGAGAAATGTCTATTTAGGCTCTCTGCCCATTTTCCAGTTGGGTTTTTTGTTGTTGTTGAGATATATGAGCTGTTTGTATATTTTGGAAATTAAGCCTTTGCTGATCACATTAGCACATGGACATTCTTGGTCTCTGAATGTGATTGTAAATTCACCCAACGTTTCTGTATGTATTTAATATTTAGCGGTTTGTATCAAAGCACTTTTCAGTAAGGTATTCATTGTTTGACAGATCTATTCTAGTCCTGGGAACTTGTCATAAGCAGATATTCACACTGGTGCCAGGGAAAGATGATTCATTGCAGTTATGTTGCTCCCAATGTCATACTTTAGGGACGTGTTTAAATAAGATGTGGTATGGTACAGCCACTAGATGGAATGCTGAGCAGCCACTAAGATGCTGATGGAGGTTGCCATCTCTTGAGGTCAGGCCTTAACTGGGGCTGCAGGGTAGTTGGGAAGCAGCATGTAAAATATGATTGATTCCTTTTGGGGCCAATTGATGACCTGTTTGTGCTCCAAGGGCAAGGATAACATCAGATAGTCCTGTTTCCCTTTCTAATCCCAGTGCCTGGGACCCAATAACATGCTCTAAAAGCCCTGGGATTCAGTCATCCAATATGAGATGATGAGCAGTCTTCAAGATTTTGAGTCTTTCTTTTCACTTATCTGCCTTTTATAGTTTTTCTACATTTTAGTATGTATTGCTTGCATAATATAGGTAAAGTTAAAACAAAGGTAGACAGATAAGCAGAATGTCACATGAGATGGAAATCCTGGTGTGGTGGACAGAACTGTGGGCTGAGCATCAAGTCTCAGATCCTGTCTCTTCTGTGCTGGGCCAAGTCTTGTGAACTCTGACACAGCATCCAGTGCTGAGCCTCTGCTCTTGCCTTTCTGCAATGGGGCTGCCTGCCCTACCTGTCCCACAGGTGTATTCAAGGATTAAAATTAAAACAGAAGAATCCTGCTCAGTTCACTTTTCAATTTCAGTTGCCAGATTTGAACCTGAAGTGTGGGTGTCCTTCCTTGGACTCTGTTATGTGTCCCCTTTCCCTTTTGAAACGTGCTTTGAAAAGTGGACACCGTAACTGTCAGATGTAACTGTCAGGTGACATGTCACCTGCACTAATAATAACAGTAATAACAGATACCAGGCTTTTTGGATCTTAGTATATAATTGGAAGTAAATCAGTAACGTTTTTTAAGATGTGAAAAATTTATGTTGATCTAAGTTTAAAATACACCTCTTTTCGTATCCTTCATTGTCATACTGGTTTTTGTTAAACATCACCCATTCATGGGGGAGTTGGAATAACTCGGGCACCATGTATGTCTTCATCCTTGAACTGGTACTGATCTGATGACTTTGTGGTGGCACCAGGTCAGTGAAGTGCCTGCATAGGTGAGGAAATGGTAGAGTGGCAGCCAGCTGCAATCCACACCTCATTTGGAGTGTGACTGTGAAGCGGCACTTAACTGGCTGTCAATGGAACTGATAATTCCATTTCAGCAATTAGAACTGTTCCCAGGAACAGTTAAGCTTAACTTTGAGAATCCTCTCTTCCTGTCAACTCTAAGGTAATAAGAGAAAGAATGAGTCCCTACAGGTGATGAGACATATTATGGTATACCTTCATTGTTTCAATATGGGAAGCTATCCCACACGTGCCATACATGGGGCACCAGACACGTGAGGATGTGTTGGGTTCTGCTCCAGGGGGTCACTGGACCACCTGCTTCCTACAGCATTCAGCATAGCTGGATCAAGAGTATAGGACTTGTTACACATAAACTTTTGAGTCAGCCCAGACATCCCTGCCCTCACAATGTGGCAGCATAGTTCAGAGCCCAGGCTGTAGAGCTAGACCCCTGGCCAACATAGCTGCATGATCTTGGACTGCTGGCTTTGTCTGTCTGTAAAGTAAATGATTATAGAAGCTACTGTGGAAGAGTAGGCTAATGGGCGGGAAGACCAGTGCATAATGTCTTGAGACAGAAATCTCTCAGGAATATTGTTTATATATGAATATATTTCATGGGCTTCCCGGGTAGCTCAGCTGGTAAAAAATCCACCTGCAATGCAGAAGACCACAGTTCAGTTCCTGAATCAGGAAGTTCACCTGGAGAAGGGATAGTTAGCTACCCACTCCAGTATTCTTGGGTTTCCCTGGTGGCTCAGATGGTAAAGAATCTGCCTGCATTGCAGGAGACCTGGGTTCGATCTCTGAATTGGGAAGATCCCCTGGAGGAGAGCATGGCAACCCACTCCAGTATTCATGCCTGGAGAATCCTTGTGGAGGGAGGAACAGGAACATGGCAGGCTACAGTCCATGGGGTCACAAAGAGTCAGACACAACTGAGCGACTAAGCACACATGCACATATATACGTATATATATATATATAATTTTTAAAAATTTATTTTTGGCTGTGCTAGGTCTTTGTTGCTGCTTGGGCTTTTCTCTAGTTGTTGCAAGCAGGGGCTATTCTAGTTGCAATGTATGGGCTTCTTATTGAGGTGGTTTCTCTTGTTGCAGAGCACAGGCTTCAGTAGTTGAGGCTCCTGGGCTCTAGAGCACAGGCTCAGTAATTGCGGCACATGGGTTTAGTTGCGTTGTTGCGTGTGGGATCTTCTTGGATCAGGGATCGAACCCATGTCTCCTGCATTGACAGGCAGAGTCTTTATCACTGAGCCACGCTAGGGAAGCCCAGGAATATTATTATTAATATTGAATGCTATTGTATATAGCTTTCTTAAATATTTAAGTTTAGTTTTTTCTTTTTAAAAGTAATTTATGTTCCTTCCAAGTAAATCAGAACATACAGAAAAATGGGGACTAAACCATCCTTGTGAGCATCCGGATCATGTCCTTCTTACCTGTTTGCGTTCATGCATGTGTATACACATGCACTCTTGTGTGGTAGCTGCTTGTTTTTTAGTTAATTCGTAGTTGTAATTTTGTATTGTTGTATCTGGCATCTTGTCTTTTTCTCACATAGCGTGAACTTTTCCTATCAGTATGTACATTCTTCAGTTTTTCTTCATCTCCTAAGGGATATTTAGCTGAAGCATTTACATGACAATCTCATTTCCATATTTGGAAATGTTAAGATGTAAAAATGACATTTCCAAAAGACATTTCCCAAATAATAGAGGAATAGCAGCTTTCTAGAGAAATGAATTGAACACATGTGGTCAATTTTGTCATTGAAACTTTGAGTATTATTTTTAACGTAGATGTAACAGCCTTTAACCTAGTTCATTTTCTTTCTCTCCTCAGGACTATTTTCCTAGTATTACTATTTTCTCAATATGCCAGAAATGTTAAATTTCCTCTCCCAATTTACAAATCCAAGAAAGGATGGACTGCATATAAGTTACAGCTTTTCAAAATGTTCCCTGTGAGTAATTACCTTTTTTTTTTTTTTGACACTATTGCATTTGGTTCATATGTAAAAAGTTTATAATGAGAAGAGGGGGTTAGGCATGTTGTCCTGAGGGACCATGTCTGTGTGATGATCTCAGACTTCTAATGACCATCATGGACCTAAATTTTAGAAGTGGTAGAAGTTTCCAGTCCTGGAGTCCTTTTCAGTTCAGTCACTCAGTTGTGTCTGACTCTTTGCAACCCCATCGACTGCAGCACGCCAGGCTTCCTTGTCCATCACCAACTCCCAGAGCTTGCTCAAACTCATGTCCATCAAGTTGGCAATGCCATCCAAGAGACCATGGAGTCTTTTTAACAGTATGTAAGAGGACATTGATTCTCCTTGGAGCTGAGGGAGGTCTGACTCCACGTGGCCTTTTCAGGCCCATTGTCCATTATTCTTATTTTACTAGCCAGTTTCAAACTAAATAACTTTACTATATGAAACTACTGTCTCTAAATTTGATTCCATTCAAGGAATAGGTTTTACACAGATCCTTTATATGTTTTTTTCTGCAAAGTACTGTTGGGCTCTGAGATATAATAATCCCATTGCAGGAAGGCATGTTTTGCTAGCAACCACCAGTTCTGTTGGCCTGACAGAGCTTTTTCCTTTGACCACTTCAGATCATCCTGGCCATCCTTGTATCCTGGCTACTCTGCTTCATCTTCACAGTGACAGATGTCTTCCCTCCTGACAGCACGAAGTATGGCTTCTATGCTCGAACTGATGCCAGGCAGGGTGTGCTTCTGGTAGCCCCGTGGTTTAAGGTCCCATACCCATGTAAGTATTCTGGTGGTCATGAGTGGTCAGGAGCTCACACGGGTCCAACCTAGAGGAGTTGGGAGTTGGCAGGAAGCTCTGCAACACCAAAGGTCTTCTTTGTTGCAGAGCATGCCCCGAAAGTCGTACCATTCTGGCCTTCAGAGGATTAGATTAGCAGAGAAGGGAGGCAGGAGGCTCTGTTTCCAGAGGACTGTAGAGACTAACCAGCTCTCTTCTCAGTTGTACTAGTTGATTCTTTTGGTTCCATTAGGACAAAATCTCAGGCTCAAGGAGCCTCTTGCCAGATTTGAGCTCTAATGGCCAGGATTTGAGGTCAGCTGCTTAGAAAGGCAAGTATAGAGCTGCACAGTACCCAAACCACCGAAATGAACAGACTTGAGTAGGAGGGGCCTGAAGATTAGTAGACTGCTCAAGCCTGGTGGAATTTGTATAATCTTTCAACAGGTAGCCATAATCATTCTTTTTTTTTTTTTTTTTGGTCACAGCTGTCAGGTAAACTAATATTCACAAACAGACAATGGATCTTAAGTTATAATTTCATTGTTGGGTAACTCTTGGCCAGGTGGCAGGGGTGTATGAACCCCAGCTGTGAGGTGTCACTTGGATTCATGTGTAGCATTTTCTGGACCCTAGCCCCAGAAGCGTTTTGTGTGAACCCAGTGATTATTACATACTTGTTGTAATGTGAAGACTGTTCCCAGCATTTAAGGTTTTTGTTAGAATAAGGCCTGAGCTTAGTCAGATTGTTTCAGTTTACACCCCTATCCAATTGTCACATTTTCTTATTTTCTGACAATGAGGAAAAGCCAAAAATATTAAGATTGGGTCAAAGATAAATGTTCTAAGCATGTTAAACGATAGTGATTCTGGAAGTTGTTCGTCCTGGTCTTAACACATTTACAAACACTGTAAAAAGTTTAGTCTTTCTAAAGCATTCTGAATCTCATCAGATTATATGGTTTAAGTATGTATTTATGTATGCCTGTCCCCTCCATACAAGGTTCATAAACATACATGAAATCTGAGATAAAATGAGATTAAAAGTCTGTTGATGAGGGAGTCAGTTGAAGCCATGGGAAGGCAGGTAGCCCCCACAGCACATATGGGTGGTCCTCTCTGCCTATACATGTGGCTCCCAAGATGAGCACAAATATTAATAGAAACACAGAGCGGGCTGTCCCAGAGAAGCAGCTGTGCGTGTGTTGAGAGATGAGACTTTGCTCAGGGACCATGGGGCCTGTGCACAGGGAGGCATAACCAAGTGGGCAGGTCCTTAACATTATGATTGCAGAGGGTGCTGTCTGGTTTCTTTTCACAACAGCCCTTGAGTGCTACCAGCTCCTCTATTGCCAGAGCTTCCCTAGATAAAGAGCTGTTCCCTGAGCCAGAAGGGTGTAGTCTTATGTACTTCCTAATCCAGAGATAAGTTTTCATGTATCTTAATCCAGAGACAAGTTTTTATATATCTAGACCAGTGGTTCTTAGTCTTTAGTATGCTAGGAATTACTTGGACTGGTTGTTAAAATACAGATTTCACATCCAAAATGTCAAAAGTGCCAGGCTGAGAAACCCTGCTATCAAGTAACAAACTAAAAGTTCTAGATGAAAAGAAAGATGAAGTAACAGGCTTAAATAGAAGGCTGGAGGCCAACAGGTTTAAATTTTAAATAAATAATCTGAAGGAAAAGGGGTCAAAAATTAAGATTATAAATTTTAAATGTTGAAGTAAATAGGATAAAGATTTTAAAAATCTTGCTGAGGATTTCAGGCAAAGTGTGGGGGATAAGAAAGCAATTAAAGTAAAAAGTCTGAGAAAATAAAAGGCAATTTCTGATAAATAATAAATGGCAAAATAAAATAAGACTCCCATCCCAAAATCTAGACACATAAATGAAACCATATTGCTGCCTTAGTAAAGAAAACTGTATCAAAGGTTATTTAGAAAACACAAAATGTTGCTTGATAAAGAAATCATCTGCATGAGAAGAATCCATTCCAAACTAGTCCAGGGACGAGATGTTGACCAAACCAGTTGCTGGTGGGTCTGGACCTTGAACCCCTGAATATAAACTGCCTCAACATCCCCTGGTCAGCTCCCATGGGGCAAAGTGAGCTCCAGGAAGGAAAAGTTCTGTCCATACACACACACAAGGGATATTCTGTACATCTTACTTTATGTGTTATCTTTCCCCTCCTAAACTTGGGGTTGCTCCATCACCCAGGAGCCAGAGGCCAAGCCCCTCCAGGAGGTTGGTTAAGGCCTTCCAAGCCCACCTGCCCCAGGCCTCCTCTGGTGAGCAGCAGCCTATTTCTCCCCGGCTCTGTCCATCCACTGATTGCCCCTCCAGAACGCCTTCTCCGCTCTGTGTGCTGCTTTCCAGACTCTTCTTCAACAGAGACTGTGGCACTTCCTGACTTCCTAACTGGTACTGATTGCGACATCCAACCATTGCACTGTTGAAATCTTTTAGGTATATTGTTGGCCCCTGCACAAGACATTCTACACATTTCTCTTCATGTACTTTCTACTGAGTAGCTCTGTAATAACTAATGGTTCAGGGAAAGAAAGTCTAGGTACTTCACAAAGAAGTCTATTCATTTTAGCAGTGAAGGTTCCTCATGCTGTTTTTATTAAAGAAGATCAGTGGTTTTCAGTGTCCAAATAGATACACTTTTAAATCCGGATACTCAAAATGAATCTACCTGGGGTCTTTGCTTTGCTTTCTTAAAGGAAACTCTTTAGTTTTCTGTAACATGATGTACTTTTAAAAAAGTGCTGGTATTATACTAGAAAAGGGTTGTCTATACTTTGTGCCATGCTCGACTGTTGGCATTTAAATTTACGTGATGACTTTTCACTGCTTTTCCATTTGATGCCTCCCTCTGGACAGGAGCACTGTTTTGTACCATGCTTTGCACAGCAGGGCTAAACATTCTCTGCATACAAATACCAATCCCAACACAGCAGGCTGTGTTAAATTCTAATTTAGCAGACACTGAGTGTGGCTTTGAAGCAAGAAAGAGGAGCACCCGCCTCTTCCAGTCAAACAATTTCTTTTAAATAAAGCAGATCAATCCTGATTATTACTGTTTTCATTCAACTCAGGAACTATTCCCAGGCATTTTGCACTGATGACTTATGTGTAAAAATAGTTACCATGAGCTTTAAAAATCTGAGTGGTTCTTATAGAGTCCTGACATACTGAATGGCTCAATATCCTGATAACTTTCGCCTGCCCCTCTAAGAAAGTTTATGAGGCTTTCATGCTTGTTTTTCTTCCTTAGTTCAGTGGGGACTGCCCACTGTCTCTGCAGCTGGTGTCATCGGCATGCTCAGTGCGGTTGTTGCCAGTATTATCGAGTCTATCGGGGACTACTATGCCTGTGCAAGGTTGTCCTGTGCCCCATCACCTCCCATCCATGCAATAAACAGGTGGGTTCCTGAGAAAATGAACTCTTCACTGGGCCCAGTGCCTTATACTTTGCTCTTTGGTTTGGACAGTCAAGAGTTTCAACATGAAGTAGCCAAGCATCAGGGCTCTTTATTGGCTGTTTGTTTTGAATAAGTAACTGCCCCTGTTTTGCTCTCATTTTCCACATCCAAATAATATAGAGCAGAATTCCCACCCTTCTTTCTCATGGTGACAATCGTATAAGACATTCTCTGTGAGATCTCGCCAGACCTTAAACTCAGCAAAACAAGTGCCAGACACTGCCATTGTTCTTTGCTTGGTTTGGGATCATGGATGTATTGTCCCCTTTGATTTCTTGTTTTCCCTACTGTTCATTTCACAGTTACAATTCGTATAGAGAGAGACAAGAGCAGAAATAAATGAAGTCTATAAAATCTAGAGGTTTATGAGCTGTGAAGTTTATATTCTCAGTAGATATAGTCTTCAGTTTCTCAATGCTGGGGTTAAATTGGGCTGTATAGAAGCTGTAAAGAAAATAAAGTAGCCCAGATCATCCCACCTTTCCCAGCCAGCTGCCACCCTTCCAGAAGGAATTGTGTGTGATGAGAACGAAAGGGCTGATATCTCTGCATCTTTTGCATTGCTTCTGTTGGTGTTTAGAGCCCTAGTTTTTCCATTTTTCTCTAATGGAGCTAGTGCATATGAATAAATTATTTATATATTGGTTCTTTTGAAAGTTCCAACATTTATAAAATTACAAAGCATTTTCTTTCTGATAAAACTGTATTAATAAGAAAGGAATCAAATCTATGGATGACCTATGTTGTCTTAGATTACCACAAATGATTATTTTCTGGCAAAAATATTTTAATTTGGAATAATTTTTAAACACTTGCATCTAATGTGTGATTCAGAGATGTGCTTCTGAAAGCACATCTTTCATTTCTCCATGAATGAGCATGGAGAACCCTGTTAAAATGTGCGTCTTCAGGCCTGGGATTCTGCATTGTTAACCCCTCCTGGGGAGAGTAGAGGCTACAGGTCTGTGGACCCTGCCTTTGGGTCATAACCATTTAGACTATTTCAGAGTGTTTCTCCCATTGAATTAATGTTTTTCTTTACTCCATTCCTTTACATTTTAGGGGGATTTTCGTGGAGGGTCTCTCCTGTGTTCTCGATGGCATTTTTGGAACTGGGAATGGCTCTACTTCATCCAGTCCCAACATTGGAGTTTTGGGAATTACTAAGGTACAGATATTTTTATAATTAAATGGTTGGGCCTCTAAATGTTGATCCGTTTTGTTGATTGGTCTGGCCACTGTGAGTTCCGAAATGATGGCCTCCAATTCTGAGATCATCTTCTTCCCCATCTCTTTTTGATTCATTGATGAGTTTTTGGAATGCTGATAGAGGTCTCTTTCCCCTTGACTGGCCTGGGTAGGCAGGCATTCAGGTGCTATTTCTTCATGCATTCTACAAATTTTTATTAAGCACTGACCCTTTGTGAGGCCACTATTCTAGGCACTTGGGATACATCAGTGAATGAAAAAGAAAAATATTTCCATCATTTATGGAGTTTACATTCTATCAGAGGAAGACAAGCAATAAATAGTAAGCATAATAAGTATGACAGAAATATGGGGCAAAATGGGGGGATCAGAGGGGTAAGTTAGGGTGATCAGGCTAAGCCTCACTGAGAAGGTGACCTTGAGCAAAGGCCTGACAGAACTGAGGGAGGGAACTGTGCAGGTACCTAGGGAAGGGGCTTTCAGACAGGGGGCAGAGTGCTATCACAGAACCACCCTGGTATGCTGCAGCTCAGCAAGGAGGCCAGTGGGGCAGGAGCAGAGATGGGAGTGGGGGTCATTGGGTAAGAGCAGATGAGGTTCTTGAGGTAACTGAGGACCAGGTCATGTAGGCCTTAAAGGCTGCCAAAGCCTAAGTGGAAGTAGTCAGGGAGAGAGTCCCGCCGGGTGTGAGTCCATCTGGTTTTGTTTTGGGTGTTTTTTTTTTAGAATTACTATGGCTGCTATGATGAAAGTAGACGACTGGGGTCTGGGAAGAGGGTGGAAACAGGAGACCAGTTAGGAGATGGCACTAATTCTAGATTAGAAATTGCATTCTATCTCTGTGGTTAGTTGCTCAGTCATGTCTGACTCTTTGCGACCCCTTAGACTGCAGCCCGCCAGTCTCCTCTGTCCATGGGAATACTCCAGGCAAAAATACTGGAGTGGGTTGCCATGCCCTCCTCCAGGGGATATTCCGAACCTAGGGATCAAACCCAGGCAGGTTGCAGGCAGATTCTTTACTATGTGAGCCATCAGGGAAGCCCGAGAATACTGGAGCGGGTAGCCTATCCCTTCTCCAGGGAAACTTCCCGACCCAGGAATTGAACCAGGGTCTCCTGCATTGCAAGCAGATTCTTTACCAGCTGAGCTACCAGGGAAGCCCCAGAAATTGCTTTACCCATTACAAATAAATCAATCTTACAGTAAAGAATTAATGAAGTTTTCAAACTGTAGCAGCATCATTCTCTTTCAGATGAAATCTGTTGTGGAGTTAGTGAACACAACAAGCCATAGCAAGTCACTCAGGTTGAAGCGGTACCTGGTCTGAAGTCCTCCCCACTTGTCTTTCCCCCTAACCCCACTCCAAGCATACATACCATAATCTAGCTTCAGGAACAAGGAGGCTGCTTCTCGGCCTTTCAGATTTACTAGGAAATAAATTTTATATCCCAGTTGCTTTGGGCCAATGCTTGCTGTTAGCCCAGGGTGTTGAGGAATGCAGCTCGGCCCTGGCCATTGTATGCTGCGCAGCTAGACACGGTTAGAACTGGTTCAGCATCATCCAAGATGGACTGCATGGGTCAGAGGTCTCCCTCTCCTCAACCTTGTATCTTGAGAACTTGGGGGTGAGTTGGAGCATTCTGGAATCATTTGACCTCTTTAAAATTAGAAATCTTCCTCCAGCTCTTTGCACTATTCTATAACCAGGAAAAAGAAACCAGATACTTGGTTTGGGTAATTTTAACTGCAAATCCAGGTCAGAGGGAGTAGAGCATACATTGTACAAGCCTGACTTGCTGGTTGGTTTTTCTGTAAATTGGCCAGGCCATCACAGAGCTCAACCTTAGGTGTGCCAGTGGCCACGCTGGCTGCCTGTCTCTCCTTGTGCATGACATGTGAGGGCTGCCTGATGGGCATTTCCTTCCAGGATCCCTGGGTCCTATTGCTGCAGATACTGAGCACACAGAGCTAAGGAGAGGGTCAAATGGGCACCAAATGGGGTGTAAGCCATTAACTCTCTAGCAAGTTTGCTGCCATGAACCTGTAGACCTGTAACTAATCCAAAATAACATAATGGTAAAATTATTATAGATGGAGGGACTCTTGGGGAAACAGTTTAATAAGCTAGCTCTCTTTCTGCACCTCTTTAAAATACATCACAGATAATTTAACTAGAGTCACTATAGGGAGTAAGTAGTGCTGTCATTAGGGTTCCTTCTAAAACATTACTGAGATGGTTTGAGAAATAATTACCTTTATTATAATTTAGATGGTGCTGGCTTATTCTGAAAAGGCACCCTGCCAGCATTTTTTAATTGAGCCAATTGATCTTCTCTCTGAATTCCTTTGGAGCCACTTCCCCTAGCAGAGGCCTTATCAATTTGAGGGAGTTGGCTCCATTACTCTTACTCACAAGGGGCTATAATTGAGACATCTATACAAATGCCTTGGGGTTGGGAAGTAGGACTAGCACCAGAAACTTCTCTGTGGCCTAAACCATGTGGCTAATGGAAGATCCCTGCCCAGGAAAAAGGAAGCAAAAGTTTTAAGGCTGTATCCTGCCTTTTATCCAGCTGAAGGGCTTGGAACAGTTGCTTTTCTGATAAGAACTCATATGTGAAATCTAGCAGTTCTAGATCTAGGTCTATGTTGTACAGTATGGTAGTCAGTAGCCACATGTGGCTGGTGGATGCCAAAGGAAAGCACAGATACAGAACATTTCCATCATTGTGTGAAATTCTTTCAGACAGCATTAGTCTGGACCATTGTACCAGTCTTCCAGAACATATAGAAAGAGGGTGATCTGTGGCTCTTTCTGAGGATCTGTCTCCATTTCCTGGCAACTCTACTATTTACTGTCCTTTATCCAGTTATGGCATTCCATGTACAGACATGGACATTCTGACTACTTGATTAGAGGTGAGGCTGCCTACCCTGCTGTATGTTCTGAAGTTCTGCAGGTTGGATGGGTTGGATTCCATGTGCAGGACTGCTATGTTGAGAGTGTCCCACTGTCTGTCCCACAGAAAAGGGCGGCATGACATGGTAGGGAGGTGGTTGCTTTGGATTCAGCCCTGGCTCTGTCATATTCTTCTGACATGACCATGGGCAAGTTACATCTCCTCTCTGAATTTCTTGCAGAATTTTGGAATTACTTCATGTAAAGCATTTAGCATGTGCTTAGATAAGCAAACTAGAGATATTGTTATATAATATTTAGACCTAAGTTTATTTCTAGGAAGAGTAAACACCATCTTCTTGGCCATACTATCTTTTTTGATGGTATCCAAAAGGAGATCATTTCTCCTCTGCAGCATACCACCCTGTTGAACACTTTTGGAAAGTCAGAAATGCAGTGTCAGTTTTTCAGTGGCCCTGGAGGCAGAGCTGCAACTCAAGAAGGAGATCAGAAGGGAGCCTAGGAAGTGGTTCCAGGGAGAGTGCAGTGAGAAAGATGTGAAGGCTTCACATAAGCACCAGGAGGGCAGGGATTTTAGGGCTGTGTCTCTGGTGTTTAGAATAGAAATGTATAACAGGCACTTGGTTAATGTTTGTTGAACAAAAGAGTGACTAACTTGCTGCTTTTTTTGGACAGCGTCTAAGGTAGATCAGCCCTCCATGCATGGTTTTCATACAAGATTTATTGTTTCAGCATCCTTAGGGCCAGCCCAGTCCTCCCCACTGCACATCTAACAGGACTGACTCTGCTGGGAGATGGATCCCTCTGTCTGGTTGCTCTTTGTCTTACTCATCCCTCAAGACCATCTCTAGGGAATCCTCCCCAACTTCTCAGAGTTTTTTCTTCCCACTGGACAACCCACAACCTAATAATTGCAGCAGTATCATTATTTGATCATAAGCTTATGATTTACTTGTATTTGTATCCATCACCTCCCCCTCACTCTGAAGTGCTGGTCCTTGAAAATGTTTGCTGAAAATGCTTGCTTTTTGTAAATGAAAGGCTTCCTTATCATGTAATATAGCCAAGCGTCAGTCATTTTTGCTCCATTGCCAATTTGCATGACCCTTTTTGCTGCATCCCTGCACTTAGTGGTGGTATAAGGGGATGAGCTGTAAATTGGAATAATGGAAGCTAGGCTCCAGCATCAGCTGTGACTGATTCTAGCTGGGTAGCTTAGTAAAAGATTTGCTTCTTACTCTGAACTTGACCCTTGGGCTCATTGAGAAGCTCTTGCAAGGTCTAGCCCAGCAATCATCCAGGAGAATGGTGCAGCAGTGGAAATGTTCTGTACTTGCACTATCCCCTGAGGGAGCCCCCAGCCGCTTATTCCTACTGAACACTTGAAATGTAGCTAGTACAACTGAGTCCGGTTTTACATTTCATTTCATTTTAATTATTTAAATAGCCATTTCCTATTCATTGTAACTCCCACATAAAGCATTGTGGACACTATTCCATTTCTGGAAGCTCTTTAATCCAGTTTATGTCCTCAGGATGTTCTCTTGGGAGAGGCAGCACAGAGTAGAGACCAATAGTGCAGGATTCTTGAGCCCAGTGCCAGCTCTGTCTCTTGTTACCTGAGTGACAGTGAACTAGATGGACGCTTCTAGAAGGCAGAGATCAAACTTAACCAATAAAGTTGAGTCCACATGTGAAATGCTGTGTGTGATGCTGCAGAAGTCCAATGTTGGGAGAATCGAGCCTTGGAATGAAAGAAGGCTTTGCAGGGGAGGTAGCTTTAGGGTAGTATCAGTACTTTGATATGTGTCAGAACTGGCCAGGAGGGGGATGAGCACCAGAAGACTTAGGCAGGGACCTGATCTCCTAAATCATGATATTAAAGAGGTTACTCCGTTACAATGGAGAGGACAGGTGGGCAGAAGAAAGGCCAGAGGAAGCAAGTTCAGGTGGGAGGCTATCAAATAACCTAATGCTTGCCAGATGTTGTTCAGACTATTTTACATGGAGCTTATAAATCCTCAAAGCAGAAGCACGCTGTTCATTGTCACGGAGATGAGGATCCTGCCACGCAGAGAGGCTAATGCCCATCATATGGTTAGAGATGGAGCAGAGATAGGAGTCAGGCCTCTCAGCTCTAGAATCCTGCACACGGTGGTCTCTAGGCTGTGCCGCCTCTCATGATTAATATGCTGGGAGGAGAAGTTCCAGAACTGTTTTGTCTCATCTGCCGGAACCCAGAAGAAAAGCAGGGGTCAAGTGTACTTTTCGCATTTTGTATTTGAGACACTACCAGATCATCCTGGCTGGTGGCTGTAGGCATTAAGAAACCCAAGACCACAGCTCAGGAGTGAGTGCAGAGTGAGGTGACATTGCCCAGGGCTCAGAGACCCATAGGTCAAGCCCTGGAGTCCCTATAGTCAAATCCAGCAGGAACCAGATGGGACGGGAACAAGGAAAGGTGGTGAGAATCTTTTTACCCTGGATGTGTTTTCAGTAGTTATGTATTGATATCAATCCTCATTGTAAAGTTAGACCCTCTTAACTAAAAGTTTTAAGGGTAACCTAGATTTTGTCTGTGGGTTTTGGTCACATTTGCCTGCTAGGACCTGAGTGTGCTCTTGGAGGACCTCAAGGTGAATGCCTGTCTCTGCCCTCTGTGTGTCCTGCAGGTTGGCAGTCGTCGCGTGATACAGTACGGCGCAGCCCTCATGCTTGCGTTGGGGATGATCGGAAAGTTCAGTGCGCTCTTCGCCTCCCTTCCAGATCCTGTGCTTGGTGCCCTCTTCTGTACTCTCTTTGGTAAAATTCCATTTCTTTGATAGTTGGCTTTCTTCTCAAGCTCCTTTTCTTTCTTCACGTTGCTAAGGAATTCCTTCAGTGAGACTGAAGATAATGATAAATTTCTATTTTAAAATACAAAAGGATATACCTTAAAAACATATAAATGCATATCACTTTCTGAGTTGAATTGATATTAAAGGTAGAATAACTGAGCTAGGAAAAATCAGATTAAATTTTAGTCTCTAGTTGCCATTTTTTTAAGGTTCTTATCATGCTTTATTGAAACCATACTGCCTTGAATATCCTCTGCAGATATCTTTGGATATCACATTTTTTTAATGTGGTATAGAAGCTGTTTCTTTTCTTGTATCTGAATTATTCCATTACAAATTTAGTTGCAGATAAGACCTTCAGGAGCAACGTTCTTTTCTTTTCTCTTTCGTTTGCCCATACTGTACAGCATGTGGGATCTCCCATGCAGGTACTAACTAGGCTGAACCCTGCTTGGTTTCTGAGATCAGATGAAATAGGGCATGTTCAGGATGGTATGGCCATAGACAAGCGTGTGGGATCTTAGTTCCCAGTTCTCTGACCAGGAATGGAACCCACACCCCCTGCATTGTAAGCACGGTCTTAACTACTGGACCACCAAGGAGGTCCCTAGTTGCCATTTCTAATTGATTTGAGCTCAGATATCGTCTCCCTGTAGGCCATTTAAAACTGTCCGTTTTTGCAGAAGGGAGTCAATTTGATCTCTGTGCCATTCACGTTAGTAATCAGGGACCTGATATTCAGGCCCATATCCTGATGTAATTGAAATGTTTGAATTGAGTTTTTAAGGGGAACCATTGTCTTTAGTTTTCTGCCTGGTCTAAAGAAAGTGTAATGTTTATACCTCTGAATAAACCCAGATAGTGCCTGAGTCAGGTGGTCACTTTCTGGTTCCGTCCTGACACTACACAGGTCTCCCAACTTGTTTCTGATGGGACAGAGAAAGGCCATTGTAGGGAGTCTGCCCTGGACAGCATACTTGTCATCCATGCCATAGGTGAGATAATGGAACTTGTGGTCTGATGTTTTCTCTCTAGGAATGATCACAGCTGTTGGACTCTCTAACTTGCAGTTCATTGATTTAAATTCTTCCCGGAACCTCTTTGTGCTTGGATTTTCAATCTTCTTTGGGCTCGTCCTTCCAAGTTACCTCAGACAGAACCCTCTCGTCACAGGTAGGAGAAACAGGCCTTGAATCTTGTGGCAAAATTGGAACCACAAACACCAGTTCATGGAACTTCAGGAATCATTTCAGTGAATGTTCATGTGTGTATTCATTGCAGTCCGCTTGGCCGAAGTTTAACTTGAATCCCTTTGCAACACTCCCCACTTGAGTTGGCACATGCATGTAACTGATGTGCGTGGCAGTCTCCTTTTTTCCTTCTTCCTCTCCCTGCTTCCATCTGTTCATTTTTTGAAAAAAAGCCAAACAAATCAGGACCCTACCCTTTGGGAGAATGCCTCTGTAAAACGTTTTGATTTTTCAGACTAAGGCTATATTAAAATTTAGAATTTCTTGAAACTTAACTTCATATACATGTTTTTCTGTTGGAATTACAACTATTTTGAGTTCAAGATCAACCTTCTTAAAAAAATTTTTATTGAAATATAGTTGCTTTACAATATTGCATACATTTCTATTGTACAGCAAAGTGAATCATTATACAAATATACATACCCCCCTCTTTTATGGATTTCCTTCCCATTTAGGTCACCACAGAGCACTGAGTAGAATTCTCTGTGCTATACAGTAGGCGCTCATTAGTTACCTGTTTTATATGTAGTAGTGTGTGTATGTTTAATTCCTTTTTTAAAAAGTTCTTTGTGATGTGGCGTATTTTTAAAGTCTTTATTGAACTTGGTGACAACATTACTTCTGTTTTATGTTTTGACTTTTTGGCCACAAAGCATGTCGGATCTTAGCTCCTTGACCAGGGTTCAAACCTGCAACCCCTGCATTGGAGGACAAAGTCTTAACCACTGGACCACCAGGGAAGTCCCTAATTCCTTTTTATGTTAATACCCAAATATCATAAAGAATGAACAAAGGAAGAACATCTTAAGAAACAACTTTTGCTGCTGACATTTTATGCAGAATTGGGGATCATTTTATATATGTGTGTATTTTTTTTTTAGCTGATGTTCACATAACATAAAATTAATCATGTTAAAGTGAGCAGTTCAGTGGTATTTTAGTACATTTACAATGTTGTATAATCACCATCTCTCTCTGGTTTCCAAAACATTCTCATCAGCCCAAAATAAAATTTCATACCCATTAAATAGTTAACCCCCATCATTTCCCTTCCTGTCAGCTCCTGGCAACCACCAGTCTGCTTTCTATTTCTATAAATTTACCTATTCTGGATGTTTCATAAATGGAATCCTACATTATGTGACTTTTTATGTCTGGCTTTCACTTGTCGGAATGTTTTCAAGATTTATCCATATATAAGTATTTCATTTCTCTTTATGGCTGGATAATATTCCATCGTATGTGTATACATGATCTGTTTATCCGTTTTCCACTGATGCACATTTGAGTTGTTTCTGCTTTTGGACTCGTGTAAATAGTACTGTTACGGACATTGATGTGCAAGTACAGGCAGTTCTCACTCATGGTAGTTATGTTCTATGAAATCCCCGTGAATATAGACCTAGCAAATCCTGAACCATAGCTCTTGGGAGAACACAGTCAATAGCACTAGATCTCATGCCTGAATGACATTCATCTCACATATTTTCTCCATTAGGCACATCATGGCCATCTTGCAATGGGGCTGTTTTAAATAGCAAGATCACCAATGAAGAAGCACAAAAATGCAAAAAAAAAAAAAAAAAGTGTTATTATACAGACTGCTAAAAGAATATTGTTTACGGTCTGAGAGCTGAAACCAGAAGGCAGAGCATTACCTTGTTTAACCTCAGCTGGGAACATGTGTGTTGGGTGACTCAAAATTTTCACTGCTTTGTACATGTCTGTGAATGACTAAAAGCACCACGAGTATTCATTTTGGGTTTACAAATAAATTTTAGTGTGTAGGCAATTCACAAACAGCAGAATCTGCCTGGTAATGAGGACTGTTTGAGTACCTGTTTTTAATTCTTTTGGGTGTATGGCTAGGAATAGAATTGTTGGGCCATTCTGTGTAACTGTTTGAGGAATACCTGTTTTCCATAGCAGGTGAGCTATGGGACATTGCTCACAACATTCCCATCAGGTATGTTGAACACAGTGATTTCTCTTTCTCCACATTCTCACCAAACATGTTATTTTTCTGTTGGAGATCATTATATTTTTAAATATAAAAAGTGTGTGAATTTCTATTTTAATGTATCTCATTCATATAATGACATCTTTAGAAATAAATTTGCTCTAAATTAAAAGCAGCTAAGCACTAATTAGTAACCCAGAATTTTGAAGCCCTTCATTTGATTGCTGATCTCACGAATATTTTTGTCATCTTGTTATTCACTTTGTAAACTTTTCAACCTTACAGTAGCCATCTTTTATATTGGTTTTTTTTTTTTTTTAATAATCTGCAAGCAGCGCTCCCCCACACCCCTGAAGGCTTCATAGTTTATTATAGAATGAACTTCATTCTATGAGATTTGGGGTGGGGACTGTGCTGGGTCTTAGTTGTGGTACACAGGATCTTTCATCGAGCAGAGTGCAGGTTCTCTAGTCGTGGTACACAGGCTTAGTTGCTCTGAGGCATGTGGGGTCTTAGTTCCCTAACTAGGGACTGAACCCTCGTCCCCTGCATTGGAATTCTTAACCATTGGACCACTGAGGAAGTCCCCTCTGTTAGATTTACTTTCTGTGAATCATTGTTAGAAATTTTCCTTATGGCGATAACTTGATTATTGTTGAAAGTAGTTTAAATAATTTATTTACTATTATTGTCATAGTAGTTTAAGGCATTACTGGCGAAAATTTATACATGCGCAATAGAAATTTACACTTTCATGCACTGCATTGATTGGCAATTAGGGTCCACCCCAGTGTTCCTTTTTAAGTCAAGGACAAGTCTATTCTGTCTGTGACCTGTTGCTATGTTGTTTTTAGGGATAACAGGAATCGATCAAGTGTTGAATGTTCTTCTCACAACTGCTATGTTTGTAGGAGGCTGTGTGGCTTTTATTTTGGATAACACCATCCCAGGTATGTGGCATATATCAAACATGCTTATTATATATGTGACTTACCTTTTTGCCAAATAAATATGGGAAGCAGGAAGCATGAATCAGTTCAAAGCCATCACTGATTACACTTTTCTAAAGTGGTTAAGATGATACCTTGAGCCACCTTTCATGAATCACTTTTTTGCTAGTAAACTTAGTTTTTTTCCTTCTTGCTGAGTTATTTCTAAGAGAAAACAGGTGAATTCTTTGTATATGGTGATATGGCAGCAGGATGCCTTGAGCATGCTCCAGCTACCTGCCCTCCTGCTCAGCCTTGCCTGGAGCCCTGCAATTTGGCTTTCATTGACTTGTTCACATACTTCTGAGCCAGCTGCTACCAGCGGACAGCACTCCTCCTCCTTCTATGCCAAGTGCTGGGTGACAGACTTAAGGTGCGATGTGGGGCCTGCCTTGTGGCTTCCTAGAGAAGGCTACTTTATATTATTGTGAAATGCCACCATGGACACACTGGTAGATTCATCCTGTCAAGGAAGGGTGATGTTTATTTTTGAGCTTAAAGGTTCTGTTGAGATTTTGCCCTTAATCTACCTCCAAAAGCCTCAATCAAGAACAGGTCACTGGGGAAATGAGAGATGAACACATCGGGCAGAAGGAATCACACACATGAGTAGGTGGAAGGTGTTAAATTTGTGGGAGGTCAGTAATATCCTCTTTCTTTCCTAAGTCAGCACTTAATAGAAAGAGAGACGAAGGAGTCAGGCAGAGTTTCATTACTGAAATGCCCATGGGAGGGTATAGCTTATATATGCGAAAATAATGAGAAGTTCTTAAGCCCTGCACCATAGGATAGACCTCATCACCCAGGCTCAGGCAGAGAACTATATTGTTAGGGCTCCCATGGAGCTAAAAGCAGGTACCAGTGCTATCTGCACTGTAAAGACTTTTGGAAAGGAGCCCAGGAGTACTGAGCCATGAAGATCCAGATCTTTCTTGTTGACTCATCTGTCAGGGTGCAGAATTGCCAAGAGTGTTACACCAGTGGAAGTTCATCCTCATAGGACCACAAGTGGGGAATTTGTGACAAATGCACCCCACCCCCCAGTAAAATGGAGCAAAGCAATATAAAAAAGGTATGTCTACATAAAGAAAGCTGAGTGCCGAAGAATTGATGCTTTTGAACTGTGGTGTTGGAGAAGACTCTTGAGAGTCCCTTGCACATCAAGGAGATCCAACCAGTCCATCCTAAAGGAAATCAGTCCTGAATGTTCATTGGATGGACTGAAGCCGAAACTCCAATACTTTGGCCACCTGATGAGAAGAACTGACTCATTTGAAAAGATGCTGGGAAAGATTGAAGGCGGGAGAAGGGGATGACAGAGGATGAGATGGTTGGATGGCATCACCGACTCAATGGACATGAGTTTGAGTCATCTCCAGGAGTTGGTGATGGACAGGGAGGCCTGGCATGCTGCAGTCCATGGGGTTTCAAAGGGTTGGACATGACAGAGTGACTGAACGGAACTGAACTGAACTGATGTCTAGATGAGGGGGGTCGTGGGTGTGCAGTGACCGAGTAGTGAAGTCATTGTGAGATGTAATAAGGATTCTGATCCTATTTTGCAAGATCAAATCTGTGTTTTAGAAATATTTGTTTTGAGTGGTTAGTGATTCTTAGATTTCTGGCTTAAGCATCAACTACTACTTCCTCAAGTGCTCTTTTCTGTCATCCTATTCCATTCAATCTACAGGACAACAGAAGCAGAGAATCTCAATTCTTGGTAGAACTGTTTAACTAAACATTCCATTGTTCTGTTTTTGTTTTGCTGTGTGTGTTCCACAGGTACTCCAGAGGAAAGAGGAATCAGAAAATGGAAGAAGGGCGTGGGCAAAGGGAGCAAGTCTCTCGATGGCATGGAATCCTATGATTTGCCATTTGGCATGAACATTATTAAAAAATACAGATGTTTCAGCTACTTACCCATCAGCCCAACCTTTGCAGGCTACACATGGAAAGGCCTCGGGAAGAGCGCTAGTAGCCGGAGTTCAGATGAAGACTCGCAGGCCACAGTATAGCCGTAGCTCATCCTGTGGCCTGGCCACAGTGAGGCATGAACCTATAGTTCCTTGCTGAGTAACAAGCAGTAACATATATGTTTGTAGATCTGCATTTACATTCTCCACCCCAGAGCTAAGACAGATTACAGGTAGCTTTTTCTTGTGGGTTGTGATCATGTCTAATACGATGTCTCATCTATCTTTTTATTTAAGCCCTTGAGAACATCCGTTGATAGTCATGGTCACTGAATTTGAAGTTCCTGCTCTCCTGTGGGAGTGGATGCTTGAAGTCTACAGTGACTCCTTGTTTGCAGTCCCCTTCTAACACCCTGTGCTAGCTTACTTACAGGGCACCTCCAGGGCTTTCTGTCCTTGAAAGCACCAGGACCTGTACCTATAGAGACCTCCTCTGGTCAGGAGGTACCAATATCCTTGCATTGTCACAACTGACTGGTCAAGTGTGATTTTATGATGCCTGATACTGTGTGTAGGTGGCTGCTGGCCAGTTGAAAACAGTGAGATGCTTTACACTGTGCCCAGATCTGTGCATGGGTAAAGTCTGTACAGATAGAATGGAAATTGGGGGATTGGACAGGAAGGGAAAGTACCTTGAAATCAGTATCTGATTCTCAAGTACACTTTCTTGGTGCCACCCTGGCCCAAGCTAGGCCAACCCATCTCTTATTGGTCTCCTTTTTACTAGTAGCTGAGACACTCTATTTGGTATTCATCACTCCTGGCTGGTGTGACGGGTATAGAGTGCTGCACAAAGGCACCAAGCAGATATTTATGAGGATCTTGGCTCTGCTGACATGTGGATGTCAGTTATCGTTGTGTGTATTTGTAATTACAAGATTTTATTCCTATTTAATGTTACTGATTATGGATTTTTTAAATCAGTGTTTTTCCATGTGACCCTCTTACCTTACATCCCTATTACTTGTCCCTTATCTCCTATCCCCCATTAAGAAAGGAACCAGCATTTGTTAAAGCTATGGACACCAACAGGGAAGTTTGTTGTCATGGCTCTAGAAGGCCAGTAACCATTTTTGTGGTTGTGTTTTGTATTGCTTGATACCATGAAAGTGTAAATACATAATGCTTAATCTGTTTATCAAACTGACTGCTGGACCAGAGCCCAGAAACCATGAGTTAAGTTATACGTTGATTTGTTTTCTGAAGAAGGGAAGCCAGGGCAGGTGACAAAACAGCTGCCGTATTGAATGGTTCCGCATCCTGGTAAATTAATCACTGCAGTTAAGTTGCCATTCACATCTGGCAGTTAAGGCTTAAGGAGACTTTCTGTGGGTTGTCATGTTGAATGTCCACTGGATTTTTATTTTCCAGAGGGGAAGACTAGATCCCCTGACCAAATGCTTCCTTTCTTGTTGAAGGGGTAAGAAAAGCAGCTAGCAGTCCCCCTCTCTTAAATTCTTATTAATAACATTATTTCTGACAAAAATGACTTAACTGAATTTGGCTTGAAATTTTCAGTCAAAAGAAAAACCTGAGTGACCTTGTTTCATGAGATAGTACTTCTTGAGTGTTTATTTACCTGATTGTTTACAGGCAGTGGGCACATGGCTCTTGGCAGCCTTGAATCCACATGGTGAATTTCTGGCCCCCACAACTGGCCTTGACTCCTATAAAGTTTGGGGCTTTAAGGCCTATTCTGGCAAGAACACTCCAGAGCAACTGCATTGTTTTGCCAAAACCTTATTGCAAATTAAGTAAAGAAAGACTCTAAATTTAAATTTGTATGGGTTTTTTTTGGGGGGGAGCATATTTAGAAGCACACTGGTTAATGATTTTCATCCTGTTGACTTGGTGAGTCCTGAAGACTGACAGCCCTAGTTGTCACCTTAATTGCCTAGTTTATTCTGTTTGTATTTTGCTTAGCATCTCCAATTTCTCTCCTCTGAACAGTGGGGAAAACTGTTAAACATCCCAGAGATTTGCAGTATTCTTGCTCTCTAGATGAGCAGAATGACCAAATACCCAAATGAAAGCCTCTGAACCATTGGTAATTCAGGAACAAGTTCCCTTCAGCTTAACTTGACCAAGGCATCTTCTCTCCCAATGGGTAACACTCAGGACGTGTGCAAGTCTTCAAAATGTGCAAAGAAGCCCTGTGCCCACACCTCCTATTGGAAAAAGAGGGTTTTCCCCCTTCTCGTTCCATTGGGGCCAACTTAGATTCTCTGTCCGTGGTGGGGGGGGAAGGCATAGGAGGTTAGAAAATGTCCTCTTGCTTGCAGACACACTGCAGAATGAGTCTGTAGTTGAAAAAAAACTATATTCATCTGCTTCTTGGTTTGAGCACATACCTGAAAAGGAGGTTTTGGGGGATACTGTGCCTGTGCACCTGCCATGTGCGTTATTGGGGCCACATACACCCCATGCTTTGGCCAGTTGAATGTTGTAGGATGTTTTGAATGTGAATGTCCTTGGACATAGCATTCATTCTCCAATTCCCACTTGAACACCTACCCCCGCATTTTCCCATTTATATTGGTGATCATGATGTGAAAAGTAGAAACTTACAAATAGGACAAAAGACGCTGCAGTATCACTGGTTGGGGGGCAAGGGAGAAGCCACACTGGTTTTGATAACATATCTAACATGGATCATAGAAAAATGGGAAATGGCTCCAGTCTTTGTAGGCAATTTTCATTCTTATTCTCGCAAATTTCACATAGATTTACTGATACAGAATATTTCTTAAGAGGGCTTCAGTGTTAGATTGTAGTAAGTTTCTTGTGATTGATCAAGGCAAGGGTCCTGATGGTTTCTCCTTTTCATGGTAACAAATTCATACACAGAATTTACTTCATACTGTAGAATACTGACTTTCATAATGATAACCTGGTTTATGCATGAATATTGCAGTATTTCCATATAGTAAAATAATATTTCTACCCAGGATAATAGTCACAGTTTTCCAGGGAGGGAATGTAATTTTCATGACAATGTCATGTGATGATAGAATTTCTCCATTGATGAATCTCTAGTATGTGTTTATACTTTATTTACCCACGCATATATTTTATGACCATGAGCTAAGTTGTTATTTCTTTAATTCATGTCCCTGCTGAAATATTAGTACTAGCAACTTGGACTTGAAGTTGACAACTATAATCTTCCATAACAATCAATGCCACAAGAGTGGTCAGGCCAGATAGGAGATGAATAAGGAACTGAGGCAGAAGCCTCATCCCAGAACCTGTCTGATGCACAGAAAGGCAGCATCCTGCATACTCACCCCCACAGCTTGGGGTGGACACACAGCTGCGGGCAGCATGCCTGGCATAGCTGTTGCTGCCTGCTGGTTTGCTCACCCGGCTGTGCCCCCTGAATGCCCTGGCAGCCTGAGCTCTCACAGGGCCCACTTCTCCAGGGAGCTACCCCTTGGTCTTAGGAAAACACTTGGGGCCTCATATGTTACTTGTATTGTGCTCTGTCCCCTTACGATTTTGACACAGAGAATAGGACCTCCTCTACCCTCCATTCCTCCTGCAGTCACAAGTGGAGTAGTGCAAGACAGTTGCCCATTTTTTGCCAGTCCTCAGCTTCTGCCCTTGGACCCTTGAAGCATGTTAACACTGAAGATCCCTTTTCAGCTGCCTCTCACACATTCCTGTCCTTTTAGTCTATTCTTGACTTCCTTGTCCTCACCCTACACTGGTGACATCCAGCCTCCTTAGAATTGCTCTGTGTGTTTCCTGGCACTTAGGACACCCTCCCCAGTGGTGCCATCTTACTGACGGTCAAGTTAAAACACTTTTTGTTCATTCATAGCAACCTTTGTCATGTTAGTCAGTTTCTGACTGTTCTTAAAACAGTAGGGATGCCTATATTTTCCTTAAGTTTTTGTGACTGACTTTGGCTATATACCTTTCTGGGATTTTGTTTGGTTTTTATTTTTATTTTGCATATTGAGGGTATTTGGGGTGGGGTTGTTTTTTATGTCTAATTCTTTTATGGCGTTTTTAAAAAGAATTTTCATATTGTTTTTCTAACATACCTTCATTAAACGTTTAAGTATTTTAATATGTAATATTTGGACCAGATGTTGTGAATAATAGTAGAGATAAAGCTATTTTATTCTGTATTTTTAAAACTGTTCCGTACAAATAAAAGCTCTCCTGGACGTAATTCTGCTCTTCATGTACTTTGGCTGGTCTTTAAGAAACTTGTCATTAATTAAAAGTCATCACCTAGGAGAGGGAAATCAACTAATAAAAATTTCAGTTCAGCAGGTTCTAATACATTAAAACTCAAAGGAGGATAGCAGTTGCTGAAGTATCATTGGCCCCCATGGCTAGAGAACATTTGTCTCCTTGGGAGAATACCTAACAGGGAAAGGAGACCTTGGTTGGAGGATGCCCTCATGCTGGGCTTTGGGGTGAAATTATGAGTCTCTTAGTAAGTTAGTGACATCTGGAGGCTGGAGACCTTTTAGGTATTGGTGACCAGAAAGACTGTCGTGTCCACACAGTGGAATCTAAGGTTCCCAGAGCAATCTTGGCCCCTTTAGGATTGAGGCTGGTACAGGAAATGCAGAGGTGTGGGTGCCAGAAAAAGCTCAAAGCCAAGCTTGAGAGCTGCTCATTCAGTCAAAGGCATGGTTCCCAGCGGAATATGAAGACAAATCCAAAGGTGCTTTGGGGCATATTTCTTAATTTAGAGCAGACTTAGAGCTCCTCCATCCCCATCTTTTCTCCAACTAGTTGCCTTTAGTCTTTCCCAGCATCAGGGTCTTTTCTAATGAGGCAAAAGGAGAAGAGAGTGGCAGAGGAAGAGGTGGTTGGATGGTATCACTGATTCAATGGACATAAACTTGGGCAAACTCCAGGAGACGGTGAAAGACAGGGAGGCCTGGTGTCCTGTAGTCCATGGGTTCTCAAAGAGTCAGACACAGCGACTGAACAACAACAATAAATCCACATCTGTATCCCTCGTTTGTCTCTGGCAGTTTGAGCCATAGTGAACACCACAGCTGCTTCCATAGGAATTCAGCCTGCTGCTTCCAGTTCCCAATATCCTGACCTATGAGTCACTGCTAAGCATCCAGTTACAAGATGAACTGTTGCACCTTACACCACTATATACGTGAGGAAAATACATGTGAGGTATTTCATGCCCATGTTCTCACCCCTAGTTAGGACAACAGCACGTGTCAGTATTAAAGCCCCACCCCCTATCCCATGGACCTCTCACCTGGTACACCCCCATTCCTCCCCAAGAGAGGCCCACTACCTGGATTTTGGGTTTATCCTTTACTTGCTTTTCTTCACAGTTTTGCATATATATACATTTCTATACCACTTACTGTTTAGTTTTGCATGTTTTCGGACATTTAAAAGGTGTATGAGCTGTCACATTTTACTATTGTGAGATTATTTCATGTTGGTACATAAGCTTCCAGAGAGAATGAGCAAGAACGAAGCCCTGTAGAGCTAGGATCATCCCATGAATGCCAAATTTTCCATCAACCCTGTTAGTGGAGTTACATTTTTCACTTCAGTCATTCAGTCGTGTCCCACTCTGCAACCCCATGGACTGCAGCACGCCAGGCTTCCCTGTCCATCACCAACTCCCAGAGCTTACTCAAACTCATGTCCATAGAGTCGGTGATGCCATCCAACCATCATTCTCTGTCATCCCCTTCTCCTCCTGACCTAACTACCCCCCCAAAGCCCCACCTCTTAGTACCAACACACTGGAGATTAGGTTTCAGTATATGAATTTGGGTAGACGCAATATAGCACTTGGTCGTTAAAATGTAGTGAAGGCCAAAGGAAAAAAAAATGCCAATAATATGCTCAAATTATATTTCAGGCCATATCAACTTGGTGATGGAAGGAGAGAGACTTACAGAGATGAGAAAAACAAGCCCAGTGTACCAATATCAATAAATGGACTAAACTTGTCAATTAAAAAGTAGATTGTTAGACCAGGTAGCAGAATGAAATCCTGATCATATACTGTTTGCAACACTGAGTTCATAAGTGTGGCTGTGATTGTTGAAGGCTGCAACAACTTATGTCCAGAAGTTGATAAAAGCTATTTGCCTGTCATTTTTATATATGTTGAGTCCAGTACTAAAATATCTGGCCTGTAGTTTGCATGTCTTTAATTCTAGGAATTTATTTTTTGGTATATTTTACGAAAGTCTTAACCTATAATGGATTGGGAAAAACAAAAAAAACGATCCTTCATCACAGATGTGTCTAGAAGTACTATTTACAGACTGGTTTACATAAGAGTGTACAAAACTGAAAGTAAAAGCATGGGTGAAAGAATCTCAGGGGGCAAATACTAACCATCTATTATATTATTTGCAGACAAATCCTAAGACGAAAGTTGCTAAGGATAGGGAGGTTCTGGGAATTCTTTGGTGGTCCAGTGTTAGGACTAGAGCTTTCACTGCCATGGGCCTGGGTTCAATCCCTGGTTGGGGAAATAAGATCCCACAAGCTGTGTGGTGCTGCCGAAAAACAGGATGGGAAAGTTCAACTGACAAAGAGGAGTATTTTAGACATATGCACCTAATCAGATAACCTCAAAATTTATGCAGTATAAATGGGTGGAACTAGAGGAAGAAACTGATAAAAGTCCACCAGCCAGTGGGAGAGTCCAGTACTTCCGTTTTGATATGTCAGGTAGACAAAAATTAAGCATGATCTTCTTTTTCTGAATGTTGAGCTTTAAGCCAACCTTTTCACTCTCCTCTTTCACTTTCATCAAGAGGCTTTTTAGTTTTTCACTTTCTACCGTAAGGGTGGTGTCATCTGCATATCTGAGGTTATTGATGTTTCTTCCAGCAATCTTGATTCCAGCTTGTGCTTCTTCCAGCCCAGCGTTTCTCATGATGTACTCTGCATAGAAGTTAAATAAGCAGGGTGACAGTATACAGCCTTGACGTACTCCTTTTCCTACTTGGAACCAGTCTGTTGTTCCATATCCAGTTCTAACTGTTGCTTCCTGACCTGCATATAGGTTTCCAAGAGGCAGGTCAGGTGGTCTGGCATTCCCATCTCTTTCAGAATTTTCCACAGTTTATTGTGATCCACACAGTCAAAGGCTTTGGCATAGTCAATAAAGCAGAAATAGATGTTTTTCTGGAACTCTCTTGCTTTTTTGATGATCCAGCGGATGTTGGCAATTTGATCTCTTGTTCCTCTGCCTTTTCTAAAACCAGCTTGAACATCTGGAAGTTCACGGTTCATGTACTGCTGAAGCCTGGCTTGGAGAATTTTGAGCATTCCTTTACTAGCGTGTGAGATGAGTGCAATTGTGCGGTAGTTTGAGCATTCTTTGGCATTGCCTTTCTTTGGGATTGGAATGAAAACTGACACTTTCCAGTCCTGTGGCCCCTGCTGATTTTTCCAAATTTGCTGGCATATTGAGTGCAGCACTTTCCCAGCATCATCTTTCAGGATTTGAAATAGCTCAACTGGAATTCCATCACCTCCACTAGCTTTGTTCGTAGTGATGCTTCCTAAGGCCCACTTGACTTCACATTCCAGGATGTCTGGCTCTAGGTGAGTGATCATACCATCGTGATTATCTGGGTCATGAAGATCTTTTTTGTACAGTTCTTCTGTGTATTCTTGCCACCTCTTCTTAATATCTTCTGCTTCTGTTAGGTCCATACCATCTCTGTCCTTTATTGAGTCCATGTTTGCATGAAATGTTCCTTTGGTATCTCTAGTTTTCTTGAAGAGATCCCTAGTCTTTCCCATTCTGTTGTTTTCCTCTATTTCTTTGCATTGATCGCTGAGGAAGGCTTTCTTATCTCTTCTTGCTATTCCTTGGAACTCTGCGTTCAGATGCTTATATATTTCCTTTTCTCCTTTGCTTTTCGCTTCGCTTCTTTTCACAGCTATTTGTAAGGCCTCCTCAGACAGCCATTTTGCTTTTTTGCATTTCTTTTCCATGGGGATGGTCTTGATCCCTGTCTCCTATACAATGTCATGAATCTCCATCCATAGTTCATCAGGCACTCTATCTATCAGATCTAGTCCTTAAATCTATTTCTCACTTCCACTGTATAATCACAAAGGATTTGATTTAGGTCATACCTGAATGATCTAGTGTTTTTCCCTACTTTCTTCAATTTAAGTCTGAATTTGGCAATAAGTAGCTCATGATCTAAGCCACAGTCAGCTCCCGGTCTTGTTTTTGTTGACTGTATAGAGCTTCTCCATCTTTGGCTGCAAAGAATATAATCAATCTGATTTCGGTGTTGACCATCTGATGATGTCCATGTGTAGAGTCATCTCTTGTGTTGTTGGAAGAGGATGTTTGCTATGACCAGTGCGTTCTCTTGGCAAAACTCTGTTAGCCTTTGCCCTGCTTCATTCCGTACTCCAAGGCCAATTTGCCTGTTACCCCAGGTGTTTCTTGACTTCCTAGTTTTGCATTCCAGTCCCCTATAATGAAAAGGACATCTTTTTGGTGTTAGTTCTAGAAGGTCTTGTAGGTCTTCATAGAACCATTCAACTTCAGCTTCTTCAGCATTACTGGTTTGGGCATAGACTTGGATTACTGTGATATTGAATGGTTTGCCTTGGAAACAAACAGAGATCATTCTTTCGTTTTTGAGATTGCATCCAAGTACTGCATTTCGGAATCTTTTGGTGACCATGATGGCTACTCCATTTCTTCTAAGGGATTCCTGCCTGCAATAGTAGATATAATGGTCATCTGAGTTAAATTCACCCATTCCAGTCCATTTTAGTTCACCGATTCCTAGAATGTCAACATTCACTCTTGCCATCTCCTGTTTGACTACTTCCAATTTGCCTTGATTCATGGACCTAACATTCCAGGTTCCTATGCAATATTGCTCTTTACAGCATCGGATCTTGCTTCTATCACCAGTCATATCCACAGCTGGGTATTGTTTTTGCTTTGGCTCCATCCCTTCATTCTTTCTGGAGTTATTTCTCCACTGATCTCCAGTAGCATATTGGGCACCTACCGACCTGGGGAGTTCCTCTTTCAGTATCCTATCATTTTGCCTTTTCATACTGTTCATGGGGTTCTCAAGGCAAGAATACTGAAGTGGTTTGCCATTCCCTTCTCCAGTGGACCACATTCTGTCAGACCTCTCCACCATGAGCCGCCCGTCTTGGGTGACCCCCACAGGGCATGGCTTAGTTTCATTGAGTTAGACAAGGCTGTGGTCCTAGTGTGATTAGATGATTTTGTGAGCCCCCCAAAATAAAGTCTCACAGTTTCCATTGTTTCCCCATCTATTTGCCATGAAGTGATGGGACCAAATCTCATTATCTTAGTTTCCTGAATGTTGAATTTTAAGCCAACTTTTTCACTCTCCTCTTTCACTTTCATCAAGAGGCTCTTTAGTTCTTCTTCGCTTTCTGCCATAAGGGTGGTGTCATCTGCATATCTGAGGTTATTGATATTTCTCCAGCCAGTCTTGATTCCAGCTTGTGCTTCATCCGGCCCAGAGTTTCTCATGATTTACTCTACATATAAGTTAAATAAGCACAATATACAGCACAAATACAGGTGACCATATATAGCCTTGACATACTCCTTTTCCTATTTGGAACCAGTCTGTTGTTCCATGTCCAGTTCTAACTGTTGCTTCCTGACCTGCAAACAGATTTCTCAAGAGGCAGGTCAGGTAATCCAGTATTCCCATCTCTTTAAGAATTTTCCACAGTTTGTTGTGATCCACACAGTCAAAGGCTTTGGCATATAAAATATGTATTCCTCTGACTGTAGTTGACATTAAAATAATCGTAATCAAATATATCTCAGTAAAATAATGAAAGTGCTAAAGCTAATGCATGTATATTTACCACCTTTTGTCCTGCATAGGAAGGTTTCACCTAATAAATGACATGGCTTGTTGGATGAAGTCTTCCAGAACATTCCAATAGTCTTTTTTGGTATTTTACATGGGCTATATATCCAATATCTATTTCTCTGCATGTATTGTACAGACTAGATATTTATTTTTATATATTTGTCTTATATCTAGTCAGATACGATTAAATTATTTTCTTAATCACTTTAGTGTTTTTTAGTCAGTTAGATTTTCTTTTTTTTTCTGTCCATATTGCAATTACTAGAGTTCCAAGGTGATACTGCATAATAATAATGAAGTTGGGCATCCTCTGAAGTTGCTTATTTAGGTTAAGTGTTTGTTCTTAGAATATTTGTCACTGAATCTTGGTAAATTGTCTTTATTATATATTTAAAGTTTTTAATTTTATTTAGCATTTTAATTGGGTGGCTGCTCACTTTTATCAAATGGCTTTTCACCATTTAATTATTTATTATATGTTCTTGGTCCTTTAATTTATTATGATGAATTAAATTGCCAGATTTGCTGATTTTGAACTCGCCTTGCATTCTTGAAATATATCACACATTGTCACAGTGTCACACTCTGGGTACATGGATGAGTTCTATTTGCTAGCAATCTTTAAGGATTTTTACAACCATATTCAGAAGGGCAATTGATTATAGTTTTTAGTTTTTGTATTTCCAAATCAGAATTAAATGTTCAGGTTATTGTGGCTTCATAAAAGAAATTCAGTTCAGTCACTCAGTCATGTCCGACTCTTTGCGACTCCACGGACTACAGCACACCAGGCTTCCCTGTCCATCACTGACTCCCAGAGCTTGCTCAAAATCATGTCAGTGATGCCATCCAATCCTCTCATCCTCTGTCATCCCCTTCTCCTCCCACCTTCAATCTTGCCCAGCCTTAGGGTCTTTTCCAGTGAGTCAGCTCTTCACATCAGGGGCCAAAGTATTAGAGTTTCAGCTTCAGCATCAGTCCTTCCAATGAATATTCAGGACTGATTTCCTTTAGAATGGACTGTTTGGATCTCCTTGCAGTCCAAGGGACTCTCAAGAGTCTTCTCCAACACCACAGTTCAAAAGCATCAATTTTTCAGCAGTCAGCTTTCTTTATAGTCCAACTCTCACATCCATACATGATTACTGGAAAAACCATATCTTTGACTAGACAGACATTTGTTGGCAGAGTAATGTCTCTGCTTTTTAATATGCTGACTAGGTTGGTCATATCTTTTCTTCCAAGGAGCAAGCATCTTTTAATTTTATGGTTGCAGTCACCATCTGCAGTGATTTTGGAGCCCCAAAATATAAAATTTCGGTTTCCATTGTTTCCCCATCTATTTGCCATGAAGTGATGGGACCAGATGCCATGATCTTAGTTTTTTGAATGTTGAGTTTTAAGCCAACTTTTTCACTTTCCTCTTTCACTTTCATCAAGAGGCTCTTTAGTTCTTCTTCGTTTTCTACCACAAAGGTGGTATCATCTGCATATCTGAGCTTACATATTTCTCCCAGCAATCTTGATTCCAGCTTGTGCTTCATCCAGCCTGGCATTTTGTATGATGTACTCTACATATGAGTTAAATAAGTAGGGTGACAATATACCCTTCCTAATAAAAGAAAGGTGGATTTATTTTATTTATTTTCTTTAATAAACTGTGGAAAATTCTTCAAGAGATGGGAATATCAGACCACCTGACCTGCCTCTTGAGAAACCTATATGCAGGTCAGGAAGCAACAGTTAAAACTGGACATGGAACAACAGACTGGTTCCAAATAGGAAAAGGAGTATGTCAAGGCTGTATACTGTCACCCTGCTTATTTAACTTCTATGCAGAGTACATCATGAGAAACGCTGGGCTGGAAGAAGCACAAGCTGGAATCAAGATTGTCAGGAGAAATATCAATAACCTCAGATATGCAGATGACACCACCCTTATGGCAGAAAGTGAAGAGGAACTAAAAAGCCTCTTGATGAAAGTGAAAGAGGAGAGTGAAAAGGTTGGCTTAAAGGTCAACATTCAGAAAACAAAGATCATGGCATCCAGTCCCATCACTTCATGGCAAATAGATGGGGAAACAGTGAAAACAGTGTCAGACTTTATTTTGGGGGGCTCCAAAATCACTGCAGATGGTGACTGCAGCCATGAAATTAAAAGATGCTTACTCCTTGGAAGGAAAGTTATGACCAGCCTAGATAGCATATTGAAAAGCAGAGACGTTACTTTGCCAACAAAGGTCCATCTAGTCAAGGCTATGGTTTTTCCAGTGGTCATGTATGGATGTGAGAGTTGGACTGTGAAGAAAGCTGAGCGCCAAAAAATTGATGTTTTTGAACTGTGGTGTTGGAGAAGACTCTTGAGAGTTCCTTGGACTGCAAGGAGATCCAACCAGCCCATTCTAAAGGAGATCAGCCCTGGGTGTTATTTGGAAGGAATGATGCTAAGGCTGAAACTCCAGTACTTTGGCCACCTCATGCGAAGAGTTGACTCATTGGAAAAGACTCTGATGCTGGGAGGGATTGAGGGCAGGAGGGAAAGGAGACAACAAGAGGATGAGATGGCTGGATGACATCACCGACTGAATGCACATGAGTTTGAGTGAACTCCAGGAGTTGGTGATGGACAGGGAGGCCTGGCGTGCTGCGATTCATGGGGTCGCAAAGAGTTGGACACGACTGAGAGACTGAACTAAACTGAACTGAACTGACTAGACGGACCTTTGTTGGCAAAGTAATGTCTCTGCCTTTGAATATGCTATCTAGGTTGGTCATAACTTTCCTTCCAAGGAGTAAGCATCTTTTAATTTCATGGCTGCGATCACCATCTGCAGTGATTTTGGAGCCCCCAGAAATAAAGTCAGCCACTGTTTCCACTGTTTCCCCATCTATTTGCCATGAAGTGATAAGACCAGATGCCATGATCTTTGTTTTTGAATGTTGAGCTTTAAGCCAACTTCACTCTCTCACTTTCATCAAGAGGGTCTTTTGTTCTTCTTCGCTTTCTGCCATAAAGGTGGTGTCATCTGCATATTTGAGGTTATTGATATTTCTCCTGGAAATCTTGATTCCAGTTTGTGCTTCTTCCAGCCCAGCATTTCTCATGAGGTACTCTGCATATAGGTATTTTAGATGCTATGGCGGATTCATTTTGATATTTGGCAAAACTAATACAATTATGTAAAGTTTAAAAATAAAATTAAAAAAAAAAAATAAAACTTCTTATCAGTGGATAAAGTAAACTCTTAATTAAGATAGTCCTTCCTCATGAAAGATAAACTTGTGGCGTTCAATGACAAAATCTTTGTTACTAAAATGTCCTTTAGTTCCTCCATTTATGAGAACAAATGGGATCACACTAACAGTCATAAATATAAATATTATCAGCTCACTCAGGCTTTGGCCATCTGACAATACCTCTGTATTGCTTTGGAAGGGGGTGTGTGTAGGAGGAGAGTTCCCCAGGTGCATCTCTCTCACAGGCTCATACATAATCCAGAGGACTCCAGACTTGTGTCCACTAATAACCCAGTCATGTCAGCCATGGATACTTTATCCTATTCTTTTTTTTTCTTTGTATTAAAGACTTTCATTTTTGGTGTTTCCTTTTTCCCCAGGTTTATTGAGGTATAATTGACATATGGATTTAAGGGGTACAGTGTGATGATTTGATGTATATATATATATTGTAAAATAATTACACCCATAAAGTTAGTTAACTAATCCATCACCTCACACAGTTACCTTTTTTAAAAAATTCCGCTACATTCTTTAACAGTTAGCTACTGCCATGTAACAAACTGAGGCAGGAGATAGATGGGCCCCAGGCTGAACAGTTTCTCCCCTGTGTATAGAAACTCTATAAGATAGTGCTCGCTTCGGCAGCACATATACTAAAATTGGAACGATACAGAGAAGATTAGCATGGCCCCTGCGCAAGGATGACACGCAAATTCGTGAAGCGTTCCATATTTTTAGATCAGTCTTATGGACTCTGTGGGAGAGGGAGAGGGTGGGGAGATTTGGGAGAATGGCATTGAAACATGTACAATATCATATATGAAACGAGTCGCCAGTCCAGGTTCGATGCAAGATACTGGATGCTTGGGGCTGGTGCACTGGGACGACCCAGAGGGAGGGTATGGGGAGGGAGGAGGGAGGAGGGTTCAGGATGGGGAACACAGGTATACCTGTGGCGGATTCATTTCGATGTTTGGCAAAACTAATACAATATTGTAAAGTTTAAAAATAAAATTAAAAAAAAAAAAAAAGGATGATGGAGGAGGCTGGGCCCTGCTCAGATAAGAGTAAAAGACAACATATTCTTCATTCTCCAAGTTAAGGAGACCTCCTGACTACACATGTGCCAGAAGACTCCTTGGAGGTCAGAAAGGGAAGGGGCAGCACATCATTGTAAGTGATGACAACCACCCATAAGCCTCTTCACTAGAATCCATCTTGACTAAGAGATAAACATGCACATATGAGAGGTTCTTGAAACATACCAACTGTGGCCTCAGAACCAGGCAAATCAAAATGATTGGCCAAAGGAAAACTGGAAGAAATTCCCCATAAAAGTTATTCAAATTGCCACTAGGGTGTGACTCAATGACACGAGTCTGCCCATGTGTCTATTCACACATACTGTACTCTTTTTCCTCCTTGTTTCACTATTTTCCATTTTTGTAGGAATTTTTTTTCAGCTGATCACTAGTCCAATGGCTAGGATTTGACACTCTCGGCACTGTGACCTGACCTCAATCCCTGGCCAGGAACTAAAGTTCTGCTTCGAGTTGCTGTAGGCTGAGGCCATCCAAGATCAAAACTGCCTCAAATTTAGTGACTTAGAATAACAACCATCTATTTACCTTATGCTTTTATTGGTTGGCTATTTGGGCTAGACTCAGCTGGGCTCCCCCATGCATCGGTGGTCAATTCTGGGTTGGGTAAGGGGCTTTAGTGATCTTGTTTGTAGTCTCCCATACATCTGGGGCCTTGGATGACTAGCTGGGCTGCCTTTTCTCTGGGACATTCTCCAGCCAGCTAATGCACGTTTATTCACATGGCAGAGCAATGTTCCAATAGAGCAGAACACTGCAAGGTTTCTTGAGGCCCAGGTTCTGAAGAGGTACAGTATGACTTCTGCCACATTCTAATGTATTGGCCAAAGCAAGCTGCAATGTCAACCCAGATTCAAGGTAGATAAGGAGACTCTACCTCTGTGAGAGGAACTGCCAAGTGTATGCAGAAAGAGGATACTTGTAATCATTCTGGCAATCCATCTACCACTTTCTGGGTAATGTTGTCAACATACCAAGATCTTGAATTTGAGAAGCTGAGTGTTAGAGTGTTGTTACCTTAAATATTACTTAGCAGCAGGATCCCCAAGCATGTCTGGTTGAGCCCCAGAGTATCCCTGAAGTTTATGACCCAATCTGTTCCTTTAAGTTATGACTTAGAGCCTCTTTTATCTTCTCAACCCCTCCCCTCACTATTTGTCGAGGGAATCAGGTTGGAGGCAAAGCTCAATGACAACCTCACCTCCTTTCTTTCAACTAAAGCTTTGTTACTGGGTCAAACTTGGTTTCTTCTTTCTCTAGAATGAAAATTATCTCCCAAGAGGGCCTTTTTTTCACCTCTCAAACAGATTTCTAGATAGCCCACTATGCTAGTGTGCCAGACATGTCCAGATGTATTAGGTGCCAGGGGCAGACCTCACTTAGGCTTCCCAATTTCTCTATTAACTCACTGGATCCTCCTTTGCAGATTCTCACCTCCTACATAGCATATGGAAAAAATGGAGTCTGATGTGATAAACAGTCCTGCTGGTCTCCTTAGTTTAAAAATTCTGAGTTATTCCTCTCTTTCCAGCTCTCTCCAAGGTGGATCTTTAGGGGATATTCTCTTCCCTTCTCAAGGCTAGTGCCTCAGCTCCCTTGACTGCCCTGCAGAGGGACTGCTTTGCACCATCCCTTGAAAGCAGAATGCTGAGAGGTGGTGTCCCCATTCATCAGTGTTTGGTTGGCAGATACCGCTAATATCTGCAGCTTGTATACCTCATGGTTTGGGTGCTCCATTCTCCTTCAGAGCTCTGCAGTGCTCCCTGTCTTCTCTAACCTTAACTCAGCCCTCACCAATGGTCCCTCTGAGTCCCCATCAGCTTCCAGGGTCAACTTGCCCTCTCCGAGTTGGGTCTTAGAGCAGATGTTTTGTGTCACCTTCCCGCAGCCCACTGTTCACTCCCAGCATAGCTAGGGTGGGCAGCTCCACGCACAGTAGTTCCTCCTACCTCAAGTGTCAACGGCAGTGGTTCTGGCTTTTCTACCTCAGATGTTTCCTTGAGATCAAAGATATTCACACAACCAGGAAGTAAGAAGAGGTAAACTTTCTTGGGAATAATCCTCAACTGTTGTGGAATGAGAGTCAGTGGATAAATTTCCAGCTGCCTGACCTTCAGAGAGAACAATTCTGAGGTGCATTTTAGAGTTGCTTAGAGGCCCCAAAGGAATGCAGGACCAGTTGTATATACTGTATTAACTTTTTCTCCTTGTTTGTCTCATGCCACTGCTTTCTGAGATCTACTCCTAAGTACATGACTTACACCCAAGTTCCTCACATTCTGCTTGAGGAAGCTCAAACTAAGATAGGTGCAACAGAAGGGCATGGTTCACCATTTAGCTTTCTTCTGAGGTCCCTGGTCCTTGGGAGCAGGTGAGAACTCTACATCAGTTCCATGCCATGCAGGAACTGTGGGTGACCCCAGAAAGCTAAACCCAGGCCCTCCCTTTGGGTAACATAAACAATCCACTAAGTTGACTTTAAAGAGGCTCCCCTCCACCCTCGGGTCAGTGTCTGAGAACCTTGGAGAAAGAAGGAGGCAGCCAGTGAGGTGATCTCCTCTATTTTATCCCCAGAACTCCCTTTGGTCCATCAACATATCTTCGCACTCTGGTTGAAATCACAAACAAAGAAGTTGTAGCATTTCCTACTGTCTATATCCCCTACTTCTCCTTCCCTTCCCCCAGAAAACAGTGCAATTGAAGAGTAGGCTCTGGACTTCCTGACTTCTCTGCATCTCCTGCTTTTCTTCCCAGGCACAAAGTAGAACTCTGATCTTGGTAGGCAAAGTCTGCCTCTTGAGATATTACAGGGGAAGATAGAACAATATTGAAAATCATTTTCTCCGACCATGCTTGATACTTCTGTCACTGTTTCGCTAAAGAGAAAAGGGAAATCAGCTTTGAGACTCCAAGCTCCTCAGTGACCTCCTTGCTCTTTAAATTTGTGCAGTCCCAATATGGTAGCTACTAACCACATGTCACTATTATGCACTTGAAATGTGACTAGTGGAACTGAATATTAAGTTTATGTAAGCTTAATTGTTAAAACAAATTTAAAAACTGATAATTGTTGGGAAATTTTAAGCATGTTGGAACAACTTGGGTACATGTGAATATACTTTTTTCAAGTGAAAGTTTCATAAAACCTTAATACAGATCAAGTATTTTTAAATTTTTATTTCAAAATTTAATCCTCAAGTTGAGAGTTTCTGAAAAGACCCTGATGCCTGGAAAGATTGAGGGTAGGAGGAGAAGGGGACAACAGAGGATGAGATGGTTGGATGGCATCACCAACTCAATGGACATGGGTTTGGGTGGACTCCAGGAGTTGGTGATGGACAGGGAGGCCTGGCATGCTGCGGTTCATGGGGTCGCAAAGAGTTGGATACAACTGAGTGAGTGAACTGAACTGAAGTGTAAATACATACCTGATTTCAACCTTAGTACAAAAATGGAATGTAAAATATTTTATGAATATCTTTATATTGTCTACACATTGAAATAGTAATATTTTGGTTATGTTGGTTTATATAAAATATATTATTAAAATTAATCTCACTTTTTTTGTTTTTTACTATTTTTAATGTGACTACAAGGTTTTAAATTGCATCTGTGGGCATGCGTTGTATTTCTACTGGAGGATGGCTCTAGAAATACTTTTCTGCTGCTTCTTTGAGGTCATGTGCCTCCTGGGGGTAGAAGTTTGCAAGAAAACATGAAAAATTATCTGGCTGCTTTCTTCAACAGGAGCGTAAGCCCCAGTGATGGAAGTGATGGCCACTCTTTGGCATATGTCTGGGGTGCAGGGAAGGCCAGTCTATGATGAAAGAGAAGAGTTGGCTTCTCAGAGAAGACCTTCTGGGTTACTGGAAGCCCTTCAAGTTCTGTATTTGCTTCTTATGGAGCTCTGCCTGTAATTTTGACCTTAATGTTGGAGGGAAATCCTCATGTCCTCAAAATACATTTCCCTGAAGGTGCTCCTATTACTTGCAAAGCAAAGAAGCTTACTGAGAATTAACTCCAAAGTTTGGGGGGTGGGGGAGGGGGGATTAATGATTGAGCTTTTGTGTTTTACAGCTCACTGGGAAGGAACCAGAAGAGTTTTTTCCTATAGAAAAAGTTCATCAGTGGTCTCCTTGTCCTGGGGTAGCTGACACAGTTTTCACCACTAACCTTCAGCTGCATTTTGGATTCAAAAGACTTTTGTGGCCAGCCTGGGAAGCAGATCACCATTTATAACATTGTTTCTAAGGGAAACACATTGCATGCACCAAACAATGAATTTATAAAGTGTGTCTGGCTTCCAGGAGGGATGAGCTGACCCAGCTGTACCCTGAGGTATAGTTTAACCCTTAGTCTCTGACACCAAAAGGCCTGGAGATCAACTTTACAGGGCTGGAGTATGTATGTTAGTCGCTCAATCGTCTCTGACTCTGCGACTCCATGGACTATAGCCCGTCAGGCTCCTTTGTCCATGGAATTCTCCAGGCAAGAATACTGGAGTGGGTTGCCATTCCCTTCTCCAGGGGATCTTCTTGACCCAGGGATAGAACCCAGGTCTCCTGCATTGCAGGAAGCCCATAGTATGTTTGTGGGGCTGGGGGAGAATTGCGATAAGGAGGGAACAGATAAAGCGCCCCTCATCTGGGGTACTCTAGGGATCCCTGTACACTGAGAGGCCATGGAGGCTCAGGGATGACTAAGAGGGGGAGGTGAGAGGAGGACAAAGAAACTTGGCCTGCATATTGCTGTCATGTGTGCCAGCCCGCGAAAGCCCGCGAAGTCCAAAGGGCCTTGCTCAGCTCAAACCCTTTCTGGAATAAGCAGGTGTTAGAAAAAATATCCCATATTCTCTGCTTGGGGAATCCAGGGCGCTCGACGAGGGCTTCGCGGGGAGTGGCTATCACGGTCCAGAGCGAGCCAAGGGCCAAGACTACATCCCTTTCGGAGGTTTTGGAGAATGCAGTGAGTGAGCCAGCTCATCCTCCCCACCCTCTTACTTCTACCCCTCCACCCCAGGCCGGAAGAGGCGCCTGCAGCCTGAGCCCTGACTCGCAGGAGGGAAGGAGGCGACGCGCAGCCACAGCTTTGTCTGGGAGGGAGGGGAGAAGCCCCGCCCCCAGGGGGCGGGGGGCCGCGAGAGGAGGGGGAAGAAGAAAGGCCAGGGAAGCAGGGTGGAGGGAGAGGTGGAGAGCTAGAGAAAAGAGTAAGGGAGGGCGGTCAGATCCGATAGAGGCAGATAAAGACAGAGGGGCAGGAGAGAGGACGAAAAAGGGCGGAGGGGGGCGGGGCGCCCGACCCCCAACTGCGCGGCTGCAGCAAGCTCTGCCGAGCTGCTAGGGAGCCTGGCCCGCCGACTGCTGAACGAGCTCCGCGGCCACCCCCGCCCCCCTACTTTCCAATTCCACGGTCCCCGCAGCGCGCGCGAGATGCAGCCGGTTCCGGACGCAGGCAAGGCGCGGGGCGCGGGCGGCTGGGAGCGAGGCTCCCGGAGCAAGTTGCGGGGCGCGAGGTGTGGCGCACTGGGCGGTCCTCTCTCCCCCGGCGGAAAGTTTTCTCGCAGTGTCCCCCGCTTCCTCCGTGTCAGCCCCTCAGTCCCTCAGCGCCTGTTCTCCTCTCTCCTTTCCCAGACGCTGGGGGTTCCAGGGCGTGCGGACTCCGCTGGGGCCGCGTGGGCGCGGAACCCCGGCCAGCCCGCCTCCTGAGGGACAGAGTGGTCCAGGCTCGTCCTTCCCCCTCGATTCCCTGGGGGGTTCTTCCTTCTCTCCGCGCCAAGGGCGGCGTCAGGAAGCCCTCCCTCGCCCCCCCCCACCCCCCCGCCTCGCCACCTTATTCCCGGGGTCCCCCGGGACTCCCTGGCGAGAAGTTGCCGGGCGGGCAGGTGCAGGGACGTCAGGCCCCGACAGCCCGGGGGCTTGGGTGGGTGGTGGTGTCCGATCCTAATCCGGTTCTCTTCTTCCCGACTGAACCGAGGGTTCCCTGGAGGCGAGTCCCAACCAACAGCGCCTGAGCCTCCCTTGGCCTTCAGAAGGGCGTTGGACGCCTAGGGCCCTGGGTCCTCCTTGTACTTCCCCTTTGCCGACTCTTGGCCTGCCTCCAGAGCCTGAGGTCGTTGAGAACCTCAGCTTTGCGTCCTCCCTCACTGAAGAGGCAAGTGCCTTGGGCCGACTCTGGCCACCACTGCATTTTGAGCGCCTGCATTGCACTCAGTTCCTAAGCTGGGAGAGCCCTAGGGACAGAGAGAGGCACAGTGGCCTGACAGGGAGACATGCGGCTCCATTTTATCCTGGGGCGCTCTTTGGGTCCTGAGTTGCTCACTGCACCTCTGCCCCTCAGTGACAGAAGGAGCTGAGGGCCAGGCTTCTGAACCCTGCGATGCACTTTATTCCCAGGTGTGTGGAATCTGGATCCCTAGAGCTTGTTCTCCCAGAGAACAGAGTTGTCTAGAGCTGGCCAAGTTCATAGTATGTACTTTACATGTGATGAGTGAATGTAGGCACCAATGAGCTGACAAATAACAATTCCTGTCACAGTTGATCTTGGTACAATGGGAAGAAAGAATTAGAAACAATGATTCTTTTAAACAGCTGTGAGACAGAACCAGGGGCCTTCTTTCCAGAGCATCTGGTTGAAGAATCTGGGGATGGATTTATTTTATTCATCAATCTACATTTACTTACTGGAAACTTTTTCTTCAGGTGGTCTGAAGAATTAAACCTCTTGTGGCTAAGCTATATTACATTGTTTGAGAAGAGGTTTTGTTTGTTTGTTTGCTTGTTTTTGTTGTTTTGTTTTAAACTTGTGTCCAAACTCAGTGTTTTAGGGACTAAAATTGAAGTCAGCCTGCGAGGTGCCCATTTGGGATGAGAGACTCGAGTAAGGCCATGAGTATGGGCAGCAACTGTGCTTTCTCCTCTGAACAGGTCAGCCTGATGCCTGGGAGCTGCAGCAATCCAGTGGGTCTCAAGGGGATGGAAGAGGGCCTCAAAGGATGGCTGAGCTCAGAGAGGCAGGGTAGCTTTAGAAAGAGGGTAGTTCTTGCCCTGGGGTAAGGATGTAGAGATGCCTGGGAGTCTGGGCTGGTTCAATTCAGGATTCCCTGGGCTAAGAAAGCTGGAAGGTGAATCCTGCTCCTCCTTCAGAAAAAGGGAGAGCAGAAGTGGAGTACTGAGTAGATCTTTGACATGCAACCTAAACACACCCCATGTTCCTCTGTCCTTGTTTTTATGCTGGTGAAATCCGGTTAGAATGATGAGGACACCTTTGGCGGACCTGGTTGAGAGAAGGCCAGGGGACCTGGAGCCCCTAGTCACATCCTTGTCCAGGGGAAGGTAATATGCCCTCTGCACCTGGCCGAGTAGGCCAGGGCCTGCGCAGTATCTGCCCCTGCTGTATTTCTAGCTGGCAGCATCCCCACCCTCCTGAGAGTGGTTTCACCCTGCTAGTCCACTTCTCTGGGGTTCATGCAGAGGTGGGACGAGATTATCAGAGAATCCCTTGGAGAGCTTGGGGAAACTGGACGATCCCGAGAGCAGTCTCAGGATTTGTCCACGTTCCTTTTCCTCTGCCCAGAGTGAGAAACTGGGAAGGTCTCAGCAGTGTTTTGGGGGATGGAACAAGACATCCAGTCTGTCTTCAAGCCATAGTTGCAATTTATAGGGTTTATAAAACTAGGGCAGTTGTCCTTTTCTGCACCTCCTCGCTCATCCCACTACTCATCACAATATGGTCCAGTTATTTATCCCAGTGACATACCGTGCTATTTAAACACTCCCTGCCTCTCCAGAAGAATTTTAAATAAATCCTTAAGGCTGGGTTAGCTACCACAGGCCCATGATTGCTGACTTCAATTGTTTGATTATTTGTGGGTTCCTATGGAGGACGTGGTGGGGGAGGGGATGGAGCGGGAGGCAGAGGGGAAGCAGAGCGCAGTAAACAGGAACATCCTCCAGATTCCATTGGCTAGGTGGCCAGGAGGTCATTTTTAATCATCCCTTGGATGGTAGACTCTGGAGCCTGTAATCAGAGGTTGATGCAGCTGCTCAAGGACGACTGCTTGAGGCTGTAGAATTCCTGTCCAAGGCAGCTGTGACTGAACTAGAGAAGGCAACCTCTCACTGAAGAAAGGGCAGGGAACGGGCATTTGGTTAATTCTTGTGGGATGAGCAAAGTGACTTAGAATGGCTTTTCCTAATCCTTATGTTGATAAAAATTAGCAAAAAGATACATTTTATTTCCTTGGACATATTACACCGAGGTCATTTGGCAAATACATTTACTTTTACCAGCATGGCACTTTGCCCATAGTCTTAGTTTGATTAACTGCTCCTTTCTATAATGAAAAAGGTATTGGATTTGGAGTTTGAATGACTTTCAGATTTTCTAGCTGCATAATCTTGGGCAATGGAATAGATGCTGTCAGCATCCATTCTGTGTTCCCTTGACCTCAACCAATGCTGTTGGGAGCAAGTGTATAAGTGCTCCAGCCCCCTCACTTCTCTGCTGGGGCAGCTTTGGGGCATATTCTATGCTGTCTTTCAGAGTTGCTTAGTAAGACCATTTCACAGTTGCTTATAATAATAACTGACTCCTGTCACTGGCTGCCTTCCCTTCCCTCTTTCACTTTCCCACTCCCTTTCTACTTGGACTTGAATCCTTGTCCTATGGTCAACCTCTGGGGGAACCAACCTAAGTCTTTAGTTTGTAGTTAAAAGTCATTTTAAGTCTTTGCCTCTCCATAGAGAATAGATCTTGCCAAAGGGGAGGAGTGCAGGAGAGGGTTGGATTAGGAGTTTGGGACCAGCAGATGAAAACTATTATATGTAGAATGGATAAACAACAAGGTCATATTGTGTACCACAGGGAAATATATTCAATATCCTGTAATAAACCATAACGGAAAAAATAAAAATAAACCTTGGTTCTGATAAAAAGTGGAAGATTCCTCCCACCCAGCAGGACCTGAAAAGCTTGGGGCCACGTTTCCAGTTACTTCCAATGTCACTGCATCCAGGAATTGTTCCCTGACTGTGCCCCATGGGAGTATAGCCCCCTCTTTTGCATTCTCATTCACATTTTGCCCATCCCTTTCTTCCTTGTTCCATTGTTGTCTCTCTCTCACCTTGTGCAATTTGAGAGCTGAGTCCTTGACTGATACTTCAGTAGCATCCTGCAAAATGCTTTTGACATCTTGGATTCCTTTTAAATATGGTTGAGTTAATAAAAAGTGAGAAGAAAAAAAAAAAGGCTCTGAGTCTCAGTTTCCCCAACTGAATGATGGAAATGATAACTGTCTCACTGTGATACGTGCTCAGACACAGCGAGCATCCGGCAAACGTTTGCTGGCTCTTTGAATAGTACAGGTGAGGCTGTGATGGATTTGGGAATGGGTATTGTGGTGGACCATGAAGAATTATGCTTTGGAGAGAGAGGCTCGAGAGCCAGTAGGAGCCAGCTCCAGCACACACCTGGCCTTGACTGGACTGGGATGTGATCAGTGTCTTAATTTCCGATTTTGTACACAGGTGAGGAGGATAAGAATTACCTAGGTAATTACTAGGAGAAGGCGATGGCAGCCCACTCCAGTACTCTTGCCTGGAAAATCCCATGGACGGAGGAGCCTGGTAGGCTGCTGTCGATGGGGTCGCAAAGAGCCAGACACAACTGAGCGACTTCACTTTCACTTTTCACTTTCATGCATTGGAGAAGGAAATGGCAACCCACTCCAGTGTTCTTGCCTGGAGAATCCCAGGGACGGGGGAGCCTGGTGGGCTGCCGTCTGTGGGGTCACACATAGTCAGACACGACTGAAGCAACTTAGCAGCAGCAGCAGGTAATTACTAGATAAAAAGAAATACTAGGTGTCGGAACTCCCCTGGCAGAGTCCAGTGGTTAAGACTCCACACTTCTAGTGCTTCCACTGCAGGGGGTGTGGGTTGGATCCTTGTTTGGGGAACTAAGATCCCAGAAGCCATGCAGCATGGCCCAAAATATTTTTAAAAAAAGAACTGTACTAGGTGTCAAAATTTGGGTATGTTCAACTGTGCCCTAAACTGACTGAATCATTGTGTATGAGACACTTATGGGGTTCAGTTAAAAATTATTGAAGTGTCTATGCTATGAGTTTTGGGGTGGAGCCTTGATTTCCTCTCCTCCAAGGGTAGAGATTAGATCATTCCACAGGTCCCTTCTAATCCCTGGTCTCCTCAAGAAGAGTCCATTGCAATCTCCTTCTGTCCATACAAAAAAAACCTTTAACAAAAGAAAACCTTTCATGTGTCTACACAGAGGTTACTCACCATGGGGCACCCAGCACTGGGCCATCCTAGAGTTTTAGTTTTACTATAGTCTTTCCTGCTGGCACAGGAGATTTCAGTGGAACCATCTCAGTAAATTTTGCTTTCCTTGTGTGCCAGTTTCACTTAATGACCTAGGCATGATATGTCCCCAGGAGGACTGGGGAGTGGGTAAAGAGGATATGGAAATGATACGCCCTTTCCTGAACCACTGTGCAAAGTTGTAGACACCCACATGGAATCCAGGAAAAGTTCATGTGGAAGAAGAGACTTCTATATGACAGAATTCAGCCTTCCTGGTTGGGTTTTACTCATAAGGCTCTATTGATAACCCTTCTGAGGGAGTCCCTGATTCAGCAATTCCACCCAGAGGAATTGGACACGTGCAGAAAAATAAGTGCATGAGCAATGTCCTGTGAAATATTGTTTATAATAATAATAAAACCAAAAATGGAGACTAAATGCCCCCAAATAGTAAATTTGTTAATCATGGTGTATCTCTACATTAAAATACCGTGTGATTATAAAATATTTAGGATATAGATATGTATCTGTTAACATGGGAAAATATACATTTGTAAAGAGTAGGTTACCAAACATTGTGCTGTTGTTGTTACTGTTCAGTCATCCAGTTGTGTCCAACTCCTTAACGACCCCATGGACTGTAGCCCACCAGGCTCTGTCCATGGGATTCCTCAGGCAAGAATTCTGAAATGGGTTGCCATTTTCCTCAATTGCCATTTCCAAACAATGTGCTGGTTTTGTAAGGTCCATTTATATTTGCCTCTGTAAGGGTATATGGAAAAATATTAACAGTGATTGTCGTTGACTGGTGGAATTTTGGAAGATTTTAATCTTACATTTTCTTATATTAAGTATTTTCAGTTTTTTATTGTATTTAAAATATGCACAATATAAAATTCACCTTTTTAACCATTTTTAAGTGTACGGGTCAGTGGCTGTCTTAGTCCGTTTGAGCTATGTTGTATAACAAATGCCACAGAATGAGTGACTTATAAAAAACAGAAACTTACTGCTCACAGTTCTGGAGGCTGGGAGTCAGATCAGGCTGTGAACATGGTCAGGTGAGGGTCCTCTTCAAGATCACAGACTTACTATTATACACTCCTGTGGCAGAAGCAGCTGGGGGTCTCTTTTAATCCCATTCATGGCTCTACCTTTGTGACCTAATTTACCTCCCAAAGCCCACCCCCCCCACCCCTGCCCCTAATGCCATCATAGGATTTCAGCATATGAGTTGGGAGAGGACACAAACACTCAGACCATAGCAATGGCATTGAGTGCATTCACTGTGTTGTATGACCATAGCCACTATTCATTTCCAGAACTTTTCCAGAGACTCTGTACCATTGAACACTAACTCTCCATTCATTCCCCTCACCCCAGCTGCTGGTAACTTCTGTTAACATCTTCTTGAGTTTGCCTACTCTAGGTTTCTTTTAAGAGTGGAATTGTACTGTAATTGTCCTTTTGTTGATCTTAATCTTTTTGCTTTTCTATATCTTTAAAATTAAAAAAAAAAAATCCGTTTTACTCGTATAAAAGAAGAAAAGGAACAAGGAAGCCCTGAAGAGAATTGTGGTATTTGGTCTCTTGCATTTTCATTTCAGACTGGGCCACAAGGACCTGGCCATCCTTGTTGCTTCTGCTGCCATCACCTGGGATGGGGGTCAAGGTCTGACCTCCATCTCAGCCAAGCAGAACAAAGGTGGACAGCCAGTGGGCATCACAACTAATCACATTTGGGACTTGCTGGTTGCTAGCAGCTGGGCCTTGGGCCCCAGGCCTCTACTACTAAATCATCATATCCCAGGGTTTTTTGTGTGTGGTGGTGGGACAGAGAGTGTGCTTGGGGTTTACTGTGCCTTAAACCTAACAGCTATCCTGTAGTGAGTAAGGTCCAAACCAGATGGAAGTTGGATTGTTGATACTATCTTACTTAAAGAATGAGAATGAGAGCCTCAGCCTTTCTATTTGAAACATCCTTTGTGTATTCCAGATCCTGTGGCTCAACTCAACTTACTAAATACCCACCATGGCACCTGTGGTGGCTGCTGAATGCTTTGTCCACAGGCAGGGTCAGCCTGCCTGGGATGCAGAGAAGACTTTAACTGGTGGAGTCCATGAGATCCTAAGTACTCTGGGAAAAGGGTAGTGGCCTCAGATAATCAGTGCCCTCTTCCTAAAGCTCCATGCAAGCTTTTATAGACATCTGGGCCAAGGATTGCTCTCTTGTGTGTATGGTGGGTTGTGTATTTGACAGGATAATCAGGGACATGGAGCAGAGGAGTGGAGGCAGGGGAGGTGGTATGTATGTGTGTTTCAGTCTGGTCTGAGGTGAGAGGACATCAGGAAGCGTCAGTCCCCAGAACCTGGGTACTAGGTTGCGTGATTGTATTCAGGGATCAAGGGAGTAGGTCAAGTGGCTTTGCTGTGGGATGCCTTGTTCTATGGAAAATGCTTTAAGTTCCTCATTAATCAAGCTCCCAGAGGAAACTGCCCGCCCTCCAGCAAGTTGCTGAGAAAATGTAGGTCTGGGAGGGACAGATGTACGTACTGTGCTCTCTGGAAATTACTTTACCTGGCTCTGTCTGTTTTCTCTCTGCCCAGCTGCTCTTTGAATCCCAGACAGTGAGGGGGAAGTGAAAAGACTTTACAGAAATGGCCTTTGAAGACCATTTTGAGAAGTTCAGTTTTTCATGGTGCTGATTTTTCTTTAGGTTAGTCAGCTGGTTGCAGGACAGGAGGAGGAGAGTGTGAGTGTGGTTTTGTGTAAAACTTCCCCTGAGCCTCCTGGAAATGTTCTGGAAACCCCTGGATGAGCTGTCTCTCCTGGGTCCAAGATCTGCTGTGTGAGGCTGAATTTCCCTGCCTGTCTATACTGTAGGGTGTTAAGGAGGTTAAGAAAGGGCTGCCCCCAGGGGGAGGCTCAGTACTCGCTGGACCCTCCTCTGCCTGCCCTTCCTACTGCTTCCAGGGGCAAGGAACCTGCCCATACCTGGGGGTGAAGGAAGCCAGCACTTGAGGCTTTTGCGTTTCCTATCCTGGCTCCGGGGAAGCAAGGAGGGGAAACCCTAAGATCTCTGCACACAAAGCTGAGTCTCAGTCAGTAGCACCAAAAAAGGGAAGGACCGCTGGGGTATCCTTAGGAAGGGGATGTGAGGTCAGAGATGAGTCTCAGAGAAGCACTCAGTAAACAGGAAGTGTGGCCAGAGAGAAACCTGTGCTTGTAGGAAGTGGGGCTTTGGCGGCCGCCTCCCAGCTTGGCCTGGGTAAGCCAGCACTCCCTGCCGAGCTGATGGCAAGTGGAGGCTCAGAGCACGAGGGGTGACACAGATCTTGGGCCCTCCCTGTGAGACAGGGCTCCACTTGAATCTTGTAATTATTGGGCTGGAGGAGAGCTTAATTTGCCCTTCGGAAGGTAGGACTTTAAATATCCCATAAAATAACCCTCGGTTTTGAGAAATGCAGGTCAAGGAATGTTTAGTCTTATTTGCCTCCACCAACTTCCCATTCTTTGCTCGTGCCAAGTCAGTTATATGGAATTTTGCACATCGTTGAGTTTTATCCTGTGAGGGGACACATCTTGGCAGAACCCCTTTGGGTGAAGGTGATGGAGGTGCTGCTTTAGGGAGGAAGAGGTGACTAGGCCCTTCCCTGGGGGCCTGTAGATATTGGAAGTTATCTTTCTAAGTCTTGTAGGTTCTCTGAGCTATAGTCAAAGTTCTTTACACACACACACACACACACACACTCTCCCTCTCTCTCCATACACTCTGTCATACACCCCTACCTACACATTCATTTGCACACTTACACTCTCCCTCACACCGATACTTACACATTTACACATGCATACTCTCTTACACATTTACACCTATACATTTCCTCACACATCTACACCTACACATTCACACACACAGAGCTTTTTCTGTATGGAGTTTTTGCTTCCTTTATGTCTTTTTGGTCCCATTCCAACACCCTGCTTATTTGACATGAAGCTAAGGGTCTTTGGGTTTCCTTCTAAATATGCATCCAGAAAGTCAAAAACTTGGGGATGTAGATGAGACTTCCCTATAAACAAGTAGTTGCTCACCTGGGCCTGTGAGGTGATTGTTTAGGAGAGCGGGATTGTGGGGGGCAGGGGGTGTGGTTGGTGGGGGGGGTTTGTTGTGACTCTCCAGATCACTCATCTGGGCCTGTGAGGTGATTGTTTAGGAGAGCGGGATTGTGGGGGGTGGGGGGGTGTGATTGTAGGGCGGAGGGGGGGTTTGTTGTGACTCTCCAGGTCACTCACCTGGCCACCTGCCTACTAGCATGGGAGTAGGAGACAGGTCTTCTTAGCAGGAAACAGACCATTTCCTCAGAGCTTCCACAGGCACACTGAAGAATTCAGACCAGTGTGCAAAAGGCCTGAGCAAGAAGGATCAATGCCCAAGCTGTCAGTGGAAGAAGCTGGGGCTTTTGCAGACCATGCTCCTGGCACGAGGGAGCCCACTTGACCACCTGCCGAATCTCATGTACTCGTCTGGCAGGTGTACCAGACAGAGGCTTCTCCGGGGATAGGAGTGAGGTTCCCTGTCAGCAGGGGCCTTGGAGCTATTGTTAGACCCCCAGGCATTTTCCAGAACGAGGAACAGACAGTTTGTGGGGCCCATGAATGTGAGGAATAGCTTGTTCTGTAGACAGAGGGTGAGATATGTCTGGGCATTCATGGCCCTGTGACGTTGCAAGTACCCAGGTCTCTGGGTGGGATCTCTATCTCCTGCAGGGTCTGCTTTTCCTGCAGGTTGTCTGCCAGGCCAGTCACTGACTCACCTGTCTTCCCCAGGACTCTGGGGCATTCTGTGGCCAGCAGCTGAAGCCAGCCTCCAGCTGCCTGTCCTACTTGGAGCCTCTCATGCCCAGTGCTTAGCCAAGGCACCAGAAAAGGAACACTGTTCATGTCAGCTCTGTGACCTGGGACAAGTCACACAACCTTCTGTTTCCTCATCTTTAAAGTGGGAAAGTCCTGGCTGTTCTTTTGAAGAAACGATGCTAAAGCTAAAACTCCAGTACCTTGGCCACCTCACGCGAAGAGTTGACTCATTGGAAAAGACCCTGATGCTGGGAGGGGTTGGGGGCAAGAGGAGAAGGGGACGACAGAGGATGAGATGGCTGGATGGCATCACTGACTCGATGGATGTGAGTTTGAGTGAACTCTGGGAGTTGGTGATGGACAGGGAGGCCTGGCGTGCTGTGATTCATGGGGTTGCAAAGAGTCGGACACGACTGAGCGACTGAACTGAACTGAACTGAACTGAAAGTGATAAAAATAAAGAGTTCTTTTAAGGAATAGGCGAAAGCTTTTAGAGTCTTGTTACCAGGAGCACCAGCAGCATTTGGAAGCTTGTTAGGGATATACCTTCTCAGACTCCATTCCAGAAGTGTTGAATCAGAAATTGGGGGGTGGGAGAAAAGGAATCTGTATTTAATGAGCCCTCTGGGGGATTCTTTGGAAGGAATGATGCTAAAGCTGAAACTCCAGTACTTTGGCCACCTCATGTGAAGAGTTGATTCATTGGAAAAGACTCTAATGCTGGGAGGGATTGGGGGCAGGAGGAGAAGGGGACGACAGAGGATGAGATGGCTGGATGGCATCACTGACTCGATGGACGTGAGTTTGAGTGAACTCAGGGAGTTGGTGATGGACAGGGAGGCCTGGCGTGCTGCGATTCATGGGGTCGCAAAGAGTCGGACACGACTGAGCGACTGAACTGAACTGGGGGATTCTGATATATATTTCTCTAGAATATGGCTGGGTCAGGTGATTTTTAGCTGAAAACTTCTTCACTGCAAGGCAGCTGTAGTAAATATAAGTTCTGTTTTGCATCAGACAGTCCTGAGTTTGAACTCCAGCTCTCTCTTCCTCACTGTGTGTCTTTGGACAAGTTATTAATACTTAACTTCTTTGTGCTTCGTTTGCTTCATGTGCAAAGTGAGACTATTAAGATTTCTTTCTACATGGGGTTGTTATGGACATTAAATGAGTCAAAACAGGTAATAGCTAGCCTGTAGTAAGCTTGCGTTTCTGTTAGTCATCTATTATTCACATTTGTTGTTTTATTATTAGCGTAGTAATATTGTTGTGATTGTTCTGTTCACTATTTGTGAGGAAAACGGGTGATCAGGGCTTCCTTTGACTAGTCTTCTGTTAGTTGTTTTTGCTGCCTGCCTCTGCATGAAAGTGCCATCCCTCCTCAGGCAGGACGCACCAACCTCTTAGTTATTTAGGTTGGTGCAAACATTTTTGTGGTTTTGGACTATAAATTTTTAAATTTAAATCATTGTAACTAGGTTCAAACACATCTTTATTAATCAAAATAGGTACCATTGCAATCACATTTTTGCCAATGAGAAATAAGTTTGTTTATTCCTGTAGCTTAAAAATCCCTGCTTTGGGATTCCACAAACTCTTGGAAAGCATTTTCTGTATGCTGTTGGTTGTGGAAGTATTTTCTCTGCAAAAAAGTGGTCAAGATGCTTGAAGAAGTGGTAGTTTGTTGCTGAGTGAAGTGAAGTGAAAGTTCCTCAGTCGTGTCCGACTCTTTGTGACCCCATGGACTGCAGCCTGCCAGGCTCCTCTGTCCGTGAGCTGGTGAGAGGGCAAGTGAATATGGCGGATGAGGCAAAACTTCACAGCCCAATTCGTTAAACTTTTGAAGCATTGGTTGTGCGACATGAATTTGGATATTGTGGTGGAAAAGAACTGGGCCCTTTCTGTTGACCAATGCCAGCGGCAGGCATGGCAGTTTTTGGTGTATATCATTGATTTGCTGAGCGTACTTCTCAGATGTTATGGTTTTACCAGGATTCAGAAAGCTATAGTGGATCAGACTGTCAACAGACCACCAAACAATGATCATGACCTTTTTTTGGTGTAAGGTTGGCTTTGGGAAGTGGTTTGAAGCATCTTCTCAGTCCAACTGCTGAGCTGGTCATCACGTTTTTGTCGCACGCCACAGTCCGATCAAGAAATGGTTTGTTGTTGTGTAGAATAAGAGATGACACTTTAAAGCGACAATTTTTTTGATTTGCAGTCAGCTTATGAGGCACCCACTTATTAAGCTTTTTCACCTTTCCAGTTTGCTTCAAATGTCAAATGACCATAGAACTGTCAATGCTGAGTTCTTCAGCAACTTCCCATGTGGTTCTAAGTTTCATTGATGGCTCTCAGTTGGTCATTGTCAACTTCTGATGGCCGGCCATTACATTCCTCATCTTCAAGGCTCTCATCTCCTTTACAAAACTTATTGAACCACCACCACACTGTTCATTAGGAGTTCCCAGGCCAAATGTGTTGTTGATGTTGCAAGTTAATAAGAAAATTGCTCGAATTTGCTTTTTGTCTAATGTCATTTCCATGATCTAAAATGAATATAAACAACAAGTAGTAAGTCATTAGCCAAAAATAAATAAATAAAGCAAGAAATATGCATTAAAATGATGCCATATAACCACATTTATTTAAGAATGCATTCCAGGATCAAACAGCAAATTTCAACAATACAAAAATTGCAGTTATTTTTGCACCAACTTACTACCTTCCCCTCTCCCTTTTCTCTAACTTCTAACATCTTTTTGGGTGCAGAGGGGCAAAGCTTTGTATTCGCAGTCATAATAAAGCTGAGGAAATGGAGTACATATACCCAGTACACTTGACCTTATCTCTCCTTTTTGTGCTGTTTAGTGCTCTTTTCTAGAGCAGAGTGACTGAGAGCCCTGTAGGTGGTTCCCTGGAGGCCTGGACACCAGGGGTGGGAAAGGAATGGAGGAGGCATGTGGGTTTGGCCAGAAAGTGGACCTTTTACTGAAGAAAGCAATGGAAGGGAAAGTATGCTGTTCCTTCCTAGGCAGTCCAGATTTTGCCATTGTCTAGGACAGGCTCAGGTGGCATCTCTTGTAATCTCTAGATCTTGGCAGGGCCCCAGGCCATAGCTCAAGTCTCCTTCCATATGTGGTGCAATAGGACTGGGGTTTCCTGTTTGCCATTGATACTTCTTCCTGCTGCCATCCTAGCGAGCTGAAGTGCAGAGGGGCAGCACTATCTCCTCTTTCACTGCTTGGTTATAAAGTGGAGTCCCTCTGGAGACCTGATGAAGCAGTGATCAATGCTCTAGTATAAAGCACCATGTCAGAGAGCTTTTTTCTCCAACCTTGGAGCTCCAGATTGTCCCCAGAGGGCAGGGCAGAGCAGGGTTCAGAAAAGGGGTAGAGAGAGGCCTCAAAAGGGGAAGCTGCAGGCCTCCAGTTGGTGTTTCATTTGCATCTGGGGCCTGTAGCTGACTTCCTGGTTTCTGTGGTGTGGTGCCCTGGTTTGCTGGATGGGGCCCCTTGCATCTGCTCTGTGCATCTTTTCTCATCCTTGGGGATGCTCTATGCGGTCCCCTCTCCCCTTTGAAGTTTGGTAATGGGAGGGGGGTGCAAAAGACAACTCATTTGTTTTTAGGAAATTCTTTTCCTTCCATTCTTGAAAGACTACTTTGAGATGCGTTTGGGGGTGTCCTCAGTTTATACAGCTCTATCTCCATCATATTTCATGGTGGCTCTCAGCCGTGGTTGTACATTGGCATGACGTGGGGAGGTTTTAAAAATGCTCATGCCTGGACCTCTTCCTGGAGGGTCTGAAGAAATTGGTCGGAGTTGCAGCCTCAACATCAGGAATTTCAAATCAACCCTCCTACCCCACTCCCTTGGCTTCCCACGTGGTGAGGTAGTAAGGAATCTGCCTGCCAGTGCAGGAGACACAGAAGATGTGGGTTGATCCCTAGATCAGGAAGATCCCTTGGAATAGAAAATGGCAACCCACTCTCGTATTCTTGCCTGGAAAATTCCACCGGCAGAGGAGTCTGCTGGGCTATAGTCAAGGGGGTCTCAGAGAGTCGGACACAACAGCACACACCAACATACCCCATTCCTACTCCAAGAGAGTCAGATGAGCACCCAGAATTAGAACCTCATAGAACCTCAGAGATGCTGTGTGTCTTGAGGTCAACTGTTACTCCTTTCCACCTAGGTTTCAGTTGAGGCCTTGCCAAGTGCATATCCTTCTCACTGGTCAGGGCATAGCTCCGTGGGGTTTGCCCCACTGGGAATGCTTTGTGGAATAAGCCCTCCCCTTTCCCAGCCTGTCTCCCTCTTCCAGTTATATCTTCTTAGAGACTGGGACTGCCTGGGTCCTATAAATTGGCTGTTGTTCCCTCACTCCCATCCTACCCGGGGAGCTGAGGTGGGAGTCAGGATGTGGGGCCTGACTCTGGTTCTGGAAACAGGAAGACAGAAACAAAGAAGCAAAGAAACCACTGAAGAGGTTCTTCGTCTCACTCTGGGCTTTCGTGCCGGGGGTTTCCCTGTTTCTGTTCTTTATTTGCCTTCTGGGACTTTCCAGTTGATCAATAAAATGAGAGACACTTGGTCTCTAGGCTGAATCAGAAGCTTTGTAGGGATTAGCCGCCTCCTGGCGATGCTCTGAAACCAGATTAGCTTCAGTGTGTTCTCTGGGCTCCCTGACAGAAAGGGAGTGAGGGCACAGGAATTTGGAGGAACCAAGAACCAAGAACAGACAAAGCTGTTCTTTTAAGACAATGTCGAATGCCTTTTCTACCTTCTTAAGCTTCCTAAGGATTTAATGCTTTCTCTTCTCATAGGAAGTTGAGCTGGTTAATTTCAAGGGCCTGGAGAGCCCCTTGTTTATTCTTGGGGAGTCTGGAAACACCTGTGAGTGGAGAGTCTGTGAAAAGAGAAAGGAAAAACTCCCTTGTGCAACAGCTACAGGGTAGCTGCAGGGTTTTTACTGGTCCAGGGCTCGGGCATCTGTCCCCGTTTCTGCAGCTCAGCCTTGCATTGCACCCATTGATGCTGGGTGGGCAGCTGTTTCCTCCCAGCTTGAGAGTGGGTGGAAGAAGGTGACAGAGCCAGGAGCTGTTTCAAGCCCTAACGTGGGGCATGTGTGGTGGTCGCTGCTGGTATCCACCCAATCTCCTTTATCTACCGCATGTTATAAGTGTGGACTATTGACAGGTCTCAGTTGCTCCCTAGTCTTGAGAACTGCTCTTCAGGGAATGCCTCGGCGCTCACCCCCTCCTCCCAGGGGTGACTCTCAGCCAATGACTGACTAGTGCCAGATACAAAGGCCTGGTCTGCCTCTCTTAGGGTGGGACAGTTCCATGAAGTTGTTCACACCCTAGAGCTCCCATGGGATCAGGCTGTGGCTAGGCTCCAGTTCCTTCCCCAGCCCAGTCTTGCTTCCCTCACTTCCTTACAGGTTTCTCCTGAAGTCACTTCCTCAATAACTCATGTGCACAAGAATCCTCTGCCTCTAGGAATTCCCTGACATAAAACAGCAGGCTAGCTTTCCTAGGGCTGACTGTTGAATCCATTGTTACCGAATAACTAATAATGAGAATGGGAATATTTTCAGGAGAGAGACACAGTGTGGGATCTGGGCCCCAAAGAGAGAAACCTCTAAGCTCAGGAGAAGAAAGAAACACTAAATGAGTGGTTTCTGTGTGGTGGTAAGTGCTGTGATGAAGGACGGGCTGAGGTGTGGGTGCCGTCCCCTCAACACTACCCAGGGATAGTGGGAACAGTTTGTAGGGGGAGGTGGTTTTGGCAGGGTTTAGGGAAGGTGTGAGTTTCCTTGGGTCTGAGAAGGAGGAGTACCCTCACAGAGCATGAAAAGCAGGCCCCAAAAGTTCTCTGTAGCTGGGATGTCATCATCTTCAGTAGCTTAGGAACCTTTGGTTTGTCAAGACATTGTCTTGGATCTTAGGGAAGATTGTGTCCTCAAGTTGTCCTGGGAGCAGGCAGGAAGGGTCTTCATGTGAGAAGTACTAGATTCTGCTGACAAGCTGCATGGCATCACACAGGTATTTAATGGAGCTGAGTAGAACCCAGAACATTCTGCTAGGGCATGAAGTGGTGCCAGAAGAGAGGACTGATTGGTTAGTGGCCTCAGCAAGTGTCCAGTGTCTAGGTGACTAGGAGGCTCATGTCCTGACTCTGCAAGCCCAATAGTATTCATGTCTCTAGACATTTTAGCAGATGCGCTTTATAGTTAATGGGGCTTCCCAGGTGATGCTAGTGGTAAAGAACCTGCCTGCCAATGCAGGAGACATAAGAGATGTGGGTTTGATCCCTGGGTTGGAAAGATCTTCTGAAGAAGGGCACTGCAACCCACTCCAGTGTTATTCCCTGTAGAATCTTATGGACAGAGGAGCCTGGCAGTTCATAGAGTTGCAAAGAGTCGGATACAACTGAAGCCACTTAGCACACACACATGCATGCATTCCATCTTTTAACGTTTTTCTAAAGAGAAGTTGTACTGATTTAGAATTCTTGAGGGCTAAGTGGTCGTGTTCACAGCGTGGGGGTTCAGTAGGTTTAAATATGTTTTAAATGTCAAAGATTATTTGTGTCAAATCTGCCCTTTCATTCCTGTCCCATGCTTTCTCTCTTCTCCTTTCTCTGTATGGGACTCAGTAAGCTGTTTCAGTTCTGTGCCTGAGATGCTGGCTGATGTGGGAAGCCCCCTCCTTCCCCTCTCTCTTACTTTCCCCTCTTCCAAGAGATGGTGAAGAGTTGTTCTGTATTCTCAAGGCAATGTGGAAGCAATGCTTGGAAATGATCCTTACAAGGCATTTTGGAGTCCAAAAGGGCTTCATAAATTCTTGTTAACAGAGAAGACAGAAGAATTGCAACTAGCTAGCTGAGCAGATCTCTCTCTTCAAGACTGTAGATACTGGTGGGCATCCTTGGCAAAAGTGTCCAATTGAATCCATATCCCAGCCCCATCAATCATCTTCCTCTGACTCTTCCTTGTATGAGAAGCAATATTCTGTTTAAGGAAGATTGGACTGAACTCTAAATTCTGGCCTTTTGTTTGCTCTGTGTTTGCCTTAAAGTGTAGGTAAATTTAGCTAGCTTTTTTTCCCCTCTTCTGCTGGCTGGGGGTAGCCAGTGATTTGTGGTGATGGTTGGAAAGTTTATGAAGACAGATGCAGATGTTATCCTTGAGACAGACAAAGAAGGGCTTGGGCCCTAAAATCAGTTATCTGCAATTTCAGTTCAACAATATGGTAGACTGTGTAAGTATTTTCCTAAAATTCCTAATCCAAGAAATGTAAAAGTCAAAACAAAAACGAAAAAGCAGGTGGGGAGAAGTCAGGCTGGAGACAAAGATTGGGCCAAATGAATCTCTGTGTGTGCTCCGTTGCGTGCAACTCTTTGTGACCCCATGGACTGTAGCCCGCCACGCTCCTCTTTCCATGGAATTTTCCAGGCAAGAATATTGCAGCAGGTTGACATTTCCTACTCCAGAGGATCTTTCCTACTCAGGGATCTAACCCACATCTCTTGCATCTCCTGCATTGGTATACCAGGCGAATTCTTTGCCACTGTGCCACCTCGGAAGCCTAGGTCAGACTTATAGTGATGGCCTTGTGAAATCACTCACTAGGGAGAGAGCGACTTAACTTTCGAGAATTCCCACATTTGGGCCATCAGACTACTTGATGGTTTTTATCAACCTGGTAAGTAAAAAAGTATGTATGGATGTGAGAGATGGAAAGAAGGCTGAACACCAAAGAATTAATGCTTTTGAGCTGTGGTGTTGGAGAAGACTCTTGAGAGTCCTTTGGACTGCAAGGATATCAAACCAGTCAACCCTAAAGGAAATCAACCCTGAGTGTTCATTGGAAAGGCTGATGCTGAAGCTCCAATACTTTGGCTACCTGATGAAAAGAACTGACTCACTGGAAAAGACCCTGATGCTTGGAAAGATTGAAGGCAGGAGGAGAAGGGGACAGCGGAGGATGAGATGGTTGGATCGCATCAGCAACATGAGTTTGAGCAAGCTCTGGGAGTTGGTGATGGACAGGGAAGCCTGGTGTGCTGCAGTCCATGGGGTTGCAAGGAGTCAGACACAACTGAGCAGCTGAACTGAACTGAATAGTGCTGGAGAGAGAGGACAGACATTGCAGAAGATAAACCAAGAATGGAAGGAAGAGAAGCAGCAATCAAAGCTAGTATAGGATAACATTTCCCTGGCTGGAGAAAGACGTGAATGTTCAGGATGAGGTCTGTCAATGGACAGGCACCACTAATCTGATTTCCACTCTATCTAAACTTAGGAACTGGCTCTGGCTGAGGTCCCTCATGACCTTATGTGGTAAATCAGAGACTGCTCTTTGTTTCTATTCCTTGGGTTCCCACCACCAGCTCCTGGCTCTGCTGATCACGGACTCCTTCCCTTGGTTTCCAAGATACTGTGTCTCCTCTTTTTCCTCCTCTTCCAGGGACTCTTTTTTTCCTGCCTATGCCTAACCTAGTGGGTTCATTGATCCCTGCCCTTGGCCCTGCCCTTTAGTCCTCCCTACTCTCTCCTTGGTGACCTTGCCACTCTCCTGACCTCCCTCCCCTCAGCAGGGCCAGGATTCCCTCCCTGGGAGCTCCACACTGGCTCTTTCCTGGGGCACAGACCTGGCAGGGTTTCCTGTCTTCAGCATCATAGGGTTCCGTGACCTGCCTCAGATTCGGCCCATATTCCTCACAGCAGTGTTTGTGACTGCATGGCTGCCTAGCAGCCCAGTGTAATGTGGGAATCTGGCCCTTTCCAAATCTTTTTACTGATGGAGTGTGACTTTTTTCTCTACCTCTTTAAACTCACTGGACACTGTTACTCCATCCCCACTGCCTGCTTCCCTGGGACAGGCCTCTCAATTGGTCCCTTTGCCTCTGTTTTCTTCCCTAATCCTATCTCAAAGTAAAGAGTAGAATGAGGTAATCATTCCAAAATTCAAATCAGATTACACCCTTCCCTTATAACTCCCCTTATTTTCCTGTTGCCACTGTAAAAAATGATCACAGACTTGATGGCTTAAAACAACAAAAATGTACTCTCTTACATTCTGGAGGCCAGAAGCCTGACATTGGTTTCAGTGGGCTGAAACCAAGGAGTTAGTAGGGTTGCCCTCCCTCTAGAGCCTTTGGGGAGGGGTGAGGGGGGAGGGTTAATTTCCTTGCCTTTTCTCGCTGTGTTCCTTGGCTAATGGTCCCTTTCTCCATCTTTCATCCAGAGTAGCATCTTCAAATATCTTTCTCTGTTGAGGCTGTCTGTAGCAGAATCTCCCTCTGACTTTCTTTTAAGGATACGTGTGATTATATTTAAGGTCCACTCAGGTAATCTAATTAGGCTTATATAAAGAAAGCTGAGCACTGAAGAATTGATGCTTTTGAACTGTGGTGTTGGAGAAGACTCTTGAGAGTCCCTTGGACTACAAGGAGATCCAACTAGTCCATCCTAAAGGAAATCAGTCCTGAGTATTCATTGAAAGGACTGATGCTGAAGCTGAAACTCCAATACTTTGGCCACCTGATGCGAAGAACTAACTCATTGGAAAAGAGCCTGATGCTGGGAAAGATTGAAGGCGGGAGGAGAAGGGATGACAGAGGATGAGATGGTTGGATAGAATCACCAACTCAATGGACCTGAGTTTGAGTCAACTCTGGGAGTTGGTGATGGACAGGGAGGCCTGGCCTGCTGAGTCCATGGGGTTGCAAAGAGTTGGACACGACTGAACAACTGAACTGAACTGATCTAGGTGGCCACCCACTCTGGTATTCTTGCCTGGAAAATTCCATGGACAGAGGACTATAGTGGGCTACAGTTCATGGGGTCATAAAGAGAGGGACATGACTGAGTGCACGTGTGCAGGTAATCTAGGATAGTCTTCCTGTTTCCAGATCCTTAATTTAATCACATCTGCAAAGTCCCTATCTTCATATAAAGTGACATGGACAGGTTCCAGGGATTAGGACCTAGATATCTTTGGTGGCCATTGTTCAGCCTACCACACACCCCATCCCATTGCACTTCAGAGTCCAAACTCCCTGACATGGTCAAGCTCCAGCATATGTACTACTGCGTCTTGGTGCATGCGCCTTCTGCCTGGACCACTCTGCCCTTCACCTTTGCCAGCTCCGTCTCGTCACTGAGGTCTCAGTTTAGAGTTCACTTCCTCCAGAAAGCACCTGGGACACCACGCAAGTCCAGATTAAGGGTGTTTCCTTGTCCTTTCCAGCTTCTAAAAGCCTTTCCCACATTTCTTCTGCTCACACCCTTCTTCCTCCAGCTTCAAAGCCAGCAGGAGTGCGTTGAATCTTTTTCACATTATGTCACTATAACACTGATTTTCTGCCTGGTTTTTCCATTTAAAGTTTTGTGGCAAAACATACATAAAATGTACCACTATAACCATTTGTAAGTGTACAGTTCAGTAGCATTAAGTACATTCACATGGTTGTGCAGCCATCATCACATTATCCATCCACGGAACTCTTCATCCTGCAAAATTAAAACTATACCCATTAAATATCAGTAGTAACTTGCTATTTCCCTTTCCCCAACCCCTGGCAACCACCATTCTACTTTCTTGTCTCTTTGGATTTGACCTAGGTACCTCATTTAAGCAAAATTATACAGTATTTGTCATTTTGTGACTAGATTATTTCACTTGGTGTAATGTCCCCATGGTTCATCCATGTTGTAACATATGACAGGGTATCGTTCATTTTTAAGTCTGAATTGTATAGATGTATTATTAATCTAGTCATCTGCTAATAGGTACCTGAATGGCTTTTGTTATAAATGCTATGAAGAACATGGGTGTACAAATATCATTTCAGGTCCTACTTTCAGTTCTCTGGGGTATGTACCCAGAGGTAGAATTGCTGGATTGTATGGCAGTTCTATTTTTAAGTTTTTGAGAAACTGCCATACTGTGTTTTTGTTTTGTTTTTTGTTTTTTATATAAATTTATTTATTTTAATTGGAGGTTAATTACTTTACGATATTGTATTGGTTTTGCCATACATCAACATGAATCCGCCACGGGTATACACGTGTTCCCCATCCTGAACCCCCTCCCACCTCCATCCCTGTACCATCCCTCTGGGTCATCCCAGGGCGCCAGCCCCAAGCAGGATAATTGCTTTACAACGTTGTGTTGGTTTCTCCCATTCAACAACATGCTGCTAAGTCACTTCAGTCGTGTCCGACCCTGTGCGACCCCATAGACGGCAGCCCACCAGGCTCCCCCGTCCCTGGAGTTCTCCAGGCAAGAACACTGGAGTAGGTTGCCATTCCTTCTCCAATGCATCAAAGTGAAAAGTGAAAGTCAAGCCGCTCAGCCGTGTCCAACTCTTAGCGGCCCCATGGACTGCAGCCCATCAGGCTCCTCCATCCATGGGATTTTCCAGGCAAGAGTACTGGAGTGGGAATGAATCAGCCATAAATATACATATGTCCCCTCCTTCTTGAACCTCCCTCTCTCCCACCCTCCATCTCATTCCACTCCTCTAGGTTGTCTCAGAGTACTAGGTTGAGCTCCCTGTGCTATGCAGCAACTTTCCAATAGCTATCCATTTTACATATGGTAATGTACATGTTTCATGGCTATTCTCTCAAACCCGTCCCACCCTTTCTTTTCCCCACTGCGTCCAGTCTGTTTTCTATGTCTACATCTCTGTTTCTACCCTGAAAATATATGTTCGTCAGTACCATTTTTCTAGATTCCATGTATGTGCATTAATATACAATATTTGTTTTTCTCTTTCTGACTTACTTCACTCAGTATAACAGGCTCTAGGTTCATCTACCTCAGTAGAACTAACTTAAATGTGTTCCTTTTTATGACTGAGTAATAATTCCTTGTATGTATCTACCAGCTTCTTTATCCATTTATCTATTGATGGACATCTAAGTTGCTTCCATGTCCTATCTAGTGTAAATAGTGCTGTAAGAAACATTGGGGGGTGTGTGTCTTTTTCAGTTAAGGTTTTCTCAGGGTATATGCCCCATAGTGGCATTGCTGGGTCATATGGTAGTTTTAGTCCTAGTTTTTTTTTGTTTTTTTTTTAAGGCATCTGCATACCATTCTCCACAGTGGCTATGTCAACATTCCCACCAACTATGCAAGAGGATTCCCTTTTCTCCACATATTCTCCAGGATTTATTGTTTGTAGATTTTTTTTGTTTTTTTTTGGTTTTTTTTGGATGATGGCCATTCTGACTGATGTGAGGTGATACCTCATTGTAGTTTTGATTTGCATTTCTCTAATAATGGGTGATATGCAGATGACACCACCCTTATGGCAGAAAGCAAAGAAGAACTAAAGAGCCTCTTGATGAAAGTGAAAGAGGAGAGTGAAAAAGTTGGCATAAAACTCAACATTCAGAAAACTAAGATCATGGCATCTGGACCCATCACTTCATGGCAAATAGATGGGGAAACAGTGGAAACGGTGACAGACTTCATTTTTTTCGGCTCCAAAATCACTGCAGATAGTGACTGCAGTCATGAAATTAAAAGACGTTTGCTACTTGGAAGAAAAATTATGACCAACCTAGACAGCATATTAAAAAGCAGAGACATTACTTTGCCAACAAAGGTCTGTCTAGTCAAAGCTGTGGTTTTTCCAGTAGTCATGTATGGATGTGAGAGTTGGAATATAAAGAAAGCTGAGTGCTATAGAATTGATACTTTTGAACTGTGGTGTTGGAGAAGACTCTTGAAAGTCCCTTGGTCTGCAAGGAGATCCAACCAGTCCATCCTAAAGGAAATCAGTCCTGAATATTCATTGGAAGGACTGATGCTGAAGCTGAAACTCCAATAATTTGGCCACCTGATATGAAGAACTGACTCATTAGAAAAGAGCCTAATGCTGGGAAAGACTGAAGAATCTTTCCCAGCATCAGGGAAATAGACGATGAGATGGTTGAGTGGCATCACCTACTCAATGGGCATGAGTTTGAGTCAACTCCGGGAGTTGGTGATGGACAGGGAGGCCTGGCATTCTGCAGTCTGCTGCTGCTGCTGCTAAGTCACTTCAGTCATGTCCGACTGTGTGCAACCCCATAGATGGAAGCCCACCAGGCTTCCCCGTCCCTGGGATTCTCCAGGCAATTAGGTTGCAAAGAGTCGGACATGACTGAGAGACTGAATTGAACTGAACTGAACTGAATAATGAGCAGTGTTGAGCATCTTGTGTTTGTTGACCATCTGTGTGTCTTCTTTGGAGAAATGTCTGTTTAGGTCTTCTGACCATTTTTTGATTGGGTTTGTTTTTCTGGTATTGAGCTGTATGAACTGCTTGTATATTTTGGAGATTATAACCTTTTGTCAGTTGTTTCATTTGCAATTATTTTCTGCCATTCTGAGGGTTGTCTTTTCAAAATTGTTCATAATTTCCTTTGCTGTGTAAAAACTTTAAAGTTTAATTAGGTCCCACTTGTTTATTTTTGTTTTTATTTCCATTACTCTAGGAGGCAGGTCAAAGAGAATATTGCTGTGATTTATGTCTGAATGTTCTGCCTATATTTTCCTCTTAAGAGTTTCATAGTTTCTAGCTTTACATTTAGATCTTTAATCTATTTTGAGTTTATTTTTGTGTATGTTATTAGGAAGTGTTCTAATTTCATTCTTTTACACATAGCTGTTCAGTTTTCCCAGCACCACTTATTGAAAGACTCTTTTCTCTGTTATATATTCTTGCCTCCTTTGTCAAAGATAAGTTGCCTATAGGTGCATGGGTTTATCTCTGGGCTTTCTATCTTGTTCCACTGATCTATATTTCTGTTTTTGTACCAGTACCATACTATCTTGATGACTGTAGGTTCGTAGTGTAGTCTGAAGTTAGGAAGGTTGATTCCTGCAGCTCTATTCTGCTTTTTCAAGATTGTTTTGGCTATTTGGGATCCTTTGTATTTCCATAGAAATTGTGAAGTTTTTTTGTTCTAGTTCTGCAAAAAAATGCAACTGGTAATTTGCTAGGGATTGCATTGAATATGCAGTTTGCTTAGGGTAGTATAGTCATTTTCACAATATTGATTCTTCCAATCCAGGAACATGATATATGTCTTTATTTGTTTGTGTCATTTTTGATTTCTTTCATTAGTGTCTTATAGTTTTCTGTGTACAGGGCTTTGGGCTTTCCAGGTGGCTCAGTGGTACAGAATCCACTTGCCAGTGCAGGAGGCACAGGAGACATGGGTTCAGTCCCTGGATTGGGAAGATCCTCTGGAACAGGAAATGCAACTGGCTCCAGTGTTCTTGCTTGCAATATTCCATGGACAGAGGAGCCTGGTGGGCTACAGTCTGTGGGGCTGCAGAGAGACAGATACCACTGAGAAACTGAGCCCACATACCCGTAGGTCTTTTGTCTGTTTAGGTAGGTTTATTCCTAGATATTTTATTTTTTGTTGTTGTTCCAGTGGTAAATGGGATTGTTTCCTAAATTTCTCTTTCTGATTTTTCATTCTTAGTGTATAGGAATGCAAGAGATTTCAGTGTATTAATTTTGTATCCTGAAACTTTAAGTAAATTCATTGATTAGCTCTAGTAATTTTCTGGTGGCATCTTCAGGGTTTTCTATGTATAGTATTGTGTCATCTACAAATAGTAAGAGTTTTACTTCTTTTTCAATCTGGATTGCTTTTATTTCTTTGTCTTCTCTGATTTAAATGGCTAGGACTTCTGAAACTATACTGAATAATAATGGTGAGAGTGGGCACCCTTGTCCTATTCATGATCTTAGAGAAAGTGCTTTCAGTTTTTCACCATTGAGAATAATGTTTGCTCTGGGTTTGTCATATATGGCCTTTATTATATTGAGGTATGTTCCTTCTATGCCCATTTTCTGCAGAGTTTCTTTTATCATAAATCAGCATTGAATTTTTTCAGGAGCTTTTTCTGCAGCTATTGAGATGATCATATGGTTTATATCTTTCAATTTGTTAATATGGTGTATCACTTTGATTGATTTGCATATACTGAAGAATTCTTGTACCCCTGGGATAAATCCCACTTGATCATGGTGTATGATCCTTTTAATGTGTTGTCAGATTTGTTTGCTAGTATTCTGTTCAGGATTTTTGCATCTATGTTCATCAGTGATATTAGCCTGTAATTTTCTTTTTATGTGACATCTTTACCTGGTTTTGGTATCAGGGTGATTGTGGCCTCATAGAATGAGTTTTGAGTTTTCCTCCCTCTGCAAGTTTTTTGGAATAATTTGAGAAGGATAGGTGTTAGCTCTTCTCTAAATGTTTGACAGAATTAAACTGTGAAGCCATTGACCCTGGGCTTTTGTTTGTTGGAATATTTTTGATCACAGTTTCGATTTCAGTGCTTGTGATTGGTCTGTTCGTGATTTATCTTTCTTCCTGGTTCAGTTTTGGAAGGTTGTACTTTTCTAAGAATTTGCCTGTTTCTTCCAGGTTATCCGTTTTATTGGCATAGAGTTGCTCATAGTAGTCTCTTATGACCCTTTCTATTTCTGCATTGTCTGTTGTAACTTCTTTTTCATTTTCAATTTTATTGATTTGAGTCTTCTTCCTTTTTCTCTTGATAAGTCTGGCTAATGGTTTACCAATGTTGTTAATCTTCTCAAAGAACCAGCTTTTAGTTTTATTGATCTTTGCTATTGTTTCCTTTGTTTCTTTTTCATTTATTTCTACTCTTATCTTTATAGTTTCTTCCTTCTACCAACTTTGGTGGATTTTGTGCTTTTTCATTTGCTTAGGTGTAAGGTAAGGTTGTTTATTGGATGTTTTTCTCATTTCTTGAGGTAAACTTGTATTGCTATCAACTTCCCTCTTGGAACTGCTTTCACCTCTTCCCATAGCTTTTAGGTCATTGTGTTTTCAGAAATTGCCATACTGTTTCCTATAGTGGCTGCACCATTTCACAGTCTCACTTGTGGTTCATAAGGGTTTCAATTTTCCTGCATCCTCACCAGCGCTTGTTGTCTCATGTCTTTATAATGATAGCCATTCTAACAGGTGTGAAATGATATCTCATTGTGGTTTTTTTTTATAATTTATCGAGGTATAGTTGATTTATAATGTCATATTTAATTATTGCTGTATAGTAAAGTGACTCAGTTGTACACATACATATTCTTTTTCATATTTTTTCCATCATAGTTTATCACAGAATGATGAATGTATTTCCCTGTGCTGTACAGTAGGACTTTATTGTTTATCCATCCTATATTTAGTAGGTTGCATAATCTGTGTTTCCCTGATTATTAGTGATATTGAGCATCCACAGTTAGAAACCTCTCAACAAAGGAAAGCCCAAGATCAAATGGTTTCACTGGTGAATTCTACCAAATGTCTAAAGAAGTGTTAATATTGATCCTTCTCAAATTCTTACAAAAAATTGAAGAGGATGGAACACTGTCAAACTCATTTTACAAGGCCAGATACCAAAGCCAGATAAAGACATTACAAAAAAAAAAAAAAAAAACAGCTACAAGCCAACTAATTGGAAAAGACCCTGATGCTGGGAAAGATTGAGGGCAGGAGGAGAAGAAGGTGACAGAGAATGAGATGGTTGGATGGGATCACTGACTCAATGGACATGAGTTTGAGCAAACTTTAGGAGATAGTGAAGGACAGGGAAGCCTGGCATGCTGCAGTCCATAGCGTCGCAAAAAGTCCAACACAACTGAGCGACTGAACAACAACCAAGGTCAAAATACTAGATGAATATGAATAGAAAAATTCTCAACAAAATACTGGCAAACTGAATTTCGACAGTGCATTAAAAGGATCATGCACGAATGGTCAAGTGAGATTTTCCCTTGGAATACAAGTATGGTTCAATATATACAAATCAATAAATGTAATTCTTGATTCAACTTATACATTTCTACTTGTTTATCTTGTTTAAAAAAAACCCAGCTCTTAGTTTCATTGACCTTTTCTATCATTTTCCCGGTTTCCATTTCATTTATTTCTGGTCTGATATTTGCTGTTTCCTTCTTTTTGCTAGTTGTAGACTTAGTTTTTTCTTTTTTAGTTCTTTAAGGTGTAAAATTAGATTGTTCATTAGAGATCTTTTTTTTTTTTTTTTAATGGAGGTATGTATTGCTATAAACTTCCCTCTTAGAGGTGCTTTTGGTGTATCTCATAACAGTGTGTTTGCTTCTGTTTCTATTTAAGATGTTTTTAAATTTCTTTTTTGTTTCTTCTTTGTCTCTTTGGTTTTTCAGGAGTGTGTTGTGTAATTTCCACGTATTTGTGAATTTTTCAGTTTTTTTCTACTATTGATTTTTAATTTAATACACTGTGGTTGGAAAAGATAGTATGATTTCAGCTTCTTAAATTGCTAAGATGTTTTGTGTGTAATTTACTTTGAAATGTATGAAAAATAAGATGAATTATTGAATGGATAAAGGGATGGACAGATGTGTGATAGTGTAAGAATAGTAAATGCTAAGGGTTCAGTTCAGTTTAATCACTCAGTTCTGTCCGACTCTTTGTGCCCCCGTGGACTGCAGCCTGCCAGGCTTCCCTGTCCATCACCAACTCCTGGAGCTTGCTCAAACTCATGTCTGTCGAGTTGGTGATGCCATCCAACCATCTCATCCTCTGTCGTCCCCTTCTCCTCCTGCTTTCAATCTTTCCCAGGCTCAGGGTCTTTTCCAATGAATCAGTTCTTCACATCAGGTGGCCAAAGTATTAGAGTTTCAACTTTAGCATCCGTCCTTCCAATGAATATTCAGGACTGATTTCCTTTAGGATGGACTGATTGGATCTTGCAGTCCAAGGAACTCTCAAGAGTCTTCTCCAACACCACAGTTCAAAAGCATCAATTCTTCAGTGCTCAGCTATCTTTATAGTCCAGCCCTTACATCCATACATGAATACTAGAAAAACCATAGCTTTGACTATTTGGACCTTTGTTGGCAAAGTAATGTCTCTGCTTTTTAATATGCTGTCTAGGTTGGTCATAGCTTTTCTTCCAAGGAGGAAGCATCTTTTAATTTCATGGTGGCAGTCACCATCTGCAGTGATTTTGGAGCCCCAAGAAATAAAGTCTCTCACTGTTTCCATTGTTTCCCCATCTATTTGCCATGAAGTGATGGGACCAGATGCCATGATCTTAGTTTTCTGAATCTTGTGTTTTAAGCCAACTTTTTCACTCTCCTCTTTCACGTTCATCAAGAGGCTCTTTAGTTCTTCTTCACTTTCTGCCATAAGGATGGTGTCATTTGCATATCTGAGGTTATTGATATTTCTCCCAGCAATCTTCATTCCAGCTTGTGCTTCATCCATCCCAGCATTTCATGTGATGTACTCTGCATATAAGTTAAATAAGCAGGGTGACAATATATGGCCTTGATGTACTCCTTTCCCAATTTGGGACCAGTCTGTTGTTCCATGTCCAATTCTAACTGTTGCTTTTTGACCTGCATACAGATTTCTCAGGAAACAGGTAAAGTGGTCCGGTATTCGCATCTCTTGAAGAATTTTCCACAATTTGTTGTGATCTACACAGTCAAAGGCTTTGGCGTAATCAATAAAGCAGAAGTAGATGTTTTTCTGGAACTCTCTTGCTTTTTCTATAATCCAATGGATGTTGGCAATTTGATCTCTGGTTCCTCTGCCTTTTCTAAATCCAGCTTGAACATCTGGAAGTTCACAGTTCATGTACTGTTGAAGCCTGGCTTGGAGAATTTTGAGCATTGCTTTGCAGGCATGTGAAATGACTGCAATTGTGTAGTAGATGCAACATTCTTTGGGATTGGAATGAAAACTGACCTTCCAGTCCTGTGGCCACTGCTGAGTCTTCCAAATTTGCTGGCATATTGAGTGCAGAACTTCAACAGCATCGTCTTTTAAGATTTGAAATAGCTCAACTGGAATTCCATCACCTCCACTAGCTTTGTTCTTGCTACTGCTTCCTAAGGCCTACTTGAGTTTGCATTCCAGAATGTCTGGCTCTTGGTGAGTGATCACACCACCATGGTTATCTGTGTCATGAAGATCTTTTTTGTATAGTTCTTTTGTGTATTCTTGCCACCTCTTCTTAATATCTTCTCTTCTGTTAGGTCCATACCATTTCTGTCCTTTATCGAGCCCATCTTTGCATGAAATGTTCCCTTGGTATCTCTAATTTTCTTGAAGAGATCTCTGGTCTTTTGCATTCTATTGTTTTCCTCTATTTCTTTGCATTGATCACTGAGGAAGGCTTTCTTATCTCTCCTTGCTATTCTTTGGAACTCTGCATTCAGATGCTTATATCTTTCCTTTACTCTGTGCCTTGCACTTCTCTTCTTTTCTCAGCTATTTGTAAGGACTCCTCAGACAACCATTTTGAATTTCTTTTTCTTGGGGATGGTTTTGATCACTGCCTCCTGTACAATGTACAATGTAATGAACCTCCGTTCATAGTTCTTCAGGCACTCTATCAGATCTAATCCCTTCAATCTATTTGTCACTTCCACTGTATAATCATAAGTGATTTGATTTAGGTCACACCTGAATGGTCTAGTGGTTTTCCCTAATTTCTTCAATTTAAATGTGAATTTAGCAATAAGGAGTTCATAATCTGACCCACAGTCAGCTCCCGGTCTTGTTTATGCTGACTGTAAACAGCTTCTTCATCTTCAGTTGCAAAGAATATAATCAATTTGATTTCGGTATTGACCATCTGGTGATATCCATGTGTAGAGTCCTCTCTTGTGTTGTTGGAAGAGGGTGTTTGCTATGATGAGTTGTGTTCTCTTGGCAAAACTGTTATCCTTTGCCCTGCTTCATTTTGTATTTCAAGGCCAAACTTGCCTGTTACTCCAGGTATCTCTTACCTTTGTACTTCTGCATTCCAGTCCCCTATGATGAAAAGGACATCTTCTTTTTGTGAAAAATAAGATGAATTATTGAATGGATAAAGAGATGGACAGATGTGTTATAATGTAAGGATAGTAAATGTTAAGGATAGACTAGCCAAAATTATATTGGTATTCCTTGTCTTCTTAAATTTCGTTTCTGAAAAATTTCAGAATAAAATACTTGAGAAAAATTCTAATAATACTGTTACCTGAGAGAGCTGGCCTTTCATTCACTTACATATACGTATGCCAAAAGTTCTCAACTGGGGGCAGATTAGTTCCCAGGGGACAGTGGTAATGTCCTGAGACGTTTTTGATCGTCATGACTGGGGGCCATGCTGCTGGCATCTGGTGGGTAAGGGCGAAGGATACTGCTAAACATGTTTCGATGCACAGCACAGCCCTCACAACAAAGACTGACCTAGCCCCCAAAGTCAATAGTGCTGAGGTTGAAAAACCCTAATATTTATATATATATCCATTCAGATGAATGTATGTTGTTCTTGTTCAGTCGTTCAGTCGTGTCTGACTTTTTGCAACCCCATGGATCATAGCACGCCAGGCTTCCCTGTCCTTCACCAACCCCTGGAGCTTGCTCATACTCATGTCCATTGAGTCAGTGTGCCATCCAACCATCTCATCCTCTGTCGTCCCCTTCTCCTCCTGCCTTCAATCTTTCCCAGCCTCAGGGTCTTTTCTAATGAGTTGGCTGTTTGCATCATGTAGCCAAAGTATTGGAGCTTCACATCAGTCCTTCCAGTGAATATTCAAGACTGATTTCCTTTATTATTGACTGGTTTGATCTTGCAATCCAAGGGATTCTCAAGAGTCTTCTTCAACATCACAGCTCAAAAACATCTGTTCTTCAGCATTCAGCCTTCTTTATGGTCCACCTCTCACATCCACACATGACTACTGGAAAAACCATATCTTTGACTAGATGGACCTTTGCTGGCAAAATAATGTTTCTGCTTTTTAATATGCTCTCTAGGTTTGTCATAGGTTTTCTTCCAAGGAGCAAGCATCTTTTAATTTCGTGGCTGCAGTCACCACCTGCAGTGATTTTGGAGCCCAAGAAAATAAAGTCTGTCACTGTTTCCACTTTGTCCCCATCTATTTGCCTTGAGGTGATGGGACCAGATGCCATGATCTTCATTTATTGAATATTGAGTTTTAAGTCAACTTTTTCACTCTCCTCTTTCACCTTCATCAAGAAGCTCTTTAATTCCTTTTCTCTTTCTGCCATTAGGGTGATGTCATCTGCATATCTGAGCTTATTGATATTTCTCCCGGCAATCTTCATTCCAGCTTGTGCTTCATCCAGCCCAGCATTTTGCATGATGTACTCTGCATAGAAGTTAAATAAGCAGGGTAACAATATACAGCCTTGATGTACTCCTTTCTCAATTTTGAGCCAGTCCATTGTTCCATGTCTGGTTCTACCTGTTCCTTCTTGACCTGCCTACAGGTTTCTCAGGAGGTTGGTAAGGTGATCTGGTATTCCCATCTCTTTAAGAATTTTCTACAGCGGTTGTGAGCCACACAGTCATAGGCTTTAGCGTAGTCTTTGAAGCACAAATAGATGTTTTTCTAAAGTTCTCTTGCTTTTACTATGATGCAGCAGATGTTGGCAATTTGGTCTCTGATTCCTCTTCCTTTTCTAAATCCACCTTGTACATCTGGAAGTTCTTGGTTCACGTACTGTTAAAGTCTGGCATGGAGAATTTTGAGCGTTACTTTGCTGGCATGCAACAAAGTAATGTGTATATATGTGCATATTGTATGCTTGCATGCATGCCTGCTCAGTCACATCATGGAGCTTTGCGGCCCCATGGACTGTAGCCTGCCTGGCTCCTCTGTCTATGGGATTTCCCAGGCAAGAATACTGGATTGGGTTGCCATTTCCTCCTTCAGGGGATCTTCTTGACCCTGGGATCCAACTCACATCTCCTCCTGTGTCTCCTGCATTGGCAGGTGAATTCTTTATCACTAAGGTAACTACCCTTGAAAGTATAATTGCTCAGTTTTGTCCAACTCTTTGAGACTCCTTGGATTGTAGCCTGCCAGGCTCCGGTGTCTATGGAATTCTCTAGGCAAGAATACTGGAGTGGATTGCCATTTCCTTCTCCAAGGAATCTTCCCAACCCAGGGATCGAACCTGGGTCTCCAACATTGCAGGCAGATTCTTTACCATCTGAGCCACAAGGGGAGCCTTACATGTATATTAAACAAAATTGGACTCATAGTTTTATAACTTTGTTTTCATAATGTATTGTCATTTTCTCAGGTAATTAAATTGCCTTTCATATTGTCATGTTTTAATGATGATGTATATGCTGTGATTTATTGTGCCCATTTTTCTTTGGGCATTCTTTTAGGTTGTTTACCAATCTTCAGTATATCTCAGTACTATCAACCTTCCTTTTCAGACAAATCTCTATTCTGTGTAGTGAAGTTCTCTTCAGGAAGATTCATTCCTTCAAATCAGCTTGGGTGCCAGCATCGTCTGTGGCTGTGGCTTGGGCATTTGTTTTGGGGCTGTGCCTGGATTGTCATCTTTTGTTTGGGTTTTTTTCTCAGAAGCTCTGGCAAGCAGAGGCAGCAGCCAACAGTGTGGCATCTCCCTGGCCCTTTGTCAGTGCTGGGCTGCTCAAGCTATGTATCTGGGGCAGGGACAAAGAACCATGTGCTCCCACCCCCTGGACCATGTTCTGCTGACTTCTTAAAGACCCAACTGGACATTAACTGCTATCTTCTTTCAAATATAGGCCTCTTCTTCTGATGAAAAGAGAAAGAAAGAATGGACTACCATCACCAAACTTCCCTAGTCCCGTGTGGACAAGATAAATACATTTCCAAGTAAGATTTTTTGTTATGGTATTGTCCTTGCAGTGGCCGGTCCCATGTGGAGGGAAGCCACTGGCAGAGGAGCCTCCTCTGTACACGAGAGGAGCTCATGTGTGTGAGAAGGAGAAAGCAGCTGCGTGTGGACTAGTGAGAGCATCAAGCAAGTTTGCTGCTATAGATGAAGAACATGCCCCCAGAGCCTGGCCATAGGGAGTGAAGTTAAGGGGGTCAAGACATGGTACCTTTAGAGGCTCGGAAGAGTTGATGTCCTGGAGAGTTTCTAGGAGGAGGAGTTGGTTGTGACAGCCCCAAATCTTTACACTGAATGACTGGACTTAAAGTGACAGAACGCCCTTGCCTCTTGCCTGAGAAGAGGCAGAAGCATACTTCAGTCTCCGCAAGCTCCTCCCTCCTCCCAGGCCTCCCTGCATTCACTTTCGGATAAAACTTGATCAGAGCATTTTCAGGTTTGACAGCTCTCACTCTGATCACAAAGGGCGTCATATGCTCTCTCTTCCATGTTTAGTATTGACAGCTATGGTCCCAGGGGAACAACTTGGAAACCAGTATTTAGAGGCCTTGTAAGGTTTTTAAAAAATGTTTTTATGAACTAAAAGCACGTAGGATAAAGAGACAAAAGCACCTCTTGAAGGAGAGTAGAAAAGTACATTAGAAGAGTAATGCAGAATATTACATTAGGGGTTCCCATGTGGTTCAACAGTAAATAATCTGCCTGCAATGCAGGAGACATGGGTTCAATACCTGGATTGGGAGAATCCCCTGGAGAAAGGAATAGCACCCCATTTCAGTATTCTTGCCTGGGGAATCCCACGAACAGAGGAGCCTGGTGACTATAGTCCATGGGGTTGTAAAGACTTGGATACAACTTAGCGACTAAACAACAAAGGTATGTCAATGAAGCCTAAGTCAATGGGGCCCAGAGCTCTCCCTTTTAACTTCCTGAAATCCTTGGAGTTTCTGAGTCTCATGAAGGTCTGTAGTGAATGTCCTCTTCTCACAGCATTTGTGAGAGAGGAAAGTCTGTGGAGAGGCTAAAGAAACCTTGTGTGTGGGCTTTAAAGTGCATTCGCTTCTATGAATCTGTGGTTTAACAAGGCCTGTGTATTTAGCTTGGGTTTGAGAAATGTAGTGAGAGCTGCTAACCATTGTCAGCAGACCAGACCTCCTTGGTTTTCTGGAGTTGCTCCTTACATTAAGTCTGTTCTAGGTAGTATTTACTCTTGATCTTGATCCTGGGAAAGTTTGTGATGGAAGACTGGTGGTTCTACACACCATGGGTGTGTGTATTTGTGTGTATGTACACATGTAGACAAACACCCCAACTGGAGTGACTGAAGGCCAGATTAGAGGTGAAAAAAAGAGGGAGTAATTGCATTATAAGTGATTTTAGCTGAGATTGTGACACCTTTTGTATTTTTCTCATAAGGAATGAACTTCTTCTGCATTTGAAGACCTACAACTTGTACTACGAAGGCCAAAATTTGCAGCTCCGACATCGTGAGGTAAGGAGTCACAGGGAAGGTCTTGGGGCTCCTCCCCTAGTGGCCAGCCCAGTCTTCGTCTCCATGTCTTCTGGGTCTCCATGTCTCCATGTCACCCTAACCAAGAGGGTCTCTGCCTCTTTTGCCACAGTGAGTAGCCTCTCAATGTTAGTGATGTTATTGGGAGTCCCTAGAGTTCTTTGGAAGTACACCCCGGGCCCAGATTTTTTCTAAAAAGAATGAGTTTTCTGTTTTGGAGATATTCCTGTGGCTGGACTAATACTAGCCTCAGAAGGAGGACCCTCCAAAAGGATGCTTTCATGAAATGGCTATTTCAGATGGTACTCAAGCAACCTTTTTCCTCTTGGGCAATTCAGGAGCCTCACCCTGTCCTCTGTGTTGCCACATCTGGCCCATGTGCTGTTGCAGCAATCTGGACAAGTTACATAAGCTTTGGGTGGTAACTCTTGGCTTTTCCCCACAACTGCAGCAGCCTTCCTAGAATGCCTTCTTAGCATGTCTTTTGTTATCCATATGTCTTTCCTCAGCGCCCTTCCTGAGTCTAAGTTTACTCACCCTGTATCCATTCTGTAGAGCCTGTTTCGGGTAGATGGTGAATTATATGGGAGCCTGGCAGAGTAATTTATACTCAAGTGTTCTTGGCTGATAAGAAGGTACATGTAATACCCTTCTAAACACATTTTCAGCTTATCAAGCCATATTGATTTAATCTGTAGAAACAGATATCAGATGGTAGAATTTCAGCTACTAAGGCAGGCTGGTTGGGGATAGTATGTAGTGGTTTTTTGTATGTTCCTCACACTACACCACTTAGGCAAAGTCCTACTTTGGGTTAAATTCTGCCCTCTAATCATGTGGTATAAAGTATTGATGCCAGCCTTGACCGCTTAGAAGACCATACATGTAACCTGTGCTTAAATAATGCTTTTCTCCTTAAGATCCCCAAACACCCTAAAGTTGTTCCACACCTCTCCTGCCTTCTTTTATTACCCCCTCCCTCTCTAAGGATGATCCTGGGACCCGGATTGGTTGTTCACTGAACATGTGTCATCTTTCATGGGGCTTGTCCTGAAGATGTGGCCATAGCCCAGACCTTAGTCTTGACCCTGCTTATAAAACATGGGTTCAAAAGGTTTTGCTGAGATTCTAGAAAGAAGACCTGACTCTTTAGGCACTGTCCTCAAACCTTCTACTAATTAGTGGCTGGATCAGTAGCAAGATTTTGGTCCTTAAACAGCTTTTCTGAGGTATGTCCTGTAGATGACTCAAGGGGTATGGTGATTCCTGAGATCCATCTCTTTGGGATAAAACATCAGGTATTTTTAGAAGGCCTTCACATTTAAATTCTTATCAATTAACAACCCTTGAGTATAAATTTGGAATTCTTGCAGAATTTATTCACCTCTTGGAGAGTTATTATGTAGCACATTAGTTAATTATTGGCTCTCGGAAGTTCTGCTGTTAAGAAATCTGATAACACAGCATCTCCCAACTCACAAGATCACTTGATACTCTTTTTAAGGTAACAGTTCATCTGCCAGATGAGCTAGTATTCTGTTGAACAAACTTGAGGAAATGTTACTTTAAATCATCAACCAGTGGGTCAGATTGCTAAACGTTATAATGAAAGACACATCACTTTCTATAGTAGGGGAGGGGAAAAATAGCTAATTCAAGGTTTTAGCTCTTGCTTCTGTTAGCGTAATTTAAGAATAGCAGGCTATTTTCTCACATACTTTAAGAAATATATTTATTGTTCTTTAAAGTCATTAGTATAAAAAACAACAAAGAAACCATTGTTAGAATTTGCACATGTCTATGAATTTTGAGGCAATGTGTGCTGACCTCCGAGCTCAGCTTGAGAGCCTGGAGAGTGTCTTGGAGCTGAGGTGTGACTATAACTTGGGTGCACCTACCTGAGCACATCAAGAAAACTGTCATTTACCACAAACAACATGGTGCTGGCTTCTTTGGGACTTTTCTGGACTTATCCAATTGCTTTGTGGCAGGAGGAAGATGAGTTTATTGTGGAGGGGCTGCTGAACATCTCCTGGGGACTGCGCCGGCCCATTCGTCTACAGATGCAGGATGACAATGAACGCATTCGACCTCCTCCATCCTCTTCCTCTTGGCACTCTGGCTGTAACTTGGGGGCTCAGGGGTGAGTAAAGAGAGATAGGACTGGGGGTTGACCAGAGGTATCTGGGGATTGCATGTGTTCTCAAGCTGGTAAATGCTACCTACTTCCAGCAAGCCTTGATCCAAGCTCCCATTCCCACTCCCCCCTGCTCTAGACTTGGAATGAGGAGAAAGGGTCATATGTTGGTGTTACTGGGCTTCCAGACCTGTCATAACAATCAATGAATGAGTGAGGAAGGGAGATGCTGAGTCCAAGAGGAGAAGCACTAAGGCTTGAGTGAGCAGCGTGCCATCGCTCATGGAGACCCTACCTCTCTAAGGGGCATTGTAGTGGTTAGCCAGGCTCAGTCTGAAGATTTCTGACAGGACACCCAATACCCCAGCATCCTCCCCACTGGGACCACTCCTCACAGAATGACCCCACCCCAGAGTCATTTAGGGCTCAAAACTCTGTCCAAAGCTCTCTGTGTCTTAGAGGAACCTGGAAGTGGGGAAAGAATGTCAGGCCCTGACCAAGCCAGCGAAGCAAGCTCTGCTTCCTTGGCTATACCTGGAGTTGGGTGGTGGTGTGATGGTCTGGGAGGTCCCCTCTCCTGTGTTCCCACTAGAAGGTCTGTGAAGACTAAGCCTGTTCCTTCCTTAGCCAAATGAGTAGCTCTGTACATCTAGCAAGGCACACCCTCTTTACTGTTTTGTGTGTGTGTGTGTGTGTGTGTGTGTGGCTGTGTTGGGTCTTCTTGTGGTGCATGAGCTCTTCATTGCTGCATGCAGGCTTTCTCTAGCTAAAATGCACAGGCTTCTCATTGACGTGGCTTCTCCTGGCAGAGCACAGGCTCTAGGGTGTGTGGGCTTCAGTAGTTGTGATGCACAGGCTTAGTTGTCCTGCAGCATGAGGAATCTTAGTTCCCAAACCAGGGATTGAACCCATGTCCTCTCCGTTGGCGGGCAGATTCTTAACCATTGGACCACCAGGGAAATCCCTACTATCTGGGATTTCAGTTTTTAGGATAAAGTGACAACCCTTTGCTCCATCCTAAAATTTGCTAATGCTGACTGCCTTGGGGCCAGAGCATGATGGAATGCACCAAGATCCCAGCCAAAACCACAGTGATGTTTTTTTTCTGTTTTAAATGAGAACCAAGCCCTCTCTGTTGGCCCCATTGAACATTTTGTTCAACTCCACAGCCAAATCTATTCTTGGCTGAATTTAAGAGAAAGCTACAATGTTGCCCAAAGCCTGTAGCTGATCTGGTTTATTTCCAAGGGAATTTAAGGAGGAAAATCTTTGCTTGTACCATCAGTGTTGGGGGTGCGGGGTATAGGGGGAGCCGCGGAGAGGTCCAGTCAAGGTTCTTTGGTTTCATTGAACTTTGCAGTTTCATACTCTGCTTTGCTTTCGGCATTCTCACTGTATTTGGTTTCAAGCAGGCCAAACCCATTCCATAGCACCAGCCTAGCCCGTGGAGTATTACATTTCGTTCCCTAAGTGAGATGGTTTTTAAAATTCCATTTGACCATGTGGCCTTTGGCTGGCCTACTCCAGCGTCTTTCAGGCTGTACGCTTGTTTCTTTTCCCTTCCTAATGGCATCAAGCTGGTCTTGGTTGCTTCTTGAAACCTGCAAATACTTTAACAGAGTTTTCAGGAATGATAAATAATGTTATTCCAGTGCCTGCTATAGTAAAGTGAATGCCTGGACCACTGTTTTAAGAAGGATGCTGACTTTGGAGGAGAATGGATACATGTATATATATGATTGAGTCCCTTCGCTGTTTACCTGAAACTATCACAATATTATTAATTGGCTATACCCCAATACAAAATAAAAAGTTGTGGGTTTTTTTTGTTTGTTTGTTTTTTAAACATGCTGAGACCAGTTTCTGCTTGGGCAATAAAGAGGGTTTCAGACTAGGGAGTGGGCAGTGGCTGCTGTGGGTGCCAAGTATACACCATTCCTGAGAGGCTCTGATTTCATTCTGGGGCTCAGATTATAACTATACAACAGGTAGTTCTTCAGATTTTCAATATTCAATTGTCTTTCCTTAAAATTATCATCCCTGGCGGTCCAGTGATTAGGACTCCATATTCTCACTGCAGAGGGCTCAGGTTCAGTCCCTGGCCAGGGAACTAAGATCCCACAAGCCACATGATGTGGCAAAAAACAAAAAAATGTCATCCCTGGACTGTAAGTCCTATGTCTGCTGAGTCATAGTATTACCAAACCAAATTTGCGTCTGCTCACCTACATGCAGTAAAGCCAATTTACTGACATGAGGTTATGGTGAAGGAAGGTGCTGCATTTATTGCAAGTCCAAGCAAGGAGTATAGGCAGCTCATGCTCAAAAGACCTGAACTCTTTGATGGCTTTCAGGGAAGAGTTTTTAAAGGCAAGGTGAGGGAGACTGTTGCAGGGTGGTAGATGCTCTTCTCATTAATTTGGTGGTGAGGTAATTAGGTGGTACTTCAGGAGTCAACATCATCTGGTTCCAGCTGGTTTGGGATTTACCTGCTTGTGGTCAGAAGGCAGTTAACTTCATATACCTGGTGGAGGAGTCAGTATCTGCAAAACAACTCCTGGATATGGCTCAGGATATTATCTATAGCCCCTGAGGAGGAACTAAAGGTTCTTGAATTGTTTTATGGCTAAACTATTATTTTTTTGTCTTGCTTAGCTGTTTTCCTTTGTTTCTGCATTTTCTCACTTCTCTGATTATGTTTTGTTTTGTTTTTGTTTTTTTTTGGAACTCAGGGAAGGCCTAGAAGGCTAAAGCTTTTTAACAAGAAGAAGAGGATGCAGGGGTCTGTTCCTCGGAAGTCCCCATAGGGTCTTGATTGGTTTCACCAGGGCAGCTACATTCTTCTCACCATGGGAAGGTCTTAATTGGTCAAATATGATTCTCCTTTCTAGCCAAATCCTCTGTTGATTTTGGGTGTGTTTCTCTGAGCTGCTTCCATTGTCCTTCTGAGCTTTGGGAAGTTATTTCCCAGTTATCAGGGCAATTCCAGGTCTCAACTCAGATTGCCTGCGTGTGACCCTGTCTCCAGCAACCCTGAGCACACGGCCATCAGTGCCACTTCTATAGTTATTCTGACTCTCAGAGCAACCAACCTATTACTTTCCATTCCTGTTAGATTCCAGAAGAAATTTCTGAGTAATTCCTCCAACATAAATGGGTCTGTACTAGAATCTTGTCCTTAAAAAAATGACCATTATTAGGGTTTTCTAAATAAGGCATAGACTTTGTGGGTGCTTAGAAACCCAGCACAGGTACCACACAGGTATTATTGTTGTTCTCTGTCCTGGGCTTGACGTTGCTACAAATGCTGGGAGCAAGCACTTTCTCCCTCCAGAATTCACCTTCCTTGCTCAGTGCTTGGCTCAGGAGCTGGGCCAGCCTCATGAGGCCTTCAGCACAGCCTACAGTGTCCTTCATCACCTACTGCATGGTGATCCCCAGAAGTATTCCCTTTGTGTGAGTGGGTTGGGGTGGGACTGAGGGAGTTCCTCTGCAGGGGCTGAACCTTTTGTTTGTTTTTGCTTCCCAGTACCATCCTGAAGCCCCTCACCATGCCCAACATTCCGATCTCAGAGGTGGATGCCCTGCCTGAGAGCGATCAGACACTGAGCCCCACAGGTACATGCATGGTGGGAGGATCCTCCAGTAGGGGCCAACTGTGTGAAGACTGATGTGATGAATGTTGTATACTGTTACTTATTTTTTGGAAATATAAAATTCACATAGTTTGAGATTCAAAACTTATTAAGAAAAAAGAATTGAAAGTTTCACATCTCATCCACCCCCTGATTTTCCCTCCCTAGAAGCAATCTGAAGGCTTTCTTCCCAAGATACTCTTTGCAAACACAAGGAAATACACACCAACAAAGCTTAATGTTTGGATGTCATTTTTTTCTTTCCTTTTCTTCTATAAGTGGCAGCATTTTGCACATCCCATTTCTGTTAGTTTGTCTTGAGGATTGTTCCATACAAACCCAGAAAGAACCTCTGCATTCTTTACAGCTCTGCAGTATTTAATTGTATGAATAAATAATTTAATCACTTCCTATTGATAAACATTTAAGTCATTTCTAGTCTTTAGACAAACAAAAGTGTAGACAATGTCCTTGTACATGTCTCATTTCACACATTTGTGTCTGTAGAATTCTTTCAAATTAAGTTTCTAGGTCTGAGGCTGTGTGCATTTGTAATTTTGATAGATATTATCAGTTCATAATATCTTGCAAGTCCTTATATCATGCTTATCCTGTGCCTGACACTGTTCTAAGTGCTTTCAATTAATCAACTTATTTAAACCCATACCACAATCTTGTGAGGTGGATGCTATTATTAACCCCTTCTATAGGTGATGTAGCTGAGGCACAGAGAGGTTAGGGATATATGGTGTCAGGAAGGAAGACATTTTTCTCTACCTGTTACCGAGTCCAAGCTCATTCTGCTCCACCACACAACAGGCCAATAACCTGAAAGCTGAGGTGCTGAGGCAAAGAATATGAATTGGAAAGCCATAGACTGAGAAGATGGCAAAGTAGTGTCTCCAAAAAACCCATATTATCAGGGTCTGGATTCCAGTTTCTTTTGTAGAACAGAGAAGGAGAGAAGGTGAGGACATAAAGTAAAAAGGCCATTTATCTTGTAATATAGGAGAAGATGTGTTAAATTAATCTTTTCTGCAACCATTCACTGGTGGGTAGGGTCAGATTGTCTCCCTGTGAACTGAACAAAGCCACTTTAGCTTAACAGTTAGACAGAGGGGCAGAGTTCCTTGAGGCAGGCCATTATGTATTATTATAATAATAATAAAAAAAAAAAGGTAAAGTCCAACATGGAATCAAAATTGGCTTTTCCCTATTATAATCCCCCACTGTCAATGTCTGTTCCACAATCTTGTGGAAGGGGGTGATGACCATTCTAACTGCTTCATCAGATGGACCTATCTGGGAGTGTTCACCATTGGTGCCAGTGTTCCAAATGTTGAGATTTGTCTTCTTTTGTTCCCCTTTGGAAAGTGTCTTCTTTGTACTTGTAGACTTAAAAATATTCACAGTCTAAAAGTTGAGAGTTATGTTTTATTCAGCAAGAATTTTTTAGGACTTCAAACCCAGGAGGCAGCATCTCAAGTTAAGGAATTCCGTGCTACATATGGGAAGATACAAGAGTCTGGGCTCACTGAAATCATTCTTTTGATACACTTCTCAGTTAACTAAGGACCTGTATCCTCTATTCTCACGTTCTGACTTTCCTCAGGGCTCACCATAGGGAGTAGCCACAATCTGATGGCTGCAAATGGCAAATAGTCCTTCCTTCTTGAGTTCCCTCAGGGCTCATCAGCTCACACTGGAGAGCTGCAAGTGCTGATGACTGATCTCCTCTTGGTTAGGAATTTGGCCAACATTTGGGAAACATTTCATAATCAAACTTTGTCCCCTGGTGCTGGCTAGGAGGCTCATCCAAGATCAGGCGAGCATTCTTGATATGCCACTCCAGGTGCTAAATTTTTGGTTAGGCCCTGTCAATAATTAAAGATTATCCAGATCTTCTGTCTAATTATGATCCAAGAGACATTCTCCCTTGTTACTTCTTCCCATACCTAGAATCACACTATTACAATTACTTTATGTAATAAATGTGGTCTGTTTCTCAAGATGTTTAGCCATAGAAGTTTTGTTGGAGGCCTGGTTACACACGGTACCGTAAGAGATGATAATCTTGTAAAAAAGACGATATAAGTGATGCAGCTAGTAACATTGACAAAGGCTTAATGCCGCAGGGAGACACAGAGCACAAACAACTTGGAAACAAAGAACAAACTAAAGTGATGATTAGCATAGCTAGTTGTAGTGTTAGTCGCTCAGTCATGTCCGACTTTTTGTGACCCCATGGACTGTAGCTCGCTAGTCTCCTGTCCAGGGAATTCTCCAGGCAAGAATTCTGGAGTGAGTAGCGATTCCCTCCTCCAGGGAATCTTCCCAACGCAGGGATCTAACCTGGGTCTCCTGTACTCCAGGCAGATTCTTTACCATCTGAGGTACCAGGGAGTCCAATTGCAATAAAATATCAAGTCCACAGGAGAGCCAGCTGGGGCCTCCAAATTTTGGCAGGATCAGATAGAAAATGATAAATATTTCAGCTTTGTTTGCAAAGGTATACTTTGTCAGCTTATTGTAAGTCATACCATGAAAGCTTTTTTTTTTTAATTAAAGCTAGTATATTTCTCAAAGTCATAAAATTATAAACCATATTCATCAGTCCATGTACAAAACTTAAAATTGCCTAGTTAAAGATTTGAGTAAAATGCAGTTAGCAGGAAACTTGGTTATTTCTGTGACATATAACATTTTAGATAATGTATCAGGACATATCAGCTGTTAGGGATTCCACATAAATTTTGGAATATCTACATTAGTGGCATTTATCCATACACTATAACCTAAGGTTCTTCTCCAACCATTTGACAAGAATTTTGAAGTAATTTAACATATCAAATAAACTTAGTTTGACCTTCCTCTTTGAAATGTCTCAAAGATGTTCTTTTAAAGTATCTCAGAGTCAGCTGGAGCCTAAAAAAGCTTTAGTCAGATTTTGATATTTGGGAAAGTTTGTTAAAAATATCAAAAAGGTTTTAAAACACAGGAGGATCATAGGTCACTGTGAAACAATATTTATTCATTTAACCAAAGTCTCAAAATGATTAAAAGAAAGCAAATATGGATCACCTAAGGGCCCAGAAACTCATACAACCTGTAATCAAAAATGAGCACTTCTAACAGAAAGAGATATATCAAATTCCAGCCCTATATTAGTTTACGTAACAAAATCCATTTACCTAGTCAACTTCAGTCTAAATTTAGTTAATCCTGACCTTGTATAAAACTTTCTCAGTAAAATGTAATTTCATGCCTCATACCTTCTTCTCCTGTTTTCTTATTAACTGGGTCTTTTTTAACATTATAACTGGATCTTCACTGCTGCATGCAGGCTTTCTCTAGTTGCAGTGTGGGATGGTAGGGGGTGGTGGTGGCTACTCCCTGTTGTGTGTGGGCTTCTCAATGTGCTAACTTCTCTTGTTGCAGAGCCAGGCTTTAGGTGTGCAGGCCCAGTAGTTGTGGAGCACAGGCTTAATTGCTCTGCAGAACATGGGATCTTCTGGGACCAAGGATCAAACCCCTGTCCCTTGCATTGGCAGGGACATGGACCATCAAGGAAGTCCCTCCTCATGCCTTCCTAACCTCCTCACACATTCTACCATACTGAAATGTTTTATTGTCTTCAGTAGCTTTAATTATATATTTAAATTAGAATTCCTAACAATCTTAATTTCTAGTGAAAACCAAGAGACAAATAATAGTTACCAAAATATGGAGAAACTATTTCAGATGATTTTTAGCTAAAGTTAGCAAGTTATTTTTTCTTGCTGACAAATTTGCAACAGGTATAACAAAATTTCCTTTAACCTCTATTAAAACTAGGTACAGTGAAAGACTGCTGCTTAATGTTGATGGCTCAAAGACATATCTATATTAATTAGATCAACAAACATTAACATAAGATATTAATTTAATACTAAATACTTTCCTGTTCACTGAACCTAAAACTAATTTAGCTTAATTTCCTTTGTATTTAGAATTGTTTGGTTTGTAAGCACTTACTTTTCTTGAAGGCAACTTAAACAGAGCTCTTTTATGAATTAACCTTAACAATGATATCCAAAGACACTTACTGAGATATACACATATCCACACAAACACAATAAGAAATATTATACTTTATTTTCCAAACTTAGTCGTATCAGATATCACAATACAGAACTCACTAGTTTGTAAATAACAGAATAAGAAAAAATTAAAAAGGCTTCTTCCTTTTTTACTAATATTTATGGAAAACAAGTCAAGTTCTAAATTACTTTACCCTTTTTTCAAAATTTGCATTTTAAAGAGATGGCAGAGATGAGGAGACCAGATAGGACATTTGCATCTCAAAGATACAGGGAAATTTCTCCTAAGATGACTTTGTTTCCCCTTTGTTTAATACTTGCCAGCCTTTTACGGGGTGGTATTTGGGGACTTCAGAGGGGAGGAAGGCAATTCACACGGAAATGGAAAAGCAATGGTTGGTAAACAGATGTTTGCTTGGCCCTGAAAAGACAGTATGACATGGGGTGAACTTTGATCTCTGTTTCCTTTACCACATTTAGTCCATATTCTTTGTAGATATCTCTGATTGTAGCTCTAGTCCTATAATAGGCCTGCTATCTTAAATCCTTCAGACAGTTAGGGGAAAAATCAGTTTCTTCCTGAGTCTTTTTGGCTAAAAACTTATTACAACCTAAAAATTAAGAATTTTAGGGAATTTTTAGGACTTCAAGCCTGGGAGGCTGCATCTCAAGGAACCCAGTCTGAGAGAGCTGCTGCAAAGAATCCAGTGGTGGGCAGCTAAGATATATAGGAGTTTTGCAACAAAGGACAGGTGATCAGAAGATAATTGTTAATTTTAAAAACCCAGATAGTTCAAGTTAAGGAATTTAGTGCTTTTCTATGTAGGGGAAAATGCAAGAGTCTGGGCTCAGTGAAATCATTCTTTTAATATGCACCTCAGCTATCTGAGGCAAATATCCTGTGTTTTCACTTCCTGAATTTCTTCAGGGGTCACCGTAGGGAGTGGCTGCAGTCTGGTGGCTGCTAACTGGCAGGTATTCTTTCCTTCCTGAGTTCTCTCAGGACTTACCAGCTCACCATCAGCTATGACTGCAGTTGCTGATGACGGTGATAGCCTTTGTTTACTGATATGGCAGGTATTGTTCCATTTATCAGTCTTTTGGGTCTTGATTATTTTCAGCATACCAGTGACATTTGGGGGCGGCAAATTTTGCTACAATGGCAGTGGTAGAGCTGGGGTTTGAACCTGGGAGTCTGGCTCTGAAGTCTGTGCTCTAAACTTTGTCACTGTATTGCTTTTTGGTAAATTATGTATCATGTTTTTTCCCCAGCAAGAAATACTGTTTTTATAAAATATATTTTTGGGGAAGTTGTAGGTACTGTAGCATTGGTCAAGAAGTTACTGTAACTGCCACATCCCAGGTCCAGGCAGACAGAGCTCATTTCCTCTTTCCATCTCAGACTCCAGGGGCCTGAAGTCCCTACAGGAAGACACCCCACAGTTGATGCGTACACGCAGTGATGTTGGGGTACGTCGTCGTGGCAATGTGAGGACACCCAGTGACCAGCGGCGAATCAGACGCCACCGCTTCTCTATCAACGGCCATTTCTACAACCACAAGGTAGGGGAGGCAGGGTAGCACGGGGCAAGGGGTAGCCCTAGTGGGAGCAAGAGCCCTTCCTGGGCAACTGCCACATCAGGTCTACAGACACCTGGGAAACCACTCAGTCTTTGGCTTGTGGGTAGGCTGCTGGCTCTGTTAGAGATCAGGAGCCCCCCCAGATGGTGGTGGTGTGGGAAAAACTGTGAGAAGATGGTTGTGTCCTAGGTCTTGGGTGAGTCCTTTGGGATGGGCCACCAAATGAGGGTCCTTGGCTTCACACAATTCAAGAGTGAGCCACAGTAGAGTGAAGGCAGGTTTACTCAGAGAGCTACACATTCTTCCATAGACAGAGTGTGGGCTGTCTCAGAAGGGGGAGGTGGACCTAGGGCATGGGGTCACCTGAGAAAGTGAGAGCAGTGCTGGGAGAAACACACTCCACAGAGAGTGTAGCCCTGGGAGATACACGTTCCACAGACAGAATGTAGGCCATCTCAAAAGGAGAGTGGTGGCCCCAGGGCAATGGGTCATCTGGGAATGTGAGAGCAGCCCTGGGCTATGGGGTTGGTTAGTTTTTATGGGGTGGATAATTTCCTAGTGGGAGGAATATTCTGACTATCTTGAAGAAGGGGTGGGGATTTCCATGAATTGGGGTACCACCCACTTTTTGGCCTCTTATGGTTGACCTCAGAACTGTCATGGCACCTGTGAGTGGGTCATTTAGATGCTAATGCATTACAATGATGCATATGGAGGTGAAGGTCTGCTGCTGCTGCTGCTGCTAAGTCGCTTCAGTCGTATCCGACTCTGTGCGACCCCATAGACGGCAGCCCACCAGGCTCCCTCGTCCCTGGGATTCTCCAGGCAAGAACATTGGAGTGGGTTGCCATTTCCTTCTCCAGTGCATAAAAGTGAAAGGTGAAAGTGAAGTCTCTGAGTCATGTCTGACTCTTGGAGACCCCATGGACTGCAGCCTACCAGGCTCCTCCGTCCATGGGATTTTCCAGGCAAGAGTACTGGAGTGGGTTGCCATTGCCTTCTCCAGGTGAAGGTCTACTGGAAGTCAAATCTGCTGACGTCTTGGGCCAACCAGTTTTTGTGGGATCCTGTTCACAATGGCTGTGCTGTTCTTTTAATGGTTGTGCCCTGCCCCTTTGTTCCTGTCTCAGTGAGTGAGATGTGAGATGACCCATAGACAGCCCTCATCAGAATCACCCCCTTTACCCCCAATCCACATGTTACTCTCTTTCTGCACCATGTGCCTCCAGCTACTATGTGGCCTGACTTCTCTGTGAGTTAAAGGGCTGCCCTGAAATAGAGCTGCAGGATTCAGGTTGATCTCATGTGGCCTGAGCCTATGGCATCTTGAAGCAGGGTTTTGGTTTCTGGTTAGAGATTGAGATCAGACAGCAGCAGGAAAATTGCTGAATCCTAGCCACTAGACCACCAGGGACCAGTGGCCAGTGACAAAGTTGGCCCATCAACTGTGTAGAAATGAATTTCCACCTACAGGCAGAAAGGAGTGAAGCAAGTAAAGTGTTTATTAGGAAGAAAGAGTACAGTATGTGTGGATAGACACCCTGGAGGGCTCAGAGAGAGAAGTTCACACCCTCACAGTAGTTTGAATCACTTTTATGGCGCATTTCTTCTAGATTTCCTTCGATCAGTCATCTTGGTTTGCCTGGTTCTGAGTCAGTATTTGATATATCTCAGGGTCCTCCCCTGTGTGCATGCACATCTCTTATTCAAGATGGATTTGATCTAGGAGAGGCACCCAGTGAACAGTAGCATGAAGTGAAATCTTAATTCCCTGCCCAGGAACTGAACCTGGATAGCCTGGATGAAAACCAGGAATCCTAGCCACCAGACCAGCGAGGGCTTGAGGCTGGAAGCTATTTTTCCCTGGCTCTTGCTCCTAGTGAAAAAATGCATGTATCATGGAGGCAAAAACTGTAAATGCAAGTACAGAGTTTATTATTAGAGACATAGCACAACAAACATGTGGGAGAGCGCACAGAGAAACAGTTTGTTTAGATGAGAAAGAAGCAAGGCAGAGACACACACCTGGAGAGAAAGGGTGTGGGTGTCCTCCCTAATGAGGAGGAGCATACTTAAGAGGTGTTTAATATAGGGCAGTCCTTTTGGGTCTTTGTCTTCCACCTGGCCAACCATCTTGTTTTGCCACCCTGGCTAATTTGTCTCAAGACCTTCCTCCTACGTGCATATGTACATTTCAGACAAGATAGATTTTGAAGGAAAGCATCCTGGGAGAAGCAAGACTCATCATGGCCTGGCATTGTCCCCTGACTTTTGACCCCCAAGGAGCCTTTATGCACATGTGCAGTGTCTCCTTTGCCTCAAAGATGGGAAATATATGGCCTCCTTATCCTTTATTCAAATAAGATTTAGCCCATCTCTGTTCCTGTCATGACTATTATCTTAAGGTAAATAGATAGGAGACAAAGCCTATCCATTTACCCTGTTTCTGTTATTCCCTTTGGAGAGCAAACATATCTAACCTGGAGCCCACCTATCTCCTGTCTCGGGAAATATGAACAGGAGGCTAATTGTAAGTGTCCAGCCTGAAGCCCACTTTTTCCTGCCCATGAAATGCAAACCTGAGACCAGTTGTAAATGCCTAGCCTGTGGTCCATCTAGCTCCTGCCTCAGATTCTAGTGAAAAGGCCTTGTGGGTAGTTGACATCATACCCCCTCCCTCTTTGACCTCCAAGGAGCCTTTTTGTGCATGTGCAATTGGGAAGGTCTCCTTAACTTCCCTGGTAACTCAGATGGTAAAGCATCTGCCTGCAATGCGGGAGGCACGGGTTCAGTCTCTGGGTTGGGAAGATCACCTGGAGAAGGAAATGGCAACCCACTCCAGTATTCTTGCCTGGAGAATCTCATGGACAGAGGAGCCTGGTGGGCTACAGTCCGTGGGGTCGCAAGGAGTCAGACACGACTGAGTGACTTCACTTTCTTTTTTCTTTCCTTAATTTCAAGATTGAAGGTCTTTTATCTCTTATCTGGGCAGAGCCCAGCCTTCTCCATCATCTTGCTTTTATGGAGTTTCTACTATTAAGGCATTTCTACTCACGGGGAGAAACTGTTCAGCCTGGGGCCCATCTGTCTCCCACCTCAAGACCCCAAGCTAGCTTCAGTCTTGCTGTTTGGCTTTAATCTGGCCCTAGAAACAATTGCATCATGGAAGAATGATCACAGACTTCCTCCTGTTGAAGTTGTAGTGGAAGGTGCTTTATGTGTGTTTTGTTTGGATGGAGGGCCTTCCTTATCTGTTCCTCTTTCCCTCCCCAGGCCTGCAAATTGGCAGCTCAGATCCCTCCAGCCTGCTGTGGTGGGGTGGGTGCAAGTTCCTGAGCTAGACAAAACACAGGGCTCTTTGTTGACCTAAAGCCTGATACTTCTAGGTTGTCAGGGGCAGGGGACTCTCAGGAAGCACAGATTGAGTGCCATTGTCCTTGTCCCTTGGGTTGTAGTGCCCCATTCTTGTACACCTGCTCTGAGTCAGACTCTTCTGTTGACAGACATCAGTGTTCACGCCAGCCTATGGCTCCATCACCAATGTCCGCATCAACAGCACCATGACGACTCCACAGGTCCTGAAGTTGCTGCTCAACAAATTTAAGGCAAGTTCTCTCCGCTGGCTGTCTCAGACAGTGATGTGTGTGCCTTGGGACCCCCAGAGGTATAGGGGCGGGAGCTATGGAGAGTGTGTGTTGCCAGGGTAGGAGGGCACTGGGCAGAGAAGGTTTAGGTTCTTTAGATCCCATAAAATCAGCATCACCTGGGAGCTTGTTGGAAAAGCAGGTTTTCAGGTCCCTCTCTCCCCTGAATCAGGCCCACTGGAATGGGAACTCAGAGAGGAGGCCAGGGAACCTGTTCAACAAGGCTTACAGGGATTCTGATACCACTGAAGCCTGGGAAGCACCAGCCCTCAGGTCCTTCTCCACCAGAGAAGGACCCCAGACCTGATGACTGGATCAGGGCTCCATGTTCATATTGACTTCTGTGCATTTAGGGAAGCTACTTTAAAATATCAGTCTTTAATAGATGTGAAAATTATAGTGCATGGTGTTTTTAAAGTCTTGTTACTCTGTGTTTTCCACCATCACCTTCTAAGTCTTTTGGAAACCAGGTATTCTGATTTTTATAGAAGCCAGTGTCTCCTAGTGATTTAAGGCATGGGCTCTGGGTTTGAATCTCCACCCATCATCTGCTGGTTGGATGAGTTGGACAAGTGACTTAAAATCCCTGTGCTTCTGCCTCCCCATCTGTAAAATGAGGTTGGGAGCACCCATTGCTGGTGTCAACAGAAAAAATATTGCTCAACCTGAAAGTTGAGAGCTATGTATTTTTCCTTTTTAAACAAAATCTTGACGTTTGTCTTGGAGTATAGCCGATTAACAACGTTGTTAACAGCTTCAGGTGAACAGCGAAGGGACTGAGTCACGCATGCACATGTATCCATTTCCCTCAAACCCTCCTCCCCTCGAGGCTGCTACATAACATTGAGCAGAGTACCCTGTGCTATACAGTAGGTCCTTGGTGATTATCCATTTTACATACAGCAGTGTGTACATGTCCATTCCAAACTCCCTAACTATTCCTCCCCGCAGGCAACTGTAAGTTCATTCTCTAAGTCTGTGAGTGAGAGCTGTGTTTTATTTGGCGGATATTCTTAGGACTTCAAGCCCTGGAGGCAGCATCTCAAGTAATCCTGAGAAAATTGCTCCGAGGAGACAAGGAGGGAGCTAGAATACATAGTTTTCCAACAAAGGGCAAGTAGTCTGAATGTCAAAAGATTATTGTGAATTAAAGGAAAACCAGATATCTCAAGTTCAGGAATTTAGTGTTTTTCTAGGTATGGGAAGATGCAAGTGTCTGGGCTCCCTGAAGTCGTTCTTTGGATATGCACCTCAGCTATTGGGCCAGTGTTCAGTCTTTTCCCATCCTAAGTTTCCTCTGGGTCACGTGTGGAGTCGCTATAGTCCAATGGCTGCTAGTTGGCAAGTACTTTTTGATCCCTTCCTGAGTCCTTGTCAGGACTCACTGGCTCACCATTGGAGGTGCCTGCAATCGCTGATGACTGTAACATCTTTTGTTTACTGATATGCCAGGCAGTATTTTACTTCTCACTGGATTTTCATGAGTATTAGATGAATTAAAACATGTAGAGTTTGTTAGAACTGTGTCTAGCATGGTGCAATAAATATTAGCTCTTATTATCTATTATTATTAATAAACTTACTTACCTGCCCCATATCCTCATCACTTTTAATACTGTAGATAAACAGTCCTCCCCTCAAAAGAGCCTATCATTTATTTAGCTTTGCAGCGTTCAAGAAGAAATGGCCACAGTTTAGATGTGTAAATATATGCTTTTAGTGAGTATCTTTTGCTCCTTCCCGATTCAGATTGAGAACTCGGCAGAGGAGTTTGCACTGTATGTGGTCCATACCAGCGGTGGTAAGTATAAAGAACACAAGGTGCTTAAAACTTTTAATTAACTCAAAATAGCAAGTTAAAAACAGAATCTCTCCCTCATTTGCTTAGTTCTTGGTTTTGGAAACCTCCAAATGTTGTTTGTCTTCAAGGCGGGTGGGCTCCCTGGGTAAGTTCACTGGGGAATGCCATATATGGTCAGCAAACAAACCCTAAAACCTAACTGCCTATAAAAAAAGAACTGGATTTTCTCAAAGCACAGAGAAAACTATTTTCTCCAATGCAGCATCTTCCAAAAGGCTTGAGGCATGGAAATATTGCCGAGGGGTAGGGGAGCGGCAGCGGTTGCTTTGAACAATACCTGTTGAATCTCTCATTTACAAATCAGTTTCCTGACTTGTATGGCCGCATCTCCTAAGGTGTCGGGTCCATTTGAACCCCTGAGTTGACAGCTACTTATAGTGAGAAAGACCTCAGGCAACTCAGAGCTGCTCTTGGCTGTGTGTGGTTCCAGAGAAACAGAAGCTGAAGAACACGGATTATCCTCTAATTGCCCGGATCCTCCAAGGCCCATGTGAGCAGGTCTCCAAAGTGTTCCTGATGGAGAAGGACCAGGTGGAGGAAGTTACCTATGATGTGAGTCCCTTTTCAGTCCAATATCTGTCCCAGGAGGGTAGGGGGTGGGTTGGATAAATGATAACTGGGTTATAGCTTGGTTTTTTTGCCCAACTTTGTTGCTATTTCTCAATACTAGGTTTTCTTGAATGGTAATGATCTTGGGGCCAAGGAAAATTAATGTAGAGGCTAGGCTGAGGGTGTGTCCTGTGATAATTAATTGAAAGAATGCTCAGGCACAAAATGATTTCCATAGAAGGAATAAATTTATTCAGGCTTTTTGGTATACTTAAGGGCTGAAAAGTTTCTGCAAACCTTTTCTAAGCAATTTCAAGTTAGCTGAGATTTTACCTTGAGCATTAGTCTGCTTTTGCTATAGTAACAAACATTCCCAAATCTTAGTCACTTAAAACAGCAAACATTTACTTTGTTGATCAGGATTTTGCAGGCTGGTAGCAGTCATTCTGCTCTAGATGTGGGTTGACTTCAGGTGGCTCAATGGTAAAGAAGTTGCCTGCAGTGCAGGAGACCCAGGCTCAATACCTGGGTTGGGGAGATCCCCTGGAGAAGGACATGGCAACCCATTCCAGTACTCTTGCCTGGAGAATTCCATGAACAGAAGAGCCTGGTAGGCTACAGTTCACAGGGTCACAAAGAATAGGACACGACTGAGTGACTTTCACTTTCACTACATTGTATGGCCAAGGGTTCAGAGGCAGTGGCTACTTAGGTATGCTTCCTATGGCAGATGGCTGGAGTGCAAGAAACCATGTAAGCTCATTTAAAGCCCCCACTTGGATTTGACATATGTCACATCCACATACATGTTCCATTGGCCAAAGCAAGTTGCATAGCTGAGCCCAACATTAACAGGGTGAAGAAATATACTTCTTGCATAGAGAAGAGCTGATAGAGCAGGGTAAAAACTCGGGTGAGGACGGAAGAGTGGCTGGTGGGGGCCACTCTCTCACTTACAGCTTCTCAGGAGGAAGTTCACATTTGGATACCTGTTTGAGACTTGAGGCACAAATCATCATTCTGAACATGGTTCCTTAAATTCTTTTAGGGAAGATCAGAGAGGTTTATTGAATATTATGAGTTCCAGTCTTCTCTGCATGACTGAGTCAAGAGAAAGTGCTTTTCTGTGTTTGACATTACCTCTCGTGGTATTGAATACATGAGATAAAAATGAGAAGTCATGAGATAATGTATTAAATATCATGTAGATAAAGCGATCTTTATCATGGACTCTGCCCACCTTGAGAAGAATAACACTTGGTTCCTGTCTTTGAGGAAATCCTGAATTAGCACAGAAACAGATTTCCCAAGCCTTTGTGCCATGAGAGAGATGCCCAAAAAAGTTGGAATAGTGCTGATAGGGTCTTACACCCCAGACTTACTTTTTCCTCCTCAGGTGGCTCAGTATATAAAGTTCGAGATGCCTGTCCTTAAAAGCTTCATTCAGAAGCTCCAAGAGGAAGAAGATAGGGAAGTCAAGAAGCTGATGCGCAAGTAAGCATGGCCCCTGGGGTGGCTGGTTGGATTCTCCTGAGGCCTCAATGAGAGAAGGCTCTGCTCTGGAGCCCTGCAGGGGCTATGTGAGCTGCTGCCAGGATCTGGGTCTTATGGACTTTGTTCAGGGGACTTCCTGTTGACAATGCCATATGTCAGGTGGGGACATGAAACTTGTATTGATGTGTTCGTCTTTCTGCTTCTTGTTCAACTTCTCATTTTGATATGGGACATAAAAATATTCCAAGGATTTTAGGAAGGTTGTCTCGGTAATGGAAATTCATCTGAGCAGAGTACTTCTAAAATCCCTTCCTTGTATCTTTCCTCCTTTTTTTTTTTTTAAACATCTCTTCTGGAAATTGCATTTGAGTTGAAAAGTCCAGTACTAAAACTTTGTTCTAGGAAGGATTTTGTTATTTTTTTTGTCATATTTAGTTACAAAGTAGATTGCATTTCACAGAGATGGCAGAACAATTGAGGTTTTCTTGCCACTAGAGAATAAAGTCAATGCTTCATTTATTGTGTTGGTGATAAGTAGTATGATAGCAATTAACATTTATTGAGCACTTACTATGCCAAACTTTAAATATAGTTTTTGCTGTGTAGTGCAAAGCCATGTTCACTCTGTATAACAGTGTCCACTCCAGTATCTGAATTGCCATAATTCAGGAAAGGTATAAAAAACAGTACTTATCAATAAGCCATGGACCTCCATGCCTGGTAGTTACTATATCCTCTTTGGCAAAATGCAGACACTGATATTAGGTTGAACCATATGAAGTTGCCATTTTTGCAGGCTCCTCCAAATGGTAAAAATAATGGCAATTTCCTGTGGTCCAGCCTAGTTGAGGATTAGATGATCCTCTGTGTATAGTGCCTTAAGCATATTAAGCACTCAGTGAAGGGAACCTTATTACTGTTCATGTTATTTCACCTTCTCATTCTTTGTCAGATTTTCTAATAATTATAATAGTTTGAGGTGAGCCTCTTCAGCCCTTTCATCCTGTTGTAATGAACACAAGTAATGAGGTGGTTCAAGAGTGGGCCAGTAAGAGAAGCAAAGGGGTGACACATTTGGCCCTGCTGTGGCCCAAGCGGTGGGGGAGGGCCCCGAGAGGGAGCGTGTTGCTTTCCGCTCTCCGCTGCAGCTCTTCTTTCCCCAGGTACACTGTGCTCCGCCTGATGATTCGGCAGAGGCTGGAGGAGATAGCTGAGACCCCAGCAACAATCTGAGCCACTAGAAGAAGGGGATCCAGATGCTGCAGAGGCCATTGTGGCCCAGAGAAGACTCACAGGAAGCTGGATGCCTTCCACGGAAACATTTAAAAGCAAATCTTGCCAGCTTTCAAACCACAGTGGAGAAGCCAGCAACTCCCTGTCCTTTCTTTCCCTGCTCCTTTCCTTCACTCACGAGGACTTTCAATTTTTATTATAAGGAGGACCCAAAATGTGTGTGCACACGTGTGTGCTCAGATGGTACACATCCACATGCCTACATGATAAATTCATGTAGTTTCATCCACATGCAGTTCAGTTCCAAGCAACCAGCACTAGGGCTTGAGGCTGGCAGATATGCTGCTTGTAGGCAGGAAAACCAGAGGAGTCACCGCCAATCTGAGGGGTTTTAGACTGAAGAAAAGATTTCTCCTCTCAAGTGCCAGGGAGCAACTATACATGTCTGCTCAACTTTAGAAGGAAAAGAAGGCCTAGCAAACTCACCGTCTGGGGCATTTATGTGTTAATAGGAGCTTCCCTGGTAGCTCAGCTGGTAAAGAATCCACCTGCAATGCAGGAGACCCTGGTTCGATTTCTGGGTTGGGAAGATCTCCTGGCGAAGGGACAGGCTACCCACTCCAGTATTCTTGGGCTTCCCTGGTGGCTCAGATGATAAAGAATCCACCTGCAATACAGGAGACCAGGGTTTGTTCCCTGGGTTGGGAAGATTCTTGGAGAAGGGAATGGCTACCCACTCCATTATTCCTGCCTGGAGAATTCCATGGACAGAGGAGCCTGGTGGGCTACAGTCCATGGAGTTGCAAAGAGTCGGACAAGACTGAGCGACTTTCACTTTCACTGTGTTAATAGATAGTCCCTCTGTATACCTAGAAGGATCTGTGAGTCTGAGATCCTTGGAAATAAATTAACAAACCATGCCCTCAAGGCAGGTCTGATGAAAAGAAAAACTATCAGTGGGGTAGATGCAATAAGCCCACAGGTTTTTACACTGGAAACTTTGATTGTTCTAAGTAACAAGGACGTGTCTGTCTGGATGCCAGTAAAGAATGGACTCTGCCTTGGCCCTTGCCACCCTGGCTACCTCTCAGAGATAAGGGGAGCCTGATGTTTCTCTCAGCATGCCAAGCTGTTGACCCCAATTCTTTGGTGCCTCCTGAGTTGAAAGAAATGTCCTATGAAAAAGGTCTCACTCATTTGTATAAGGTGCTGACTGGCTGGCGAGGCTAGCGCCTAGTCTTGGGTGGCTGGGAAATTTCCCCTCCTTAGGGAAATGTGAAGACTTCTTGTAGAATGACAGGTGCCTGTAAGTTCAGTCCATTTGCACACAATCAAGGAGTCTTCCTGCACTTGGAGCTGAAGTCCTATGTTTGAAGTCAAGCCTTTAAACTTTCCAGCCACTATATTCTTGCAAGTTGCTCTCACCTTGTATGTGGAAATGGACTCTTAGGAATGAAGACTTCTGCTATTTACCAAGTATGGGGTTCAGAGATGCCTTTTGGACTGCCCTGTGATGGTGCATAGTTAGGATGGAGCTTCTCTCTCAGCTTCTCTGAGCAGCTACCTGGGTGATCTTTAGAGACTCCAGTGGAGGGGAAAGGGCAAGAAGAGTCTGTCCCTTGGAGCCCCCATTGGGAAGATTGACAAGTAGCTCAGCCCCAGTACAGCTGATACTGTTTGAAGAGGGTTAGATGGATGGTTGGAACAGGGTGCTGGCTGTGGAGGTCAACCAAGCAGGGCCAGAAGCTCCTAACAGCAGGAGTCTGAGCCTTGTTGGGGTAGAGCTCCCCATCTCTCCTCTACCTCCTCTCTGAAGATTTGGAGAGCTGGGCAGTTGAGGAAAGAAGAGCCACTGATCTGTGCCTGCAAGGAAAGTGGACCTTTGCAGCAGAGTTCTTCCTGCCCTGGGCACCCTTGCCCCCATCTGCCACTGTGGCTTCCAAGAAAGACCTCTTTAGATGACTTACAGCTGTGGTTTCATTGTTGACTTTCAAGAAGATGGTATGCTGCCACCTGTCATTTTGCTAGGGGTCTCTTAGCAAGCTTACTGCCTCTCTGGGGATATCCACCAGCCTTGTGCAGGGTGGACTGGAATTCAGGAGGGCCTTAGCCTCCTCAGTGGGCTTCTGCAAAACGCACAGAAAATAATAGGGGCCCAGGGAGAGGCTTCCTCTGTTATAGATGGGAAAGAACAGTTTTGTGAATACAAACATACTTCCTGAATTTTGCGTTTGAGAAATGACTTGGAAAACTTTTTTTCTGGTTATTTTTATTTTGAACATTCAAAGCCTTTGTTGGCCCCAATAATCTTCTTTGAATGGCTTGGGAAAAATTTTTCCACAACGTAAATTACTAATGACTAACTTTTATTGGACAGCTGTTTTGGTTTATCAAAGTTCTCTTTAATTTGCACTAACATTATGATAGTGTTAAACATGGAAATGTTGCCAAATGTCAGTTTGCCAGGTCACTTTCTGAGAAAGTGATACTGGGGTAGGCTTGGTTTTTTTTTTAAAGATTGGGGATTGGGGTGGAATTAAGGGAAATCTCTTACATGATACATTCCACTTAATGCAGACCCCACTTTTCCATTTTGGCTCGCCCTGTTTAGAAATCATTTCTCATGTACTAATAACCCAGTCAGGAATTTTGGAAAGATTCTTTGAAACAGAGACACTGCTGTGATGCAGAGCTGTATTTTCTCACTGGTATCACATGGCCTTGCAGCTTTGAACTCCTGGGCAGATTTGTGTGCATTTATGTAAGTGTGTGCAATGAACCTGAAACCGTGTGATGAACAAAGGGCCAGTTTATAGGTTTTTTTCCCTCACTTGTGAAAAGCGACATAGCCTCATCCGACTTAATCTTTTTCCCGGAGCTTATGTTATAAGGTGATCAAATGAAGGAAAAACTTGAGTTTATCTGATTGGTGATAATGGGATCCAGTCCCCCAGGTGATGTTGGAATTAAGCACAAGGTAACATTCTTAGTAATCACATTAGTGAGAATGTGAGGAGTTAAATTTTAGGGGGAGGGGGAGGGGTTACCTTCAGGAAGAACTGAAAAGCACAAAATAGGCTTGACTCTGCAAACTGGTGAGGAATGCATACTGACCTCCGGGCTTTTGGATTTTAACTCTGAGTTGAGGCTGAGGTGGGAGAATCTGAGATTAGCCATCCCTGTGACAAATGCTGAGCCCTGAGGTTGAGGTTTTGGCCTGAGACTTCAAGGAATAATATAATTCACCTTTCCCTCCTTTCTACCAGAAACAAAACAAGACACTGTCCTAGAGACCTCCAGATAATGATATTTTGTCATCTATGTAGATAAGACTTTAGGACATAAAGACCAAAAAATAAAAAAGTCACTCAAAACACAAACCTTGTTCTCTGATGCAAAAATGTCTTGGCCAGAATTCTTTGGAGTTTGGGCAGTTATTTCAGGGTTAGGAGATTGGAAGGAGAGATGGATCACAGAAGGGGAAGAAGCTCTCAAAGAAAAGAGATTCTCTCTTTAAAAAACAAAACTGTTTCAAAGCTCTGTAGGACAGAGAACACGGTGCCATAGGTACATCTCCAAGAGAAATTTCTGTATGAACAAAGGAATTCCACAGGTGGCCCTACTAGTAATGAACCTGCCTGCCAGTGCAGGAGATCTCAGAGACACGGATTCAATCCCTAGGTCAGGAAGATCCCCTGGAGAAAGGCATGGCAACCCACTCCAATATTGTTGCCTGGAGAATCATGGACAGAGCAGCTGGCAGGCTATGGTTCATAAGGGTCGCACAGAGTCGGATAGGACTGAAGCAACTTAACACACCAGCATAGCACCCAAACCAAGACGTGAAGGTCTAGGTAGGAGGCAGAGATCTCCTTGAGCACCGATGCAGCAGTACAGATTCTCTAGTCAAGTCTCTACTTAAATTGTTTTACACAAAGTCTTCTTGTTGGAGGCAGATGAGATGAGAAATGATCTAGAGAGGTAAAAATAGACAAATGTGGCACCCTTTCTTTCTGAGGGAATTGACAGCATTTACCCTGTCACGGGAGGTTACGGCTCACCTGTGTTGTAGCCAAGCACTAGACATGGACAAGCTGTAAAGGGAGAAGCTCAGTTTACCTGTGGAGCCTCCCCAGCAGATTGCAGACCTGTTTTCCAAGCTGCTGGTTTCTGGTGTATAACTGCTAGTGTTTCTTAAGGGTTTCCCCATTTGATTTAGCTTTGTGAAGTATCTTTTATCTTAATCATAACTTGCTTTTCAAACAATGGTACATGACCTGGTTCAATGTTTGGTTCTGAATTTATAAACTGATGTGTTTAGATATCTTAATGTAACTTGACAAGTCCTCAGTAGGGAGCTGTGAATTTCTGTAACATTTTGATATGTTTTAAAGCACCTGACCTAGATCTTGTTGAATAAAGCACTCTCAAAAAGAATTTTCTGGTGGACGAGTATGTATGTCTGCTGCATTATAGGAGGGCTGGGGATGGGAATGTGAAGGTGCATCTGGGAGAGGCTTTGATTTTCTTCCTTCAGAGTTTATGGTTTGAATGTGTTCAGACTTGGTTCCAGTTTTCCAAATAGAAAGTACAATTAGAATATTCCTTAGGAATCTTGAGTTCAGGCCCCTGGTGGAACCAAGAATTATAGGAATAGCTGGGGACAACTGTTCAATGAGGCTGGATTTTTGTCCTAACTCTACCCTGGGTTTTGGGGGGCCAATTCATTGAACCTTCTTCTAGGACTTGTTTCCTCATCTGTAAATGGTCAAACCACTGTCTCGGGTTGGGGACCTGGGTTTATCTCTGTTGGTGGCAGCCCCCCAGAGGTTGCCAAACCTAAGACCTACCAATTAGGGCCCAAGTTCCATCAGATGATATGGGGGAAGGGATATGGTTAATTTTATGCACAACTTGGCTAGATCATGGCACCCAGATATTGGTCAAACACTAGTCTGAGTACTGCTGTGATGATATTTTTAGACGGGATCAACCAGGTGGCACAAATGGTAAAGAACCCAACTGCCATGCAGGAGCCATAAGAGAAGCAGCTTTGATCCTGGGTTGGCAAGATCCCCTGGAGGAGGGCACAGCAACCCACCCCAGTATTCTTGTCTGGAAAATCCCGTGGACAGAGGAGCCTGGCGGGCTACAGTCCATACGGTCACAAAGAGTCAGACATGACAGAAGTGACTTGGCATGCACGCAACATTGAAATCAATAGACTGAGTAAAGCAGATCACCGTCTATAATGTGAGTAGGCCTCATCCAATCAACTGAAGGCCTTAACAGAAAAACACTGAGGGAGAGGGAGAGGGAATTCTGCCTCCAGTCTGCCTTTGGACTACAGCTGCAACACTGGCTCTTCCCTGACCTCCAGACTGCCAGCCTACCCTTGAGATTTTGGATTCCTCGTCTCCCACAATTGCATGAGTCAATTCTTTAAAGTAATACACTCTCTCTCTCTCTCTCTCTATATATATATGTATATGTACATATCTATATATGTATCTATCTATATATATATCTTCATCCTGCTGGTTCTGTTTCTCTGCAGAACTCTAACACAGAGAGAGGTTGTGTAGTTGGTTTACAACATTTAAATATAAGATTGACAGTTGTCCTTCTAAGATATCTGGTCATGGAGCATAAAGAATGATCAGCATAATTTGGCCTCTAGAAAAAGATAACAACCAAGACTATATTTTTATCAGTGCCTCTGATCAATGCTTGTATATTTAGAGTTTTCACTCCAAGCAGCAGCTTTTTAGGTGCTGAATTAATTAAACTGAGTGAAATAGATGAGCAGACAGCTAACACATATAAAGCAGTGAGGTTTTTGTACTGTACAGTATGTGGATGTAGGCAACATAAACAAAAGATAAATGGTCCTTTTGGGGTCCTACTAAGACCTCAAGTCAGGCAGTAAAATTTATAGAAGTTAGAGTGCCCGAAGTCACCCAACAAATACTAATAGCTGCTGCCAAAGGAGTTGGTAGTTTCTGTCTTGCTTTATGAAAACAGATGTTATGAAATAATTTGTTGGTATCTATTTTATGTAATGAAGCTATTACTAACTGGAGTTTGCTCTGAGAGCAAGACTTTACTGTAAAGTTCTGAATAAATTTAAGTAGGTTTTCCTGGAACACTTAGATGCAAGCAAACCTACTGAAAATTGAACATGGGTAAAAACTGGCAGTGCTCTTTTTGTTTTAAAACCAAACAAAATAGGAGGTGGAGGGAATGCAGGGGAAAAAAGAGGCAACCAAACAAAGTAAAATTTTTTACTTATTATTTAAGTATGTAGTTGTATTGGAGAAGGCAATGGCACCCCACTCCAGTACTCTTGCCTGGAAAATCCCATGAATGGAGGAGCCTGGTAGGCTGCAGTCCATGGGGTCGCTAAGAGTCGGGCATGACCGAGCGACTTCACTTTCACCTTTCACTTTCATGCATTGGAGAAGGAAATGGCAACCCACTCCAGTGTTCTTGCCTGGAGAATCTCAGGGACGGGGAAGCCTGGTGGGCTGCCGTCTACGGGGTCACACAGAGTCGGACACGACTGAAGCGACTTAGCAGCAGCAGCAGCAGTAGTTGTACAACTATGTAAGTTAACTTTATCATAATAGTAACTTATAAATGTGTATTTTATAAATACATAAGTTTAGCAATTTTGAAACTATGGGCTCATTGGTAGGGGCTGTAAGTCCTGGTTGCTCAGGACAACTCCAACTTATGTCTGTTACTCTAGTGTAATTATCAATAGCACCCCCTTTTTTTCTCAAAATGTCCCAGTGTGGGTGATAAATATGGTCACTGTGTGCATTGGCCAAAAAGCAGCTTATCACAATTTTAATATGTAAGATGTTTAAGAAAAGTCATAAATTAGAGTCTAAATGTTAAATTTAAACTTTAGAGTAGTGCTGAAATCTAAACCCATGTTTTGGTGGAAGGCAGACTATAACATGGATATTTTATTTATCACTATTTTGATACTGCTGATTTAAATGTTAAGTTGTAAAATTGAACACAATTCAAATTCAAACTCGTGACTTTCAATGTCACCCTAACTGTGTCTGCAGAACCATTTAAGGGATCAGGAATGCTACTGAGAGAAACCTGGGCTCCCAGAGTGTGCATGCCAAGTCACTTCAGGCGTGTGACCTTATGGACTGTAGCCCTCCAGGTTTCTCTGTCCATGGGATTCTCCAGGCAAGAATACTGGAGAGGGTTGCCATGCCCTCCTGAAGGGGATCTTCCTGACCCAGGGATCGAGCCTGTGTTTCTTATGTCTCCTGCACTGGCAGGTGGATTCTTTACCACTAAGGCCACCTGGGAAGCCCCTCCCAGAGTGTAGTTGGTACCAAAGTTTGGATCAAAGGAACAGGACAAGCATGGGTTGTCTTATTAATGTAAATAATTATGTCTTAGAGATGTCTGAAGTGTAATTTCAGGAACAAACTGCTGATGAGAACTCCCACACATATTGAATGTCTGGACTGTAAAAAGCCTGGAATCCAAAATGACCCCAAGGAAAGATTTTTAAAGGCAAGGGACATATTTACAGAAATGTAATGAGTTAAATTGTTAAAGTTCCTTGTCCAAATTTTGGCAATAGCAAGAGTCATCACAAAAATTAATATTAGTAGTCTCACCAGAATCCTTTAGTTAACTAACCTCAGTCACATCCAACACTTTGTGATCCCATGGACTGCAGCCTGCCAGGCTCCTCTTTTCATGGAATTCTCCAGGCAAGAATACTAGAGTGTGTAGCCTTTCCTTTCTCCAGGGGATCTTCCCAATCCAGGGATCCAAACTGGGTCTCCTAAATTGCAGGCAGATTCTTTACCATCTGAGCCACCAGGGAAGCCCCTTAGTTAACTCAGCAGAAAGAACAAACTACAACATCCATGACCCACTGAAAGAAAACAAGTAGAAGCTGAATTTAAAATGATCATAATAGGACTTCTCTGGTGGCCCAATGCAGGGGACATGGCTTCTATCCTCGGTCCACAAAGATTACACAAGGCAACTGAGCCCCTGTGCTGGTTCACAAATCACACTCTGAACAAGGCGAGAAGCCACATAAACCCAGGATCCTAAGAAAACTAAAACTACCCTACATTCTAAAATACCCTCAAAGATCCTAAACAAAACTAAACCCTAAATCCCAAACAACACAAAACATCCTCAAGTTTCTTAAATGATGCTCAAAATCTTAAGCCCCAAATTACCTAAACTAACTCAAACAACTCTACATGACCTAAGGATCATAATAGACTCTAAAAATTCTTAAGCTTCATACCTCCCTAAAGCGCCTTAAAAAATTCACATTTGCTTTAAATCTATTTTAATGAATTTAAATCTATTTTAATAGATCCAAACCCTTTCAGTCCAAAAGGCCATTAAAAAAACCCCAAGAAATCCTAAATATGCTTATATTCTAGATTCCCTAAACAATTCTAATTGATCCAAAATTATCCTGTGCTTGCTAAGTCACTTCAGTCATGTCTGACTCTTAGTGAGTCCATAGTACTATAGCCTGGCAGGCTCCTCTGTCCATGGGATTTTCTAGGTAATACCGAGGTGGGTTGCCATGCCCTCCTCCAGGGTATCTTCCCGACCCAGGGATGCAAACCCGTGTCTCCTGTGTCTCCTGCATTGCAGGTGGATTCTTTACCACTGAGCTACCAGGGAAGCCCCTTTGTAAGTGCTTGCTGATAGGATACAACCCATCCTCCTCATCTAGGAACCTGGATGCCCCAGGGCCCTAAAAGGTGGGGAGGCTGCAGAACATCCCTCTCTCCTGAGCAGGGGAGTGCCTCTTCTCTACAAGGAAAGTCTTGTAGGCGTCTGGTTGCATGGCCGACCAAAGGCCCAAGTGGTCCTTTTCACATCAGTGACTCCATACTGGCTACACATTCTGGCATCTTCAAACCAATGACTTGGTCAGCTTTGACAGGTCCTGTCAAGAGCTAATGCTCTATCTCTTGCCCATTTGGAGCTTCTGTTAGGACCAGCAAGGTCATTTTGCTCAGGTTCAAATTAATGAAGTGCCTTAAATGTCTGCTTTTGACATTATCACTAGATGACACACAATTGTGTTTTAGTTTGGATTCAAACTTAGTTTGGGAGTTGATTCCGCAGCCGAGGTGGAATAGGAAAGTGTGATAGGAAAGGGAAGGAAAGGAAGGAAGCCAATATACGGTTTGTTATTAAGTTACCACTTGGGCAACTGCAGCTCAATCCTACTGAAGACCTTTGGCAACACTGTAGAGTGCACCTCAGAGTTCCCCCACTGCAGGGCGAGACAGCCGGGATATTTAAATACCAACCTTCATCAGGCAATGGTAGAGGGCTGCTCTTGGGGGAGGAGGGAGCCATTCATTCCCTAAGCACATCAGCTTGCAGTGTACACAGGGAGCACAGACTCTGGTGGCCAAAGAACACAGGTGCTGGCTGTTAATGATCAGGTGTGTGTACACAGAAACAAGTGACATGAACACTATCTCCTACATGAAGTCATTGTATCTGTATATGTTAAAAGCAACAATTTGTTCGATGTAAATATTAAAGCTATTCCACAGCACAGGTTTGTAAACTTGTTTCTTCATTCTCCATCTTACAATTTCCTGGATGTCCTAAAAAGAAAGGCTTTTCTCCTTCACTCCAGGAATTTATCTAGGGTCCATATTCCACCATAATTTCTTCCTTTCAAAATCTTTAAGCACATTTGCAAGGATCTTTTTTCCATATAAGATAACATTTATAGGTTCCAGGGATCAGGACCTTATATTTTGGGCATCATTTTTCAATCTACGGAACTATGGAAAGCCTGAGCTACTTTGGAAACAGTGAAGTTAGACACAAATGTTGCCCGTAGTTGGTTACATGATCCTGTTTAGCAGATTAGAAAATGTATAACTTTGAAGCCTGGAATAACGCCCAGTCACGAGAAACAAAGTCCAAGAGAAACAAGGTCAAAGCAGGGCTGACCCCAGACCTCCAACTCCTGGATCCATACTTCCTGAAGCTCATTCCCTTCTTCTAGGCCATCTCAAAGCTACCATATAATTGTCAGTAAAAGCAATTAGTGACCTAAGGAAGCTTTGGTTCTTTTGCTTTGTCATTCATTTAACACTGGAATCAATTAAGATCCCAGACAGAGAAAGATGAGAAAGAGGGTGTTTTTTGGAAAGACAGTGTGTCTCAGGGGAGGAGCCCTTCTCTATGTAAGCCTGAATGACATGCTGAAATTGCCCCTCTATTTTCTTGCTCCTGCCCAGAAGTTAGTTCCAACTTATTTCACTTTGGTGAGATCGCTTCCATTCTCAGATGACAACAGATGGCCCCATCTCAGATATCCAGCTTAGCTTTTCTTTCTCCAAGTCATTTAGATGTTTGGGGTGGCAGCTTTCAGTTGGTTTTCTTCATTCTGAGAGTGCATAGCTGACAACCCAAAGGTATCTACCAGACAGAAACAATGAGGAGTGCAGGCATTTTGGGGACACACTGCTGATATTTCAGTCACGTGACCATATGAGAGAAACCCTTTGCCTTACAGACTTGTGGATTAATTTATGCACCATATGGACCAACCAGGCACCTGTATCCTAGAACACTGGACTTCCCAGGCTGTGTCTACAAGATGGCTGCTGGACTCCTAGGAGTGGGCATACAGGGAGCTCAGGTCAGTGGTTGGGCAGTGCCCTTCCTGCTGATGGCATTCGACCTTGTCCCTATTCTTCTGACTCACTTTTCAACTGTGTTCCTGGGGCTCATTTCAGGAGGCATATATTGGTGCCCATTTGTGGAATACTCCAGGCCTTGGAGCCCTCCAGGTGAACCTGGATCTTTCTGACTCCTCTACGTCCTGCCCATCCCCTGCTGTACTTTCCATCTGTGGGCATAATGCCTACCCTGGACAGCTTGGACCCCTGTTGCTTGTCTGCTGTCCAGGCCACTAATGTTAGTTCTCAGGTGTTTCTTGACTTCACTGCTTCCTCCTCCCTCTTCTGTAGACTCTGCCTGGAGACGGCCTGGGGCTTACCAGGCTCAGGAGCTCTCTTTCCTCCATTTCCTCTCATTCCTCCCAGAGACTTCCAACTGCACTTAGAATGAACTCCTACACAGACCTTCAAGGCCTCCTCAGCAGCCCCTGGCTATGTCCTCAACCTCATCTCACACACCTGCTCTTCTGCTCCCTTTGCTCATGCTTTCCTCCTCGTGCCACCAAACACATTCTCAACTTGGGCTGTTGAACACACAGGTTTCTCCTCCTGAAGTATCTCAGCGGCATGGTTACCATGGCTAACTAGTTCATTCTTATTCTAGCTCATTCTCATTTTTCAAGTCTCAACTCAGATGTCCCCTCTGCAAAGAGGCCATCCTGATCACCCTAGTAATGTCTTCCTTCTCCAGTCACTCTTTTCATTATTTAAGAAGGTTTTTTATTAAGATAAATTCTACTTATTAAAGATAAAATGTTCCTATCTTAAAAGTACAGCATAAAGAATTTTGACAAAGGTATACATCCATTTGAGGGTAGCAATACCCCAATCAAGATCCAAGTCAATGGAAATGAGTTTGAGCAAACTCTGGGAGATAGGGAAAGATGGTGAAGATGGGTGCTGCAGTCCATGGGGTTGCAAAGAGTCGGCCACGAATTGGCAACTGAACAACAACTCCAATCAGGACACAACCTTTCCCCCGTGCTTTGTTATCATACTGTTTCGTCAGCTTCACTCTGTAGGACATTTCTTACTTGTTTGTTGTCTGCCTCCGCCTCTAAAATGGAAGCTCCTGGAAACCAGAGATCTCCTCTGTTGCCTTCGCTGCTGTATTCCTAATGATCAAAACATTCTTCTCTGTGGCACAGAATGGAATTAATCAATGATGTTTTCAATTGATATGAGCATGGAGTCCCGCCTTCTAATGCTGCAAACTCACCCACGGTATTCTGTGGGATTTGGCATTGCCCTTTCTTTGGTGGAAAGGAATATAAGATGCTGGTACCAAAAAAAAAAAAAAAAAAAAAAGGTGCAGGCACTGCTGGAGTGACTAACACTCTTAGTCTCTGTCTTTGCCAGAGTGACCCTCAGAGCTCTTTCCTCTAACTCGCACTCTGCTTCAGCGCTGTCACATTCTGCATCTGCCCAGCCTCAGAGGCCACCTTGGAGAGTCAAGGTTAGGGTCCCACATGCAGTCCCAAAGCCAAAAGTCATTCGTGTTAACCTCAGAAGTTTGGATGATGCCTGAGTGTGTGGGTTAGAGGATTTCTTTTCTTTTTTTTTTTTTTTAAGCAGAATATCCTAACAGGCGTTTCCCAGGCCAGGCTCCTCTGTCCGTGGAATTCTCCAGGCAAGAATACTGAAGTGAGTTGTTGTTGTTCAGTCACTCAGTCGTGTCCTACTCTTTGCAACCCCATGGACTGCAGAACACCAGGCTTCCCCTTCACTGTCTCCTGGAGTTTGCTCAAACTCATGTCCATTGAGTTGATGATGCCATTCGACCATTTCCTCCTCTGTTGCTCCCTTCTCCTCCTGCCCTCAATCTTTCCCAGAATCAGGGTCCTTCCCCATGAGTTGGCTCTTTGCATCAGGTGGCCAAAGTATTGGAGCTTTAGCATCAGTCCTTCCAATGAACCTCAGGGTTCATTTCCTTTAGCATTGACTGGTTTGATCTCCTTGCTGTCTAAGGGACTCTCAAGAGTCTTCTCCCACACCACAGTTCAAAAGCATCAATTCTTCGGCACTCAGCCTTCTTTATGGTTCAACTGTTACATCCATACACGATTACTGAAAAAACCATAGGTTTGACTATATAGACCTTCGCTGGCAAAATGACATTTCTGCTTTTTAATATGCTGCCTAGGTTTGTCATAGCTTTTCTTCCAAGGAGCAAGTGTCTTTTAATTTTATGGCTGTAGTCACCATCTGTAGTGATTTTGGAGCCCAAGAAAATAAAGTTTGTCACAGTTTCCATTTTTTCCCCATCTATTTGCCATGAAGGGATGGGACTGGATGCCATCATGTTCATTTTTTGAATGTTGAGTTTTAAGCCAGCTATTTCACTCTTGTCTTTCACCTTCATCAAGAAGCTCTTTAGTTCTTCTTTGCTTTTGGCTCTTAGGGTGATATCATCTGCATATCTGAAGTTGTTATTTCTCCTGGGAATCTTGATTTCAGCTTGTGAGTCACCCAGCCCTGTATTTAGCATGATGTACCCTGCCCAGAAGTTAAATAACCAGGGTGACAATATATAGCCTTGTCAGAGTCTTTTCCCAATTTTAAGCCTGTCCACTGTTCCATATCCGGTTCTGACTGTTGCTTCTTCTCCTGCATACAGGTTTCTCAGGAGCCAAGTAGGGTGGTCTGGTACTCCCATCTCTTGAAGCCTGACATACTGCAGTCCATAGGATCACAAAGAGTTGGACACAACTGAGTTTGAACTGAACACAGTCAAAGACTTCAGTGTAATTAATGAAGCAGATGCTTTTCTGGAATTCTCTTGCTTTTTCTACTATCCAGTGGATGTTGGCAATTTGATATCTGGTTCTCTGCCTTTTCTAAACCCAGCTTGTACATGTGGAAGTTCTTGGTTCATGTACTACTGAAGCCTAGCTTGAAGGATTTTGGGCATTACCTTGCTAACATGTGAAATGAGTGCAGTTGTATGGTAGTTTGAACATTTTCTGGAGTGGGTAACTATTTCCTTCTCTGGGGATCTTCCCCACCCTTGGCGTCAAACTCAGGTTTCCCCCATTGCCGGTAGATTCTTTACTGTCTAAGCCACCAGGGAAGCCCCTGAAATCATTAAAAAAGATCTTTTAAAAATCTATCTCCAGGAGGTGGTAGATGTGGAGGCAGCAGGTGAGGGCAATGCCCCCTTGTTTTACCTTCTAGCTTTGGAACTCCCTGAGAATTGCATGGTCATTGCCCCATCCGGGTATTAACAGAGATTAACACCCAGGCTTTTCGTCCTCCCAGGCCTAGCGCTGAGAAGGATTTGGAATTAAGACAGGCCCATCTTTCAAACTGGATGAGTCTGATGGCTAAGGAGCAAAGCAAACTCGGCAGAAAGGCGTTCAGGTCGTGAGTGCCGTCAACAGGTCTGGCGCTTGCTGATCAGGGCCGGCTTATGTTTTATGTTTATGGTTTATGGCGCCCCTTGGTGGTCCAGACGCCGTGTTACATCTACTTCCACACCTGAGTAGAGGCTTCCAAAGTGAGGTAGGACAAGCCTATAACCTCCATTTTAATTGAAATAATTGAATTTTTAAAATTCTTAAAATAGTGACACTTTGTGCCGTTTCTTGGTTTGTATGTCAGCTCCGTAGCTTGCTGCACAAGTAAAGCAGAAGGGACACCCTGAGAGTACGTGAGAGCTTCATGCCTTGAAGAGGCTGCTGGTGACACCCTCCCTGGGCTCAGTGTTTGGGACATCAAAGCTTTTGACACATCCTGGTGTGTTTTGATGCTTTCTGAGCCAGACTGCTCTGGTTCGAATCCTCACTCTGCTATTTTGAGCCCTGGCTTACTCACTTCTACTTTCTTCATCATTTGAATGGGAATAATATTAAGGCCCATCTCATGGTGATACTACGGGAATTCAACATCTTTAGAACATTTAGAAAAGTGCCTTGGTAAGGATGGTATATTACTATTTGTTTTACTGAGCACATGTGCTTGCTAAGTCACTTTAGTCATGTCCGACTCTGTGACGCTATGGACTGTAGCCTGCCATGCTCCTCTTTCCGTGGGATTCTTCAGGTAAGAATACTGGAGTGGGTTGCTGATGCCCTTCTCTAGTTTTACTGAAGCCCTCACCAAAAAAATCTAAAAAGCTTAAAAAAAAAAATCACTGCAATAAATAAATAAATAAATCAGATAGTATGAATAATGCAAGTGCAAGAGGTCACTAACATTAGTATTTAAAGGTATTTTTAAAGTATTTAAGAGCACAAAAAACCTAAAAGGCTTAAAATTACTGCCAAAAAGCATAGATCTAAGATAATATGAATAATGAAAGTGCAAGAGGCCACTAACAATATTCAAAAGTACACTTATGTAATTTACAAATAAGAGTTAGCATATATTAAGAACGCTCACTGAGTGTATATCTAATCAGAAAAATTTTAGAATCCACTGGTTCTGAGCCTGGGTGGAAACACATGATTCCAGTGGAAATGTTGGCTTCACCCAATGTATCTTCCCCAGTTTTGCCCTTTGGGGTGGCAAAGGCTTTAGTGTCATGTTTCATATGAAGATACTGAAGCACAGAGAGGTCAGCGACCTTATCCCGAGTTGCTTGGTGTGATCACCAGCTGAGCTAAGCCTCTTCACTCCAAGGAGCTGGTGTTCACACATGCCTAGATGCTCTTCATGACTTTTAACGTCTTGTGGACCTCATTCTTCACAAGAGGTGCAAAGGGAAGCCCATCAACCTCTGCAACTCACTCTCTACCTCTGCCCGCTCCCACTTACTTCTCTGAAGAATAATTAAGTTTGAGACCAGAGGAGTCTGGGGCTGGGCTCTGCTCTGAACTTTATTGGTTCTGCCATGTCCGGGGTGGAAAATACCTTGCATGGTCTTTGTCCTGGTCAGGGCCACTTTCACGGGCTTTCTCTGCCATTTGGACCACGAGGTGGCTCTTGTGGTTTTCAGGCCATGTCCAGAGCTGCTGACAAGTAGTGTGTAGTTGTACATGAGTAATAAAGAACTCCATCATAAGAAAAGCTTGTGTCCAAGGCCATCTCCAGCCAGAGGTATTTCTGAAAAGCCGAAAATCATGATGATTTTATAGGATATTGTTTGGATTTCAGCATACATTTCTGGTTCAGGAGTTCATTCACATGTATAAAGGACTGGTTGAACATCTGTCACATGCGTGACACTGTTCTGGGTGAAGATACATAAGACAGATAAAGGCCTTGCTTCCTCAGAGCTTATGTTCTAGCAGAGAAGGGAGAAACAAAAACATGACTTTGGGCTTAAACATGAGACTTGCTTTGGCCAATGGAATGTATGTGTGGTTGAACCACGCTGACTCTATTTTGTCAGTCCCATCTTAGGCCCACATCATAACCCCCACCCCTTTCTGTGTGACTGAGCTTCAGCCTACTCTCAAGGAATGTGCCCAAGCCAAATAAGTTGCCTATCATCTTTCAACCTTGCGTTCATCTGGTATGAAAACTGGAAGAATGCGTTTTGCTGATGCAGATGGTAAATGGTCATAAGACCCCCAGGGAGAAGAAAAAGTCCCAATTCCTGTCATTGCTGACTTGCTTCTTGCTTGGTAGTCAGATTCTGTTTTTAGATTCAGGCTCTTTTTTTTATTTTTATTTTTTAATTTTATTTTATTTTTAAACTTTACATAATTGTATTAGTTTTGCCAAATATCAAAATGAATCCGCCACAGGTATACAGGTATAGATTCAGGCTCTTTAAATCCCTATATACCCATTTTGGTTTTGGTCAATGATTCCTGTATAATGTTACAAACCTCCATAGTTCACATAGTTCTTTAGGCACTCTGTCTACCAGACCTAATTCCTTGAATCTTTTCATCACCTCCACTGTATAATCATAAGGGATTTGATTTAGATTGTACCTCAATGGCCAAGTGGTTTTCCCTGCTTTCTTTAATTTAAGCCTGTATTTTGAGGTAAGGGCTTCCTGGGTGGCTCAGTAGTTAAAAAAAAAGAATCTGCCTGCAAATGCAGGAGCCTCAGGAGATGAGAGTTCTAACCCTGGGTGGGGAAGATCCCCTGGAGGAGGAAATGGCAACCCACTCCAGTATTCTTGCCCAAAGGATTCCATGGACAGACCATGGGGTCGCAAAGAGTCGGACACTACTGAGTGACTTACACTTTGCAATAAGGAGCTCATGATTTGAGCTATGGTCAGCTCCCTCTCTTGTTTATGCTGACTATATAGAGCTTCTCCATCTTCAGCTGCAAAAAATATCATCAGTCTGATTTCGGTATTGACCATTAGTGATGTCCATGTGTAGAGTTTCTCTTGTGTTGTTGGCAAAGGGTGTTTGCTATGACCAGTGTGTTCTCTTAACAAAACTTTATTAGCCTTTGTCCTGCTTCATTTTGTACTCCAAGGCGAAACTTGCCTGTTATTCCAGGTATCTCTTGACTTCCTACTTTTGCATTCCAATCCCCTATGATGAAAAAGACATCTTTTTTGGGTGTTAGTTCTAGAAGGTCTTGTAAGTCTTCATAGAACTGGTAACTTCAGCTTCTTCAGCATTAGTGTTTGGGGCATAGACTTGGATGTTGAATGGTTTGCCTTGGAAATAACAGAGATCTTTTTGTTGTTTTTGAGATTGCACCTAGGTATTGAATTTTGGACTCTTTTGTTGACTATGAAGGCTACTCCATTTATTCTAAAGGATTCTTACCCACAGTAGTAGATATAATGGTCATCTGAATTATATTCGCCCATTCCAGTCCATTTTACTTCACTGATTCCTAAGATACCTATTTTCACTCTTGCCATCTCCTGCTTGACCATGTCCAAATTACCTTGATTCACGGACCTAACATCCCAGCTTCCTATGCAATATTGTTCTTTACAGCATCAGACTTTACTTTCACCACCAGACATGTCCACAACTGAGCATCATTCCCACTTCAGCCCAGCTATGTCATTCTTTCTGAAGTTATTAGTATTTGCCCTCTGGTCTTCCCTAGTAAGCATACTGGACACTTTCTGACTTGGGGGACTCATCTTCCTGTGTCATATCTTTTTGCCTTTCATACTTTTCATGGGGTTCTCCCAAGAATACTGGAGCAGTTTGCCATTCCCTCCTCCCATGGACCATGTTATGTTAGAACTGTCCACTATGAGCCATCTGTCTTGGGTAGCCCTACATGACATTCATTACTTAATTGAGTTATGCAAGCCCCTTCACTATGACAAGGCTGTGATTCAAGAAGCAGTTTGTAACACTGTACAGGAGTCAGTGACCAAAACCATCCCAAAGAAAAAGAAATTCAAGATAAAGTGGTTGTCTGAGGAGGCCTTACAAATAGCTGAGGAAAGAAGATATGCAAAAAGCAAGGGAGACAGGGAAAGGTATACCCAACTGAATGCAGAGTTCCAGAGAATAGCAAGGAGAGATAAGCCTTCTTCAATGAACAGTGCAAAGAAATAGAGGAAAACAATAGAATGGGAAAGACTAGAGATCTCTTCAGGAAAATTGGAGATAAAAAGGGAACATTTCATGTAAGGATGGGCACAGTAAAGGACGGAAGGGATAAGAACTTAACAGAAGCAGAAGAGATTAAGAAGAGGTGGCAAGAATATACAGAGCTATACAGAAAAAGTCTGGAAACCATATTGGTGTGGTCATTTACTGAGAGCCAGACATCCTGGAATGTGAAGTAAAGTGGGCCTTAGGAAGCATTACTATGAACAAAGCTAGTGGAGATGATGGGATTCCAGCTGAGCTATTTCATCCTAAAATATGATGCTGTTAAAATGCTGCACTCAAATGCCAGCAAATTTGGAAAGCTCAGCAGTTGCCAGAGGACAATCAGTTTTCATTCCAGTTCCAAAGAAGGGCAGTGCCATTTTGTCAGGTTCACACCACCGTACAATTGCGCTCATTTCACATGCTAGCAAGATTATGCTCAAAATCCTTTAAACTAGCAGTCCCTGAACCAAGAACTTTCAGATATACAAGCAGGATTTAGAAAAGGCAGAGGAACCAGAGATCAAATTGCCAATATTAGTTGGATATTAGAGAAAGCAAGGGAGTTCCAGAAAGACATCTGTTTCTGCTTCACTGACTACACTAAAACCTTTGACTCTGTGGATCACAACAAACTGGAAAATTCTTAAAAAGATGGAAGTACCAGACCACTTACCTGTCTCCTGAGAAACCTGTACGCAGGTCAAGAAGCAGCCATTAGAACCAGACACAGAACAATGGAGTAGTTCAAAATTGGGAAAAGAGTACCACAAGGTTGTATATTGTCACCCTGTTTATTTAACTTCTATGCAGAGTACATCAGAGAAGGCAATGGCAACCCACTCCAGTACTCTTGCCTGGAAAATCCCATGGATGGAGGAGCCTGGTAGGCTGCAGTCCATGGGGTTGCAAAGATTTGGACACAACTGAGCAACTTCACTTTCACTTTTCACTTTCATGCATTGGAGGAGGAAATGGCAACCCACTCCAGTGTTCTTGCCTAGAGAAGCCCAGGGATGGCGGAGCCGGGTGGGCTGCCATCTATGGGGTCACACAGAGTCGGACACGACTGAAGCGACTTAGCAGCAGCAACAGAGTACATCATGCTAAATGCTGGACTGGATGAATTACAAGCTGGAATCAAGGTTACTGAGAGAAATATCAATAACCTCAGATATGCAGATGATATCGCTCTAACGGCAGAAAGTGATGAGGGTGAAAGACGAGCGTGAAAAAGCTGGCTTGAAACTCAGGTTTCAAAAAACTAAGGCCATGGCATCTGGTCCCATCACTTCATGGCAAATAGTAGGTGAAAAGGTGGAAATAGTGACAGACTTTGCTTTCTTGATTTCCAAAATCACTGCAGATGGTAACTGCAGCCATGAAATTAAAAGACGCTTGCTGAAGGAAAGCTATGACAAACCTAGACAGCATATTAAAAAGCAGAGACATCAATTGACATCAAAAGTCTGATAGTCAAAGCTATAGTTTTTCCAGTAATCATGTATGGATGTGAGAGTTTAACCATAAAGAAGATTGAGTGCTGAAGAATTGATGCTTTTGAATTGTGGGGCTGGAGAAGACTTTTGAGAGTCCCCTGGACAGCAAGGCGATCAAACCAGTCAATCCAAAGGAAATCAACTCTGAATATTCATTGGAAGGACTGATTCTGAAGCTGAAGGTGCAATACTTTGGCCACCTGATGCAAAGAGTCAACTCATTGGAAAAGACCATGATGCTGGGAAAGATTGAAGGCAAAAGGAGAAAAGGGCAGCAGAAGATGAGATGGTTATATAGCATTATTGATTCAGTGGACATGAATTTGAGTAAACTCCAGGAGACAGTGAAGGACAGGGAAGCCCTGTGTGTTGCAGTCCATGGGGTCACAAAGAGTCAGACAACTTAGCAACTGAACAGCAACATAGCCTTTTTGGCATATTGGAGTGCAGCAGCAAATGTCTCTGGATCATCTGCCCAATCCTGCCTATAGATAAGTTACCAAAAATAAACTTCATAATTTCACTTTATGAATTTGCCTGCTTTGTTTTGCTGTCTCAAAGTTCCTTCTCAATTCACAGGATATTATTCTAAATCTCTGTTTCTGATGATAGAGATGGTGTGTCAATTCTGAGCATAGGTCTTAGGAGATCTTACACATTTCTGCTTACTCTACTGCTCCTCCACCATTGCTGTGAAAAAAACATACGTGTCTGGTTCTAGCAGGATGATGAGAGACATGTGGAGCTGAGATGCTCCCCCAAGCAACCTATAGCCCTGCCCTGAGAAACAGAGCTGTGCCCAGCTGAGCCCAGCCAACCTGCAGATGTGAGTGATAATATAGGATTGTGATTTTAAGCCATGGAGTTTTGAGATGGTTTGTTACACCGCAATAGCTGACTGATACAGGTGCTCTGAAGGGAAAAATAAGCTGAGATGAAGAAGCACCCGAAGGAACATACTTAGGCAGGATGGTATGGAAAATTCTGGAATGGAGCTAATACTTAGGCTGAGACCTGAAGGTTGAGAAGAAGCTCCCCACATGATAGTGAGAGAGGAGTATGAGGAAACAAAGTTCCTGAGGCTGGAAATAACTTGTGTTTTAGCAGAAGACCTGGGTGGCTGAAGCAGAGTTATTCCAGGAAAAGGGGCAGATGAAGCTAGAGGGAGGTACAGAGCTTTGCAGGCCAGTATAAAGTGTTTAAATTTTATTCTCAGTACAGTGGGAAGATTTGAAAAGGTTTTAAGGAGGAGAGGGAGAGAGAAGAAGAAGAAGAAAAGAGGAAGGGAGAAGAGGAAGGAGGGGAGGAGATGAGAAGAGAGGAGAGAGAGTTGCTTTTATGGTTTTAATTGTCCATCTTTGTCCTTGTGCAAACAGAAGCAAGAATGCCAGTTGGGGGACTGTTGAAGATATCCAGGTGAGATAATGGCAGAGCCTGGGCCAGGTGGTGACATTGGCAGTACTGAGAAATGAGTGGGTTAATACTGGGTTTTAGAATAGATTTCATAGGACCAAGCCTTCTGGTTTGGGGTATGATGGAGAACTATCATCAGTGACTAATTCCCCACCCCTAAAAAACTATTCCTGGAAATCCAGAGGGAAAAAAAAGAAGATAGATGATGGGTATGTCCATGGCATTTGAGTAAGAGTGTAGAGGTAATAGAAGCAGTGTAGTAACTAATATCTGTTGGGCATTTACTATTTTCTATATACTTCCCTAAGCTTTTGACATCTTACACCAACCTATGAGGTAGGTCTTTATCTCCACTTTACAAATGAAACAGAGATACCATGAGGGTCAGTGACTTGTTCAAGGGCACACATAGCTGGTAAGAGGAGCACAGCGATCTGGGGTTTGGCACAATCTCTCTTTTGGCTACACTCCAGGGGAGGATCCCAGGAAAAAGGTGTTGGACTTTGCAAGTCTTTCAGAGATCCCTCATTCAGATCTAAGCAATGTCCCCCATGTGGTGAAAAGCTCTTTTGTCTTCTGAGGTCTATACCTAAGACTAGAGCTGACACCTGGTCTTTGAAGACTGGTAAAGTCTGCAGGGTTTTCAGGATTGATTAGCCATTCTGTAGTGGGCAGAGGGAGACATGCTGGATGCAAATCTGGTTGAGCTGATCCTCCTGGACTCCCAGCAGCTCCAGCCCCACCAGTTCATTCAGTATCTTAAGAAGATGCCCCGATGAGGCAGGAAACTCCTTCAAAGTAACTGCAAGCCCTTCTCAGTAAAAGAGCCCAATCTACCTGTCAGCCAAGCCTGATCGAGGACCCATGTGAACTGGAAATGCCTAAATTAGGGGAAGAGTGTGCCTTGAACATTGTTCTCTTCTCTGAGAGGATTTGATAAATGGAAATAGAGAGGAAGTCAGGGCACCGAGCAGGGAGTGGTGACAGGGATTGATTCTATGACCTATAAGCTGAACACAAGATTGTTGACACCAGGCTCTCCAAACCTCTTGGCAGGGCACCTGGGACCAGAAAGGCCGTCTGCACCTGGTTCTGCTTTGGGTGGAGACTGTCAGTGTGGAGCCAGGTGGAGTCTCCTGCCCGCACACCAGGGCCATGACCTTCACTTGAAGACTCCAGCAGCAAGAGATGATTCTCCAGCCTTGTTGATGAAAATTTTTAAATGCGAAAATTTACTTTATTTCTTTCTGGCTGTGCTGTGTCTTCGTTGCTGTATATGGCTTTTCTCTAGTTTCAGAGGCGGGGGCTGCTCTCCAGGTGTGGTGCTCGGGCTTCTCGTTGCAGTGGCTTCTCTTGTTCCGGAGCATGAGCTCTAGGTGCACAGGCTTCAGTGGTTGTGGCCAACAGACTTAGTTGCCCCATGGCATGTGGGGTCTTCCTGGACCAGGGATGGAGCTGCTGTCACTCGCATTGCAAGGTAGATGCTTAACCACTGGGCAACCAGGGAAGCCCCTAAAATGTATTAAAAGGAGGCAACAGGGGGACTTCCCTGGTGGTCCGGTGACAAAGACTCCATGCTCCCAATGCAGGGGCCCAGGTCTGATGCCTGTTCAGGGATCCCGCATGCCGCAATGAAGAGCATACTCAAACTAAAGGTCCCGTGTGCTGCAGCTAAGACCCAGAGCAGCCAAATAAATAAAGGAAGCAAAGAGACATGGAGGTTAAAGTATGACCTTTGAACCTAGACTGATGAAGTAGGTCCCTGGCTCACTACCAGTCATGCCTAATCGCTAAGCTTCAGTCTCCCCTTCTGTAAAATGGCGGTAATTATAGAGCCTGTCTAATATGGCTGTGAGGGTTAAACAAGCCATAGGAATACAGCTTGGTGCATACTAACCATAATTTGATTTGTATGTCTTCATTTTACATGTTAAAGCTTTTTATTCAAATTGTCATGGATTAGTAGAAGCAATGGAGGAGGCAATGGCACTCCACTCCAGTACTCAAATTGTCATGGATTAGTAGAAGCAATGGAGAAGGCAATGGCACTCCACTCCAGTACTCTCACCTGGAAAATCCCATGGATGGAGGAGCCTGGTAGGCTGCAGTCCATGGGGTCACTAAGAGTTGGACACGACTGAGTGACTTCACTTTGACTTTTCCCTTTCATGCATTGGAGAAGGAAATGGCAACCCACTCCAGTGTTCTTGCCTGGAGAATCCCAGGGATGGGGGAGCCTGGTGCGCTGCCGTCTATGGGGTCGCACAGAGTCGGACATGACTGAAGCGACTCAGCAGCAGCAGCAGCAGCAGTAGAAGCAAGTAAAATGCATAAGAGGATGGGTGGATACAAGAGAAATTGTGTAATTTAATTAAGACCTAAAATAAACAACCAAAATCAGTTTTCCATATATCTACTCCTTAAGCTCCCAAGTGGAGAAGGCAGTAGCCACTTGCCCCAGGCCCTGTGCTTTCCCTGGAGAAACAGCAGACGTCCAGGGTTTTTTGTTTTGTTTTGTTTTTTTGCCTCACCTCTTGAGATCTTAGTACACCAAACAGGGATTGAACCCTGGCCCTCCACAGTGAAAGACAGAGTCCTAACCACTGGACTGCCAGGGAATTTCCACTCAAGGGTTCTTTTGGGGTTTTCCCTTCTTCTCCATTCCAGGGCTTTACCCTCATCAGCATCATTAGCACCACCCTACAAGGAGACACTAATTGCAGAGGAACTGCTTGAAGCCTTTCAGGCCCTCTTCTTGGGTAGCCTCCTCAGTGTTGGGTTGCTAGCTTTAAACTCTCTAGAAGAAATCAATCAATGCCTCAATCTTGGTCCTTCAGTATTTTCATCCTTATAGAATCTGGAATTGGAGGGGGCAATGGCACCCCACTCCAGTACTCCTGCCTGGAAAATCCCATGGATGGAGGAGCCTAGTGGGCTGCAGTCCATGGGGTTGCTAAGAGTCGGACATGACTGAGCGACTTCACTTTCACTTTTCACTTTCATGCACTGGAGAAGGAAATGGCAACCCACTCCAGTGTTCTTGCCTGGAGAATCCCAGGGACGGTGGAGCCTGATGGGCTGCGGTCTATGGGGTCGCACAGAGTTGGACACGACTGAAGCGACTTAGCAGCAGCAGCAGCATCAGGGGCTCATCTGGTGGGTCCCTCAGGGAGGCAGGAGAGCTGCAATGGGAGCCCCAGGTTTGGGGATGACTCCCCACCAGTGTCCTGGCCCTCCCCCTTCACTAGAGCCCCTTCTCTGCCTCCCATGCAACCTCTTTCCTGTACCCATCAGATCCCAGCTGTGCCCTCTGGGCTGCCGAGGGCCCAGATAGTTCCTCCGGATCCTTAGTCTTATTCTCAGGCTTCCCTGGGGATGGAAAGGTAGCCCTTGGAGCCAGGGTCCAGGCATCCAAGTTCTCAGGCCCAAACTGAGGAAGGAAAAGTGGTCCTACACTTCCTGTGTGTGTTTCCCCCTCCCCAGCCCCCACCTCCAAAGGCGGGCACCAGCCTCAGCCCCTTAACACAGAGGACCAGCCACTTACTTTGCCAGGGCCCAGTGTAAAATGATGATATGGGCCCTTGTTAAAAATTATTGAAATTTTCTAATGTACAAACTTCCAATTGTAAAATTAGTCCTAGCAATGTGATGTGACTAGCTTATAATACTGTATTGTACATTTGAAAGTTGCTAAGAATGAAATTCCCCTCATGGTTTATTTATTTTATAACTGGAGGTTTGTACCTTTTGATCCCCTTCACACATTTTACACCCATTCCCCCTTCTTCTGATAATGACCAATCTGTTCTCTGATCGTGAGCTTGTCCTTTTTTTTTTAAGTTTAAAATTTTTAAATTTCACTTATTTACCTTTGGCTGTGCTGAGTCTTCATTGCTGCACACGGCTTTCTCTGGTTGCAGCAAGTGGGGCTGCTCTTCGTTTCTGTGCACAGGGTCTCGTTGTGGTGACTTGTCTTGTTGCAGCGTGCGGGCTCAGTGGTTGTGGTGCATGAGCTTAGTTGTCTCTTGACATGTGGGATCTTCCTGGACCAGGGATTGAACCTGTGTCTCCTGCATTGGCAGGTGGATTCTTAACCAATGGGCCATCAGGGAGTCCCTTGTTTTTTAATTCCACATGTAAGTGCGATCATAAGGTATTTGTCTTTCTCTGCCTGTTTCACTTAGCATAATGTCCTCAAGGTCTGTCCATGTTATCTCAAATGGCAAGATTTAATTCATTTTTATGAATGAACACTAAGAGTGAAGATCTTAGACATTCTCATCCCCCCAAAAAACTGTAGCTATGTGGGGTGATGGATGTTAACTAGACTTATTGTGGGGATCATTTTACAATATATACAAATATCAAATCATTGTATTATACTCCTGAAAACAATATAATTGACTTTTATATCTCACGTTAAAAAAAAAAGAATTTCAAAGCAGTGATAGCAGAGCATTGAATCAAGCATAGGGCCCTTCTGACGGCTGCACAGTCCACATGCCCATGAAGCTGACCCTGGTGACAGAGGTGTGCTCTGCTTATTGCATTTTCCTGGGACTTCTGAAGCTATTTATCTCTGTTTTGCTTTTCCTTGGAGATATAAGCCACATAGTCTAAAATTCATTCCTTCAAAGTGTACAAATAGTTCAGTGATTTACAGTATATTTGTGAAGCTATGCAACCATCACCACTATCTAATTCCAGAACATTTTCATCACCTTGAAAAGAAACCCCATGCCTACTAACAGTCACTCCCCATTCTTCCTTCCCACAGCACCTGGATATCATCAATACACTTTCTGCCTTTATGGATTCCCATAGTCTGGACATTTCATATAAATGGAATCATATAGTTAGGTGGACTTTTGTGTCTGGTTTCTTTCATTTAGCATAATATTTTAAAGATTCATTCATTTTTATTCCCTTTTATGGCTGAATAATATTCCATTATAAGGATAGACCACATTTTATGTATCATTTGTTTGTTTTAATATTTCTTTTTGAAAATTGATCTCTGCATGATGCAGTGAGTACAAATAATTATCCCATAGTCAAAGATTCACATACTTCCTCCTTTTTCAGTTCAGTTCAGTTGCTCAGTCATGTCCTACTCTTTGCGACCCCATGAACCGCAGCATGCCAGGCCTTCCTGTCCATCACTGACTCCTGGAGTCCCCCCAAACCCATGTCCATTGAGTCGGTGATTTCATCCAACCATTTCATCCTCTGTCGTTTCCTTCTCCTCCTGCCCTCAATCTTTCCCAGCATCAGAGTCTTTTCAAAGGAGTCAGCTCTTTGCATCAGGTGGCCAAAGTATTGGAGTTTCAGCTTCAACATCAGTCCTTCCAATGTACACCCAGGACTGATTTCCTTTAGGATGGACTGGTTGGATCTCCTTGCAGTCCAAGGGACTCTCAAGAGTCTTCTCCAACACCACAGTTCAAAAGCATCAATTCTTCGGTGCTCAGCTTTCTTTATAGTCCAACTCTCACATCTATACATGACCATTGGAAAAACCATGAACTTAAAATGAAAATTCAAGCATCTTAAGTGTGCACTTGATTAGTTTTTACCTGTGTCTATACCTGAGTAACCACCATCCAGATGCAGATATAGAGCATCTCTTCCTCCCATTAGGCTGTTTCAAGCCTCCTCCAAGGGACCTCCCGCACCTACAAAGCGGCTATGCCAATTTCTACCATCTTAATTTTGCCTATCCTTGAACTTCGTAGACATGGAACCGTACGTTAAGTATTTTTTTGCATCTGACTTCTTTTGCTCAGCAAGAAGTCAGTGAGATTCGTTCACATTATATGTGGCAATAGTTCTTTTTGGTTGCTGTACCATTTAACTATTCCATTTAGCAATACTATCCATGGACATTCGGGTTGTTTCCAATTTGTAACTACTCTGATAAAACTGCCATGACCACTTTTGTCATTTGGTGACCAGAAAGCCTCACTTCTGTTGTGTATTTTCCAAGAAGTGAAACTGTTAGGCCTTAAAACAGGTGCATGTTCAGCTTGAATAGATTCTGTCCAAGAGTTTTCCAGCATGGATCGTGCCAGTTCCACTGACAGTCTAGTTGCTCTTTCTCGTCATTGACATTCAATAATGTCAGTCATTCTAGTACGTGATAGTATCTCATCGTAGTTTTAATTTGCATTTTCCTGATGACGAATGAGATCGAATGCCTTCTTATGTCCTTGTTGGCCATGGGATAGCCACCCATCACTTTTTTTTCATTTAACACTTTTGAATCATATTTTTCCTTAGAGTCTGACAAAAGGATGGCAAAGAGATAATGCCTTTTTTTTCCTCTGTGTGTGCTTATTTATTTACTTTTGGCTGCACTGGGTCTTTGCTGCTTTTCACAGGTTTTCTCCAGCTGCGGCAAGCAGGGGCTACGCTTCGCAGTAGTGAGCGGGCTTCTCATTGCGGTGGCTTTTCCTGTTGTGCACAGTCTCTAGGCGCATGGGTTTCAGTATTTGCAGCATGTGGGCCCAGCATGTGGTGCATGGGCTTAGTTGCTCCATGGCGTGTGGAATCTTCCCAGACCAGAGACAGAATGTCCCTTGCATTGGCAGGTGGATTCTTATCTGCTGTGCCACCAGGGAAGTCCGGGATAGTGCCTTTATTTCCTCTGAGTTTTCTTAAAAATTCACTCATGTTAATTCATATTTAATTACACAAGTTTATATGAATGCATTTTCATTGTTTCCTCACAGCCTTGCTAAGAGTGTCTATCATCAGTCCTCTAAATTGATGAGGGAAAAACTATCTTATCAATAATTTAATGTAATGTGCATTTCTGTGATTGTTATGAATTAAGTATTTTTTCTTGTGTTTATTGGCCACTTGTATTTCTTTTGTTTGCCTTTTCATATCCTTCATCAATTTTCCTATCATCCTGTCTATCTTTTCCTCATTGATTATGGAAGTTGTTTCTATAATCCATATAATCCATAATAATCTGTAAAATCTGTTATCTGTCATATATTGCAAATACTTTTTTTGCTGCTTGTATTTTTTCAAGACTTGATTGTTTAGAAAAGTTTTACATTTACAGAAAAGTTGAGAAGACAGTTGCCATCTAACGCATACCCAATGTCCTCTATTATTAACATCTTACATTAATGTGGTACTTTTATTACAACTAATGAGCCAATATTGAAGCATTATTTAGTTGTCTGTTTTTTTAGGCTTCTCTTGGCTGTGACAGTTTCTCAGAATTTTCTTGTTTTTAACCATCTTGATGGCTTTGAAGAGTACTGGTCAGATATTTTGTAGAATGTACCTCTATTGAGTTTGTCTTTATGTTTCTCTCATAATTAGACTTGAGTTATGAATTTTGGAGAGGAAGACCACAGAGGCAAAATGCCATTTCCTTCACATCATGTCAGTAGTACATACTATCAACCTGATTTATCATTGTTGATGTTGACTGTAATCACCTGGCTGAGGTGACATTTATCAGGTTTCTCCCTATGAAGTTACATTTCCCATCTTTCCATACTGTCATCTTTGGAAAGATATCACTAATGCAGCTCACACTTAAGGAGTGAAGGTTAAGCTCCAGTCTCTTGAGGGCAGAGTATCTGCATAAATTATTTGAAATTCTTCTACCTAGGAGATCTGTCTCTTCCCCACTATATATTATGTATTCAATCATTTATATTAGCATAGATTCATGGGCATTTATTTTGTTCACATTATAATCCAATATTATTTTTTTGTTGTTGCTCAAGTTGTCTTAACCTTGGCCCCTGGGAGCTCTTTCAGTGCTCCTGTATCAGACAAATCTGTATATTATCACTGTGCTTATTTAACTTCTATGCAGAGTACATCAGGTGAAATGCCAGATTGGATGAATAACAAGCTGGAATCAAGATTGCTGGGAGAAATATCAACAACCTCAGATATGATGATGATACCATTCTAATGGCAGAAAGTGATGAGGTACTAAAGAACCTCTTGGTTAAGGTTAAAGAAGAGAGTGAAAAAGCTGGCTTGAAACTCAATATTAAAAAAAAAAACAAAAAAAAACTAAGATCATGGCATCTTGTCCCGTAGTGTTGAAAGTGTTAGTTGCTCATTTGTGTTCAACTCTTTGTGACCCCATGGACTGTTGCCCACCAGGCTCCTCTATCTATGGAATTCTCCAGTCAAGAATCCTGGAGTGGGTAGCCATTTTCTTCTCCAGGGAATCTTTCCGACCCAAGGATCCAACCCAGGTCCCCTGCATTACCAGCAGATTCTTTACTATCTGAGTCACCAGGGAAGCCCTAACTTCATGGCAGATAGAAGGGGGAAAGGGTGGAAGCAGTGACAGACTTTATTTTCTTGGGCTCCAAAAATCACTGTGGATGGTAACTGCAAACATGAAATTAAAAGAAATTTGCTCCTTGGAAGGAAAGCTGCAACAAACCTAGACCGTGTATTAAAAGCAGAGACATCACTTTGCCAACAAAGGTCCATATAGTCAAAGCTACGGTTTGTCCAGTAGTCGTGTACAGATGTGAGAGTTGGACCGTAAAGAAGGCTGAGTGCCAAAGAATTGATGCTTTCAAATTGTGGTGTTGGAGAAGACTCTTGAGACACCCTTGGACTGCAAGGAAATCAAACTTGTCAATTCTAAATGAAATCAACTCTGAATATTCATTGGAAGGACCGATGTTAAAGCTGAAGCTCCAATACTTTGGCCATCTGATGTGAAGAGCCGATTCACTGGAAAAGACCTTGATGCTGGGAAAGACTGAAGGCAAAAGGAGAAGGGGGCCTCAGAGAATGAGATGGTTAGATAGCATCACTGACTCAATGGATATGAATCTGAGCAAACTTCGGGAGATAGTAGAAGACAGAGGATGTGGTCCACTGAAGAAGGGTATGGCAGACTGCTTCAGCATTCTTGCCTTGAGAATCCCATGAGCAGTATGAAAAGGCAAAAAGATATGACACCGAAGGATGACACCCCACCCCCCCCCGACTCCCCAGGATGGTAGGCGCCCAATATGCTGCTGTGGAAAGTCAGAGAAATACCTCCAGATTGAATGAAGAGGCTGAGCCAAAGTGGAAATGATGCCCAGTCATGGATGTGTCTGATGGTGAAAGTAAAGTCCAATTCTGTAAAGAGCAATATTGCATAGGAACCTGGAATTCTAGGTTCATGAATCAAGGTAAATTGGAAGTGGTCAGACAGGAGATGGCAAGAGTGAACATCAACATTTTAGGAATCAGGGAACTAAAATGGATGGAAATGGGCAAAATTTAATTCAGATGACCACTCTATCTACTAGTGTGGGCAAGAATCCCTTAGAAGAAATGCAGTAGCCCTCATAGTCAAACAGAATCCGAAATGCAGTACTTGGGTGCAATATCAAAAACAACAGAATGATCTCGGTTTGTTTCCAAGGCAAACCATTCAGCATCACAGTAATCCCAGTCTATGCCCCAACCACTAATGCCAAGTAAGCTGAAGTTGACCAGTTCTATGAAGACCTACAAAACCTTCTAGAACTAACACTCAAAAAAGATGTCTTTTTCATCATAGGGGACTGAAATCCAAAAGTAGGAAGTCAAGAAATACCTGGAATAACAGGCAAGTTTGGCCTTGGAGTACAAAATGAAGCAGGGCAAAGGCTAACAGAGTTTTGCCAAGAGAATGCACTGGTCTTAGCAAACACCCTTTTCCAACAACGCAAGAGACAGCTCTACACATGGACATCACCAGATGGTCAACACCGAAATCAGATTGATGATATTCTTTGCAGCCAAAGATGGAGAAGCTCTATACAGTCAGCATAAACAAGACCGGGAGCTGACTGTGGTTCAGATCATCAGCTCCTTATTGCAAAATTCAGACTTAAATTGAAGAAAGTAGGGAAAACCATTAGGCCATTGAGATATGATCTAAATTAAATCCCTTATGATTCTACAGTAGAAGTGACAAATAGAGTCAATGGATTAGATATGATAGTCAGAGTGCCTAAAGAACTATGGATGGAGGCTTGTAACATTGTACAGGAGGTGGTGACCAAAACCATCTCCAAGAAAAAGAAATGAAACAAGGCAAAATAGTTGTTGGAGGAGGCCTTACAAATAGCTGAGAAAAGAAGAGAAGTGAAAAGTCATAGGAGGAAGGAAAAAATATAGCCAACTGAATGCAGAGTTCCAAAGAATAGAAAGGAGAGATAAGAAAGCCTTCTTTAGTGAACACTGCAAAGAAATAGAGGAAAACAATAGAATGGGAAAGACTAGAGATCTCTTCAAGAAAATTAGAGATACAAGGGAGCATATCATGCAAAGATGGGCACAATAAAGGACAGAAATGGTAAGGACCTAACAGAAGCAGAAGATATTAAAAAGAGGTGGGAAGAATACACAGAAGAACTATACAAAAAAAGTTTTAATGACCTGGATAGCCACGATAGTGTTGTCAGTCACCTAGAGCCAGACATCCTGGAATGTGAAGTAAAGTGGGCCTTAGGAAGCATTACTAAGGAGGTGGAGGTGATGGAATTCCAGCTGAGTTTTTTCAAATCCTAAAAGATGATGCTGTGAAGGTGCTGCATTCAATATGCCAGCAAACTTGGAAAACTCGGCAGTGGCCATAGGACTTGAAAAGGTCAGTTTTCATTTCAATCCCAAAGAAGGACGATGCCAACAAAGGTTCCAACTGTGACACAATTGCTCTCATTTCACTCACTAGCAAGGTAATTCTCAAAATCCTTCAAGCTAGATATCAACAGTACCTGAACCAAGAACTTCCAGATGTACATGCTGGATTTAGAAAAGGCAGAGGAACCAGAGGTCAAATTGCCAGCATCTGTTGGATTGTTGAGAAAGCAAGGGAATCCCATAGAAACATCTGCTTCTGCTTCACTGACTACACTAAAGCCTTTGACTGTGTGGATCACAAGAAACTATGGAAAATTCTTAAAGAGGTGGGAATATCAGACTACCTTACCTGCCTCCTGAGAATCCTGTATGTAGGTAAAGAAGCAACAGTTAGAACCAGACATGGAACAGTGGGCTGGATCAAATTTGGGAAAGGAGTATGTCAAGGCTGTATATCATCAACCTGCTTATTCAACTTCTATGCAGAGTAGATCATGCAAAATGCTGGGCTAGATGAATCACAAGATGGAACCAAGATTTCTGGGAGAAATATCAATAACCTCAGTTATGCAGATAATACCACCTTAAAGGCATAAAGTAAAGAGAAACTAAAGAATCTCTTGATGAAGGTGAAAGAGGAGAGTGAAAAAGCTGGCTTAAAACTCAATATTCAAAAAATGAAGATCATGGAATCTGATCCAATCACTTCATGGCAAATAGGTGGGGAGAAAAGTGCAACACTGACAGACTTTATTTTCTTGGGCTCCAAAATCACTGCAGATGGTGACTGCAGCCATGAAATTAAAAGGCACTTGCTCCTTGGAAGGAAAGCTATGACAGACCTAGACAGACTATTAAAAAGCAGAGACATCAATTGCCATCAAAGGTTTGTATAGTCAAAGCTATGGTTTTTCCAGTAATCATGTACGCATGTGAGAGTTGGACCATAAAGAAGGCTGAGCACTGAAGAATTGACGCTTTCAAATTCTGGTGCTGGAGAAGACTCTTGAGAGTCCTTTGGACAACAAAGAGATCAAATCAGTCAATACTAAAGGAAATCAGTCCTGAATGTTCATTGGAAGGACGGATACTGAAGGTGAATCTCCAATACTTTGGCCACCTGATGCAAAGAGCCGACTTACTGGAAAAGACCCTGAAGCTGGGAAAGATTGAAGGCGGGAGAAGAGGATGATAGAGAATTAAATGGTTGGATGGCATCAGTGACTCAATGGACATGAATTTGAGCAAATTCCAAGAGATAGTGAAGGATAGGAAGCATGGCGTTCTGCAGTTCACGGGGTCAAAAGAGCCGACTTACTGGAAAAGACCCTGAAGCTGGGAAAGATTGAAGGCGGGAGAAGAGGATGATAGAGAATTAAATGGTTGGATGGCATCAGTGACTCAATGGACATGAATTTGAGCAAATTCCAAGAGATAGTGAAGGATAGGAAGCATGGCGTTCTGCAGTTCACGGGGTCAAAAGAGCCGACTTACTGGAAAAGACCCTGAAGCTGGGAAAGATTGAAGGCAGGAGGAGAAGAGGATGATAGAGAATTAAATGATTGGATGGCATCAGTGACTCAATGGACATGAGTTTGAGCAAACTCCAGGAGATAGTGAAGGATAGGAAGCATGGCGTCCTGCAGTTCATGGGGTCACAAAGAGTCAGACACAACTGAGTGACTGAACAACAACAAAAATTCTGGTGCTTTCAAGACAAAGGGATGGTGGAAGGAAAGAGATTCAGGGGAGGTGAAATTCCTGAGACAGACATGTAGAGAGGCATTTAGGACCCCACTGTGAGGGTTCTAGTCCCTGCAGATATCTGACAAGACTGGGTCAGCAGTTGTGTAGAGGAACGCAAGGTTATCAAAACTTATCATTGGATTTGGAGACACTCACACTCTGCTATTAGAGATACACATGTCAATAAATAATTGACAAAACCACAAAACCACAAGGAGTTTGGTTATCTTACCCAGAATCTTAAGACAGGTCTTATCTGAGGTGGTTCTGAGATGTGAGTAGGAATTCTGCAGAGGGTAGTAGAGGGCTTGAGAGGGCTGGGCAATATGGTTGTGTTGTAAAGCATGGGTTACGGAAGGTGAGCTTAGAGAACAAAAAAGGACCATGTCGTGAAGGACCTTGTGCACTTTGTTGAGGTACCATGACCTTCTTCTGTGCAAGGCAGAATGCTCTTAAAGGGATTTGAATAGATTTGAAGGACCTTTAAAAACAAAGAATCTACCATTCTTTGTTGGATCCAAAATAGATTGTAGATATCACTTCATTCTGCTTTCCTTAAAGAATCTGAAGTGTTTACAACATGGATTGTTTCTGATACACCTGAAGAATGTTCTTAAAAACCTGCCATATCCTTTTTCAACAATTTTGTACTTTGTCTTTTGTGTGTGTGTGGTGCAGTCTTGAGTACCTGAACTTTTGTGTGAGTGGGAAAGCAAAGAAATTCATCCTGTATATCTTTGAGCCACTTACATATATTGTTGCTATGACGCTGACAGAGATATACAAAGTTCTTTTAAGACATGACAGACTCTCCTAAGTGGGTGTGGGAGTAGTAGAAAGTAGGAAACTGGGTTTCCAGGGGCAAGACAGAATAATTCACTCATTCACTCATTCAACTGATGCACTCAGTTCTGTGCTAGGTGCTGTGTGGGACACAAAAGGAGCAGAAACGTCAACTCTTATCCCTGAGGAATCCATATTTGACTTGGGAATACATGGAAGAAGAAGGAATTGTCAGTAAAATAAGACAGTAAGGTCTGATCTGTAGAGATGTGTCAAAGACATTTCAGTGAGATACAGGAAATCTTTGTGGATTCACAGTGTTGCTAGTTTTTAAGTGATAGACATAAATGGGGGGAGTGCAACCAGGGAGAATTCCATGCTTGAGGTAGGGCCATGTACACATGGATGATCTCATGTTGGAAGCCCTCAGGATAAGCACCCCAATCCAGGAACCTGAGGCCATAAACAGAATCTTTGCTGGCATACATAGGAATTGCCCAGCAGACCAACACTCCCACACACGCCCAGAGATCCTACTGCTTCTTGTCTTGGTTTGTGCAGCTAAAGCAAAGTGCCATAGACTAGGCGGTTTATAAACAACACAACTTTACTTCTCAGAGTTCTGAGTCTGAGAAATCCAGGATAAAGGCATTGGGAGATTTGATGTCTGCTGGTGTCAGAGGCAATTCCTGGTTTTTAGACAGCTGTCTTCCCTCTGTATCCTCACACAGAGGAGGAAGGAAGGAGTTCTCAGGGGCCTCCTTTGTAAGGGAAGCCCTCTCCCTTCCCCTCCATTCACTCCCTTTCCTGACAGCTCAGTTGGTAAAGAATCCACCTGCAATGCAAGAGACCTGGATTTGATCCCTGGGTTGGGAAGATCCCCTGGAGAAGGGAAAGGCTACCCACTCCAGTATTCTGGCCTGGAGAATTCCATGGACTGTATAAGTCCATGGGGTTGCAAGAGTTGGACATGACTGAGCGACTTTCACTTACTCCCTCACTCACTCACTCATTCCTTTGTTAGGGTGAAGCCTTTATAACCCATTCATCTCTCAAAGGCTCCACTTCCTAATATTATCACATTAGGGAGGGTAGGATTTTGACATATGAAGTTTGGGGAGACACACGCATTCAGTCTATTGCACATCTCATTCCCCACCTCCAAGCACTTGGGCCTTGCAAATTTGGGCCAAATGAGACAGTAGACTCTGGAACTAATAGCTGTATCTTCATTACCTTTAACACCCACTCAAGATGAGGTGATAAATCACCTCTTTCCTAAAGGATCTCCATAATTAGAAGTTGAAGCTACTCTTATATTTTTCAGTGCTTGCTGCTAAGTCAGTTCAGTCATGTCCGACTCTGTGCGACCCCATAGACGGCAGCCCACCAGGCTCCCCCGTCCCTGGGATTCTCCAGGCAAGAACACTGGAGTGGGTTGCCATTTCCTTCTCCGGTGCATAAAAGTTCTTAGATAGATGTATATTCTTTTGCTAAACAAAAGTATCTTCCCCCTCAGACATCTGCCCTAGTTTTTATGTGATTGTCCACTCACTTGTTGATGGACATTTAAGTTTCCTCCAGGTTTGGGCTATGGGCTATTCTGAAGAGAGCTGCTATTGACATTTGAAATATGCAAGTGTTTTTTGAGGACATATGTTTTCATTTCTCTTGTATATATATACCTAGGAGTGGAATTGCTGGGTCAATATGTTGAACTATTAGAAACTTCCCAGCAGTTTATCAAAGTGGTTGAACAATTTTTCACTCTCAGCAGCAGGGTAAGAAAGCTGGGAGTGGGTTTTGATGTGCTTCCCAGGTGGTGCTAGTGGTAAAGAACCCACATGCCAATGCAGGAGATGTAAGAGATCAGATCAGGTTCAATCTCTGGGTTAGGAAGATCCCCTGGAGGAGGGCATGTTAACCTACTCTAGTATTCTTACCTGGTGAACTCCATGGGCAGAGAAACCTGGCAGGCTGCAGTTCATAGGGTCACAAAGAATCAGACACAACTGAAGCAACTTAGCACACACATACTCCCACCTAATCTTGGGTCTCAGAACTTCCCTGGTGGTCCAGTGGCTAGGACTCTGCACTCCTAATGCCAGCGGGGCACAAGTTTGATCCCTGGTCAGGGAACTAGATTCCTCGTGCTATAGCTAAGGGTTTGAGTGCCGCAACTAAAAAAAATCCCGTGTGTCACAATGAAGACCTGACATAGCCAAATAAATGAATAAAAATATATTTTTAAAAAAATCCTTCAGATCTCAGCAAAAATATTAACCCTCAATTTTAATACCCAGTTCCCCTTTACTCATGTGAAATTGATTAGCCATATTCATTGTTTAAATCTGTTTCCAATATTGACCTATGCTAAGCTAACTGTGGTCTCTATCACTGTAGCCCCAAGGCCAAGCACACAGGAGTAGCTCAGTAAATGTTTGTTTCCTAACAGATTGGCCAGTGGGTGGAGTCCAGTTGTCTGGCAGCTTAGCTGCTCTTCTTTTGGTCTGCACATAAGGTTATGTCCTGTTTTCTAGTGATCATCCTCTTTCATTTCTAGCCACTCCCCTCTTAGAGTTATACCAAGCTGTCTGTGGTGCCCTTGTCACCACTTTCTAGCCCTTTAAGTCATTGGGCATGCTCTTTCTTCTTAGTAGGAGCACCCTTCCGTGTTCCATTGTCTTACTTTCTCATGACCTCTACCTAAATCTCATCTCTAATCTCCCCAGGAGCAGCTAATCTGCTCTACTTTAAGCCTCCATAGCAGCCTCCCTAGCCCCTTTGAGCCTATGAAGTTTCCCCATCACTGTGACTGTGAACATTTCAAAGCAATATATCCTAAGATTTTGGGAATCTCATTATAGCACAGGTTTCCCCCATAGAATTCAGTAAAGATTAATTAGAAAGAATAAATGACCACCCTCTGGGGACAGCTATTTTTAAAACTAGTGAAATAAACTCTACCCCTAAATGAAATGACTCTGTAGTATAATAAGACTGTGACAGAAGGCATAAAGTTGCCTGAATCTTGTTTAGACTGGCATCCGGATACATGAGAAGATGTACTAGAGTGAGAACATTTCTGGGGGTTCCAGCATTTACCCTGGGAGGAGAGACATGCAAGGCAGGTGGTGAGGACAAGGGAATGAGACAGGGGAGGACAGGCAGGTTCAAGATGGAACACCCCAGACTCACCATGTGCCAGACTTAATCTTTTCCCTTTGCAGTTCTGGTTGCCTGCAGCCCATTCCCTGCCCAGCAACTAGAGTCATATTTCTAAATGGAAGCCTGAGGCAGTATTCAAGCTTGATACAGTATTCCTAATACTCTTCACTGCTTGCCCTTACCTACACTCTTCTCAAAGCATAGTCCATGGACCAGTGGTGTTGCCTCACTGGGATCTGCTACAGCTGCAGAATTTTGAGCCCACCCACCCAAACCTGCTGAAGCAGAGCCTGCATTTTACCAAAATTCCCAGTAAAGCTTAAGAAAGTGCTGCCCTGTAGGACCAACAGAATGAAGGAACATTGTCGGTCTTGCCCTTCTCGTTTTCTAGCCTTATGGCATCACTGTTCACCACATGCCTCCACATCTCTATTGAACTGAACAACTTTGCAACTCCTTGAATGTACCTTGGTGGTTTTGATTTGTTTTTTGTGATAATACTGCACTTCCCTATCTTCTTCACCTAGGTATACCCATTCATCTTTTCAGACTTGCCCTCTCTGGAAACCTTTCTTGCTAGTGCCCATGGGTAGACAGAACTTTCCCATACTGCTCAGTCATTACCCACTTCCTCAACAGACTGAGACCTGGAAGGCAGCAGTGGCAATTATTTCACTGTGGTATCTGCAGAGCCCTGGGGATGGTCAGGCATGTGATAGAGAGTCAGTAAAGATCTATTGCTAACTGATCCTAAACTCCAGTGGAGGCCCAGGTGCCATCTCTCTTCTGCTCTGGACCAGCTCTTCCCAAGCCCACGTGCCACTGGGGGTCCATCTGCATGTGAGGAGAGAGATCTAGAAGGCAATCCTCAATCATCTACAGCCCTCAACTTGAAATGACTTCATCTCTGACTTGAGAGGGTTACAAAATTGCCTATGGAATGAATTAATATTTCATTAATTTATAATGTAAAGTTTATAAATTTAAATTAGTTGTCCTGGAACCAGTCACAAATGACTATGACATCTCTTCTCCCTCCACAGTCAACTGCTAGTTTGAGACTAGCCAGGTATACTAATCATGTTTTTGAAAAATTCTGCATATTTTGATGTTTTGATATCCTAAAAATACTTTTCTGGCTGGGGAAAGACTGCCCTCTCAGGACCAGCCAATTTTTAAAGATAGCAAAGGCTTAGCTGAGAGAAGTGGAGCCTTCTCTCTCTCAGACCTGCGCATTCCTACTTTAAAGAGTTGGGAACCAGAAAACTAGAGAGCAGCAATATAAGCTCAAAGTCCCCTGAAATTATTCAGGCTAGCCAATCCTAAGATGTTTACTGTATCCTGTTTTGCCCTTCCTGAGGAAACCCCAATCAAAGTTTCTGACTTGGGCTCTCCCTTTGCTCTTGCTTCTGTTTCCTAACCAGTCTGGTGTTCGTTCTGTGACCCTTTGGTGCTGGCAAGGTGTGTCTCTCATTTCTAGGGGAATTGTGATCCATGACATTGACTTCTTGCTGTTGTCACTCAGTCATCTTCATAAATTAAGACCAGGGCACAGAACACCAGGTCACTATTGGTAAATGGTACAACCCATTTACCCAACTCCCAGAGAGCTGGCCTAGCAGTTTATCTGTGGTTGTACATGTATGTGCTTGTGCCACCAGAAAGTAAAGACGCAATAGCAGGGATATTGCCTTACTTGCCCACCATTATAGCTCCAGCACAGAGTGGACCGACACATAGTAGTAACTCAACAAATGTTTGTTGAAGGAAGGCATGCCCAAGATAAGGCATGAAAGGACATTAGCTAAAATGGCGAATATAATTTAGGAGCTGAGCTAGTGCCCAGTGGAAAATTACCTGTAATTCTAAGTAAAAGCCATCTGCTAAGGCAGAGGGCCAACGGCCTTGAAATATAGATGTGGGAACTCCACAGACAGGGTCAGGTCCTGTCCTGAGAGAGAGTCTGGCCGCTGGGGTTATGGAGACTCCATCTGCACAGGTCAGTCTCTTAGCTGAGAGCAAGCAGTTCACTGACCACACTAAGATTGAAATTCCGGATGGGACATTTTAGAACCTGCTCTGATGACAATAAGCCCAGAAAAGCCCATTAAGTGTGAGTGGGGTGGGGGGTGCTCTCTCCACTTTGGCTGTGCTATGTAGGCCAAAATCTGAGGGAAACCCACCAACTCTTTGCCTCTTGCTCATCTCTATTTTATTTTTCTTCAGGGGAGCAGAAGTGATGATGATGTTTGGTTTAGGCACAAAGAAGGATAGATAAAATGAGTTTTACAAGATGCTAAAAGAGTTCTGGAACAGTTCCAATGTGTGTGTGCTGGGGCATGGGTTGGATATCCCCACACATCTGAGCAATTCTCCAACACCAACTGGGTGTTTTGGACATAATTCAGCTGAATTTTGACAGTATCTGCCTGGATATCATGTCAGATCCCACAGATTAAGGGTTCATCCTATAAGACTGTCTGCTCTCCACCCCCATTTCAGATACAAGTCCCAAGTCCAGGATGTCATCTGTGCTTCTGACTGACTAACAATAGATCTGAGTTTCCAAAGACCTACTCCTTGAACTCAACTTATTTACCTAAGTGGCTCATGATATTAAAAAGCAAATACATCACTTTGCCAACAAAGGTCTGTATAGTCAAAGCTATGGCTTTTCCAGTAGTCATGTATGGATGTGAGAGTTGGACCATAAAGGTTGAGCGCTGAAGAACTGATGCTTTTGAATTGTGGTGCTGGAGAAGACTCTGAGAGTCTCTTGGACAGCAAGGAGATCAAATAAGTCAATCTTAAAAGAAATCAACCCTGAATATTCATTGGAAGGACTAACGCTGAAGCTAAAGCTCCAATACTTTGGCCACCTGATGCGAAGAGCCAGCCCATTGGAAAAGACCCTGATGCTGGGAAAGACTGAGGGCAGAGGAGGATGGGCAGCAGAGGATGAGATAGACTCAATGGACATGAATTCGAACAAACTCCAGGAGATAGTGAAGTACAGGGAAAACTGGTGTGCTGCAGTCCATGGGGTTGCAGAGTTAGACATGTCTTAGCAACTGAAAAACAACAAAATGGCTCACAGAACTCAGAAAAACATTTTACTTGCTAGATTAACAGTTTATTACAAACAATATGACTCAAAAACAGCCAGATGGAAGAGATGTGTAGGACAAGGGATGGGGAAGGGTGTGGAGTGTTCCTGCCCCTCTAAGTGCATCACAGTCCTTACATCTCCACATGCTCACTACTGGGAAGCTCCAAACCCATCCTTGGGGGTTTTTATGGAGGATTCATTACATAGGGTATGTTGATTAAATCACTGGCATTTGGTCATTAATTCAACCTCCAGCACCCTCCTCTCCCCAGAAATTAGGGGTTGGGACTGAAACCTCCAAACCTTAATTCATGGTTGTTCCCCCTGGCAACCAGTCCCCATCCTTGGGTGCTCTCCAAAAGTCACTACATTAATATAAATCCAGTAGTTGTAGAAAGGCACTTGTCATTAATATCAAGACAACTTTGTGGCTCTCAAGTGATTTTAGGAACTAGGGGAAAGGACCAAATATTATGACAAAATTGTTCTAATCCCATTGGAAATTTTTCTAGTCACTTAGGAAGTTCCAATGTTTTAGGGATCTGTGAACGAGTAACCATGGATGAAGACCAAATATATATGAGAAATGTATTTGGTCATCTGAATGACCAGAAAATGACTAAATATATTGATACAAAAGAGGCAACAGGCCCCAAATGTACTAAGCATGTGTCACTAAATTGAGATTTAATACCTAAATTGATTACAATTTCAACCTTTCCCCAGAGTGGAATCTTAAGCCAGTCAATCTGGAATTACTTGGTGAAATGAAGTGAAAGTCGCTCAGTCACGTCTCACTCTTTGCAATCCCATGGACTATACAGTCCATGGAATTCTCTAGGCCAGAATTCTGGAGTGGATAGCTTTTCCCTTCTCCAGGGTATCTTCCCACCCCAGGGATCGAACCTAGGTCTCCCACATTGCAGGTGGATTGTTTACCAGCTGAGTAACCAGGGAAGCCCAAGAATACTGGAGTGGGTAGCCTATCCCTTCTCCAGAAGATCTTCCTGGCCCAGGAATTGAACCAGGGTCTCCAGCATTGCAGGTGGTTTCTCACCAACTGAGCTATCAGGGAAGCACCACGAATTACCTAGTAATCACTAGTAATATAATCTGCCTGTTAGGCCCCTGCTGTCCCTTAAAGAAAGGCAGCCTTGCCACAAACAGTCCATTCTTTGCTGGTTACTTCCTTTTTCCACCCCACTTCTGTCTATAGAAGCCTTCCATGGAGAAGGAAATGGCAACCCACTCCAGTATTCTTGCCTGGGAAATCCTATGGACCGAGGAGCCTGATAGGCTACAGTCCATACGGTCACAAACAGTTGGACACAACCTAGCGACTAAACAAGTCACTGTATAAAAATTTTGTATATTAAAAAATAAAAAAATATAAAAGTCTTCCATTTCGTACCGGTCTTTGGAGCTCCTTTCTATCTGCTAGCTTGGATACTGCCTGATTCAAATTGATTTTTGCTCAAATAAACTCAAAATTTTAAACATACTTCAGTTTATCTTTTAATAACATATTTCTATTAAATCACAGCACTGCAGATGTTATAAAGCTCTATCATTTTGTTCTTGAGTGGCAAGTAAACTTGAGTCAAAACAGCCAGTTAAAAAAATTAGAAACCCGAATTATGGATTTAGAAATTCAAGGAGAAATTCAAATGTTCAAGGAGAACACAACTACAGGTCCTGCCTAACCAGGACCCTTCCCTGGATCCCTTCCCTCTGCTTAGTCCTTGAACATCTCTTTCCTTGATGTTGAACCTTGTTGATTGAGCCTAGAGCCTTGTTGGATGCTGATGTCACCTCTGATGAGCCTTAAGCGAGTAATTCTTCCTGTGGATAGTATCGACTGAAAAAAAAATGTTTAACATGAAAGTTGTGAGTTAAGTTTTATTTAGGGCAAAATGAGGACTACAGCCCAGGAGACAGCATCGCAGAGAGCTCTGAGGAACTGCTCCAAAGACACAGTGGGGGAGGCCGGTATATAGGTGAACTGGTGAATGTATGCCGTCAAGCACATGTCTTGGCAGAAGTTTGCTGCTAGTCATGAGGAACAGATGTCACCATTAATGATTTTAGAGCTTTTCTAGATATGAGGAGATGGAAGAATTGGGGCTCATAAAATCTTCCAAAAATACCTAACTATTTGAAGGCCTGTTCTGCCAGTTTCTCCCAGAGCGTAGAGTGCCTCATTCCTGGTCTCCCTCCTGAACTCCTTTCAGTGTGTGTTGAAGATCAACGACTGCAGCCGCTAGAGAGTTAATCCTTGTAGAGGCAGATGGCAAGTCACAATTTTTAGCTAACAGCAGTTCCCCTGCCCCCGCCCCAAATCTTTCACCCTCACACCTCCATCTATTCAGGGACACCAGCTGTGTTAGGTCCTCTGGTCCTGATTTGTTTCCAGCTTCCTCGAGTTCCTTTCTGGCCTTCTGCCAACTTCCCTGTACAATTTAAGGCCAAGCCTATGGGAGTTAAAACAATTTGTATTGTTTAAGAAGGCAATGCTTTCCTACAAAAAGATGTGGAAATTCCAAGGGAAGATCAGGGAGGGGTGGGTGGGGGTTGAGTGGATGAATGAAGATAAGAAATTCAGATGGAAGCATCTTGGGGATTCAGGAACATTCAGGTATTGGAGGATAACCTTTTTCTGGGTGGTCAGCTTTGGCCTGGATGCAGCTGCCAGGAAGATCCTTTTGGGAGTAGGGTGATCAGTCTGAGGCCTCTCATGGGTACAGGTGAAGGCTCCCAATTGGCCAAGGGAAACAGCTGAGTCTGTTTTTCTGGAGCAGGTTTTTGATGGGATCGGCTAAGAGATGTCAAAGATATATCATCTTATTTACATGTTGCAGGTGTCTGTTTTTCCCAGTAGTATAGGAGTCTGGCTCCCTTCTCTTCTACCTGTGAGGCTGGGTGCCCAACTGAAACAGGGACTTCTATGGACAGTGAGGATAAGATAAGGACAAGCCCTCTGCTGTGCCTGACTGCATGGCCTTCTGGCAGAAAAAGTGGACATGCAGCCACTGACCTGAGCTAGGATTATCAGAGGTCTGCTCTTCAATTGAGCAGCACCTGAGCTTTCAGTTGGGAAAACAAAAAAGCCATCATGCCACATCTGTGTAAGTTTTCTTGATTACTCGCCTGGCATATGTAGTCTGCCCATGTGTTATCACTACCCGCATATAGGCACGTGGGCCCCACTGTCAGCATTTCAAGTGGAGACCCTGGCAGACTCCAGAGTGTGCCACATAGCAACATGTGGGTATTAATATCTTAGGGCATCTTTGTCCAGCCATATACAGCACATGCAGAAAAGATAGAGATGAAAGATGTGACCAAACTGGAAGTGCCAAGTTAAGGCCAGGGGTCCACTTCCCAAAGTCAGTCGCTTGTTATCAGAAAGCTTGAGGTAGAGAGTAGGGGCAACTCAAGACAAACTCATGGCCACTACCTGGGACACACCTCGTTAGGACCAGAGGGTGGGGTTTCTCAACATTGCCAGTCATATCCTAAGCCAGGTGGGGTGTGAGGGCTCCGGGAAGATGCTGATTGTCTGCCCAGACAGCTCAGAGGAAAGGAGAAGCATGGGCTGTTTACACTGCGTGTTTGATTTCTGCTTCTTTTGATTTTTACGACCTGGAGAGCATTCTTGCTGGGATGCAGATACTTTTATTTCCTATTTTACTGAAGATCAATAAAAAGGCCAAGACCAAACATCACACTGTGCTTCTTCTGCCAGTTAGGGAGTGTGGAGTTGTGCAAACAAACCACCCTCTGAGCAGAAGCCCCCACACACTCTGGCTTTCCAGATGTTTTGGGCCGCGGACTAGGTGTAGGATGGAAACTGCTAACAGTTTTACAATTTTCAAATAGTCTTTATGCTCAGAAATTAGTTGGGAAGATTTAGGTGCATTGTGTGCAAAGTAGAAAAGATGCTCAAGCACCATTTGGAGAAAAGGAAGTTGCTGTAACTTAAATGACATAGAGACTTTTAAAGTTAGCACAGTATACTGCAGGGGGTAGCATGAGAATTGCTCCAGCTATTTAGGAACATAATCTAGTCATGTCTAGAAAAATTTAAATTATACATAGCTTTGTTCTGGAAATGTTGCATGTATAAATCTACTCCACAGAAATAAAAGTAACAGATTGCAAAGTTGTCTGTACATTGATGTTTATTGTTTGCAGTGGCAAAAAACCGAATGAAGGTCCATCAACAAGGAAACGATTAAATCAATCAGGGTCTGGTCCATGGTATAGAATATCATGCCACATCCTAAAGGACAAGTTAACTAACTAGGTGGCTGTTGCACTAGGGTGAAGGTGATAACACAGTGAGACAAATTGCAGAAGAATAAATGCGAGTTCTATGATTACAGTATTTTTAAAAAGTGATCAAACAAATAACTCTCTATATGAGTACAATGAAAGCATGGAGGCTACATCTCAGGCAGGAAGGAGAGTGGGTTGGGGAAGGCAGCAGGAGGCAAAAACCCCTAAATCATAGAAAAATGAAAAAAGCATAGAACAAAGTTGAGCAAAAATTTAGAATATAAATGATCACTTAAATTATCATTGCAAATATGTACATTTGTATATGCAAATGGTAAGGACTAGGAGGTTATAGGGCAAAATGAGAACACTGACAATCAGATGCTGGAACTGTGGGCAATGTTTGGTTTTGGATTTCTGTTGTAATTTTAGTGTCATTTTTACAATAAACGTATTTTTAAAATGAATGCTTAGAAGGGACAAGAAATCAATGGTTGGTGAAATTATTCACTTTTAAAATGACTCCATCAAGAATAATTCAGAAATCCTTCACAATGTCTTATACATAGTAGGCACTTGACCGACCTTTGCTAAAGTGAAAAACTAGACTCACAAAGCCTTGACTGGATCTCATAATTCATAAACATGAGCAAGGATGTTCAAATACATATGGAATCAATTTAAAGTTCCAATAATAAATTTGACATTTAAATCACTATATACCAATCTACTACACACCCACTTAAATCTGGTTTCTGGAACTATTAATGAAATGAGGAAAGACAGGAATTATAGAAAACGTACTACATCACGGCTGAGTGTTTTCACATAAGAAGTGAAGTCATTTTACTTACGAGGCTGTGTGTGCCCTTATAATTAAACTCAGGAGAGCCAGGACTTGAAATTTTAACATCAGCCTATAGGTACTTTGTTGTTATTGCTATTGTTATTATTAAAATAGTGACATGTAGGAAATAACCTGTATGTGTTCTGGACTTTAGTCTTAGTTTCTGATCTAGAACTCACCAGGACTGTGGAAGATGAGCATAGTGCCATCAGCATGAAAGCCACAGAGGTGGGAGTTCCTCAGGAACTCCTGCATAGGAGCTCCCTGAGCTGTCAGGGCAGGGAGGCAGGTATCCCTCATACCCAGGGGAAGGTGCTGGGCTGTCTGGCCTCCAAGTCCTCCACTGACTTTCTATGTAAAAACCTTCCAACTGTATCCTTGAGAAGAACACTGATTAGCAGTGGAGATCAGAACAAAAGGTACCATTATCAACAGTCACATTTTAGAATACTTTGGATAAAATTGCCTGACAATGCACATTTTTTCACCAATTGATAATATTCAGCAACTTTTATCACCAAATATGTTTCAACAACTCCTGAGGGTGGGGGCTGGGTACTCTGAGCATATCCTCAGAGAGCCTCTGGGGGCATCTTTTAGAGTATTAGATTCATTATTTTTATTTAAACTGTATTGATATTTTGTAATATAAATGTAGTTTAACTAATGATAATTCCTAATTATGGCATGTATGAATTCATTACTTGATCTTCTTAAAGATATACTTTATTTTTAACCTTTCTACTGAGGAATTGTGTTTTTGAAGCTGTAAGTGGTTCGTGGAAATGATGGCCCCTCACCAAAGTGGCAGTAAGAGAATGACCGGAGATTGTATGGAGCACCTGTATAAAGGGGATATATTTAAAGATGCATGTATACCTAAAAACATGCACACAGGGTTGGAGGAACATTAGAAAGGAAATTCATCATTTAGAAATAGTTTCTTAAATACATTAACTGCTTCAGAGATGCAAGTAGCAAATACTTATACTTCTTGTGAAAAAACATCTTTGTGCCATAGATCTAGACTACTCCAGGAATCAAGATGGTAATACTTCCTTACTAGGCAATATGGACATTTGTCTAGATTTTATTTATATTTTAGCTTAATTTCCTTTATTATACCTTACTTTAATTAAACTAATTAATTAAATTCCATGTAATAAATTATCAAAAACATGGCCATCAGCATCAGTAATTTCGTATTTCCAAAAGTATAACCGTACAGAGCAGGAAATCTGGGTTAGATAAACCAGGGTTGAATTATGGCTGATACTTTCTGTTTTACTTCTTGGAGCCTCAATTTTCTCATCTATACCAAGAGAATAACACCTATTACACCTACCTTAGAGAGTTGTCAGGAAGCATTATGAAGTGCTTGGTATGGTCCCTGGCACATTCTTTTATCTGCTTACCAAACATTTATTGCATAATATGGTGGGCCAGATGCTACACCAGAGTTGAGAATGCAATGATGAACAAGCCAACTTTAGGTAGAGCCTGGAGAGGATTGATACCCACACATTTATCAAATATAATCAAGCACCTGAGTGAATACTTGGGAGTGCTATTTAAAGCACTGAAGAATCAATCACTGCTCTTTGGTACCTTCAGAACACGTGGGGTTTGGGGTTAGAGGAGAAGAACTGAAATAACTTGCTTATGGTTTGCTTGCCTATTGATCTCTGTGGCTGCCAACCTGCCTGCAAGCTTATTTCACAATAAACCAAATGAAAACCAGCAGGCAGAGCATCATGGGCTGGTCCAGAGTGACCCTAAGTCCTGCTCCCCTTTCCAACCAAAAGTCACAGTGCTTGGTGGAGCAGAGCTCCCTGATCAGCTGCCACAGGACCCGCTGGTAAAGCTTGTTGTCTTGTTTCTCACGGGACAGTTCCTCTTGATTCGCCGCCTGGGTGGCATTAATGCAGCTGGTGATAAACTTTTCCTTGGTGACATTGGCCTTGGAGCAGCCGTTGTAATGGATGCCGTCAGGAAACTGCCAATAGTTGGCCTCATAGTACCTATTGCCCTCCACTCCAAAGTCGATATCCAGCTTTCGGCCTTGCTTGATGAAGGCCCCTGGGCGGATTTCCGCAGTGCGGGCCTCCGTGACCTGGGAGGTACTTGGCAAGACCTTCCGGTTCCACTTGATTCTGTGCTTTATGCCTCTCGCCTTGACTAAGCAGAGTTGGCTAAAGAGCAGGATACATACAATGGCCAACCAGCATCCACCCAGATGTTTCCTCATTGTGTCGGGATCTGCAACAGAAAAGGCTGGAGCAGTTAACTTCCTCAGTGGAGTTCTGAGTCTCCATGTCCCCTCCTGTGTGTAGGAGATTCTTTGGGAGGAATGTCATTCTTGCACCCTTTACATTTTTCCTGAAACATAACTGTTTTCCCAGTCTTGGTCTGCATAGGGTTAAGTCAAAACCAAGTTTCTTGCTCTGGCCTGGAATTACACCATTCAGGATAGTGATCTTGGTTTTCTCAGACAGATCAGAAGTTGCAACAGGCAATTTGATTATTCATGGATATCTTTTCTAATCACACCCTGGGGAGAGTGGGGTCCCACCCTCTTCCCTCAACCAGCTTCTTATTGCATGTACCATGCCAGCTGCTGACATTGCCTAACTTAATTCTCACATGGGGTAGGTATGTTATTATCCTCACTTTATAAAAGTTGTATTGGGTTTCAGAAGTTAAGTAATTTGCCCGAGGCCACACAACAGCAGGGAATGGAGGGCGGATTTGAATCCAGCCCTGTGATGCTTTTCCCAGGTACCCAAGGGCCATGTCCCATTACCCTTTTGAGCTGCTGAAGGGGATGGTGCTTTTGAGTTACTGGGCATAAGGTTAAGTGAATAGCAGCTCCGATGGCCCCTCAGTTAAGTGAACAGCAGGGCCTATGAAGAATTTCAGAGGAAATGAAATAAGAGGAAGGACAAGAGGGCTTGGGGAAGCACCAAGAGTCAGGCTGGCCCCAGGATATCTGAAAGACTGCTGATGACCTCAGGAAATATCCCTCCCCCTTAAGGCCCCCAGTCTGGTAGTTAGTCACAACTAGTTCCTGAAACTACAATAGCTATTGTGGAACTCCATCTCTTAAGGTCAAATATTCAGGGCATTCAGCACCTGGACCTTTGTCCATGTGGATCAGGAATACACAGAGAGTTACAATAGCAGAGCCTGCTTAGACCGACCGTCTTCTAGAAGATTTCCTGAGTTCACCAGTGCCAGAGCTGAAGGAGGTTGAAAAGTTTATCTTGCTTAGGCCCTAATATACCCTCCCTGCAGTATTCCTTAAAATGATTAGTACTTCTTTGTTTGAAATGTTCAACTCTAGTGTGACACAGGTTCTTATGCAGAAAAATAGGCAAGATGCAACCTAACTGCATGCACATCCACGCTTCTCTGGACTCCTGCAAAGAGGCCTTTGCTGACCTCTCTTTACATGCAGACATCACCTAGTCACTGTCCCAGGGTGGGCATGAGTGTGCCAGGCAGCAGCCTGAGCACCCAGCCTTCCAGCATCCCACTTATCATTGCCCACCAATCACAGTGAGCGCAGACAAGCTTTCTCCAAAGGGATCCAAGTGTGAAGAAAACATTCATTAATCTCCTAAACCTATTTCATCAGCCCATACCCCTTGGTAGGAGAAGCCTTAAATAAGAATAATGGCATAAATTATGCATGCATCAAATTAAAAAATAAAAGCATAGAGACCTTGAGAAATAAATTAGTCTTCAGAGGCAAGGGCTTAAAAACAAAAGAAAATCCTAACCAGCCAACCCTTAAGCTAGCATTTTATTATAGCACCAAAACATAGACAGGAACCCCAGTGATGTTTGAATCTTCTCTCAAGTGTCCCCAGACTTGGGACCCATCCCAGGAGGTGAGAGTCAAGAAATCACTGCATGGTTTGTAGTGGTATTAAAAATAAACAGCCCTGGCCACAGAAATGGTTATCACACATAAACTCTGCTCCCCACATACCTTAGGGTCTCTCTGATGCACCTCTGGAGCCACGGGCACCCTGTCCTCTTGTGCACCTTCTGCACATACTCCTGGACCTGCCCAGCTATGTAGGAGCTGCAGGGGGAGGTGCATTCCTGCTGCTTTCCAAATATGGGAGCCTTTCTCTCCTGGCAGGACCAATCAGGGGTTCCCAAGTACTTCTATGCCTTGAGACGGATGGGCCCTTTCATTACTCTTTACTAATAAACACCAGTAAACACCATGTGAAGAAGTTGGTGAAGTCCAGAAAGACATGAGAGGTGCCTTTTATTTATCTTATTTATTAAAAATATTTTAAACTTACTATTTCTGTTTGATTAAGGAGGATATAAATGAACAGTTAGATGAAGAGGTATACAGGGCATGTCTGGAAGGTTTCCAAGCACAAGAGTTCCCGTGAGTGTGGGGTTACATCACTCTTCCTGAATATGAATTCACCAACCTTTCCAGGTTGAAACTCTGAAACCCATGCCAGAATCAGGTGACAAACCAAATATTATAATGAAAGATGTTCCTCTCACCCCTATCACTCAGGAAGTTACAGGGTTTTAGAAGCTCTGAGCCAGGAACTGGGGATGAAGATCAAACATATATTTCTTACTATATCAGAATGTCACAGCTGTACAGATAAGTGGCTGTATCTGTTCAAGGAGTCTGGTTAGGGCTATTTTAAGACTGATATTTGGAGAGGTGACTTTTAGATTGAAAAGAAAAAATGTTAGAAGGAAAATGCTTTTCCTTCAACATTTATAAGAAGGTGTTTTATTTATTTAATTTTTAATGTTATTTATTTTCTTTTTTAACACCAAAAACATTTTGTATTGGGGTATTAATTATGTTATTACCATATGTTCTATAATTATTAGTTGTGTTATTAACAATGTTCTGTAACTTTGAGCAGAGTTCCATGTGCTATACAATAGGCCTTGGTTGTTTATCTATTTTAAATATAGCAGTGTGTACATGACCTTCCCAAAGTCCCTACCTATCCCTTCCCCCCAGCAACCATAAGCTTCTAAGTCTGTGAGTCTATAAGAGGGCGCTTTAAACAAGCCTTGTTGGTTATGCATACTGTCCTTCACCTAAAGACCAGTTTCAGAAGCCAAGGGGCCTTTGCTAGGCAGCCTCTGTGGGAAGGATCAGGTTGGGAAGTGGGTGAGATACCCATTGAACCTCGTGACCCACAGCCTGGACCTACAGGGAATGGGGGAGCTTCTTCAGAGTAGCTTCCTTGGAAAGCAGGGCTAATGTTGGGTGGAAGACAAATGAGAGCACTTGCCAGAACTTTGGGTTGCTAGGAATGGTTAAACCAATCAATTATTCCAAAGGCCAATGAGTTGAATATTTATAGAAACCCAAGGGACAGAGACAAAGGAAGATGAAACCCACACGGTTCAAAGATGGTGTGGGTTGAGAGTGGGTTTCCTCAGAGTGCCTCTCTCTAGTTGTGCCCAAGCCTAGCAGGGAGAGACCTGGGAGATCTGCCTCATATGGTACAAGGGGTTGTGCATGGTTATCAGGTGAACACACAGAAGGGACTTAAGTGTTCCTGTTACAGTCATTACTGCAACACCAAATCAAAAGTGACTTCTGGAGGTGAGACCGGAATGAGATTTACCTGTAAATAGAATACCATTTTCACCCTGAATATGACCCTATCAATGGTCCCCCAAATTCACTTCAAAGCCCTTTTTTGAACCATATTAAGTAGTTTCTTCTGGAATGACCAGCAGATGATGCCAGAAGAGTTTACAAAGACATTTCACCCTGGAGGTGGAAAACCCCAAATCAAATGCTGTCCCTGCAGGGCTTCTGCGCTAGGTGGATTTTTGGCTTCCACATGGACTTTTCTTTCTTCTCTGCTTCTGCCTTTAAATTTTATTCATTTTTCCTCTCTTAAAAAAAGATCTTTTTCATTTTCTTTCTAGAATCATAGATATTTTGGTTTTGTGGACATATGCACACACACACATTATCAGTAGTGGAAAATTAGCATAAACTATTTGTGAAATGCAGAAGAGAGGAAGAAAAAGACTTAATATTTCACTATCCAGAGACAAATGTCAGTACATGTTTGTTCAACATAATAGATGCTTAGGGTAATAATTAGGTTTGGGATGTTTAGAGCTGGAAAGGACTCAAACTCCTCTAGTCCAGCTCCTTCACACTATAATGTCATGGGGCCCAGATAGTCCCAAGGTCACCCACCCAGGAGGCTGTGTTGCCCCTGCGGGCCCATTGCCCTGTTCTGAACTCTGTGTTCTGTCCACCCTGCCTGTCCCCATCTGGCGAAACCACCTCCAGGGCCCCTCCCCTCCAGGCCTTCCGCTTCTTTCTTTTCCCTTGGGGAGGACTTTGCCCAGAGGGTTGTGGGAGGTTGGTTTAGAGATGATGAGGCTGCAGATTCCTCTTGTCAGCGAACAAAAGGCTGTTCTTGGAGGCACAGAGGAGTGTAGAGGGCTGTGAAACGTTTGAGAAGATTGGAGGAGCCCTGGAAGCTGCAAATGAAGCAAGAAAACTGTTAACCAGATGCAGAGAGTGCAGAACTGCTCTGATCCTGCCCCACACCCAGCAGATGAACAAACAGACAAGGAATTAGTGAGAGAACATTAGTTTCTTCAAATGAGCTGAAAGGCCAGGGCTGGGTGAATTGTGTCTTCCAGCCTTGAAAATTATATTAAGACAATAATAGAATTTTGATCATTTTTGAGAAACCCTGGAGAATGAGACTGATTCCACCGAGTTGGGTGCTCCAGGACACAAAGACTGTGATGTATTTCTCTGCAACATTGTTGTCAGCCAAAATCTGGGCTTTCTCTGCCCACCAAAGCTGAATAAAAAATGCGGAGACAGAGTTTGAAGGTAATATAAAGTTGACTTTAATTCTCAGCCAGTGGCGAGAGGTACGCAGTAGGCTCATGCCTCAAGACTTTGCTCCCCACTCTATGGGGAGTCTAGGGGTTTATATAAGATGAGGGATTGCAGTTAGAAGTCAACGATGAGGAACAAAGGTGTTAGGATCTTGCCAAAAATAGTCATAGGCTGGCAGCAGTAACCCAGTAATTGAGTCCGGCAGCTCTGTGGCTCTGTGGCCTTCCTTCTCATATGTAACTACACGGGGAAAGGAGTGTTATAAGGGTAAGCAAAGGATAATAGGTGCGAAATGTAATTCCTGCAGAATTAGGGGGCTGAAAAGCAAACTTAGTTGCAGACATGCAGAGTTAGGAGCAGTTAAAATTAAAAAGAAACTAGGAATGTTCAGGCCTGCTCACTGTTCTGTTTGTGTTGTTCTCAGGAAAGGGAAAGAAAAAACTCTTTCCTCTTTTTCCTTTTCACTGAAACAATATGAATAATTAAAAATTATGTGGATTAAAAAAAAAAAAAGCAAAACAGGGAAAGACTGAGTTTTAGAATGCATGAAGGGATCATTATTAGATCAATTCTATGTTTGTTAGATCTTGGACCTTTTTGAAAACATTTAGAAATAAATAAAGTGATCATTAAGATAGAAGATGCCATGGCAAAATCACTGTATACAGAAAGGTTGGTGTGTGGGAAGATTACTGACCATATCTTGGCTTCTTGAAATTTATCAAGTGTCTGTTATGTGGGAGAGCATAGAGATGAATAAGGCAGCTAAAGTAGCTCATGACCTAATGATAAAGAATTGAAATGTGTTTTGGAAAAAAATACTTATTAGATAGCTGTGTAGTTGTCTAAACAACCATACTCAATATTTTCTTTTTATTGAAGTCTACACACAGGGGGCTTCCCTGGTATCTCAGCTGGTAAAGAATCCACCTGCAGTGCAGGAGACCCTGGTTCGATTCCTGGGTCGGGAAGATCCACTGGAGAAGGGATAGGCTACCCACTCCAGTATTCTTGGGCTTCCCTGGTGACTCAGCTGGTAAAGAATCCACCTGCAATACGGGAGACCTGGGTTTGTTCTCTGGGTTGGGATGATCTCCTGGAGAAGGGAACGGCTACCCACTCCAGTATTCTGGCCTGGAGAATTCCATGGATTATACAGTCCATGGGGTAGCAAAGAGTCAGATACATCTGAGCAACTTTCACTTTCAGTTTAATACACACAGAAAGCTAAACATATCCTAAGTATACAGCATTGTGTAATCTTACAAACTGAATACACCCATGTAATGAGCACCAAGATTAATGAGATGAATATGACAAAGTCCAAAGCCTTTTATCTTCCCATCCGGTCACTGCCCCTTCCCTATACTGACCACTGTGCTGACTCCTTATACCACAAATTGCTTTTGCCTGCTTTTGTACTTCATATAAGTAGAATTATTGCAAAGAGCTGGACATGACTGAGCACACACGAGTGTGAAAAACATGCTCATAAGTAAGAAAATAGGGAACTATTGAAGATTTAGAACAGGGGTAACAGCATGAACTCTGTGTTTTAAGTTGATCCAGAAAGGACTGGAGTGTGAAGGCAGATGGGCTTTAGGAAGCATTGCTACAAACAAAGCTAGTGGAGGCGATGGAATTCCAGCCGAGCTATTTCAAGATGCTGTCCAAGTGCTGCACTCAACATGTCAGCAAATTTGGAAAGTTCAGCAGGCCACAGAACTGGAAAAGGTCAGTTTTCATTCCAAAGCCAAAGAAGGGATATGCTAAAGAATGTTCAAACTACCTTACAGCTGCATTCATTTCACATGCTAGGAAGGTTATGCTCAAAAACCTTCAAGCTAGGCTTCAGTAGACAAGCTGGGCTTAGAAAAGGCAGAGGAACCAGAGATCAAATTGTGGACATTCATTGGATCATAGAGAAAGCAAGAGAATTCCAGAAAAACATCTACTTCTGCTTCATTGACCACACTAAAGCCTTTGACTGTGTGGGTCACAACAAACTGTGGACAATTCTTAAAGAGATAGGAGTACTAGATTACCTTACCTGTCTTCTGATAAACCTGTATAAGCAACAGTTAGAACTGGACATGGAACAACTGACTGGTTCCAAACTGGGAAAGGAGTACGACAAGGCTATATATTGTCACCCTGCTTATTTAACTTCTATGCAGAGTACATCATGCGAAATGCCAGGCTGGATGAAGCACAAGCTAGAATCAAGATTGCCAGGAGAAATATCAACAACCCCAGATACGCTGATGATACCACTCTAATGGGAGAAAGTGAAGAGCCTCTTGATGAGGAAGAAGAGAGTGAAAAAGCTGGCTTGAAACTCAACATTCAAAAAACTAAGATCACGGCATCCGGTCCCATCAGTTCACGGCAAATAGAAGGGGAAAATGTGGAAGAAATGACATATTTTATTTTCTTGGCTTCCAAAAATCACTGCAGTGATTTTTAGTGACTGCAGACATGAAATTAAAAAACACTTGCCCCTTGGAAGAAAAGCTGTGACAAACCTAGACAGCATAGTAAAAACCAGAGACACCACTTTACCGACAAAGGTCTGTATAGTCAAAGCTATGGTTTTTTCAGTAGTCATGTATAGATGTGAGAATTTGACCATAAAGAAGGTTGAGTACTGAAGAATTGATGTTTTGAATTGTGGTGCTGGAGAAGACTCTTGAGAGTCCCTTGGACAGCGAGGACATCAAACCTGTCAATCCTAAAGGAAATCAACCCTGAATATTCATTGGAAGGACTGATGCTGAAGCTCCAATACATTGATTACCCTATGTGAAGAACTGATTCATTGGAAAATACTCTGATGCTAGGAAAGATTGGAGGCAAAAGGAGAAGGGGGTGACAGAGGAGGAGATGGTTGGATGGCATCATTGACTCAAGGGACGTGAACCTGAGCAAACTCTGGGAGATAGTGAAAGACAGGGAAGCATGGCATGCTACAGTCTATGGGGTCACAAAGAATCGGATATGGTTTTGTGATTAACAAACAACAGCAACAGAAAATACTGGAGTGGGAAACAGCTGAAACTTCTAACCGAAGATTCAAAGAAGGGCAGAGAATGCCGGAAGAGGATACCATGTTGAAGTTCCTCGTTTAGTTTCCCACCACTTTTCTAATGTCTCTTATGTTTTTGTAAAGCATAATATTTAAAGCATAATTTGATCTGTGGTTTTCTTCTCTCCCTAATATGCAGGGAAATGTCCAAAAAGAGGAAGTCTACCCCAGAAATCCAGCCCTTCACTTCCCCTGGATTTCTTTCATACTTTTACCTGGAACAGGTGAGAGGGATCATCATTGTGTCAGGGTAATGAAAATTTCATTTATCCACAGTGCCCCTCATTTTCAGGGGAAGCCTTAGGGATGCTGCCAAGACAGCTAGTGTGAACTCAAGACCTGGGTTTTAATTCCACTGTGCCATTCTCTGCCTTTAGTGACTTCAGTTATCATCAGAGGAGAGCTTAGCCTTCTTTGTCATGTAAGTAGCTTTTTTGTCTCAGAAAACAGACAATATATTTACTGAGCATCCGTGGGGCAGGTGGAAGTTCACCCTGAGAGTCAGCTTTCACAACTGTGTAAGAGGTATCACTCATTGTCCCCCACCAGTCAGTCAGTCAGTTCAGTCGCTCAGTTGTGTCAGACTCTTTGCGACCCCATGAATCGCAGCATGCCAGGCCTCCCTGTCCATCACCAACTCCCAGAGTTCACTCAAACTCACGTCCATCGAGTCGGTGATGCCATCCAGCCATCTCATCCTCTGTCATCCCCTTGTCCTCCTGCCCCCAATCCCTCCCAGCATCAGAGTCTTTTCCAATGAGTTAGCTCTTCGCATGAGGTGGCCAAAGTACTGGAGTTTCAGCTTTAGCATCATTCCTTCCAAAGAACACCTAGGGCTGCTCTCCTTTAAAATGGACTGGCTGGATCTCCTTGCAGTCCAAGGGACTCTCAAGAGTCTTCTCCAACACCACAGTTCAAAAACATCAATTTTTCAACGCTCAGCTTTCTTCACAGTCCAACTCTCACATCCATACATGACCACTAGAAAAACCATAGCCTTGACTAGACGGACCTTGGTTGGCAAAGTAATGTCTCTGCTTTTCAATATGCTGCCTAGGTTGGTCATAACTTTCCTTCCAAGGAGTAAGCGTCTTTTAATTTCATGGCTACAATCACCATCTGCAGTGATTTTGGAGCCCCCAAAAATAAAGTCTGACACTGTTTCCACTGTTTCCCCATCTATTTCCCATGAAGTGATGGGACCAGATGCCATGATCTTCGTTTTCTGAATGTTGAGCTTTAAGCCAACTTGTTCACTCTCCTCTTTCACTTTCATCAAGAGGCTTTTTAGTTCCTCTTTACTTTCTGTCATAAGGGTGGTGTCATCTGCATATCTGAGGTTATTGATATTTCTCCCGGCAATCTTGATTCCAGCTTGTGCTTCTTCCAGCCCAGAGTTTCTCATGATGTACTCTGCATATCAGTTAAATAAGCAGGGTGACAATATACAGCCTTGACATACTCTTTTTCCTATTTGGAACCAGTCTGTTGTTCCATGTCCAGTTCTAACTGTTGCTTCCTGACCTGCATACAGATTTCTCAAGAGGCAGGTCAGGTGCTTGGTATTCCCATCCTTTCAGAATTTTCCACAGTTTATTGTGATCCACACAGTCAAAGGCTTTGGCATAGTCAATAAGGCAGAAATAGATGTTTTTCTGGAACTCTCTTGCTTTTTCCATGATCCAGTGGATGTTGGTAATTTGATCTCTGGTTCCTCTGCCTTTTCTAAAACCAGCTTGAACATCAGGAAGTTCACAGTTCACATATTGCTGAAGCCTGGCTTTGGGAATTTTGAGCATTACTTTACTAGCGTGTGAGATGAGTGCAATTGTGCGGTAGTTTGAGCATTCTTTGGCATTTCCTTTCTTTGGGATTGGAATGAAAACTGACCTTTCCAGTCCTGTGGCCACTGCTGAGTTTTCCATATTTGCTGGGGCTTATCAAACATTGCTTGGTGCTGTTGGAATCACAGAGTTCAATACAAATCTTACAAATCTCTCATCTGAAATACAAAAAGATTTGTATTCAGTTCTATGATTCCAACAGTGTCAAGTAATGTCCACGGGGCCACATGTCCATGAGGCCACAAAAGGGTCAGATATGACTTAGCTACTAAATAACAAAACAAGCTAAGCTCTAAATGCAGCTTTGAGTGCATGGGCATGTGTTAGCCTGTTAATTACTGGCCTGTTAGAAATACTAATGAAGGATTTACTAATATGAAGATATCTAACAAAGGCTGAACGACAGAACATTTCCAAATAGGAAAAGGAGTATGTCAAGGCTGTATATTGTCACCCTGCTTATTTAACTGATATGCAGAATACATCATGAGAAACTCTGGGCTGGAAGAAGCACAAGCTGGAATTAAGATTGCCAGGAGAAATATCAATAACCTCAGATATGCAGATGACACCACCCTTATGACAGAAAGTGAAGAGGAACTAAAAAGCCTCTTGATGAAAGTGAAAGAGGAGAGTGAAAAAGTTGGCTTAAAGCTCAACATTCAGAAAACGAAGATCATGGCATCTGGTCCCATCACTTCATGGGAAATAGATGGGGAAACAGTGGAAACAGTGTCAGACTTTATTTTTCTGGGCTCCAAAATCACTGCAGATGGTGATTGCAGCCATGAAATTAAAAGACGCTTACTCCTTGGAAGGAAAGTTATGACCAACCTAGGTAGCATATTGAAAAGCAGAGACATTACTTTGCCAACCAAGGTCCGTTTGGTCAAGGCTATGGTTTTTCTAGTGGTCATGTATGGATGTGAGAGTTGGACTGTGAAGAAAGCTGAGCACTGAAGAATTGATGCTTTTGAACTGTGGTGTTGGAGAAGACTCTTGAGAGTCCCTTGGACTGCATGGAGATCCAACCAGTCCATCCTAAAGGAGATCAGTCCTGGATGTTCATTGGAAGGACTGATGCTAAAGCTGAAACTCCAGTACTTTGGCCACCTCCTGCAAAGAGCTGACTCATTGGAAAAGACTCTGATGCTGGGAAGGATTGGGGAAGGGGGAGAAGGGGATGACAGAGAATGAGATGGCTGGATGGCATCACTGACTCGATGGATGTGAGTTTGGGTAAACTCCGGGAGTTAGAGCCCTGGCTTGCTGCAATTCATGGCGTCGCAAGGAGCCAGGCATAACTGAGTGACTGAACTGAACTGAACTGAACAAAGGCTGAAGAGGTTGGTTCCAGAGGCTGGGTCTGTGATGGCCTTCAGCCAGGAGAAAATTGAAGCACCATCAGGACAATTCATATTCGGTGGGAAAATTGGTGGTCAAGCTGCAGAGCCAAACAAATTAACCATGCAGGGAGAGGTCACTTGATGTCAGTGGCTTTATTGGGATGAGATTCACCAGTAGGTGGGAATGCTTTTCCAACATTGTAAACAAACGCTTTTATTGAAGCACAACATGCATATGGCAAAATGTACATTCCATAAGTGCAGGGTTCAATAAATCTTCACAAAGTAAAGAACCTTATGTAGCCTGCAGAATATTCTAAACCCTTACACCCACACCCACCCACCCATCCAACGGTATGCTGTCCTGACTTCTGATGCTCAAGCTAGTTTCACCTGCTTTTGTATTTTGCACAAATGGAATCATGCAATAAGTGCTCTTTTGTTGCTGGCTTTTTTGCTCATCATTATGTTTGTGAGATTCATCAGTGTTGTTGCCTAGAAGTGTTATTTTTCAGTTCTCATTCCTGCATGATATATGATTATATGAGTAAATCACAGTTTATCTCTTCACCTCTTGATGGATATTTGGGTTGATTCTCACTTGGACCTATTCTAAATGCAGGTGCTTTGAAAATTCTTATGTACATCTCTTGGTGAACATAGCTCTCATTCTTGTTGGGTAAAACCCTCAGGGGCAGAGAGGCTTGGTCATCAGATACGTGTCTTTCCAGCTTTAGTTTTTACTAAAACTGCAGCTAAGCAGTTTTCCAAAGTTGTTCAACAAATTTAGATACATCTGCATGAGAGGTCTCCAAGGTTCCTCATGCGTCTGCTGCATGCTGGCCCCACTGTACAGAAGACTTCTTTTAATTCTTCCCACCATTGTGGGAATGATGCTCAATGGAGAAGTTTTGCTGCATTGTTTAAATAAACAGTAACAACAGCTTGGTAAATTGTAGCAGAGTTAACAAAGTATAAAGGTTAGGGGAGATTAGGCCTAACTTTGTCCTGCTAGTTGCAGGGGTTCTTAAACTGGCAAGGGGCAGTCCATGGATAGAATTTGGAAGATACATGAACTTAGGAAAACCATCACATCTTTATTTCCACTAACTTCTACCTGAAGGTGAAGGCACCCCACTCCAGTACTCCTGCCTGGAAAATCCCATGGACGGAGGAGCCTGGTGGGCTGCAGTCCATGGGGTCACTGAGAGTCGGACACGACTGAGCAACTTCACTTTGACTTTTCACTTCCATGCATTGGAGAAGGAAAAGGCAACCCACTCCAGTGTTCTTGCCTGGAGAATCCCAGGGATGGGGGAGCCTGGTGGGCTGCCGTCTATGGGGTCACACAGAGTCGGACATGACTGAAGCGACTTAGCAGCAACAGCAGCAGCAGCTACCTGAAATGCAGATTTTCCTCCCTGAAAAATGCAGGTAGCAGACACAGTATCATTAGCTATACCTGTGACCATAACCGGCTAGAATCACAGATGTTTTCAGATCACATTACAGGAAGGGTGACCAACTGTCCTAGTTTGCTAGGGAGTGAGGAGGCTCCTGGGACATGGGATTTTTCAGTGCTGAAACGAGAAGTATGAGGCACACCAGAACAAGTTGATGACCCTGATTCCAGGTTTAGCAAATCTCAAAATATCGTCTCTACTTACACTTATCACTTGAGGTCATTAGGCCTGCTAGTAGATCTTATTTAGTGACTTTATAGATATTTACATTTAATCAGTGTAAAAATGTTTTGATAACTCTATTTCAGCATAATTGGTTTCCTGTGTAACCTCTATATTTTATGAATTTAAAAACATTATTCTGAGTAAGGTCCATAGGCTTCATCAGACTCACAAAGAGGTCTGGCAGGGAAAGACATTTCAGCTGGGTCTTGATGTATAAACAGGAGTTTGTCAGATGGAGAGGGGGCCAGGTGGAGGGAACAACATAAGAAAAGAAACAGAAGGCTTCCCTGGTGGCTCAGTGGTCAATCCCTGATCCGGAGGATCCTACATGCTGTGGAGCACTTAAGCCCATGTGCCACAACTACTGGGCCTGTGCTCTAAAGCCTCGGAGCTGCAACTACTGAGACCATGTGCCTCAACTACTGAAGCCTGCCAAGCCCTAGAACTTGTGCTCTGCAACAGGAGAAGCCACTGCAAGGAGAAGCCCATGCACTACAACTAGAGAGTCTCCTCCTGCTCTCCACAATTGTAGAGAAAAGCCTGTACAGTCAAACATAAATTACAATAAAAAATTTTAAAGGAAAAGGAAGGGAAGCATCTTAGGAGTGCCTCTAAGGTACAATAAGGTAAGAATTCATGATGTGTTTGAATACAGTTTTTAAAATTAGGCTTGGGGAAGTGACGGTAGTTGGTTGTGATTGGTAATATTTGTAATACACAAAACAGTCCCTTGGCTCAGTTTATATGATGCTAGGTACCAGGCAAGGGTTATGAGAGTGTAGAGGAAGTGGTGATCATTTTGGTGGAGGTCTGCAGAGATAACGGCTTAGAAGGAAAACAATGAGACTAGTTTTGGGAAGGAAGTGAGGATGGGCAACACAGTGTCTTATTTTAGGTGTGCTTATGACATCACCCTTATGGCAGAAAGTGAAGAGGAACTCAAAAGCCTCTTGATGAAAGTGAAAGAGGAGAGTGAAAAAGTTGGCTTAAAGCTCAACATCAGAAAACGAAGATCATGGCATCTGGTCCCATCACTTCATGGGAAATAGATGGGGAAACAGTGGAAACAGTGTCAGACTTTATTTTTCTGGGCTCCAAAATCACTGCAGATGGTGACTGCAGCCATGAAATTAAAAGACGCTTACTCCTTGGAAGGAAAGTTATGACCAAACTAGATAGCATATTGAAAAGCAGAGGCATTACTTTGCCAACCAAGGTCTGTCGAGTCAAGGCTACGGTTTTTCCAGTGGTCATGTATGGATGTGAGAGTTGGACTGTGAAGAATGCTGAGCGCCGAAGAATTGATGCTTTTGAACTGTGATGTTGGAGAAGACTCTTGAGAGTCCCTTGGACTGCATAGAGATCCAACCAGTCCGTTCTAAAGGAGAGCAGCCCTGGGTGTTCTTTGGAAGGAATGATGCTAAAGCTGAAACTCCAGTACTTTGGCCACCTCATGCGAAGAGTTGACTCATTGGAAAAGACTCATGCTGGGAGGGATTGGGGGCAGGAGGACAAGGGGATGACAGAGGATGAGATGGCTGGATGGCATCACCGACTCAGTGGACGTGAGTCTGAGTGAACTCCAGGAGTTGCTGATGGACAGGGAGGCCTGGCGTGCTGTGATTCATGGGGTCACAAAGAGTCGGGCACGACTGAGCGACTGAACTGAACTGAATGGCAGGCCAGATAGCCACTGAGAGGGCTGTAGGGAGGAAGGCACAGAGAGGGATAATTGACATCTTTAGTGTTCTGCTGGATTTCTTTCACAATTGTTTCTGTGCTACAAATTTTTCCATATGACTCAGTTTTGTGGTCTGTAGGAAAGGCTAACACTGAACAGTGCATTCTCCTTTCTAGCCCTGAATGGTGGTCATTGTAAGGGGAATGATTCATCCTGCAGATATGTCTCTACTAGCAGTTCACAGACCACAGCCACCTCTACCATAGATGTCCTTGATTTCAAGGGTTTTTCAAGGGTTGGAAAAGATCTTCTCAGTCATTCACTTTAGCTGCCATATGGAAACATTTAAAACTTTTCAACTACATGAACCAGTGCCCCTCTTCCATCTTTTCTGATCTCCTGACCTCAAGTGGTCAGGAGAATTGAAGAACCAAAGAACTGACGCTTTTGAACTGTGGTGTTGGAGAAGACTCTTGAGAGTCCCCTGAACTGCAAGGAGATCCAACCAGTCCATCCTAAAGGAAATCAGTCCTGAATATTCATTGGAAGGACTGATGCTGAAGCTGAAATTTCAATACCTTGGCCACCTGATGCAAAGAACTGACTCCTTGGAAAAGACCCTGGTGCTGGGAAAGATTGAAGGCAGAAGGAGAAGGGGACGACAGAGGATAAGATGGTTGGATGGCATCACCAACTCGATGGACATGAGTTTGAATAAGCTCCAGGAGTTGGTGATGGACAGGGAAGCCTGGCGAGCTGTAGTCCATGGGGTCGCAGAGAGTTGGACACGGTTGAGCGACTAACTGAACTGAACTGACCTCAAGTGGAAGTGACATGTAGATATGAAATGACACACAGGGAAGGAGAATCAGATATAAACTTGGGAGGAAAAACCAAATGAAATGAGCACCAATAGAGGAAAAGCCAAAATATCACATGCTTTACTCAGATGGGTTCTTAAATGGTATAGCAAGGCCCCTGAACAAGGAAAGCAGGTCAAAGTAAATAAAACATGGAGGTACAGAAGGGTGGGTCCTTAATCATCTGTGTAATTTCTCTACTAGGTGGAAAAGAAACAACAGGGCTACCTCTGCTGGGCAGATTGAGAAGTCCAGAGAAATGCCATCTTTGGGGAAAAGGGTAAAGTTTCCACCAGGTGGATGAAAGTTGTTGCAATAGTTTGCTGGAGGAGTGACTTGTAATCTAATAGAAAAGGCAGTCATCACAAAACTGGTGCATGAAACAACTTCCAGGTCCTCCAATCGTTTATCAAAGATCATAGTTTTTCTTGAGGAAATTTTAGTATTTAACATTGAGTAAAGGGGGTTGAGCTTTTGGCACATTATTTACCTGGTAACAGGTTTATTTTACCTGGTAACAATTCTGTCACTCTTGACACCAGCATGTCCTCTAATATAACATATTGCAGGAGAGGCAAGCAGGTTTTAAATTCAACCACTCTGTGGTTAAATATTGTGGTGCTCGCCTTTTTAGAGGGAGAGAATTTTGTATAACATTTTTCAACTTTCATTTAATAGGCTTTGATTCTATGGCTAGAAAAGGCTTTGGACTCAAGGCTTTTAGGAGAAAAACAAGTGGGCTGAAATATTCTTATAACAGATTAAATTTCAAACAAATGCTCAAATATCCCTCTACCCATTCATCACTTCTATTCTTAGGTAGGTAATTCTATGTTTAAATTTTTTTTCATTTAAATATAATTCAAATACCATGAAATTCCCCGTTTCACACTGTACAATTCAGTGATATGTAGTCTACTCACAAAGTTGTTCACTATCTCTTATTCCAGAATATTTGTGTCATACCAGAAGAAAAGCTCACATTCATTCAAAGTCACTTCTCATTACCCCTTCTTTCCAATTGCTGGCAATGAATAATCTACTTTCTGTCTCTATGGATTTGACTCCTCTGGATATTTCATATGAATGGAATCATGCAATATTTACCCTTTCGTGTCTGACTTTTTTTCACTTTAGCATCACGTTTTCAAAGTCCGTTTATATTATAGCACAGATCAGAACTTCATTCAGTTTTCTGTGGTTTACACTTGTCACTGTGGAGGGCATAAATGCTCCTCAATCCGATGTTATGGTTTGATAATTGCAAACTAGGAGACACTGAATAAGATAATGTCTCTGTTGTTCAAGTACCCTTCAGGTAATTTTGTCAAAAGCAAGGTTGTAGCTTTCACAGGGCATTTTCCATAACTTGGCAGGACAGAGCCAAACAACCCAACCTGGTTTATTTATTAAGCTCATCTTCTGGCAGGTTCTGAGGAATGTGGCTGCCCTAGCTGTGGGAGTCAGATGTGCAGCAGAGCCAGAGTGGGCCTCCTCCATTGGTGGCAGTGAAAAATCATTCTCCTAAAGTTCTCAAAGCTGAGAATTCTGGTACATTAACCCGGGAGGGATCTGGGCTTGTCTGAGTATATCCTCATTCATCAAAGGTCCAGAGATGTTTCTTGAGGAAACATTAGCCCTGCCTGATGGTTTTAATTGGAGGTGGGAAACCTTTCCTTTGGACTTTCCTGATGGCTCAGCAATAAAGAATCTGCCTGCCAATGCCGGAGACACAGTTTTGATCCATAGATCAGGAAGATCCCCTGGAGAAAGAAATGGCAGGCACTCCAGTATTCTTGCCTGGAAAATCCCATGGACAGAGTACCCTGGCACTATAGTCTATGGGGCTGCAAGGAGACACAGCTTAGCAACTAAATGATAACAGCAACAACCCTCTTAGGCTAGTCTGGTCCACAACATTAGCCTCAGTGTTTGCCTGATGCCATGGAAATAGCAAATGCACGATATTTTGTCACCTCCTGGAAGGCAGTATGGAGAAGGCAATGGCAACCCACTCCAGTACTCTTGCCTGGAAAATCCCATGGATGGAGGAGCCTGGTGGGCTGCAGTCCATGGGGTCACGAAGAGTCGGACACGACTGAGCGACTTCCCTTTCACTTTTCACTTTCATGCATTGGAGAAGGAAATGGCAACCCACTCCAGTGTTCTTGCCTGGAGAATCCCAGGGACAGGGGAGCCTGGTGGGCTGCCGTCTATGGGGTCGCACAGAGTCGGACATGACTGAAGCGACTTAGTGGCAGTAGCAGGAAGGCAGTATAGAGAAAAGATTCTTCAGATTGGTTGGAGAGAAAAGACATGGTTGGAGAGAAAAGGCCCCCTTGGAGGGTTGGAATAAAAGGATATTCAGAGACATGCAGGGGATGGGGGAAACATGGTTGGACAAAGAAGAGAGTGTCTCCTTTCTTACTGAGTTCCTAGTCTAGACAATGGGAAGACCACCTGGGTGAGCCTGGAATCTGTGGGGTTCTCCCTGCACATTGAATCTGGGGCCTTGGGAAGATGAGCTGGGCCTAAATAAAACCTGAGTGGGAGCATTCCATATGTGGGCAGATACCATAAGCATGGTGGCGGGCGAGCATAGCATTCAGAATTTGGCAGCATGAGGGAATAGAATCTTGCCAACTTTCTATAGTATCCCTTCAGTTCAGTTCAGTTCAGTTCAGTCGCTCAGTCGTGTCCGACTCTTTACGACCCCATGAATCACAGCAGCCAGGCCTCCCTGTCCATCACCAACTCCTGGAGTTCACTCAGACTCACGTCCATCGAGTCAGTGATGCCATCCAGCCATCTCATCCTCTCTCGTCCCCTTCTCCTCCTGCCCCCAATCCCTCCCAGCATCAGAGTCTTTTCCAATGAGTCGACTCTTCGCATGAGGTGGCCAAAGTACTGGAGTTTCAGCCTTAGCATCATTCCTTCCAAAGAAATCCCAGGGCTGATCTCCTTCAGAATGGACTGGTTGGATCTCCTTGCAGTCCAAGGGACTCTCAAGAGTCTTCTCCAACACCACAGTTCAAAGGCATCAATTCTTCGGTGCTCAGCTTTCTTTACAGTCCAACTCTCACATCCATACATGATCACTGGAAAAACCATAGCCTTGACTAGACGAACCTTGGTTGGCAAAGTAATGTCTCTGCTTTTCAATATGCTATCTAGGTTGGTCATAACTTTTCTTCCAAGGAGTAAGCATCTTTTAATTTCATGGCTGCAGTCACCATCTGCAGTGATTTTTGAGCCCAGAAAAATAAAGTCTGACACTTTCCACTGTTTCCCCATCTATTTCCCATGAAGTGATGGGACTGGATGCCATGATCTTCATTTTCTGAATGTTGAGCTTTAAGCCAACTTGTTCACTCTCCTCTTTCACTTTCATCAAGAGGCTTTTTAGTTCCTCTTCACTTTCTGCCATAAGAGTGGTGTCATCTGCATATCTGAGTCTATTGATGTTTCTCCCGGCAATCTTGATTCCAGCTTGTGCTTCTTCCAGCCCAGCGTTTCTCATGATGTACTCTGCATTGAAGTTAAATAAGCAGGGTGACAATATACAGCCTTGATGAACTCCTTTTCCTATTTGGAACCAGTCTGTTGTTCCATGTCCAGTTCTAACTGTTGCTTCCTGACCTGCATACAGATTTCTCAAGAGGCAGGTCAGGTGGTCTGGTATTCCCATCTCTTTCAGAATTTTCCACAGTTTATTGTGATCCACACAGTCAAAGGCTTTGGCATAGTCAATAAAGCAGAAATAGATGTTTTTCTGGAACTCTCTTGCTTTTTCCATGATCCAGCGGATGTTGGTAATTTGATCTCTGGTTCCTCTGCCTTTTCTAAAAACAGCGAGAACATCAGGAAGTTCACGGTTCAGGTATTGCTGAAGCCTGGCTTGGAGAATTTTGAGCATTACTTTACTAGCGCATGAGATGAGTGCAATTGTGTGGTAGTTTGAGCATTCTTTGGCATTGCCTTTCTTTGGGATTGGAATGAAAACTGACCTTTTCCAGTCCTGTGGCCACTGCTGAGTTTTCCAAATTTGCTGGCATATTGAGTGCAGCACTTTCACAGCATCATCTTTCAGGATTTGGAATAGTTCAACCGGAATTCCATCACCTCCACTAGCTTTGTTGGTAGTGATGCTTCCTAAGGCCCACTTGACTTCACATTCCAGGATGTCTGGCTCTAGGTCAGTGATCACATCATCGTGATTATCTGGGTCATGAAGATCTTTTTTGTACAGTTCTTCTGTGTATTCTTGCCACCTCTTCTTAATATCTCCTGCTTCTGTTAGGTCCATACCATTTCTGTCCTTTATCAAGCCCATCTTTGCGTGAAATGCAAAAAAGCAAAATGGCTGTCTGGGGAGGCCTTACAAATAGCTGTGAAAAGAAGAGAAGCGAAAAGCAAAGGAGAAAAGGAAAGATATAAGCATCTGAATGCAGAGTTCCAAAGAATAGCAAGAAGAGGTAAGAAAGCCTTTCCCAGTGACCAATGCAAAGAAATAGAGGAAAACAACAGAATGGGAAAGACGAGAGATCTCTTCAAGAAAATTAGAGATAGTACCCCTTAAATTATAGCTAACACTCAGTTTTATATCAATTAACTCATAATCAGTGTAACTCTAAGCCAGGTGTGTTTGCAGTGTATTTGTGTGTGGATACAAACCAAAGGGCAAATTTGTTTGGTTATGAAGCTCTTTGTGTGAGCCATGGGGGCATGGTGGCTGGGTTTCAGGGTCTGTATCCAGAATGGAAGCATTTCTGTTTGCTCTGCAATGGGCACTATGAGATAGGTACCCTTGGCAATTCTAAGTGGATTGGTGGGCAGTGGCTCAGTCTATTGAAGGAATAGTGTGATCCTGATAAGGGAATAGAATGTGACTGTGAGGCTGCCATTAAGGTTGTCTTAGTCCTGGGACTGCCTTTGAGCGCTCTTGAGACTGACACTAACATACTGCTATGACATTTCTTGATAGGTGTTGGAGTCATAGTCCTTAATACCTCAAAATGACTGTATTTGGAGTTAGGGCCTTTAAAGAGTTAAAGTTAGGTTAAAATGAAGCCATTAGGGTGAGCCCTAATTCAATTTGAGGAGTGGTGTCCTTACCTCAAATCCAATTTGAGGAGTGGTGACTTCACTTTCACTTTTCACTTTCATGCAGTGGAGAAGGAAATGGCAACCCACTCCAGTGTTCTTGCCTGGAGAATCCCAGGGACAGGGGAGCCTGATGGGCTGCCGTCTATGGGGTCGCACAGAGTTGGACACGACTAAAGCGACTTAGCAGCAGCAGTAGCAGTCCTCACCTCAAATACAATTTGAGGAGTGGGTTACCATTCCCTTCTCCAGGGGATCTTCCTGACCCAGGGATCAAACCCTGGTCTCCTGCATTGCACGTGTATTCTTTACCGGCCGAGCCACAAGGGAAGCCCAGTCCTTATACGAGGGCTTCCCCAGTGGCTCAGAGGTAAAGAATCCATCTGCAATGCAGGAGATACAGGACACGTGGGCTTGATCCCTGGGTCAGAAAGATTGCCTAGAGGAGGAAATAGCAACCCACAGTATTCTTGCCTAGAAAACCCCATGGACAGAGGAGCCTAGAGGGCTATAGTCCATAGGGTCTCATGATAGAGCATGAACTGGTCCTTATAAAAAGAGATTAGGACACAGAGACACAAAGAGGGACGACTGTGGGAAGACATAGGAAGGCCATCTACAAGTCAGAGAAGAAACCAACCCTGATGATACTTTAATCTCAGACTTCCAGTCTCCAGAAGAGTAAGAAAGTAAATATCTGTTGTTTAAGCCATTCAATCTGTGGCACTTTTTTTTTTTTTTTTAATGGCACCCCCAGAAAACTAATCAAGATGGTATATTCAACAAGAAAGGCAATGAAACAAGGGCCTGTAAGGTTTTCTTAAATGATTAGGTTGAGTAAGGGTGCTAAAGAATAGAGTTACTGAAAACTTTTATTTTTACTCGATATAAAGATTAAGATAATGATCTTGCTTTTGTTTGTTTACTGTTTGTTTTTAGAGAAGGAGGAAAGGGGCAGATTTGCCAGGACAGTTAGGGAGAAAGAAGCCCCCAGTCCCAATCACCCTGGTGGCCTCCAGCCTAGGGGCTCTGGCACGAGGTGACATGTATGTGTTCTAGGGCTTAGGGAACTATGGTTTGATTAGAGAGGGCTACTAATCTATGGGCCCTGGATACAGGTCACTTCTAAAATAATATGAGAGAAGTGTGTATAGGACAGTGAGTGATGGAGGAATCAAATAGGGTAGGAGGTATTTTAGGCTGAATTTGCTTTTAGGATTTCTGACCCTTCCTTCAGGTTCCCCTTGGATTCAACTGAGTCCCCTCAAGCTGGAGCCCTGCAGAAGACTAGGAGGCACCCTTGACAGAGGCCATGAGTTGTGCACAGTGCCTGAGGTGTCGGATCTTTGAGCCAAACCCTTATATATAAACACAAACCAAGGCAAAGAGTTTCCACAATGTGCTTCGGTGAACATACTATTTGTGTGGGCTTCCCTGGTGGCTCAGACAGTAAAGAATCTGCCTGCAACAGAGAGTGGGTTTGATCCCTGGGTCCAGAAGATCCCCTGGAGGAGGGTATGGCAACCCACTCCAGTATTCTTGCCTGGAGAATTCCATGGACAGAGGATCCTGGCAGCTATAGTCCATAAGTTTGCAAAGAGTCAGACATGACTGAGCAACTAACATTTTCACTCACTATTTGTATGACCTTGAAAAACTGACAGAGTGTCTCTGGATTTGATATTTCCCATGGGCAGCTAACTAATTCAGCTTGTTTCAGAGATAATACACAAGCTGACTTCACTGCTGCCGGCAGGAGGTTGATAGGTAAGAGGAATGTGCTCTCAAAGCACGAGAGGCAAAACTTAGGGCTAAATCAAGAGAAGGTAAAGACTCTCTATTGGTTACTCCCCACCTCCCCCCAGCTCCTGAGACTTCAATGCTTATTTAAAGTCTTGGCCATGGTTAGAAGAGATGACTTAGGCTTCTAGGTCCTTGTTTCTTGGTGTGATCCTGGGACCACTGGGACCACACATCACCTGGGAGCTTATAGAAATGACAAATCTCCAAGCTTACATCAAACATATGGCCTCAGAACTGCATTTTGACAGGGTTCTTGGGTGATTTGTGTGCACATATGAATTTGAGAAGTGCTGCATTTGTGGCCTGGCTACTATTCCAAGTTTAGCTGAATCTCTCACTAGTGGTGGGCCTCAGGACTCACCAGTGCTTCCAGTTTTTCAGGCAGCAGGTATTAACTACTTCCTTACATCTCCTTTGCTTTTCATCCCGAGAGCTCTCAGCTCTCTCCTCCTCAGGGAGCATTCCAATTAGATTTTTAGTCTCCTAACTGCTCTATTTTTCAGGGCCAGGTTGCCTTCTATTCCATGTACATCTTCCTGTAGGGCAGTGGAGCTCCATTTGCAATCTCCACATCAACAGCAGCATTGCCAGGGAGTGTGTTAGAAATGTAAATTCTCTGGTCCTACCCTGCACTCTGGAATCAGAAACTCTGGGGTGGGATGCAGCAACTTGTGTTGAACTTCAGGTGGTGCTGGTAGAGGCTCCAGTGTGAAATCCTGAGGGAGTTGTTCCAGTGAAGTTTCACAGAACCAGCATGGCATCATCTGGGAACCTGTGAGAAATGCAGAATCTTGGGCCCCTGTCAGGTGCACATTCAAGTTTGAGGCACACTACTCCAAGGAAAGAACAGAACACCAGCTCTCTAGGAAAGGAAAATTGTAGCAAGGCAGAGTTGAAGCTCATAGGCTGAATGTGTGTAGCAGAAGGTGTGGCTTCTTGGAGAACAGGGGTAGGCCTCACAGGAGTGGGGCAAAGGATGGGTTTAGTTCCTCCAATTAATGCAGGAGAAGCTAAATCCTCCAAGAGTTTCAAAGAGCCAGAGAGGAACTGACCATTCTCAAGTGGAAATGAACTATGTAGGTCAGTTGCTTAGACCAATGGAAGGTCAGGGCCTGAGCCTGGGGAAGCTCAGGTTCTGGCCATATTAAGGTTCCCACTAGAGTGAGAAGCAATACAGACCCAAAATTTCTTCCAAGGCAGAGGACACTTCTTTGGCTTTAATTCCAGAGAGAGAGGAAGGGAAAGAAAGTTTGACACCTGACACTTCTCCAGAAAAACCTTCTGTAAGAGTTAGACTCAGTTATTTAAAATTGATATTTTAATTTTTTAGTAAAAATCCTTTAACACAAGGATCCAGATTGGAAAAGAAGTAGTAAAACTCTGTTTGCAGATCATGTGATCCTCTATATAGGAAACTCTAAAGAGGCCACACAAAAATTACTAGAGCTAATCAATGAATACAATAAAGTCACAGGATATAAAATTAATACACAGAAATCCCTTGCATTCCTATAAACTAACAATGAAAAATCAGAAAGAGAAATTATGGAAACAATCCCATTCACCATTGCAACAACAACAACAAAAATACCTAGGAATAAATTTACCAAAAGAGACAAAACAAAAACAAAAACAAAAACAAAAAACCCGCATGCAGAAAACTATAAGACACTTGAGAAAGAAATCAAAGACAACACAAACAGATGCAGAGATATACCATGTTCTTGGATCGGAAGAATCAATATAGTGAAAATGAGTATATTATCCAAAGCAATCTATAGATTCAATGCAATTCCTATCAAACTAATAATGGTATTTGTCACAGAACTAGAACAAATACTTTCACAATTTGTATGGAAACACAAAAGACCCCAAATAGCCAAAGCAATCTTGAGAAAGAATGACACTGGAGGAATCAACCTTCCTGACTTCAGACTATACTACAAAGCTACAGTCATCAAGACAGTATGGTACTGTCACAGAAATGGAAATATAGACCAATGGAACAATATAGAAAGCCTGGAGATAAATCCATGCACCAAAGCCTCTTGATGAAAGTGAAAGTGGAGAGTGAAAAAGTTGGCTTAAAGCTCAACATTTAGAAAACAAAGATCATGGCATCCGGTCCCATTACTTTATGGGAAATAGATGGGGAAACAGTGGAAAGTGTCAGACTTTATTTTTCTGGGCTCCAAAATCACTGCAGATGGTGACTGCAGCCATGAAATTAAAAGATGCTTACTCCTTGGAAGGAAAGTTATGACCAACCTAGATAGCATATTCAAAAGCAGACATTACTTTGCCAACCAAGGTCCATCTAGTCAAGGCTATGGTTTTTCCTGGGGTCATGTATGGATGTGAGAGTTGGACTGTGAAGAAGGCTGAGCACTGAAGAATTGATGCTTTTGAACTGTGGTGTTGGAGAAGACTCTTGAGAGTCCGACTGCAAGGAGATCCAACCAGTCCATTCTGAAGGACATCAGCCCTGGGATTTCTTTGGAAGGAATGATGCTAAAGCTGAAACTCCAATATTTTGGCCACCTCATGCGAAGAGTTGACTCATTGGAAAAGACTCTGATGCTGGGAGGGATTGGGGGCAGGAGGAGAAGGGGACGACAGAGGATGAGATGGCTGGATGGCATCAGTGACTCGATGGACGTGAGTCCGAGTGAACTCCGGGAGTTGGTGTTGGACAGGGAGGCCTGGCATGCTGCGATTCATGGGGTCGCAAAGAGTCAGACATGACTGAGCGACTGATCTGATATGATCTGATCTGATGGGGACCTTATCTTTGACAAAAGAGGCAAAAATATACAATGGAGAAAAGACAGCCTCTTCAATAACTGGTACTGGGAAAACTGGTCAGCTACATGTAAAAGAATGAAATTAGAACACTTCCTAACACCATACACAAAGATAAACTCAAAATGGATCAAAGACCTAAATGTAAGATCAGAAACTATAAGACTCTTAGAGGAAAACATAGGCAGAATAGTAAGATCCTCTTTGACCCCCTTCCTAGAATAATGGAAATACAAACAAAAATAAATAAGTGGGACCTAATTAAACTTAAAAGTTTTTTCACAATGAAGGAAACCATAAGCAAGGTGAAAAGACAACTCACAGAATGGGAGAAATTAATAGCAAATGAAACAACTGAAAGGAATTAATCTCCAAAATACATAAGCAGTTCAGTAACAAAAAACAACCAAATTTAAAAAATGGGCAGAAGACTCAAACAGACATTTCTCCAAAGATGACAGATGACTAATAATTACGTGAAAAGATACTCAACATCACTCATTTTAGAGAAATGCAAACAAAACTACAATGAGATGTCATCTCATATTGGTCAGAATGGCCATCATCAGAAAGTTTACAAAAAATAAATGCTGGAGAGGATGTGGAGAAAAGGGAACTCTCTGACACTGTTGGTCATAATGCAAACTGATACAGCCACCATGGAGAACCGTATGGAGTTTCCTTAAAAGACTAGAAATAAAGTTACCATAGGTGAGTGAAAGTTGCTCAGTCGTGTGCAACTCTTTGCAACTCCATGGACTATACAGTCCATGGAATTCTCCAGGCCAGAATACTGGGGTGGGTAGCCATTCCCTTCTCCAGGGGGTCTTCCCAGCCCAGGACCAAACCCAGGTCTCCCACATTGCAGGTGGATTCTTTACCAGCAAAGCCACAAGGGAAGCCCAAAGTTACCATATGACCCAGCAATCTCACTACTGGGCATATACCCTGAGGAAACCAGAACTGAAAAAGATGTATACACCTCAATGTTTATTGCAGCACAATTTACAATACCTAGGACATGGAAACAACCTAGATGTCCAACCATAGACAGATGAATGGAAAATGAAGTTGTGGTACATATACACAATGGAATATTACTCAGCCATAAAAAGGAACATATTTGAGTCTGTTCTAATGAGGTGGATGAACCTAGAGCCTATTATACAGAGTGAAATGTTAGAAAGAGAAAGACAAATATCATACATTAACACATATATATGGAATCTAGAAAGATAGTCCTACTTGCAGGGCAGCAAAGGAAACACAGACATTTTGGACACAGTAAGGGAAGGAGAGTGTGAGATGATATGAGAGAATAGCACTGAAACATATACCATATGTAAAACAGCCAGCCAGTGAGAGTTCAATGTATGATGCAGGGAAACCAAAGCTAGTACTCTGCGACAACCTAGAGGGATGGGTGGGGAGGGAGGTGGTAGAGGGGGTTCAAGAGGGAAGGGGCCATATGTATGCATGCATGCTAAGTCACATCAGTTGTGTCCGACTCTTTGCAACCTTATGGACTGTGGCCCACTGGGCTGCTCTGCCCATGGAGATTCTCGAGGCAAGAATACTGGAGTGGGTTGCCATGCCCTCTTCCAGGGGATCTTCCTGACTCAGGGATTGAACCCACATCTCTTATGTCTCCTGCACTGGCAGGTGAGTTCTTTACCGCTAGTGCCACTTGGGAAGCCCTATGCTGACTCATGCTGATGTATGGCAGAAACCATCACAATATTGTAAAGTAATTATCCTCTATTTAAAAATACATATAAAATATAAAAAAATTTCTTTAGCACAACTCAAAGGAATTGGAAGTAACAGGAAGAAAACATGGTAGCCTGAGAAAAATACAGATGTGTATCATTCACTTCGGCCCTGTAAATACCTTGCTTTGTATAACTGACATCTTTTCAGTGGGGTATTCTTGGGAGATTATGATTGGCAGATAATGAATAGTCTATTTTTAAATAATCTTACATATGGCCAAAAGGACAGCATGAAAATAGTCCTAGCACTTCTTATGTTAAAGATTAACTTTGAGTAATGCTTTTGAGGATTTTATGTCATTTTTAAATTATTTTGTGAATTATGGGATATCAAGATGTTGATTTTTAATCTTTTCATTTTTAATGCAAAGTTGATCCTCTGTTCAGATACTGAAGGACACTGGCATTTATTAAAGTATTAATAAATGTTATGATTTCAACCACTATCATTTATTATTTCTTCCGGCTGTTAGTGAACTACAGTTGCAGAAGAAAACCTTTGTGAAGGAAAACTGGGAGCTGGCACCTCATACTTGGGAAGGAGGAAACATATGAAGAACCATTTGAAAGCCTGTAACAAAGCAAAGTAGCCATATTGACCGTACAGTGTTGAATTTCAATTCAATGGGTGTTGTCACCAGGCCTCACAATGACCTGAAATGGTGTCAAGGTGGGTACAGGCATAAGGTAGATACTTTGTTAAGTCTCATCTTAATCACGAAAATCCTCTATTTCAAAATCCTGGTCAGAAAAAATCTTCCAGAATGCAAGGACTGTTTTCCTCCGCTATAGTAGTAACTTTGACGGGTATTCATGGAAAAATATGAAAAGGTAGCAGAGAACAGCTGGCATGTGACTGGGAGTAAGGCTGAGGCAGGATCAGGAGAAGCCCTCCTGCCGCAACTGGCAGTGTGAGGACTGAATGTGCCACTTTTCTCATATTAACCCCCCAAATGAAGCTGCCAACATGGTGTGCACACTGGTGAAAACAGCCAGACACTCCGTGGAAGATACTCCTTTTAGCTCCTGTTTAATTTTAGTCAGATATTAAATATTTATAAACTTTTAACACAAAACAAGTACATGCAAAGTTACAAATATAGAAAATATAAGCACATGCGTATTTCAAATATCACTCTGGATTCTTATACAAAACTATTCAGTGCACGCTGTAAGGCTAAGGACAACACGGAAGAGTTTCCTTTAAGTATTCAGTATTGGGTTGGCCAAAACGTGCCTTTAGTGTTTAAATAAAAATAAAAGACACATTTGCACCAAGAACTTTACTGAACAACATAGTCACTACCTTCTGCCGTTTTTCAGGCAACTTCATAATTCTGTGTTCACAAAACTTTTTATCTTTTTGAGCAAAGAAGTTTTCCAGATGCACTTTACAATCTTCCAGGGAATGGAAATTTTTTTCATGATGATAATTCTGTAGACTGAAATAAATGGAAATCCAAAGATGCAATGTCTGAATACAGCAGGTGAATCAGAACCTCTCAGCCATGCTGGGTCATCAAAGAAATGTAGTCTTGTGTTATCCTGATGGAAGATTATATGCTTTCTATTGACTAATTCTGGATGCTTTTCATTGAATGCTGCTTTCAGTTGGTCTAATTAGGAGCAGTACTTGTTGGAATTGATTTTTTGGTTTTCCAGAAGAATCCCATAATAGAGGATTACTTTCCAATCCCACCATACACACATCTTCTTTGGATGAAGCCTGGCCTTTGGTGGTGCTGGTTCATTTTGCTCACCCCACAGTCTTTTCCATTCTACGTTATTGTATAGTATCCACTGTTCATCAAAATCTGTTTTTAAAAACAAAAGTGTTTTCATTCATTTCAGTAGAGAACTGCATATGCAAATATGGTCAAGGTTGTGTGTTTTTGTTTTTGTTTTTTTTTTTGCTTAATTTATGTGGAACTCAAACATCAAAGTTATTAACATAACTGAGATGGTGCAAATGGTTTTCAAGGTTCTATTTGGATATTTTGAGTATGTCAGCTATCTCCCACGTGGTATAACATTGATTGTTCTCAATATCTCAATTTGATCACTATCAACTTCAACTGGTATACCCGACTGTGGAGCATTGTCCAGTAAGAAATCTCCAGCACAAAACTTCACAAACTACTTTGACAAGCTTGATCAGTTGCAGCACCTTCTCCATACACTGCACAAATACATTTTCGCATTTTGGTTGTGTTATCTTTCTTGAAATAATACAGCATGATATGCTGAAAATTTTGCTTCTTTTCTTCCATCTTCAATAGTAAAATGGCTATACAAAAATTCACCAATTTTGGTAAGTTGTTTTCTTTTTCAAATGCATGCTGATACAAGAGCTGTCACATACAATCTAACAAAATTGTTTCGAATGAAGTTAAAGACAGCCATCTTACACAAAAAAAACCTAATGAACCTTTTAGCCAACCCAGCATTTATTGTTGTTATTGTTTAGTAGCTCAAGTCTTGTCTGACTCTTTGCAACCCTATGCATGGACTGCACCCTGCCAGGCTCCTCTGCCCATGGGATTCTCCTGGCAAGAATACTGGAGTGGGTTGCTATTTCCTCCTCCAGGGGATTTACATGACCTAGGGATTAAACCCACGTCTCCTTAGTACCTTACAAAAAGTACCTTACAAAAACAGGTAATGCATTAGATAGTTCAGATGTTAATTGCTCTAACAGAAATTCTTAAGTCTGTCATATGCAATATATGTATTTTTACATAGGATACCACAAAGTGCAAGCCAGTAATAACAGTGCAGAACAATAGTGTCTATCTGCTAGGTGACAATATTTAACAACCCAGGAAATAATTTTACCTTCTTAAATAATCGTAATAGAATTTCTTTTTCCACTCTGAATGTATCAGATTTCTACTGTCTCTAATTTAAGATATTTCTTTAAATGCCTCCCTGTTGATTCAAAAGTTAATTTTACAGAAACCAAGGACCTAATTTTGTTTTTTGACAATTATGATAGCAATAAAGAAATGCACATATTTCTTTTCTTTGTACACTATTCTCTTCATCACATAACCTATATTTGTTGTTATAATCTTACCAGTCCAACACTAGCACTGGTTAAGGAAAAGATTCAATCAAATGAATATGGAGTTTTTATATCTGCATTCTCTATGTTAAAATCTGGGTTCACCTCAGTTCAGTCACTCAGTCGTGTCCAACTCTGCGACACCATGGACTGCAGGATGCCAGGACTCCGTCGATTGCCAACTCCTGGAGTTTACTCAAGCTCATGTCCATTGAATCCATGATGCCATCCAGCCATCTCATCCTCTGTCATCCCCTTCTCCTCCTGCCTTCAGTTCTTCCCATCAGGTGGCCAAAGTATTGGAGTTTCAGCTTCAGCATCAGTCCTTCCAATGAATATTCAGGACTGATCTCCTTTAGGATGGACTAATTTGATCTCCTTGCAGTCCAAGGGACTCTCAAGTTTTCTCCAACACTAGAGTTCAAAAGCATCAATTCTTCAGCACTCAGCTTTCTTTACAGTTCAACTCTCACATCTCTAAACAATGTCAAAATCATCCTGGGTTCCAGATAAACAACAGATTTGCTCTCAGTGTCTAGAAGGTAGTTTAATTAAATTAAGGTAACTTAATTATCTATACTTTGTTACTAAAGAAAGGAATACCACTTGAAGGTGCTTTAAACATACAAAATGGAAGGCTGCCACCAAGGGCACCTCTCCCATATGTTGGAATTTTTTAGTCTCAGAAGCCTTTTGTATTATGTTCATTCCTTGTGAAAATGTCCTCTACCCATAAGTCAAAGGTTGCATGAATATCCATTCTTGATGCAATAGCTGGCTGTGTTACCTGCAAATGTAACCTGCAAAATGCAGAATATCCTTTATAGTTCTCTGCAGACACAGGACACAAGCTCTCAACCAGGTGGACCCTGGGTCTATGAACTAAGGATTTCCGGTTTGTTTTTTTGAATGAATATTATGTGGCTTCCTTCCAGACTTGGCAGAAATGCTATTCCAAAAGGGAAATGTAGTCACGTGTTCTTGAAACAAATGAGAAAATTGCTACAAAATCACTGCTAAGATGGGGTATTAGCATACTGAGCTAACGGGACTTGAATAAACAGCATCTCATGTCTGCTCTTCATTTCCCAGTGCTATAAGCGCCAAGGGTATTAGCATACAGGTAAAAAAGAGAGAAGCAAGAAATGAGACACCACCACTACGGGGCTGCAGGTAGATACTCCCTCCCCCAACCTGGTAAAGATTAAGAAGATAATGAAAACAGGAAGGTTGCCCCTATCCTACTATGAGAAAAATGAGGAAAGAGATGAGGAGGATCACAGGAGGGGAAGAGAAGAGGATCACACTTGCCCCTCGTTGGTAATAAGCCTGGGATTCTCTCTGGTACTGGGTAATGCACATTTGCTCCACCACTCGCTCCATCATCTTGATGTCAGTTTCGGTGAAGTTCTCCCCCTTGGTGGTGGTGGTGACTGTGTGTTCCTTGACTGTGATGTTGACACAGTCATGCACAAAACTGTTCTGGTTACTATACTGATCCACTGGCCTGTAGTACACTTGGTTGGGGTAACGGTGCATGTTTTCACGATAGTAACGGTCCTCATAGTCACTGCCAAAATGTATAAGAGGCCTGCTCATGGCACTTCCCAGCATGTAGCCACCAAGGCCCCCTACCACTGCTCCAGCTGCAGCAGCTCCTGCCACATGCTTCATGTTGGTTTTTGGCTTACTGGGTTTGTTCCATTGACCGTGGGTACCACCTTGACCCCAGCCTCCACCACCATGTGGCTGTCCCCAGCCACCTCCATGGGGCTGGCCCCAGCCACCTCCATGAGGCTGGCCCCAGCCACCTCCATGGGGCTGACCCCAGCCACCCCCTCCCTGAGGTGGATAACGGTTGCCTCCAGGACTGCCCTGTCCTGGGTATCGGCTCCCCCCCGTGTTCCATCCTCCTCCAGGTTTTGGTCGCTTCTTGCAGAGGCCCACGTCACTCCACATGGCCACAAAGAGAACCAGGATCCAACTGCCTATGTGGCTTTTCACCATGATGACTTATCTGCAAAATAAAGAGGGTGTCAGCATCATATGCCCATGTAAAAATCACTTAAAGTCTGTAGCATAATGACTGCATAGCAGTGGCATCAGCTATAAACATTCTAGGTCATAAATATTCTTCACATTCCATACATCTCACGAAAGTAATTATAGGTAAAGTGTTAACACAACTCTTCCTTCTCTAAGGACAAAGTTGACCTTAAAATAATTCCTGGCTCTGTTTCCTAGTAACTTGATAAATGTAGAATGCCAGCAACATTGCTTATGATAAAAATAACCTCTGATTGGTACACTGTATCATAAATTGGAAGAAACTATAAACATCTGGTAGGTTTACCATAGCTTTGAACTTCTTTAAAGTAGTGATTCTTGCAACTGGGCTTGTTCTTGTGGGGACCCTAGAAGCTCTGCCTATTGGGTTGTTATAAGGGATATTAGTTCCTGGAACCTTCTGAACCCTGGCATGGGCCCTATGGAAGTGATTCTAATGTCCAGTTGGGAAGACCCCAAGGTAGGTGCTGAGATCATTAAATACTTTTCTGAATAGCTGGTTCATGTCCTCTTTCCTCATGTGGGAATGTAAGCAGGGAATGAGCCTCTTTTGTTTGCTGCTATCTTCTTAGCGGGCCAGGGCAGAGCCTGGCACAGAGAAGGTACACAATAGATATCTGTTAAATGAGGGAATTATCATCTTCTGAACATATAAATCCCAACAAGAATTTTCTCAAAGGAATTCTCAATACAATAACTTTTGGAAACAGGAAACGGGCAAGATTTTGCAAACACACCTATAAAGTAATTTTTCTTTCTATAGACAGACAATGGGGCTATTCAAAAAGGGGTAAGAAAGGCTGTGTTCATAGTATTTGCAGTTACTCACTCACTGAATGAGTCTTAGTTCAGCATTTAATGGTTCATAAGTGACTTATTTTCTCTTAATTTTTGGTACAAAAGACACATATCTTACATGTAAGGGCAAGCACAGTTTGGGAACAAAGTATCCTGCATGATAACCTATGAACCTTTGTGAATGTACATTCATCAAATTATAGATGAATGAATTGAAGATTCAGATCTTTCAGAATGAATATCTCACTTACCCTGGGTGGTTCCAAGGACAGAAATTAAAGATGCACAGTAGAATGATCATTAAACACTTTCTACTGTACCCCACATCAAACTACATGTTCCAAAATACCATTTGCCATAAAACCAAAAATGGCATATGTTGTAATGCTGACATTAGTCATCCCCAGCACTGGGACATCTTCAAATAAAAGTGGCACCAAATATTATAAAATTATTTTTCATGACCTTCAGAACTAAAGACTAACTTGGATAATATTCAGAGGAAGGATGACTAAACAATGAATTAACATCCCATTTATGTTTCTACTATCATTATTGAAATGCCTGGGTATAAATAAAAATATATTTGAAAGTTATAAGGCCAGTTAAACTGCTCAGACTATGTCTACTAGAATTTTTGGAGTCTGTTTTGGGTAAAGGCCAGAGGAACAGGGTCCTGGGATATGCCAAATGGCCTCATTCTTGCACCTGGTCTTTTGCAGGCCTGCTTCCCTGATCTCTCCATTTGCTCATGGGGCTCAGATCTTGGCTTCCATGCTGCTCACAATTCTGCTCAAACACCTCAGGGAATTGAACATGAGAACTTTCTGGAAGGCTTGGTGTTTGACATGGAAGATGAAAGACTAGAAGAATTGAGGTGGCACCCAGATTTCTGGATTGGACAATTCTGTGGACAGAAGACGGAAGGTGGAGCAAGACCATAGGAAGACAAATGAGGAGTGTCTCTTTGACAATGCCATTATCAAGCTACACGTGGGACAAGAGATACCAGTCAGTCTGGTAAGCTTGGTGAGTCTGGAGGTGAGGAATGACCATGGACTGGAGATACAGGCAATAGGACATAAGGCCACGGGCATATGTTGCTGATCATTACTTTAAAATTGAATATTAGAATAAAGTTGGATAATTGTAAACTATATTAAGACAAAATCATTTTAAAATCAGTTGAGAACACAAAAGCAACACTTAATTATGAAAATCATAAAAAATTTTTTTGAAGTAGAGAATCATTTCTAAAAATAAGAAGAACTCAAAACTTAATGAGACCTTGGAGAATTTTCTTTCTGTTTGTGATAAAATAAAGAAGATCTTGTATTATTTAATCCAAAATCTCTCACTGTACAAATTATGCTACAAAGATTAGCAAATTCAAGAAACATATCTGTGATTACAGTAAAAGTACTAGGAATGCACATTAGGTTTCTGAATGCCTGGCTGTGTTATAACACTTCATATAAGATGTTCTCAGAGAATAGTCAGGTTGCTGCCTAATCCTTTAGCACATCAAGATACTAAGTATTTGATAATAGTCAATACCTATCTTTATTTTTGGGGCTCCAATATCACTGCAGATGGTGATTGCAGCCATGAAATTAAAAGACGCTTACTCCTTGGAAGGAAAGTTATGACCAACCTAGATTTTGAACTGTTATGTTGGAGAAGACTCTTGAGAGTCCCTTGGACTGCAGGGAGATCCAACCAGTCCATCCTAAAGGAGATCAGTCCTGAATATTCATTGGAAGGACTGATGCTGAAGCTGAAACTCCAACACTTTGGCCACCTGATGTGAAGAACTCACTGGAAAAGACCCTGATGCTGGGAAAGATTGAGGGCAGGAGAAGGGGATGACAGAGGATGAGATGACTGGATGGCATCACTGACTCAATGGACATGAGTTTGAGTAAGCTCTGGGAGTTGGTGATGGACAGGGAAGCCTGGCATGCTGCAGTCCATGGAGGCCACAAAGAGTGGGACACAACAGACTGAACTGAACTGAATACCTATCACTAAGAAAAATACTCTTAGCAGACTAGGAATAGGAGGAAACCTGCTTAACTTAATAAAGATTATATAACAGAAATGGTAAACATAATTAATAGATAATTTTTGAATGCAGTCCCTTTATGATCAGAAACAAAACAAGGACGTCCCCTGTCACAGGACTGGAGATCCTTCCAGTGCCATTATTGTTATTTTAGTTGCTAGGTTGTGTCCGACTCTTTTGTGACCCCATGGACTGTAGTTCTCCAGGCTCCTCTGTCCATTAGATTCCCCAGGCAAGAACAATGGAGTGGGTGGCCATTTCCTTCTCAAAGGGATCTTCCTGACCCAGGAATCAAACCTGGATCTCCTCATTGATAGGTGGATTCTTTAGCATTGAGCCACTTGGGAAGCCCTCTTCCAATGCCATATGCAAGGACAAAGACTGGTGCAATAACTGTAAGAAAAGAGCTCCAGCTGTCATTATTTGGAATTAATGTGATCATATACATAGAAAATTCCACACACTTGGCAGAGGTAACAGGAAACTCAACTAGAGTTCAGCAAGGCTATGGATTGGTTTTAAAAAATCAACAGCATTTCTCTATATCAGCAATAATTGACTAGAAAAAAATTAATAAATAAGATAGTAATAATTTCAACTCATACTGTAAAGTGGGCTTCCCTGATAGCTCAGTTGGTAAAGAAACCACCTACAATGCAGGAGACCCCAGTTTGATTCCTGGGTCAGGAAGATCCACTGGAGAAGGGATAAGCTACCCACTCCAGTATTCTTGGGCTTCCCTTGTGGCTCACCTCGTAAAGAATCTGCCTGCAATGTGGGAGACCTGGGTTTGATCCCTGGGTTGGGAAGATGCCCTGGAGCAAGGAAAGGCTACCCACTCCAGTATTCTGGCCTAGAGAATTCCATGGACTGTATAGTCCATGGGGTCACAAAGAGTCAGATACAACTTTCACTTTCACTTTCATACTGTAAAGTATCTTGGATTGACTTAATTCAAGAGAAAGTAAGACTAGGGGAAAAAGAAATTGAACACTACTAAAGAACAAAGAAGATGATCTGTAAAAATGGAAAAGTCTCAGTGGAACCACCTAGTATTATACAGATGTCAATTTCCTACAAATGAACTTATAATATGAATAATAATGACAATCAAAATTGTAGCTGGATTTTTTGAGGAATTCAATAAAGGATGAAGAAATGTCCACAAATAACAAACTCAAGCTTAGAAAGGAAATGAGGTGAGAACCTACTGTTATCAAACATTAAATCCTAGTATAAAGTCATAGTAATAAATATGGTAACAACCTAGAAATGAACATATAGATCAAAGGAAGCAGAATAACAAGTTCAGAGATAAAGCCACATACACTGACTTTAGTCCAAACTGGATAAATGATAAATTGACAAAACAAATCAATGAGAAAGGAAAGTTTATTTAGCAGAGACTTCTGGGAAATTGAAGGAAAATAAAAATTGGAGCTTAATGCTACATGCAAAAGCACGCTCTAAATGGATTAGAGACCTAACTGTGAAAGTTAAAAGTTTTATGAATTAAAAAACTGTGTGGGGATTCCTAGAGATGTTTTGCAAGACTGATGGCCCAAGACTCATTGCCTCTCCCTCTCTATTCTGCCTTTTTCCTTTATTTCCTCACTTCCCCTCATTTCTGTTCTATAAAGAACCTGGCATCCAGAACCCAAGAAGATGGTTATTTTGAGATGTTAGTCTGCCATCTTCTTGGTCAGCCAGCTTACTGAATAAAATCACATTCTTTCCCTCAACATCTCATCTCTGATTCACTGGCCTGTTGTTCACTCAGTAGAGCAAGCCTGGATTCGGTAACAAATTTGACTTGCTGCTTGTGTTTAGCCAGCTCCGTTAGGGAATATTAGGGCAAGGCTCCAGCAGCTGCTGGGACCATTTGTGCTAAGGATCTCTCCTTCAAGATTCCCTGAAGTGGTATCAGTGGCCCTAGGGCCTGGCAGTTGAAGCAAAGAATCAACAAACTTCTACAAGTTGACAGACCCAATTTCATAGCATTAGTTTTCTTCATTCGATAGCTGGCTCATTTGTTTGCGGTTTTGTGTGCCCTTTTCTATTACGAGTTGACAAACTTGATTTTGTAGGGTAAGTTGCTCTGGTGTGCACACTGAGAACATATTCCCCTCTAAATTTGGGCTTTTCCTTTACAGGACTAGTCAATTTGGTTGGGGTACCCTGTTGGAGGTGGGAATTGTTGTTGGATTCTACCTGAGTTGGAACCAGTTTATTGGGGAACTAGTTCTTGTGTGCTTGTTTTGTGCTATGTCATTTCAGTCGTGTCCTACTCTTCGTGACCTCGTGAACTGTAGCCTGTCAGTCTCCTCTGACCATGGGATTCTCCAGGCAAGAATAATGAGTATACTGGAGTAAAAGAATACTGGAGTCTATCCAAGGGCATGGCAGTATTCTTGCCTGGAGAATGCCATGGACAGAGGAGCATGGTGGGACACAGTCCAAACAGCTGCAAAGAGTCAGACACAACTGAAGCGGCTTAGCAAGCATGCGTCCAGAGGGAGGGCACAGAACAAGCACACAGTTGGGATTAGTTCATTTGTTTTGTAGGGTAAATTTATTTACCTGAGCTGGAAACTGGTTCATCTATGTATTGGTACTGGAATTTGTGTCATTTATGTTGGAATTTGCCTATTTTTGTGTGTGTTTTGGTGCTATGAAACTTATAAAAATGGGAAATATTTCATCTATCCTGAAGAAAAGCTTTGGGGGACATATATTAGATATGTTAAGATCAGAAGAGCAATGGGCCTAAATGGCTCACAATTACACACTCTTGCAATTAGAAGTGTTTTGCAAAGGAGAGGAACACTCTGATATAAGTGAAGAGGCCTGGGGACTCCCTTGGACTTGAGGCATCTGATTCTAATTTCCCTACGGGAGCCCTGGGTAACTCTGACAGTGGAGAGCTTCAGCTTCAGCTTGGGAAGCACCCCTGTGAAGGAAAACTCCATTTATAAAGCATTTTGGACAAAGGTCACAGGTCTAATGAAACTGGGAAGTCATGTTAATGTGACTCTCTAGCTGGCTAGATTTTGGTTTATTCCGGATACTTTGGTAACATATAGACATCTGATACTAATTGCTTGAGCTAAAAGGAGAAGTACTTCCTTTAAGGTCTCCACTCTCCTCACACTCCCTCATCCCTTTCTCCTTAAACCCTCTGCAAACAGACTAATAGCTATGGAACTCTAGCTAGGGTTATTCTCTGGGGTGTTCTAAAGGCCTAATAGCCCACTGTGCCCCGGTAGCTGCCTCCCAACAGGTCAGGGCTCTCCTTACCTCCTTCTCCCTTAGGCTGAGTACCAGGCCAATTAATATTTTGAGGGCATGGGTCAGGCACTTAAAAGCCATTAAGGTGCCTGTCGCTTGAAGTCTCTTGTGAAAGGCTAAGTGGGTAACAGAATGGACCAGGCTATTAGAGCATCTGACTCTGAAGGAAGAAACAGACAGAACAGGCTCCATCTTGAAAGCAGGACTCCATGTTGGGCTGGACTGTGGACTTTGAGCTATATGCCCAGTATCTATGGAAATGACATACTAACTGGAAAACCAGACCCCCCCCCCCCAAGAGCCCCAGGGCTCATACCTAGACTCTCAGTAGCCTAAAAGAATACCCTAATTATCTGTGTAACTGAATAGAATCATAAATTCTATTATGCTTATTGGGGTATGACCACAGGCCTATTGATAACTGTCCACTGTTAACTACCTAGGCTTAAGGCATATGAATCACAGGTTAACTTTGATTGTATCTTTCTTTTCCTTTGTTCAGACTAGTTTCAGGGAATTCGGGGAGGTGGGTTTGGGCACATACACTTAGGATATATAAGGTTTTCACAAAAACTGGTCGGGGTCCTTGGCTAAGAGGAGACTCTGCCTTGGGCCCGCAGGTGTAATAAACTGCACTCCACTATCTGCATTGTCCTTCTGAGTGAGTTTGTTTGCCGGAACTTGTGGCTACAACAACTCCAGCAAGACAGCTTCTGTGCACTGTGAAGCACACATTGGTTCAAGCAAAACACTGACCCATTCGCCCTGGCCACTATCTTCCTGGTAGGACTATGAGGCGGATTCCTCAGCCTGTCTTTCTTATCTTCACCTCGTTCCCCCCTCAGTCCAGACTGATTTACAGGAGCCTAAATTGTTGCCTCTGTGTCTTCCCAAGAGCTAAGCTAAATGAGGAAAGATAAAACTTTCCAACATAGGTAAATGGGTATGTCAATCCTTCAGTATCACTCAAAAAAGAAAAACAAAACTGTGTTTTACAAATGTAGTCTTTACAGCACCACAAGTGTGGTTCCAAAAATAATCCAAATCCCATAAATCCTTTTACTACTCCCCAGACCTTCCCTGGTTATCTTAAGAGGCCTGTAAGTATTAAAGGAGAAACAAAGTCATTTTTGGAAAAACTTGCCTGTATCTCTGAGATGCAAATGTCTTTGAGATGCAAATGTCCTCTCAGGAACCCTCATTATGCTGTCTTTTTAAAATGCAAATTTTAGAGAAGGTAAAGTAATTTAGAAGTTGGGTTGGCCAAGATAATTAGAATTCCTAAGTGCTTTTTCTGCAAATATTTAGCTATCTAGCCAAGTGAGCTTGACTTATTCCATCTATGAGAAATCCAATTTTAATTCAACCTCGTATGTAAACTGATGGGTTTTACATTGCCTGACTCAGGACTGAAATCTTGAAATAAGAACTGAGGCCTCTCTGTGTGTTTGTATGTATCTTTGTCTTTGGATAATATTGCTGCAGTTGATTTGTAAAAGAGCTCTATTTAATTGGTTTAAATAAAAGTAAGTGCTTACAAACCAAACAATTCTAAATACAATTAAGCTAAATGAGCTCCAGGTTCACGTGAACTGGGAAATATTTAATATTAAATTATATTTGGTATTTATGGTTGTTCGTTGATACAATTTGTCAGCAAGGAAAGGGACTTGATGTGAATAAACTGTTAAGCAAAGAAAATGCAAATGAAGATAAGAGCTTAGAGTGAACTTTTAGAAATAATTATATTTTAGGATATCTCCAGATATTCAACAACTTGAAAGTTAAAATTGTGCTAAAATAAATTAAGTGATGGAAAATTCGTGAAACATGGACCCTGAAAAAGTGTTTTGTACATGATCAGGACTAAGTTTAAAAAATTTTAATTGACTAAATGAATCTTGAAAGTAACCTGGTACAAAACAAATTTGGCTTTCCTCTCCTTTGATAACAGATTATTTCTACCTTTTAAATAATCTGTTCTATATTTGCTTTTGAAATCTTTTATTGTCATTTTGGCTAAGTAAATAACTATTGTTTCACAGTGACCTATGATCCTGTTGTGTTTTAAAACATTTTTTCTTAATGCTCTTTTGACAAGACTTCCCAAATCAAGTTACAATAAAGTTCCTTTGATCTTTAGCTAACTTTGGGGTGCTTCAAAGGGCCCCTGAGACACACCAAAGGGAGATATTAAACTAATTAGATTCACTTGGTATGTTAAACTACATGGCAAGTGTTGTCCAATGAATAATATATCTTAAATTATATGATAAATGATACTGATATACTAGAGATTATATGGAGTTCCTAAAAATGTGATATGTCCTGGTAGAATATTATCAGTCATGATTCTACTTCTACTACCTGAAACTGTTGTATGTCACAGCAGTAACCAGGTTACTTTATCAATTGCATCATAATCAGATTTAAAGTGCCTTAAGTCTTTGGTCATTATGGACAGTTATGGTTTCACTCTGTTGCCTCTGTAAAAATGTCTCCTCTTTAAGAAGATTTATAAAAAGGACTTTCAGATAAATCCAAGTTTCTGACTTTTAGACCATAATGCTGAACTAGTAACACATTGAAGAATTCTAATGGGAAACCTGATGGCTTCATAAAGCTGTTAACAAAAAGGATTAGTTACATAGGACTGAGTGAACTGAACTTGTTATAATTTTTATGGTTTCTATCTAAAAATAACTGGTTTAAATCTGTTTTTCAGGTGTAAGGAAAACTTCCTTAACCTCTGACTTACAGTAACTTGGTAAATTATATCCTTTGTAAGCAAAAGTAAAACTTAAATCTTCTATCTGGTTGATCCTGCCAGTAGCATATGCTTGTCTCAAAGATTAAGCTATGGCATGGCTGGTACAATGAAACTGAAGATAGATCATTAAATCAGTTATGGCTCCTTTGGTCACTAGATTATTGCAACTGGACTACAACTAGTTATACTAATCATTGCTTTACTTTATTCTTTGTTTTTAGATTGTGCTTTGTACACCCCTGTTGCACTATGTCATTATCAGTGTTACTAGCTGCATTACTTATATCCTGACTAATTTATAAGATAGTTGTCTCTTGCAGTAACCAATGTGTAATCAGGCCTCCAACAAAACTTCTATGGATAAACATCTTGAGAAAATAGATCACATTTATAACATAAAATAATTATAATAGTGTGATTCTACGTATGGGAAGAAGCAACAATGGAAAATGTCTCCTGGATGACAATTAGAATCCAGAGAATCTTTAATTATTCATGGGGGTCTAATCCAAAATTTAGCACCTAGATGGTACATCAAGAAGTTTTGCCTGATCTGGGATGAACCTCACAGCACCGTGAAGCAAAGTTTGACCATGAAGTGTCTCCCAAATATTGGTCAAATTCCTGACCAAGGGAAGACCTGAGAAATGGAATTAACAATTGACGCCCTCTAATGTGAGCTGGTGAACCCCAAGTCAACTCAGGAAGGAGAAAACTCAGGAAGGAGAATACCTGCCATCCAGCAGTCATCAGATTGCACCCACTCCCTATGGTGAACCTTGAGGAAAGTCTTGAGAATACAGGATCACAGGCCCCAGACAGCTGAATTACACATCAAGGAAATAATTTTAATGAACCCTGACGCTTGCATCTTCCCATACACAGAAAAGTGCAAAATTTCTTAACTTGAGAAACCCTCCTGGGTTTGAAGTCCAATATTTCTAAGTTGACAAGTATAAAGTAGACACTTTCCAAGGAGGAACAAAAAGAAAACAAATCTCAATATTTGGAACACTGGCATCAAAGGCAGACACTCCCAGAAAGATTCATCTGACAAACAGAAAGATCACTGTCCCCTTTTCCTACAAGATTGTCAAATGGACCTTGACAGTGGGGAACTATTGCTGAGAACAACCAATTCTGACTCCATATTGGAACTGTTTCTTTGACTTGCTTTTTGTTGCTGTTGTTGTTACAATCATATATAATAGCCTGCCTCAGAAAACCCAGTCCCTCTCTCTAACTGTTGGACTGAAGTGCCTTTGTTCAGCTCACAGGGAGATAATTTGACACTTCCCACCTGTGAATGGTTGCAGGCAAGAAGAGATTAACACATCCCTTCCACAGGCTGGCCTTTCTGGAGATGTCTTGCAGGACGTGGCCTTTTTTACTTTACTTCCACCCCACTTCTCCCTCTCTATTCTGCCTTTATTTCCTCATCTTCCTGCCATCTCTGTTCTATAAAAGAACCTGGCATCTAGACACTGATATTTGTTTTAAGACATTAGTCTGCCATTTTCTCTGGCAGCCAGCTTTCTAAGTAGTCATATTCCTTGCCTCATAAAAAAAAAAAAAAAAAGAAAGAAAGAAAAATCTGTGTGGGAGGGATTACTTTTCTATTCAATTATAAAAACTGATATTGAATTCATTCAATTAAATAAATATTTAAATTAAATAAATATTTATGGAACAGCTAGTATGTACCAGTTTTTAAATAGAAAACTTGACCATATATCATAAAAGAAATGGAGAACAAAGTTACTGTACAATAACTATTGATTACTTAACAAATATTTATTACATGTCCTCTAATATTACTGTTCTGTGGCTGAGGACACAGTGGTAAGATATTTAGTTTGTGGGTTTGAGGACTACAGGGAGATACGTGTCTGGAGCCTGAAACAGTGCAAAGCCATTAAAGTGGCTTAGGAGAATCACATCACAGATTTTTTTTTTTAAAGTTCACCCTTACTGCTGTGTTAAAGAGAAAAATTTGAGGGATAAGAAAGGAAATGGTGAGACCACTTAGAAAATGATTAAAGGAAGATGGTGGTGTAACCTGGAACTGTGACAAAGCAGCACGGAGCTGTGAAAAATGGGAAGTATTTTGTAGAAAAAAACGATTACGCTGATAGAGTGGATGGGAGAGTGAGAGTTGAGCAGGTTTGTGGCTTTTGGAACTAGGTAGATGGTGGTGATGCCACCTAATGAAAACAAGAAAACTGATGGAGGGCCAGGCTTGTGAGAAAAAATAAAGCTATAGTTTGGATATATTAACTTTGCTGTATCTATGAGCCATTCAAGTGAGAGTATCAATTTAGGCAATTGTTATAAGAATCTCGAACTCTTACTCAGTAGAGATAAACATTTGGGCAGTTCACCTGAGATGTAGTATTAAGAGCCACAGGGAGTGAAGGGCTCACACTCTTAGCTACCCAACCTTTAGCAATATGGGTGCCAAAATCCAAAAGAAAATACCACCAAGTTGATTTTGATATTTTAGTGAAAGAATACACTGTGACAATAAGGATTATTTTAGGAATACAAGAATGGCTCAAAATCATGAAATCAATTAACCTATTAGTAGGCTAAGGAGAAAAAAAAAAGATTCTCTGACGTTGCAAAGTTTTCAATTAAAATCAAAGTTCTCACTTAAACTCAGGAATCAGTGCTTTCCTGACTTTTTAAGTTTAAGATGTTGAAAAAATTTCTATAGAACTAGAAGTAATACACATTCCACACCCTATCTTAACAGAAAGAGGAAAAGCATTCTCATGAATGAGATTAACAAGACAAGAATGTAAGTGATTGCTGCATTTTAGACCGCTATGGAGAAAGCCAGGTATGATTTTTCTATCTGGAAAATCCAGGACAATCATTCAAAAATGCCCTCAAATAAATCAATGAGCTTATTTATTAGGGTGGCAGTTTTTGAACTCAACATATAGAAAAGAGTGAATACTCCAATTAGTTGTAATTATTAGAAGATTTAGTGTGAAAAAAAAATTCCACTCATTAATGGCAACAAAAAATTCAAACTAAGATTTAACCTAATAATAAATAGTAGAACTTAGATGAAAAAAGCTGGAAGACTGGAAAGAAAAGAAAGACAGGCAAGGTTTATGGTTGGGAAAATCAAGATCGAAGATTTTGAAAGATACCAATTCAACTCCAATTAATCATTAAGTCAATACAATTTCAGTCCTAATTCAAAGAGGATTTTAAAGAATATAATGATACTCAAAATTAAGAAGACTGAAGAAATTACTGAACAGGAAGAACATCTAAGGTACACTGGGCCTGCCAAGTATCAGAATGGATTGGAAAACTATAATGAATACGATCTCGTGGCATTAGTGCATAAGCACAAAGGCAGAGCGGTGGAACGAGACAGAAGGAACAACAACAACAAAATCCATATATTGTCCCATTCATCTTATTCCCTTTTATACATGGGGATTGAGAATCAGAGCTGGTAGGAACTTATGTCCAGTGGTCATGTGCCAGGGGCCACACTTTTGATACTCAAAATATGTTATACCCTTGAGACTTATTTAAATTGGAAACTGGCACCAAACAGTCCCTCTACCCATCCTTGCCCTGGGGAAATTTCCAATTTTTCATAAGCTAAGTGGAACTCATTTGTCATATTTTCATCTTTTGAGGTCACTGTCCCTTAACAAGAGTCTAATGCAAACTATACAAAAATTTACAAACCATTTTGAGGTGGAGGTTTTTCTACTGACACTGAGGCCTAGCCCTGGACTGAAATGGGCAAACGGTCCCCAGTCTAGTCCATCCTCAGAGTGATGTGAAGAGCTTTAAGAAAAGCAACATAGCTAGAGTCTGCATCAGGCCAACAGCCTGGGAGTATCTAGTGATGAGATTTAGGAACCTATAATAAGGCTTCCCACGGAACTGCACTCCTAGACAATCTTCGGAGCTTGGTCTCGGGAAGAAAACATTTAACATAATGTTTTGCATAAAAGGGAACACCTCCCTTGACATGATCACACAATATTAGAACAGCAATAAGCAGAACACGGTTAGGAGAAAAAGGATGAACAAACGGAGAAAAAATTCTCCCAACTGTAAGAACTGCTAAACATACTATTCACTCAAAGATGATTGTGCTGTAGCCATCACAGCTTTAGACACAGTCAGGTGTTGAATGCTTCATATGCAGCAGTTCACAGTTGATAAACTGGCTGCCTTGGAAAAGGAAATAAGATCTAAAAAGGGAGAATGGAATAGGTAAATTAAAACTAAAGCTTAGAAAAACTGTTACCTCATAAACCTTTTGTCTGTTGATAGTCACCTTCAGTGTTGATTTGGTGCAGAAATGTTAGGTAATTGCTTTTATTATACTATTTTTTAAATGGCTGCTTCTTACATAACTCAGAATGATTCCAGAGAAAGCTATGTCCCTTTCCCTGCAAAATCAAGATGCTTTTGCAAGAAAGAGTGATATAATAGGTGTGGGTTACATATATAGATTCCAGTGGCCTCCAGAGCAAGGATTTGTGATCCCAGCCTTTCAGTCCCTTATCTTCTGTGAAACAGTTGGGCACTTTCAACCATCACAAGACCAAAGAGATTCTGCAGGGTACCTACATCTGCTGTGATTCAGCTCAAGTTGGATTTGTGTCTCTGGGAAGACAGATGCTTCGGCTTGGTTGAAACTGTTCAGTTTTCAAATATATTCAGAAGTCCTTAAAAAAAAAAGAAAAAACTATAATTGATAAATCTAAGAACGGATTATTTAACAGAATAACAGTATATAAATTATTAAACCATTAATGAATCTACTCAAGGAAAAAATATGATAGTATTTTTAAAAAAGAGATGATGCTAACTTAAAAAAAGCAGCAAACGTGACACTGAACTCTCCTCCCATACACAGAAAACTGTGGATTCATTTTTCATTCAGATTTTCCACAAACGCATCCATGTCTGAGTAATCTTACTTTGACCTGTCAGTTTTTTCCTGTATATCACAGAGAGGCTCTAAAATTATGACTCGTGATGGTTACACAATGTTCCTTTCAGTTAAAGTGCTATGATTTTCTTAGCTGCTGCCCTGCTATTTTATTAATACATTTAGGTTGTCTCTGGACTGGATCTAATTTTAGATCATTCTGAGTTCTGTGGGTGAATGCAGCTTTTCTTCTTCTTTCCTGGTTTCTTCCATTACAGGTAAGTTCCCAGGAGTGGGGTTTTAGGGTCATGGCTTAAAGGATCACCTGACTGTTTTTCACAAATTTCATACAGATTCACAATGTCCCCCAGTGCAGTGTGACTAGGAAAAGAATAAAAGTATACACACTAAAGGTCAGTTTTACACAGTTAATCTTGGCAAACTCCTGAAGTAGGTATAATTTCCTCTACTTTATGAATGTCCAAAAGGGGGATGAGGAAATTAGGTCCCAAATTGTAAAATTAGTTGCAGAGCCATATTTCTAACTCCAAAGCCTTGCCACCTCACATACTGAATATGCAAATTTCTAGGTAACTTTCCAGAAGTGGTTGCTGTTACTGTTGTTTTTACTAGTAGTTGTAAATCCAGACTTGCTTTGATTTGTATTTTATTTCATAAATGATTGTTCATTTCACCATTTATCTTTTTATAATCTTGATATTTTTCTTTCACAAGTATGAAAAATTTGCATCAGATACAAATCATATACAAATCACATCCTAACTCTGTTTTTTTCCTTTTCTGATTCTTTTTCATTGTTAGAGCACCTCAATGTTTCCGTAGGAAAACTGTTCCTTTTCATAGGTTAATTTTCAAATCTGAGAGAGCTGTTCATTTTCCAGAGGTCTGACATTTTTATACAATTTTCTGTTCCTATTTTTCTCTGACAACTTGTGAAAATTTTTAATCCTATTCTATGTGGTATCTTTTGTAAGGAAAGGTAACACTTCAAAGGTTCAGCATTCGGGGAACTGCTTAATAAAACGTGATTGCTCTTAAGTACAAGAAAATAACCCGGCCATGAGATAAGGATAACCATGATCAGGGAGGTGAAACTGCTTTGTTGTTAAGAATCTGGAGACGAGGAAACTGAAAAAAAGATGGTGAGGGTGGTGGGCTTATGATTTTAAAAAATCTATCTGCTACATATGGTACCAAAAGAAAAGGGGAAAAAAAAAAAAAAACAACGAAAAAGGACAGCAAGTTTAATAATCAAACGTGTGAGGGGGGAAAAAAAAAAAAAATCAAGCGTGAAGGTGCCACCCTTACTGGCAGATGAGGGTGGTTCTCTGAGAGGCGCCTGATCCCCTCCCCTCAGTCTCCTGACGGCCGAGTTCCCTCCTTCTGGAGGATCAGTCGAGACAGGGAAAATTTCGCTTTGCTTTTGGGTCCACCTCATCAGAGCTCCCAGGAAACATTGCTCCCGGTACCTGGATTTCTCTGGCCCGGAGAGAGCGCCAGGTCGCCCATGACTCCCCGCGCCGAGGCTGAAGGCCAGGCCACGCACGCCCGCCAGAGCCGATCCCCGGGGGGCTGCCAGAGACCCACCCGCTGCGGCTACCCAGGTACCTCCCAGCCGCGTGATGGCAGGCAGGGCCGCCTCTCGGGAGGAGTTCGGCAGCAGCGGCTGGGGGCCCACGGACGCTCCGGCACTCCTCACCGCCGAGGTCGGGCCCCGTTGGGCGCCCGTTTCTTCCCCACCACCCCCACCCCCAATTCCGCGACTCCTCTGGGCTTCGGGAGGGCCCAAATCCCGGGGCCTCGCCCTTGTTCATCTGAGCTCCCCAGCGGTTCCTCGGACCTGCGGCCCCTCTACCGGTGCGATTCGCCCATCCCACTCCCGCAGTGGACGAGCGTGGGAGGGGGCTAGATTCCTACACACCACCCACATACCTCGGGAGGGGGACCAGCCAGCCGCGGCCCCCGCCCACATTCCGAGTAAATGGAGCTCTCCTAACCAGAGGGTAAAACCGAGCGGCGGCTGGCAAAAACCAACGAGCACGCTCAACAGGCCCGACGTTCCCCGCGCCCGCCGCAAGCCCCCAGCCCTACTCACGGTCAAGGTCTGCCTCCCACCAATCCGATTCGGCTGGGTGCCCTGGGGCCTCGTCCGCAAGACCCAGGGTTGGGCGTCCTCCGCTGGGAGTTTAAAGGACTACGCGGCTATTTACCTGCTTCTGCGAGAGAGAAGACGCTCTCAGCTCTGCGGCTGTCAGCGACTGGCAACTAGGGCGGGTGAGTCGCCGGGCGGAGGAGGAGGGGCAGGGGCGGGGAGGCGACGGCGCGCGCGCGCACGCTCAGGCGCACCAGCTGCCGGCGCCCGGGGTTTACTGGCAGACCCAGGAATCTAAGTCCCTGGGAAAAACGAGTTGAGACTAGCTTAAACGCTAGCATCAGCTAATACCGCTTCCCCGGCTCATCACTCCCTGAAATTGCTTGTTGACGATAAAAATCATCTTTAAAGGGAAAATCGGCCAAAGCCCCAGCTTCTCGTTACGTAATGGAGAAAATGAAAGATTAGGGAATGAGAAAGCAATTTCTGGAACTTTGGTAACCAGAAATTTCTAAAAGGGACAAAAATTCTATTGCCCTGGATTGAGCCCAATGTTTGTGAATTTTCAGATTAAAATTTGAGGCCTAGAAAGTATATTAGCCATCACCTGCCGTCATTTACTCAGTTCCTGCTCATTATCTACAAAATAAATGATTTAGATTATGATATTCATAAGTGAGGGAAATGCACTCCATTTAACAAGTCCATTCTGCACATTACCTGAGGTTTCTTGTATAAAACATGGTGTGTACTTGATCATTATTACTGCCAAAATTTTATGTAGGTGTTTGTCTCATGTGAAGGATGGCAAGTGATAGAAGACATGTGTTAGGGTTAGAGGGATCATATATATCATTACCCAAATTTGGGCACTTTTGAGAGTACCAATATTAATTATGCCAGGGCAATGGGTATAAACCTGGGAAAAATGAAATATCTAGTCCCCTTGTTATGGGCAAGAGGCTCCACTAAGCTTGCAAGGAAAGAGGTTTAAAAATATTGAGACACCCATTAGGGTAAATATCTCAGGGTGGATCTCTCAAATAGGATGGGGACAAGTGAGGGAGGGGAGAGGCCAGGAGAATTGTGTAGAATGAGGTGATGAATACATGAATGTGGATGGGGGCCTGAAAGTTCTGCTGGGAAGGAGAAATGAGAGGTCTATAAAACATGACGATGGGATGATGATTCAGTAGCAGAAATGGATTGTGGCCAGCTAGAAATGAGTATTAGGCAGCAATGCCAGGGCTGTTTTCTATCCAGTCAGTCTTACATAATGATTAAGTTGACACTACTTTTAGAGCCTTACCTTCTTTCCTCAGAGATTGTTTATTGTGAGGCACATTGGGGGCAGTGAAGCATCTCTTTGAGTCTTGAGCTGGGTGGAGCTGGGAGTGAGTGACCAGATCAGGCTGGGCAAGGGACTGCCTTTCCCCGGCTAGGAGGGGCAATGTACAGCTCATTTAGAAGATGCCAAAACTCAGCCTTTTTTCCTCAAAAGAATCCAATGTCAACTGGCTGAATGATTTCCTTCCCTCCCCCAACCAAGAAAATGCTCAAAAGGCAATATAGTTCGTGAGGGTTTGAGGGAACCAAATGACATTACCTTTTGTCCTATTCTGGCTATTGTTGCCATGTAGCAACTACTCCAAAACTTAATGGTTTAAAGAAACCACCATTTTATTATGCCCATGAATTGTGTAGGCCAAAGAGCTGGACAGGCACAATGGGGACTTGACTCTGTCCCATGACGTCTGAGGCTGCTGTTGGGAAGACATCTGAGGTTGACGTGATAGCTAGGAGTTGGAATTAGTTCAGTCACTTACATGGCTGGCACCTGGGCTGGGAGGACTTGAAAATGAGGTGTACTGATTGAAGTGCCTTCACATGACTTCCCCACGTGGCCTGGCTTCCTCCCACAATAGAAGTCTCAAGTTTGATGAGCTTCTTACCTGGCTTAAGAAGTCCCAAGAGGACCCAAGTGTGAGACTGTCAGTAAACAACATGGAAGCTGCGTTGCCACTTCTCACATAGTCTCAAAAGTCACATAATATCACATAACATCACTTTCACTATATGCTATTGACCAAAGTAGCCATATGCCCATGCAGATTCAAGGGCAGGAATCATGGACCCCATCTCTCAATGGGAAGAGTATCAAAGAATTTCTGGCCATTTTTGAAAACTGCCATTATGGGGTTGTAGATTCTTAGGGGCTTTCACTGGCCTCATGAACAATATCACGTTGGTCAGCCCACAGGAGAAACCTTTTGCAAATGGCCCTACATCATTCCTCATCTTAGTCTCTACCATCACCACAACTACTATATCCCATTATATATAAGAAGGCTACTTTCTGAACTGAATGACAAGCATGTTTGAGGGTTTGTCCTCTGGGGCCTGGCTGTGCTGAGGTTATGGCACCATGAAGACATTCTTTGAAAGTCTCCCTTCGCATCTCCCGTGTCCTGGCTCAATTGAAGTTACCTGTCAACATCACATAGATCCTCCTCAGCAAATGTGGAGAAGCTAAAGAAGTAAACTCTATGTTTCTCTTATTTTCAAAAGAAGAAATATTTTGTTCAGCAAATAATTTATAGAGAACCTAGTGTGAATTAGATAGTTATAGTTTCTGACATTAGACAACAAAGGGAATACAGGAAGCCACATAGAAAGTGACCAGGTCATGTAGGGCCTAACAGCCAATGACCAGGTCTTTAGATTTTAATTAAATGTGATAGGAAGCCCTTGAAGATTTAAGCAGGGTGGTGACCTGACCTGATTTCAAAGACCATTCTGATTGTTGTGTGGGGCCTGAGGGGCAATGATGGGGCTTGGTGGTAGAGGATGTATTCGGAAATGGTGAGAAATGGAGGAAGACCAAGTTTTAGACGCAACCATTTTTAGAGAAGTTTCTTCCATTTGGGGTATGTTGAATTTTAATGTAATCTCCAGATTGGGAGGGTTGGTGCTGAAGATGTGCATTTAGAAATTGTCAGTAAGAATCTGCCTGCATTACAGTAGACCCGGGTTTGATCCCTTGGTCGGGAAGATCCCCTGGAAAAGGAAATGGCAACCAGTATTCTTGCCTGGGAAATCCCATGGACAGAGGGGTCTGGGGTTGCAAAGAGTTGGACTGAGGTGACTAAACCACCGCCAGTATTTAGATGATTTTCAAAGTTGTGGGCTTGGATGATAACATCAAGAAAGAAAGTGTAGCCAGAGGAAAGAAGAGGAATCAGGACTGAATGGTAAGAAACAGACAGTTTTAGATCATGGTGCTTAGCTTTCAGTGTGCATCACCTGGGGTCTGGATAAAACACAGATTCCTGGGCTCACCCTCAGGTCAATTCAGTTCAGTCGCTCAGTCGTGTCCGACTCTGCGACCCCATGGACTGCAGCACCCCAGGCCTCCCTGTCCATCACCAACTCCTGGAGTTTACCCATTGAGTCGGTGATGCCATCCAACCATCTTATCCTCAGTCGTCCCCTTCTCCTCCTGCCCTCAATCTTTCCCAGCATCAGGGTCTTTTCCAATGAGTCAGCTCTTCACGTCAGGTGGCCAAAGTATTGGAGTTTCAGCTTCAACATCAGTCCTTCCAATGAACACCCAGGACTGATCTCCTTTAGGATGGACTGGTTGGGCCCACCTTAGAGATTCTGATTTAGTAATTCTGAGATGAAGTCCAAGAATCTGCATTTCTCCTGAGTTCCTAGATGTTGCTGATCTGCTGAGTCACACTTTGAATTAGAGAAAGAGAAGATAGCAAGACAGACTGAAAAGTGACAGCCAGTGAAGTAGGAGGATATCAAGAGTGTGAGAGAGGAGGTGCCTTTCAAGAAGGCAGGAGTCAGCTATCGAGAGACCAAATAGAATGGAGGTGGGAAAGAACTCACTGGATTTGGTGACGTGGAGGTCGTTACTGGGGCCTTGATGGGATTAGTTTCAAGAGAGTGATAAGAACAGACAGAGTAAATTGATGAAGAAATGGAAGGTGAGGGAGTAGAGACAATTCTTCTGAGAAGTTTTGTCCTGGGAGGAACAAAGAAATAGGTATTAGCTGGAGGAGAGCATGGGTGTAATGGAGAGTATTTTAAACTTTCTCTAATAATGAGGGTCCTCTTTAGGATGGGCCCATTCATTGAGGGTATTCATGTCCTCAAAGACCTCATTCCTCCCCCTTTCTCCCCTCTGACTTTCTCAGTTCAGCAATTTAAGGTATTGCATCAGAAATTACATTTTTTCTAAGGATGAATGATTGTGAATTTAAAGAGAAACCATCATGGTGCAGATGTATTACAGGCGGCTATATCTCTCCATTCTTTAAACGCATAAAATGATTCCTTAGTGGCTAGACTCCAGAGTCTGGGGTTCAGATTGTGTGAAAAAGCCCAGACCATGTTTCTGACAACCTCTCTCCCTGAATCCCCACTGGGCTTCAGTCCTGCGAGGCCAGTTGCTCCTTCTTTAATTGCCTTGGCTGAAGCTCTGCTCAAGCAGTTTCCTCACCCCGAATTCCTTCACACCCCTCTCTTCTGTGAAGCTGTCCATATTTCCCCAACAAAACTCAACTGTCTTCCTCCTGCTCCAGCAGCAACTGGCTGGTATCATCCAGCACCATTTTAAGCTGTTCTGTCCGTATTTAACTAGGTTATAAATTGCTTGGGAGGAGAGCCTCAGGACCTTGCAAATGAGAGTCTACCAGAAGAATCAGTTAAACAATGTCCTGAGTGTGGTTACCTATCCCATGTCCTCATCTTGCTCTGCCTATTTCCCCCTTGGTTCCCACAGAATTTGTCCTTTTCTCTTTCTGTCTAGCCATGTGTGAAGTTCCCAGCTATGCAAAACAAAGTTTAGTGTCACCCTGAACCTTTGCCACACTTGGGCTCTTCACTTAATTTCTTCCTGGTCCCAGATTTTCGAAACAAACTGTCTGATTTTTGTCATCATTTCTTTGTTTCTCAACCCAGGTTTGGCTTCTGATTTGCTCTGTTTTGGACTCAGGAGACTTTGTGTTTCCACTGGCAGTTCCTGCACCATTGGTAATCTTTCTTATCACTGGTTAAAATGATTCTAACACTCAAACCCAATGTGTGTGTGTGTGTGTGTGTGTGTCTAGGAGTGGTGGTGGTTTCCCTGCCACGAGCAATTTTCCAACATTATTGCAAGTCCTACAATTCAACTCAATTCTGACACTATCTACCCAGAGATAGTATCAGATCCTACAGGTTAAGGATTTAGTCTCATAAGATAGCCCCTCTTCCTGACTCAGATGCCAGTTGTAAGTTCAGGCTGTCATCTGTGCTTCTGACTGATCTGCTATAGACTGGAGGTTCCAATGACTCCTTCCTTTCCTGTGATTAACTTGCTAGAGTGGCTCATCAGTTCAGTTCAGTTCAGTTCAGTCACTCAGTCATGTCTGACTCTTTGCAACCCCATGAACTGCAGCATGCCAGGCCTCCCTGTCCATCACCAACTCCTGGAGTCCACCCAAACCTATGTCCATTGAGTCGGTGATACCATCCAACTATCTCATCCTCTGTCGTCCCCTTTTCCTCTTGCCCACAGTCTTTCCCAGCATCAGGGTCTTTTCCAGTGAGTCAGCTCTCCGCATCAGGTGGCCAAAGTATTGGAGTTTCAGCTTTAACATCAGTCCTTCCAACGAACACCCAGGACTGATCTCACTGGAAAAACCATAGCCTTGACTAGACGGACCTTTGTTGACAAAGTGATGTCTCTGCTTTTTAATATGCTGCCTATAGAACTCATAAAAACACATTTTTGTGAGTTCTATAGCTCACTAGATCACTGTTTCGTTATAAAAAGTTGTAATTCAGAAACAGTCAGATGAAGAGATGCATGGAGCAAGGGATGAGGGACCGTGTGGAGTGTCCATGTGACTGAGTCTCTATGCTCACAACTGGGATGCTCCAAAGCCATCCTTTGGGGGTTTTATGGAGGATTCATTACATAAAGTTGATTGATTAAATTATTGGTGGTTGGTAATTGATTCAACTTCTAGTATCTCACCCCTCCCCAAAAGTCATGGGCTGGAACTTAAGTTCCATCTGTCAATTCTGCCAGGTTGTCCCCCCTGGCAACTGGCAATTAGCCACCCATCCTTAGGTGCTTTCCAGAAGTCATTGTGGTGATTGTGGTTCAGTCGCTAAATAGTGTCCACCTCTTTGTGACCCCTATGGACTGTAGCCTGCCAGGCTTCTCTGTCTATGGGATTTCCCAGGCAAGAATACTGGAGTGGGTTTCCATTTCCTTCTCCAGGGGATATGACCTGGGGAACAAACCCAGGACTCCTGCATTACAGGTGGTCTCCTGCATTGCAAGCAGATTGTTTGCCAACTGAGTCACCAGGGAAGCTGAAAAGTGATTACACTAACATAAATTCAGTAGTTGTGGAAAGGGACTTACATTAATAACAAGACACCTTTGTGGCTCTGAAGTGATTTTAGGAACTGAGGGAAGAGACCCAGTATTATAACAAAAGATACTCACATTGTTCTTGCTCTTATTGCTCAGGAAATCCCGCAGATTTTGGGAGCTGTGAATCAAGAGCAGTGGATGACTAAATATATATGAGAAATGTATTGTGATCTTCTGGATGACTGTTGTAAAGCACAGTGTCACATTGGTGAACAGTAAGCTGCTACCCTACTTGGTGGATATACCTGCTTTCTTTTTACATAGCTCCACAATTAATCAGAGTAATTCAAGTTGTTACAACTGGAGGAAGGGGTGCTACATGGGAAGAGGTTTGTTTCCTCATGCTCTAGGAAACCCACATAAATACTAATACATGAAGTGGGTAAAAGCTTTATCATATGCCTCAGTACTTGATGGGACTAATATCAACCACTATCCTCTCTTTGCTTTAGAATCTCTCTAATATTCTTAGTTTTTCTGTCCAGGTTAATTATATAATTCTGTTGAATTCCAAGAAACCTGTAGTTGGAGTTTTTATTGGAATGGCATTGTATTTAGAAATAAATATGTGCAAGATTGACATCTTTATGTACTGTGGACTGAATGTTTGTGTCCCTCCCAAATTTACTCATTGAACCCTTATCCCCAGTATGAAGATGGGACCTTTGGGAATGATTAAATCGTGAGGGTAGAACCCTCATGGATGGGCTTAGTGTTGATTTCAGATGCTAGCATCAGTAAGCAACCCCTTGCAGCAAGCAGCAGAGAGCAGTAGCAGGGAGCAAGATCTTAGTTCCCAGATCAGGAGTCCTAACCATTAGACCACAAAGGCCAGTTGGCTAGAGCCTGGGTCGATAGTCCATGCCTGTCTCGTCAAGAAAGAATTCAGGTGAGGAGGCAGAAGGTAATGAGAAAAGTAAAAATTTTATTGGAAAAATACATGTGAAAAGATGCACAGGGAAGCTCAGAGAAGAGTCATGCCTTTGGGAAGTTTAAATCCTTTATAAGGGGGGAGTTTTCCAGGTCTTTTTCTTCCTTCAGGCTAATCATCTTGTTTTGTCCCCCCAGCTAATTTGTCTCAGGACCCTCCCCTTACGTGTGCATGCACCCCTCAGCCAAAATGAACTGACTTGAAAGCATTTGGGAGGGGAAACTCATTATGGCCTGGCATTTCCTCTGACTTTTGTCTCCCAAGTAGCCTTTCTGGGCATGTGTAGTGTCTCCCTTGTCCCAAGAAGGAGGGGAGCAGAGAGCCTTTAATCCTTTACTCAAATAGGATTTTACCCCTCTTTGTTCTTGCCACGACTGTTGTTTTAAGATATTGACAAGAGACAAAATCTGGCTATTTACTCTGTTTCTATTGTTACTTCCATTTTGGAGAGCAAACAGAAGGCTGGTTGTAAGTGCCTTACCCAGAGCCCACCTATCCTTGTCCAGGAAATCCAAAGAGAAGGCTAGTTGTAAGTGTCCAGCCTGAAGCCCACTTTTTTCTGCCCCATAAAATGCAAACAGGAGGCCAGTTATAAATGTCTAAACTGGAGCCCATCTATCTCCTGTATCAGTGTCATTATGAGAAGAGACATGAGAGATGATTGCTGTCTCAGGCAAATGAGAACATAGCAAGAAGGCAGCTGTCTGCAAACCAGGAAGAGAGTCCTCACCAGGAACTGGATTGACAATACCAAGATCTTATTTTTCCCAGCCTCCAGAAAAGCAAAGTGAGGAAGTAGGAAACATGAGACAAGGAAGGGAGCAAAGTCAGGAAAAGTGGGCCGATTGCCATGGTAGGTGAGTGGAGCTTGATGCCACAGGGACCATCTGTGAAATAATGGGAATACACCTCAGATCATCCAGCTGCAAGAAGGGGAAGCTGAGGCATCGATCCACCAACTCACATCTCCCATTGTCTCATCCTTTGGTACATCCAAACGAAGACACAGTTAATGTACCTATTAAAAAGATAAGCACTGCATTCCCCTCAAACATTGCACAAATAGAATTCAAAGCATGATAAATACTGAGAAATGTTTGTGTTCTTTAAGCCACTCAGTCTGTGGTACTTTGTCATAGCAGCCTGAGCTAAGACATTGTTTGCATATCCAGGAAAATAACATGAATCAGCTTACTCAGATTGTTTTGTGTACCTCTCAATAGACTTGGAACAGATGCTGTTGAGACCTCGTCTTGCATTTTCTTGGCCCACTTGAGTTCACCTGTTGCAGGCTTCCAGAACACTGACACCTTCCCACCTCAAGGCCTGCATCTCTTGTCTCTGCCTCAGGTCTTTCTCTAGCTATGTCTCAACTTGCCCTGTCTCTGACAGGAGCACCCACAAAGCGTGGAGAGTCACGGCTCCTGGGGCAGTTCTCCATAATGGTCTTCATAGAACCGTTCAACATCAGCTTCTTCAGCATTACTGGTTGGGGCATAGACTTGGATTACTGTGATAATGTTTACCTTGGAAACAAAGAGAGGTCATTCTGTTGTTTTTGAGATTGTACCCCAAAACTGCATTTTGGACTCTTTTGTTGACTATTAGGGCTACTCCATTTCTTCTAAGGGATTCTTGCCCACAGTAAGTAGATACAATGGTCAACTGAGTTAAATTCACCCATTACAGTCCATTTTAGTTCACTGACCCCTAAAATAATTGATGTTCATTCTTGCCATCTTCTTTTTCACCATTTCCAATTTACTTTGATTCATGGACCTAAAATTCCAGGTTCCTAGGCAACATTGTTCTTTACAGCATCGGACTTTACTTCCATCACCAGTCACATCAACACCTGAGTGTTGTTTTAGCTTTGGTTATGGGCCTTAGAAAGCATCACTATGAACAAAGCTAGTGGAGGTGATGGAATTCCAGTTGAGCTAATCCAAATCCTGAAAGATGATGCTGTGAAAGTGCTGCACTCAATATGCCAGCACATTTGGAAAACTCAGCAGTGGCCACAGGACTGGAAAAGGTCAGTTTTCATTCCAATCCCAAAGAAAGGCAATGCCAAAAATGGACTGATGATCTAAATAAACATTCCTCAAAAGAAGATACACAGATGGCCACTAAAGATATGTAAAGATACTGAATATAACTAATTAATCAGTTCAGTTCAGTCGCTCAGTCATGGTCAACTCTTTGCAACCCCATGGACAGCAGCAAGCCAGGCTTCCCTGTCCATAACCAGCTCTTGGAGCTTGCACAACCTCATGTCTGTTGAGTCGGTGATGCCATATCCTCTTTCACTTTCATCAAGAGGCTCTTTAGTTCCTCTTCACTTTCTGCCATAAGAGTGGTGTCATCTGCATATCTGAGGTGATATTTCTCCCGGCAATCTTGATTCCAGCTTGTGCTTCCTCCAGCCCAGCATTTCTCATGATGTACTCTGCATATAAGTTAAATAAGCAGGGTGACAATATACAGCCTTGACGTACTCCTTTTCCTATTTGGAACCAGTCTGTTGTTCCATGTCCAGTTCTAACTGTTGCTTCCTGACCTGCATACAGATTTCTCAAGAGGCAGATCAGGTGGTCTGGTATTCCCATCTCTTTCAGAATTTTCCACAGTTTATTGTGATCCACACAGTCAAAGGCTTTGGCATAGTCAATAAAGCAGAAATAGATGTTTTTCTGGAACTCTTTTGCTTTTTCCATGATCCAGCGGATGTTGGTAATTTGATCTCTGGTTCCTCTGCCTTTTCTAAAACCAGCTTGAACATCAGGAAGTTCACAGTTCACATATTGCTGAAGCCTGGCTTGGAGAATTTTGAGCATTACTTTACTAGCGTGTGAGATGAGTGCAATTGTGCGGTAGTTTGAGCATTCTTTGGCATTTCCTTTCTTTGGGATTGGAATGAAAACTGACCTTTTCCAGTCCTGTGGCCACTGCTGAGTTTTCCCAATTTGCTGGCATATTGAGTGCAGCACTTTCACAGCATCATCTTTTAGAATTTGAAATAGCTCCACTGGAATTCCGTCACCTCCACTAGCTTTGTTGGTAGTGATGCTTCCTAAGGCCCACTTGACTTCACATTCCAGGATGTCTGGCTCTAGGTGGGTGATCACACCACCGTGATTATCTGGGTCATGAAGATCTTTTTTGTACAGTTCTTCTATGTATTGTTACCACCTCTTCTTAATATCTTCTGCTTCTGTTAGGCCCATACCATTTCTGTCCTTTATTGAGCCCATCTTTGCCTGAAATGTTCCCTTGGTATCTCTAATTTTCTTGAAGAGATCTCTAGTCTTTCCCATTCCATTGTTTTCCTGTGTTTCTTTGCATTGATCACTGAGGAAGGCTTTATTTCTCCTTGCTATTCTTCACTGGGCTGGAAGAAGCACAAGCTAGAATCAAGATTGCTGGGAGAAAAATCAGTAACCTCATATATGCAGATGATACCACCCTTATGGCAGAAAATGAAGAAGAACTAAAGAGCCTCTTGATGAAAGTGAAAGAGGAAAGTGAAAAGTTTGGCTTAAAGTTCAACATTCAGAAAACTTAGATCATGGCATCCGGTCCTATCACTTCATGGCAAATAGATGGGGAAACAATGAAAACAGTGAGAGACTTTATTTCTTTGGGCTCCAAAATCACTGCAGATGTGACTGCAGCCATGAAATTAAAAGACTCTTACTTCTTGGAAGGAAAGTTATGACCAACCTAGGCAGCATATTAAAAAGCAGAGACATCACTTTGTCAACAAAGGTCCGTCTAGTCAAGGCTATGGTTTTTCCAGTAGTCATGTATGGATGTGAGAGTTGGACTATAAAGAAAGCTGAGCACCAAAGAATTGATGCTTTTGCACTGTGGTGTTGGAGAAGACTCTTGAGAGTCCCTTGGACTACAAGCAGATCCAACCAGTCCATCCTGAAGGAAATCAGTTCTGGGTGTTCATTGGAAGGACTGATGTTGAAGCTGAAACTCCAATACTTTGGCTACCTTATGCGGAAGGGCTGACTCATTTGAAAAGACCCTGATGCTGGGAAAGATTGAGGGCAGGAGGAGAAGGGGACAACAGAGGATGAGATGGTTGGATGGCATCACTGACTCAGTGGACATGAGTTTGGGTAAACTCCGGGAGTTGGTGATGGACAGGGAAGTCTGGTGTGCTGTGGTTCATGGGGTTGCAGAGTCAGACATGACTGAGCGACTGAACTGAACTGAACTGAATAGTCCGTTTTTGATTGTGTTGTTTTGTTTTCTGTTGAGCTACATGTGCCCTTTGTATATGTTGGAAATTAATCTCTTATCAATCATTTGATTTACAAATATTTTCTAACATTCTCTGGTTTGTCTTTTCACTTTGTTTATGGCTTCCTTTGCTTTGCAAATGATTTTAAGTTTCATTTGGTCCCGTTTGCCTGTTTTTCTTATTTTTATTTCTCCAGGATACATATCTAAATATAGATATTGCTGCAATTTATGTTCTACCTGTGTTTTACTCTAAGATTTTTCAAGTATCTAGCCTTATACTTAGGTATTTGACCCATTTTGACTTTATTTTTATACATGATGTTAGAGAATATTCTAATTTTTTCTTTTGCATATAGTTGTCAATTTGTTCCAGCACAACTTATTGCAAATAGTGTCTTTTCTTCATTGTATATTCTTGCCTTCTTTGTCATAGGTTAATTGGCCGTAAGAATGTGGGTTTATTTATGGGGTCTCATCCTGTGTCATTGATCTATATGTCTGTTTTTGTGCCAGTATCATATAGTTTTGATGACTCTTCTTTTGTAGCATAATTTGACGTCAGGAAGCTTGATTCCTTCAGCTCCTTTTTTTCTCTCACAAGATTGGTGTGGCTCTTTGGGTTCTTTTGTGTTTCAATACAAAGTGTAAAAAATATTTTGTTCTAATTGTGGGATAAATGTCACTGGTGATTTGACAGGGATGGCATTGAATCTGTAGATTGCTTTGGGTAGTACAGTCATTTTAACAGCATTGATTCTTCCAACTCAAAAACTTGTTATATTTCTCCATCTGTATCATCTTTGATTTCTTTTATCAGTATCTTATCATTTTCTGAGTATAGGTCTTTTGCCTCATTAGGTAAGTTTATTCCTAGGTGTTTTGTTCTTTTTGATATGATGGTAAGTGGAATTGTTACCTTAATTTTTTATGGATCTTTTACTTTTCATGTATCAGAATACAAGAGAAATCTGTGTATTAATTCCATATCCTGAAACCTCACTGAATTCATTGATTAGCTGTTTTAGTTTTCTGGAATTGTCTTTAGTATTTTGTATGTATAGTATTTGTCTTCCCAGGTGGCGCTAGTGGTAAAGAACCTGCCTGCCAATGCAGGAGATGTAAGAGAGGCGAGTTCAGTCCCTAGGTCATGACCATCCCTTGCAGAAGGTTTCAGCAGCCCACTCCAGTGTTCTTGCTTGGAGAATCCCATGAACAGGGGAGACTGTTGGGATACAGTCCATAGGATCAAAAAGAGTCAAACATAACTGAAGTGACCTAGTACACACACATGTATAGTATCATGTCATCTACAAACAGTGATTGTTTTACTTACTCTTTTTTTTAATTTTTTTATCTTTAAACTTTACAAATTGTATTAGTTTTGCCAAATATCAAAATGAATCTGCCACAGGTATACATGTGTTCCCCATCCTGAACCCTCCTCCCTCCTCCCTCCCCATACCATCCCTCTGGGTCGTCCCAGTGCACTAGCCCCAAGCATCCAGTATCGTGCATCGAACCTGGACTGGCAACTCGTTTCATACATGATATTATACATGTTTCAATGCCATTCTCCCAAATCTTCCCACCCTCTCCCTCTGCAACAGAGTCCATACTTACTCTTTTTTAATTTGCATTCTTTTTGTTAATTTTTTTCTCTGATTCCCATGACTAGAATTTCCCAAACTATGCTAAATAAAAATGGTGAGAATGAACATCATTGTCTTTTTCCTGATCTCAGAGGAAATGCCTTTTAATTTTCAGCATTGAGAATGATTTTTGCTGTGAGTTTGTTGTATATGATCCTTGTCATATTTAGGTAGGTTCCCCATATGTCCTTTTATTGGTTTTTTTTTTTTAATCATAAGTGAGGATTGAATTTTTTAAAACCTTTTTTTCTATCTCACCTATTGAGATAATCAGGTTGCTTTCATTTTTCAAATTTGCTAATGATTGATTTGTAGATATTAAAAAATCCTTGCATCCCTAAGATAAATCCCACTTCACCATGGTGTCTGGTGTTTTTAATGTATTGTTGGATTTGGTTTGCAAGTATTTTGTGGTGGTTTCTGTGTATATGTTCATCAGTGTTGCTGCTGCTAAGTCACTTCAGTCGTGTCCGACTTGTGCGACCCCACAGACAGCAGCCCACCAGGGTCCCCCGTCCCTGGGATTCTCCAGGCAAAAACACTGGAGTGGGTTGCCGTTTCCTTCTCCAATGCAGGAAAGTGAAAAATGAAAGTGAAGTCGCTCAGTCGTGTCTGACTCTTAGCGACCCCATGGACTACAGCCTACCAGGCTCCTCCATCCACGGGATTTTCCAGGCAAGAGTACTGGAGTGGGGTGCCATTGCCTTCTCTGTCATCAGTGTTACTGGACTGTAATTTTATTTGTTTTTGTGGCATATTTCTGATTTTAATATCAAGGTGATGGTGGCATTTAGATTGTGTTTGGAAGTGTTTCTCTCACTGTAATTTTTTGGAATAGTTTCAGAAATATAGGTGCTAACTGTTTGTTAAATTGATAGAATTCACCTGTGAAGCCATCTTGTCCTGGACTTTTATTTTTGGGGGAGTGTTAAAATTACTGATTAATTTCATTACTGGTAATTGGTCTGTTCATATTTTCTATTTCTGACTGGTTTAGTCTTTGGAGATTGTGTATTTCTAAGAATTTGTCCATTTCTTCTAGGGTTTTCATTTGATTGGGGTATAGTCCACTGGTTTCTGTCATATCTGTTGTACCTTCTCCTTTTTCAATTCTGATTTTATTCATTTGGTTCTTTTCCATCTCTTTTTTTTTTCTTGATGAGTCTGGCTTAAAGTTTATCAATTTTGTTTACCCTTTGAAAGAACTGGCTTATAGCCTTTAATTTCAAGGGCTTTAAGAAAAATAAGTTTAGTGCTTTAGTGCACAGAAGGTATTTTTTAATTGTGAGATAACATTTGCTAGATGATTTTAATGTTTATATCTTTCTTCTCATTGTAGCCCTTTGTTCTCCATTTTTATATGTTAAACTTATAGAAATTGACATCTGTATTTGACAATACACAATCCTCTATAAACTTCATCAGATTTACCATTTCCTTTATATCGATATTTTCCCTAACTATTCCTTTAATGTATATCAACAATATTTAGCATGTCCCTCTGTGATGCACGTATGTTGCTTCCCATCATGCCTACTGCAGTATCAGGCACCTAGTAAGTGCTTTGATGACTGAACAGTTTGTGCATTTGGCTGGATTCACATATTATTGACTTATACACAAGGAAGAAATATAATAGGAAATGCTGAGGTAAAGTTTTGAACTTTTCTGTGGTTACCATAGATACAAAGTTGAGGTGATCATAAGAAAATAATTGATGGACATTTCTTTGAATTAAAAGTAGTCTACAAAAAAAAAGATCAGTCTCTCAGTCAAGTCCGACTCTTTGTGACCCCATGAATCACAGCACGCCAGGCCTCCCTGTCCATCACCAACTCCCGGAGTTCACTCAGACTCACATCCATCGAGTCAGTGATGCCATCCAGCCATCTCATCCTCTGTCGTCCCCTTCTCCTCCTGCCCCCAATCCCTCCCAGCATCAGAGTCTTTTCCAATGAGTCAACTCTTCACATGAGGTGGCCAAAGTACTGGAGTTTCAGCTTTAGCATCATTCCTTCCAAAGAAATCCCAGGGCTGATGTCCTTCAGAATGGACTGGTTGGATCTCCTTGTAGTCCAAGGGACTCTCAAGAGTCTTCTCCAACACCACAGTTCAAAAGCATCAATTCTTCAGCGCTCAGCCTTCTTCACAGTCCAACTCTCAAATCCATACATGACCACAGGAAAACCATAGCCTTGACTAGACGAACCTTTGTTGGCAAAGTAATGTCTCTGCTTTTCAGTATGCTATCTAGGTTGGTCATAACTTTCCATCCAAGGAGCAAGCGTCTTTTAACTTCATGGCTGCAGTCACCATCTGTAGTGATTTTTGAGCCCAGAAAAATAAAGTCTGACACTGTTTCCACTGTTTCCCCATCTATTTCCCATGAAGTGGTGGGACCGGATGCCATGATCTTCGTTTTCTGAATGTTGAGCTTTAAGCCAACTTGTTTACTCTCCACTTTCACTTTCCTCAAGAGGCTTTTTAGTTCCTCTTCACTTTCTGCCATAAGGGTGGTGTCATCTGCATATCTGAGGTTATTGATATTTCTCCTGGCAATCTTGATTCCAGCTTGTGTTTCTTCCAGTCCAGCGTTTCTCATGATGTACTCTGCATATAAGTTAAATAAGCAGGGTGACAATATACAGCCTTGATTAACTCCTTTTCCTATTTGGAACCAGTCTGTTGTTCCATGTCCAGTTCTAACTGTTGCTTCCTGACCTGCATATAAATTTCTCAAGAGGCAGATCAGGTGGTCTGGTATTCCCATCTCTTTCAGAATTTTCCACAGTTTATTGTGATCCACACAGTCAAAGGCCTTGGCATAGTCAATAAAGTAGAAATAGATGCTTTTCTGGAACTCTTTTGCTTTTTCCATGATCCAGCAGATGTTGGCAATTTGATCTCTGGTTCCTCTGCCTTTTCTAAAACCAGCTTGAACATCAGGAAGTTCACGGTTCACATATTGCTGAACCTGGCTTGGAGAATTTTGAGCATTACTTACTAGCGTGTGAGATGAGTGCAATTGTGTGGTAGTTTGAGCATTCTTTGGCATTGCCTTTCTTTGAGATTGGAATGAAAACTGACCTTTTCCAGTCCTGTGGGACTGCTGAGTTTTCCCAATTTGCTGGCATATTGAGTGCAGCACTTTCACAGCATCATCTTTCAGGATTTGGAATAGCTCAACTGGAATTCCATCACCTCAACTAGCTTTGTTCATAGTGATGCTTTCTAAGGCCCACTTGACTTCACATTCCAGGATGTCTGGCTCTAGGTGAGTGATCACACCATCATGATTATCTGGGTCGTGAAGATCTTTTTTGTACAGTTCTTCTGTGTATTCTTGCCATCTCAAAAAAAAAAAAAAGTAGTCTACAGTAAAAAGTTATGACCAACCTAGATACCATATTGAAAAGTAGAGACATTACTTTGCCGACAAAGATCCGTCTAGTCAAGGCTATGGTTTTTCCAGTGGTCATGTATGGATGTGAGAGTTGGACTGTGAAGAAAGCTGAACTCCGAAGAATTGATGCTTTTGAACTGTGGTGTTGGAGAAGACTCTTGAGAGTCCCTTGGACTACAAGGAGATCCAACCAGTCCATTCTGAAGGACATCAGCCCTGGGATTTCTTTGGAAGGAATGATGCTAAAGCTGAAACTCCAATACTTTGGCCACCTCATGAGAAGAGTTGACTGATTGGAAAAGACTCTGATGCTGGGAGGGATTGGGGGCAGGAGGAGAAGGGGATGATAAAGAATGAGATGGCTGGATGGCATCACTGACTCAATGGACGTGAGTCTGGGTGAACTCCGGCAGTTGGTGATAGACAGGGAGGCCTGGCGTGCTGCGATTCATGGGGTCGCAAAGAGTCGGACACGACTGAGCGACTGAACTGAACTGAACTGAACAGTAAAATTATTATGTCAGTTTGTGAAAATTATTACAAAATCATGAATATCCTTTATATATAAAGAAATATTTTGAATCTTTTAGAAACAAAAGGAACTCTTCTACATCTGTTAAATGTATCAATGAATAAACAGACAAATTACACTTAGAATCTAGCTGAGGGGAATAAATAGAATGCATTAAAAAGAAAGTAATTCTAAGAGCTTCCTGTCCCTTCATGGATCACAGCACTGTCGTGGCCATGGGTCTCGCATAACTCAATTAAGCTATTAGCCATGCCATGCAGGGCCACCAAAAATGGACAGGTCATTTGAAGTATTCTGGCAAAACATGGTCCACTGAAGGAGGAAATGGGAATTTCCTCCAGTATTCTTGCTGCCAAAACCCCATAAATGTTATGAAAAGGCAAAAATAGATGACACTGGAAGATGAGCCCCTCAGGTCAGAAAGTGTCGAATAAGCTACTGATAAAGAGCAGAGGGTAATTACTAATAGCTTCAGAAAGAATGCAACAGCTGGACCAAAGCATAACAACATTAAAAATGCAGTCATTAAATTTAAAAAAAAGATGTTCCTTGGGAAGAAAGCTATGACAAACCTAGACAGCATATTAAAAAGCAAAGACATCACTTTGCCAACAAAGGTCTGTATAGTCAAAACTATAGTTTTTCTTGGAGAAATATCAGTATCCTCCTATTGAAAGGTTGTTGCTGAGCAATGAAAGACACCAGAGTTCTTGGCCTCCAGAGGAAAAGAAAAGGGGGCAGGAAGAGTGCCCCCCTGCTAGTCTTCAGCAGTAAGTTATATACATATCAGCAGGCTACTAATTAGAGAAAGGAAATGTATCAAAATTCAGAGAGTGGCTGCAGACCACTCAGCCACAACATGCATTTTGAGATAACATTGGCACAAGGTGAATCTTCCTGGGCCATAAGACGATTGGCATGAAGAAAGGCAGGTTTCCAATCAAATACACAGTCTCATTAACATAGATTAAGAGAACAACTGTATGAGTAAAACATACTGGTTTGTTGAGTCATTATCGGTTCTGAGTCTTAGGTGAAACTGACTTGAAGAAACATGGAGTCTAGGGGTTAAATACATAGTTCATTAACATAGCTTAAGAAAAACATTTCCATAAGAAAAATGCATTGGTTGGCTCAAGATTTGAGAAAAGTTAAGTTCAGGTGGAACCAGGTGTCATGGCAACACAGAATTTTAAAAGAAAGCATCTTTTAATTTTGTATAGAGAAGGGAAAAGAAATCTGACACTTGTAGTTTGTTTCCTCCTGCCACTTGAGAGAGAGATGAAAAATGTCTGACATTTGCAGCCTATGACTCTTGAGAGTCCTGTGGACTGCAAGGAGATCCAACCAGTCCATTCTAAAGGAGATCGGTCCTGGGTGTTCATTGGAAGGACTGATGCTGAAGCTGAAACTCCAATACTTTGGCCACCTCACGTGAAGGGTTGACTCATTGGAAAAGACTCTAATGCTGGGAGGGATTGGGGGCAGGAGGAGAAGGGGACGACAGAGGATGAGATGGCTGGATGGCATCACCGACTCAAAGAACATGAGTTTGAGTGAACTCCGGGAGTTGGTGGTGGACAGGGAGGCCTGGCATGCTGCAATTCATGGGGTCGCAAAGAGTCAGACACGACTGAGTGACTGAACTGAACTGAACTGAGCCTTCCTGCCTGTTACCGTCTTATTTCTCCCTTTTCTTTTAGGAGAATTATGTTTCCTAGGGAAAGGGGCATTGTTCTCATTCTGTAACTGCTTCCAAGCTGATAAGGGGCATCGTCCCTAAATTGGTGAGGCAACATACTCTCCTAACCCTCATATTGAGGGTCTCTGATCCAGGGGCCCCAAGTAGGTAGTTGGAGGAAGCTGCCACAGTGGCAGGAGTTTGAGCAACCATTTGTCACTTAAAATCCTTCATGCAGCTAGAAACAAATCCAGCCACACTCTTACAGATGCAGGGAGCAAACAGCAAAAACAGAACAATCAGCAAAGTTAAAAGTCTCATAGTGCCCATAGTTAAGGTACAAAGTGTTGCACCAGTCCATCTTAGGATTGTTAGATGTTATCATATTAAGAAGAGGCATCACATATTATTGTCTTTGTAGAAAGATTTGCAGACTTGGAGAAAGTCCTTTCCTTCAAGTGGAGATGCCCACCACGGAAGCCTTCCACTGATGAAGAAGGGAGTGCTCCACAGACCCAGTAATTAGACTGAATGTGAAATGCAGCATAGGAGTGATCCCAGGACAGGAGAGCATTGTCTTGAGGGTCAAACGGCAGACACTGGATTTTTGGAGTCAGCAGAAGCAAGCTCACATAGATTATCAGGCTGATCTGAAAAGTACAAAGTAAGAGTGTAGAGAATAAAGACATAAAGTGACATCATTTAGTTCTGATCAGGATGCCAACTCTTAAGTGTGGTGTAAAATGATCAATATCCGGCACTTTGACAGCTATGGGAAAAGATAGAATAACCTGGTAAAGGCCTTCCCAGAGGGGCTCCAGGGATTGCCCCCGAAATCCCAATATTTTTATCAGGACCTCAGTTCCTGGCTCAGACAGTGTCTTTCTTGACTTAGAGTCTGGGTCATGAGTCACATCAGAGTTCCTTTAATGCCTGTTGAAAAGCTGAGTGCTGAGTTACATAGTTAGATAATTCCAAGGCTTCAAGGTCTATAACAATGTCTGTGGGTAAGAAGGGTCTTCCATAAATGCACTCAAAGGGGGACAGTCCCTCATTTTGGGGGGCAATTTGAGCCCTCATTAAAGCTATGTGTAGAACTTTACACCAATTGTCATGCCTCTCTTGAGTTAATTTGCACAGATGTCTCTTAATAATGTCATTAGCTTTTTCAACCTTTCCTGAGGATCGGGGTCTCCAGGAGCCGTGTAAGTGGTAGTCTATTCCTAGAGCTTTTGACCTCCCCTGAGTCACAGTGGCTTTAAAGGCAAAGCCATTGTCACTCTGAAGGCTCCATGGCAGCCCAAGCCTGGGAGTAATTTCATGGATTAAAATTCTTATAACCTGCTTAGGCTGTTCACTATGACAGGGAAAAGCCTCAATCTGTCCAGTAAATTTATCCACCCAAACTTGTAATCAAGAATATCCATTTGCCTTTGGCATATGAGTAAAATCAATTTGCCAGTCCTCTCCAGGATATTTTCCACTTCATTGTAACCCAGATTTTGCTAACTTTTCAGTCTTTGGGTTATTTTTCTGACAAATCTCACAGTTTTTTATAATGTTCTCTAAAGTTTCCATTACATTTTTCCTTCAAAGAAATGAGAAGCCATCTGGTAAGTGCTCTCAACACCTAAATGAAAACTCTGGTGTAAACTCTTAAGAATTTTCCATTGAGAATTTTCAGTAATTATTCATCATCCATCCTTGGACTATAAGCATCCTTTATCGATAATGTTTGCTCCTACTTTCTCATATCTTTCTAATTCTTCCTCATTGTAATGTTTTTCCTATTCCACAGGACCTGTCTAGTTCAAAGGCATCTGCAATGAAGGGGTTTCTTAAACGGCCGGTTTTCTGGCTTGACAGTCAGCCAGCTGATTACCCTCAGCTACTTATTCCCATCCCTACTGTGTCCTTTGCAGTGCACAACAGCTACTTCTGTAGGACAATTTATAGCAGTTAAAAGTCCCTCAATCTTTTGAAATGCTTAATAGGTTCTCCTGTTGCCGTTTTAAACTGTCTTTCTTTCCGTATCACAGCATGACCATGTAAAGTCAAATAAGCATACTTAGAATCACTGTAGATATTGACTTGCTGCCCTTTGATTAACTCTAGAGCTCAGGTCAGAGTCACAAGCTCCACTACCTGAGCACTCATTCCCTGGGGGAGAGACTTTGCTTTTAAAATCTGTCCAGTCGCATTATAGTGTAACCTGCTTTAAGTTTCCCATCCCGAACAAAAGAACTGCCATCTGTAAATATTTCCATATCAGGATTGTCTAATGGGGTATCCATCAGGTCTTCCCGAGCTGAATAGTTTAAAGTTAGAAATTGGGAACAATTGCTATCAGGTGTTTCATTTTCCTTGTCAGGAAGGAAAGTGGCAGGATTTAAGTTTTTCAGGTATCCTATATATAGCTGGTGAGGCCCTCGGGGTTGTGTCAAAACTCCCAAGACCATACCTTTTCTTTCAGTGACAAACAAATTAAATTCTGACCCTGTGGCCAAGCTCAAAGCAGGAGCTGGCAGGAGAGCAATCTGAAGAGCTTTAAAAGCCTTTTGAGTATCTAGAGACTGAACCAGTTTGTCAGTTTGGGCTTGTTGAGTTTCAGTTGTAAGTTCATATACAGGCCAGGCAAGTTCCCCATAACCCAGAATCCAAATGAGGCAGTAGCCTATGATTCCCCCAAATCCTCTCAATTGTCTGAAAGTCATAGGTAGGGGATGACATAGTATAGGTTTAACTCTAGAAAGCATGCTGAAAAATATTTCTCTTGTTCAGTAATTTTATACAATAGAGTATAGGATTAGGCACCATGGGGTGTAAAGGATGTACAGCCTCATTTATTATTTGTAAATCTTGAACTAGTCTCCACTTATAATTTGACTTCTTTATACCCCAAATAGGAGTGTTGCATGGACTGTTATAGGGAATTAATAGCCCCTGCTCCTTTAAAATCTCGATGATGGGTTTTAACCCTTTTTTAACCTCGGGTTTCAGTGGATACTGCTTTTGATGGGGAAGTATGAGTGGGTTTTTGAGCTTCACAACTACAGGAATAGCATTTTGTGTTCGACCCACAGATTTTCCATCAGCTCACACTTTAGGATTTACATTTTGTTCAATTAAAGGGAGAGAAAGGAGGGGCTCCATATTCATGAAACAGAGGCATGGACCTTGCTCAGTATATCCCTCCCCAAAAGGGGTGAGGGAGACTCTGGCACAATCTGGCACTCTGTAAAAACAGAGTCCCAGTTGCAGCTTAGAGGATGACCAAAATATTAATGTTTGGCTTGTCCAGACAGTCCCATTATAGAAGCGGATTGGGGAGAAAGTGGACCAGGGGCTTCAGTAAGCACAGAGTAACTTGCCCTGGTGTCCACAAGGAAATTGACAGATTGGCCACCCACAGTTACTAATACCTGGGGTTCCTCAGCTGTAATTAGGGTGGGAGTTTGTGTGGGGACCCCTGGGCACATTCAGTCCTGGTTGTCTTGAGAATCCCACCACTGGGACCTACGCCTCTGGGGGCAGTCTCTCCTCCAGTGTGGCCCCTTACAGACAAACATGGAGCTGGGGACCCCTTAGATGCCTGAGGGCAATCCTGCTTGAGGCGCTCCTCCTTTCCACAGAAATAGCAAGCCCATCCCTTCACCGGGTCTCTCCTGGAATTTTTCTCAGGCTGTTTAAGAACAGTCCTGACAGCCATTACAAGGGCTTCAGCCAGTACCTTGGTTTTTCTCTGCCTTTCTTTCTTCCCTCATACTCCCTGCCATAATAGACTGACTGAGCCAGTTGCAACAGATTATCTAAAGACTGATTTGGTCCATACATGTGTTTTAGTGGATATCTGGAGCTGACTAGGATCAATCTCAGTGAATCTGCAAAGGGCTTCCCTCAGTCTATCTAGGAATTTACCAGAAGCTTCCTTCTCTTCCTGTTCTATGTTTGCCAAATTAGCATCATTTAAAGTCTTAGCATGAGCTTGTCTGAGTCCTTCAAGAACACATCTGACAAAATGACTCTTATCCCATCATCCTTTAGCCTTTTAGTCCCGATCTGGTTCTATAGTTGGGACTGCCTGATCCCCAGTGGGGAGGGCAGCTATCTCATCCTCCCTCTTCCCTAATGATTCCTTGCCAAGCCATTCATCTCCATAGGCAACAGCTTTCCAAACTCAAGTTGTTGATGCAGGAGTTAGCGCCTGTCCCAGGATATACATCACATCCTCCCAAATAAGGTCATATAGCAGAATAGGGAGCTGAAAATTTCATACCCTAATATATACCCTTAGGACATAAATCTGACATGTCTCACAGAGAGAAAAAGGGCAACACATATGCTACTTCTACCCATTTCCTTGTTATCTACAGAACCAGTTTAATTGTAAAACAATATTATAATTAAGAGACCCTCCAACCAGCCACCATTCGCTATCCTCCAATGGATACTGTGGCCATGTAGTATCACATAGGAAGATCAGGCATGTCTTCATTAGGCTCTGGGGATCAAATCTATCCCAGTTTTTCAGAGGAGTGAGGCTGGAATGGTTAGCTCCCATCTCTAAGAGCAAAACACTGACCAGCACTGTCTTTCTACTGGAGGCGTCCCTCCCTGCTCTAGATGGGGGTGGAGACAGGTCTTCCACCTAAGCTTCCTTCCCTGGCTGGAGTTAACCTGTCTCTTACCACAGGTATTCCACTACTGCCCCTCCCCATTCTACCACTGGGGTGGGGTGGAGATGCATCAGGGGTAGATCTGATGGCATCCCAGACTAATACCCAGTTCCTCACCATTAAAACTTTTGCTTGCCTCTGATGCCACCCGAGGTGCAATCAGAGTAACCTTCCAGAATGCCTCCCAAGCTAAGACCACTAAGGGAAATATTTGTCTCCTGAGTGCCTATGCACAACCCTGAGTACATTCCTGACCACAATAAGACCAGCAAATCATAAAGGGCCAAACATAAAACCAAGATGTTCCTTCTGAGTCTTACCACACCAATATAAGTGATAGCAAAAGAGATGGTGAAGGGCTGGCCACTGAGGAAAAAGTGATTTTTGTCCTCAAGTTATTATGGCCAGTCCTTCCAGTTCATTCCCACAGATTCCACAGGAAGAATATCTAAGGAGTTGAGACAGAAGCAACTGGAGATCCTCCTCTGGTCCACTAAGAGCTAGTGTTACCAAAGGAAGAAGACTGCTGTATTTCCTGAGTAATCTTTAACCTGAGAGATGTTCTTGGAATTAGAACTCCATCTAGCTTCCAAACTATTGACTCCTAGTGAGGCTAGGCAATTTGTGAATACAAAAAAAAACACAAAGTTTGGAACCTAAGTGACAATACACAGTAACAGCATAGATAACAAGTCCCTTGAAAGTCTATGATCCCACTGATTAGGTTAGTAGTTCTAATTCCCAGGAAGTTATGAAATGGTCAAAGAGACCAGAAAGTTTGGCCAAAAAAGGAGAGTTCCACCCACACATTTTATCCACCTTGGTCTGTTTCCCTGGAGGAGACATTGGGTGCCTCTTGACATTAGCAGGTCAGTATAATCCCCCAACAGGGTTCCTGCCATAAGTGGTATGAGGTCACCACAGAACCAAAGATTTGGACCCAGATCTTGCTTCACACATGTGTGCATCTTTCAATCACACACACAAGCACACCATAGAGTTAGTAAAGTACAGCAGAAAATGTGTTTGCCAGGAGAACAAAGAACTAGAGCTCCAAGTGTCCTTACCTTGTCCTGAAGAATCCCAGATGAGCTCCCAAGGTGAAAGGTTGTTGCTGAGCCATGAAAGATGATGGGATTCTTGGCCTTTGGAGGAGAAGAATTCAATCTGGGGCCAGTGATGAGACTTGATCACTCCAAGCTTTTGTGTAATAAAGTTTTATTAAAGTATAAAAGAGAGAGATTAAGCTTCTGACATAGACATTAGAAGGGGCAGAAAGAGTGCCCCCCCTGCTAGACTTTAATGGTAACTTATACACCTATCAGAAGGGTACTAATTAAAGAAAGGAAATGTCTCAAAACTCAGAGAGTGGCACCAGGGCCCCTCACCCACAACATGCATTTTGAGGTAACATTGGAACAAGGTGAGTCATCCCAGGCCATAAAATGATTGACATGAATTTTGAAGAAGGCAGGTTTCCAAGCAAATACATAGTCTCATTAACATAGATTAGGAGAACAATTGTATGAGAAAAACATACTGGTTTGTTGAGCCATTATCAGTTCTGAGTCTTAGGCAGAACCTAAGTGAAGAAACACAGAGTCTAGGCTAAATACATAGTTCATTAACATAGCTTAAGAGAAACATTTCTAAATGGAAGGGGGCTTCCGTGCGGGGATGGCTCTGCACTGTCTCTTTGTTTGTCTCAGGCTCCTCTGAGAAGGAGACACCCCTTCATGCAGGTAATGAACAAAATGACGTCAGATGGCCTCTGCTGGGCAGCTGCCACAGAAAGCGGGGACAGATCAAAGCAGAAGAGGACCAACATCTGCTGCAACCAAGGCATGGAAGAGTTTCCACTGGGTCAGAGATCTCCACTGTGTTCTTGTGCACTGGCTTTTGGAATTCAAGTAAAGTCCCTTTCATTTCGAGTGAAATTCCTCTTGGTAGTTTGGACCTAGGCTGGTCTTTGGAGAGAAATCAATCCCTAAGCGTTTGGAGTGGGAGCACTAACTCCAAGACCCTAGACAACCAGAGAACTAATCCTAGAGAGTATCAAATAGTGTGAACTCACACAAAGGAAACCACTTGAATACAAGCCCTGGCATCACCAGACCACCAGTAGCACCCTGTGCAGGACTCCTCATCTAAACAACAAACAAAACAAAAATACAAACCCAATCACTCAGCCTTGCCCATCAGAGGGAAAACAAACAAAAACTCAGCATAAGTCTCAGCCTATACAAAGCTTACACAAACCACTGGATGAACATTAGCTTTCTAAGGACAGGGACGTTTGTTTATGTTTACTTAGGATTCTGAGCCTAATGGCAGAAGCAGCACTTGTCGTCACTGCAGGGTGGTTGCAATCTTAAGCCTGAAAGAAATGCACATGGGTTCATTTGCCTCTTCCTTAGGACCACAGTTCTGCTTAAGTATCTGTGTTTTCTGAAGGCAAGGTGCTTGCTTACTAATGTTAACAAGTCACCAGACAGTGTAATTCTGCCCACTCAGGGTAAAAAAAGGGTGTGGCAGAAGCACTCACAGAACACACTTCCCTGAACTCTTCTAAGGAAATGATACAGTGTGTCTGTCCTAGGAGTGTCTTTGCACAGCTCTGAAGCTGTGGGGAAACAACTCTCTGAACCTAGAACTTGTGGGCTGAAATGAAAGCAGCATTTGCACCTAGCGAACCTGAAATACTTGCAATCTCCAGCCTGATAGAAAAGCACACGGGGACATTTTTTGCTTCATCAGGACCACAAGGCTCCTCAAGTACTTGTGTTTTCTAAAGAAACATGCTGCTTACCACTTCTTGATGGGAAGTCCTCTGACAGTACAGTTTTAGCTGATCAGTGCAAAAACAGATATGAAAGTCAACATTCAAGGATAGCACATTGTGTCCTAGGATGCATTTACACAACTTTGAAACTGCAGGGAGACATCTTTTTGTGCACCTGGAGTTGGGGTCTGATGTCCCAAAGAAGTAATTTCCCCATGGGAAACCTGCGTAGTTGCAGCATCCCACCTGCCCAAAAAGGACAACAGGCTCAGTCTATCTTCCATTCCAGAAATCTTTGGCTAAGTAGTTGAATTTTCAATGAATCTGGCTGGCTTCCCTGATGGCTCAGAGGAAAAAGCATCTGCCTGCAACCTGGGAGACCCAGGTTTGATCCCCGAGTCGGGAAGATCCCCTGGAGTAGGAAATGGAAAGCCACTTCAGTACTCTTGCCAGGAAAATTCCGTGGATGGAGGAGCCGGTAAGCTACAGTCCATGGGATTGCAAAGAGTTGCACACGACTGAGCAACGTTAATTCTCATGAAGCAGGCTGCTTGCCACTTCTGGCTGTGAAGTCACCTGACAGGACTTTTCACCTCATCATGGTAAAGACAGGCCTAACCATCCACATTCACAGAGCACTCTCCACTGCTGTCTTTGCTCCACAAATGGTAGAGTGTGTACACTAGGAGTGTCTTTACACAGCTGTAAATGTGCAGGGAAATGTGTTATCTTGAAGCCGCAAATCCAGATAATACGGCAAAATCAGTATATTCCTCCTGTGAAAGCTGGATAATTGCAGCTTCCAACCAGACAGGAAGAAACGCACTGGCTCATTTGTCTGGGCATTAAAACAACAGCATTGGTTCATTACTTAATTCTTCCAAAAGGAACATGCAACTTGCCACTTCTTACTGGGAAGCCATCACCCAGTCCAGTTTCACCAAATTAGGCTGCTGACAACAGGTATGGCAGTCAACACTCCCAGAACATTCCCTTCTGAACTCTTTACTCATGAAATGATGCAGTCTGTCCTTGAGTTCTCTTACACAGCTTTCTAATGACAGGGACATTTGTTTATGTTCACATGGGGTTTGGAGCCTAATGGCAGAAGTAGCACTTCCGTGACTGCAGGGTGGGTGCAGTCTTAAGCCTGAAGGAAAACCACATGGGTTCATTTGCCTTTTCCTTACAATGGCAACTTTGCTAAAGTGTCTGCGTTTTCTGAAAACACAGGCACTTGCTTATTAATGCCTCAAATCACCCGACAGTGTAATTCTGCCCACTCAGGGTAACAACAGGTATGGCAGAAGCACTCACAGAACACTCTTCCCTGGTCTCTTTTCTAAGAGAATGATACAGTGTGTTCTAGGGGTATCTTTGCCCAGCTCTGAAGCTGTGGGGAAATGTTTCTCTGAACCTAGAACTCAGGGTCTGAAATGAAAGCAGCATTTGCGCCTAATGAACCTGGAATACTTGCAATCTCCAGCCTGATGGAAAAACACACAGGAGCAGTTTTCCCTGCTCTAGGACCGCAAGTCTCATCAAGTACTTGTGTTTTCTGAGAGATACACACTGCTTGCCACTTCTTGATGGGAAGTCCTCTGATAGTACAGTTTTAGCTGATCAGTGCAAAAACATATAAAAGTCACCATTCACGGAGAGCACACTGTGTCCTAGGAATGCATTTACACAGCCTTGAAACTGCAGGGAGACATCTTCTTGTGCACCTGGAATTGGGGTCTGATGCCCCAGAGCAGTCGTTTCCCCATGGGAACCCTGTGCAGTTGCAGCATCCCTCCTGATGTAATTTCGAGAGTCACAGCCAGTTTATTTCCCTGCCCTTTCTGAGCCTTGTGAACACATGCCTAGGTCATACTGTGACATCCCTGAGGAAACAGTCTGTGCGAGAGTATCTGAGAGTGCTGGGTGCCATACCACTGTTACCTAGATTAGCTGATATCCCAAAGGAAAGGACCTTGACGCAAGGAGTTGCAAGCCCCCTGCTTGCTTCAGAAATCCCAATTTTTGACCAAAGCTATTGGTGTCAAAAGTAGGGGAAAAAACTTATGGATTTTCAGGCAGTTGCTAGGCTGCACCATTTCAGGGCCATAAGAGAGAAAACGCTAATTTTGCCAGCAAGGTTCAGTATCCAGGTTCACACACAGTGTGTGTCCCTGCAGTATCCAAGAATATTCCAGACAGACCTAGGATCACTGGATCTTTTCTACAGAGGGAATGTAAGGAACTTGAGTTTTTTTGCTTGTTTGTTTTTCCCTGTAAGTAGGCAGTCCTCCCCTACTGTGACACACATGATGGGTAATTGTTAGTTAAAATGACCTCCAAGCACAGATTTGCAAGTAGTGTTGTTATTCTCAGCAAACAGAATGTTGGGAAACCTATGTTTCTTTGATGAATGAAAGGCAAAAAAAGGGAGTGTTTTCCAGGCACCTACCTGTTAGCAACTGTCTAGATTCTATGATATGAAAAGACCAGGTTTGCACAAAGGCCCTAATTTGGACAGTCACAGCTGGTATGTTTCTCTGCACTTTCTGAGCCTGGTGAATACATTCCTAGGTCATCCTGGGACTGCCCATGAGGAAACAGTTTGAGCGAGAGTGACTGAGAGTGCTGAGTGCCATACTGTTGTTACCTAGATTCGTTGACATTCCGGTGGAAAGGACCTTGACACAAGAAGTTATAAGCTGCCTACTTGCTTCAGAAATCCCAATGTTTTTAACCAAAGCTATTGCTGTCAAAGTATGAAAACAACATTGGATAGATTTTCAGGCAGTTGCTAAACCCCAGCCTTCTAGAGTCAACCAAGAGACAATGCTAATTTTGTCATCAAGGTGCAATATCCAGGTTCACACTCAGTAGGTATCCCTGCAGTATCCAAGAATTTTCAAGACAGACCTAGGATCACTGGATCCTTCCTACAGAGAAAAGTTGTTGGAACTTGGGGTTTTTGTCTTGTTTTTCCCTGTGATTATGCTTTGGAGAAGAAGTGGCAACCCACTCCAATATTCTTGCCTGGAGAATCCCAGGGACAGAGGAGCCTGGTGGGCTGCCGTCTATGGGGTTGCACAGAGTCAGACATGACTGAAGCGACTTAGGGGCCGCAGCAGCGATTATGCTTTCCTTCTGTACTGTGAAACAGGTGAGGGGAAATTGTTACCTCCAAGCAAGGATTCACAAGTAGTGGGTTACTCTCAGCAAACAGAATGCTGGGAAATGTACATTGCTTTGATGCATGAAAGGCGAAAAAAGAGTGATTTTCAGGCATCTCTCTCTCAGCAGCTGTCTAGATTTTATGATGTGAGAACACCACATTTGCACACAGGCCCTAATTTTGAGAGTCACAGCCAGTATGTTTCCCTCCACTTTCTGAGACTAGTGAACAGATTCCTTGGTCATACTGGGACTGCCCATGAGGAAAATCTGTGGGAGAGTATTTGAGAGTGCTGAGTGCCATAGTGTTGTTACCTAGATGAGTTGACATTCCAGTGGAAAGGACCTTGACGCAAGGAGTTGCAAGCCACCTGCAGTCACACAAAGAAATGCTGCTTCTGCCATTAGGCTCCAAATCCCATGTTAACACTCCTAGTATACAGACACTGTACCACGTGCTGAGCAAGGATATAAGTGGAGAGGGCTCTGTGAATGTGGATGGCCAAGGCTGTTTTACTCTGATTAGGTGAAATGTACTGTCAGATGAGCTCACAGCAAGAAGTGGCAAGCAGCCTGATTCATGAGATATTAAGCTGCTAAGTTGTGTTCGACTCTTTGCCATCCCATGGACTGTAGCTTCCAGGCAAGAGTACTGGAATGGGTTGCCATTTCCTTCTCCGGTGGGTGGAACTTCCCAACCCAGGGATCAAACCCAGGTATCCCGCATTGCAGGCAGATGTTCTACCCCCTGAGCCACCGGGAAGCCCGCCTGATTCACTAAAAACTCAGCTCCTTAACCAACGCTGTTCTAGGATTGAAGAATAGAATGAGCCTGTGCGTTTGCTGGCAGGTTGGTTGCTGCAACGATACAGGTTTCACAGAGGATGACTGCTGTTTGATGCCCTAAGCCAATCCCAGTCGTAAAACACACGTCTCCCTGCAGTTTCAAAGCTGAGTGAGTTCATTCCTAGGACACAATGTACTATCCGTGAATGTTGACTTCTCTGCCTATTTTTATCCCGAACAGTTAAAACTGTACTGTCAGAGGACTTTCCCACAAAAAAAGGCAAGAAGCGTGATTCTTCCAGAAAACACAAATACTTGATGACACTTGCTGTCATGAAGAAGGGAGAAATGCACCAGTGTGGTGTTCCGTCAGGTTGGAGACTGCAAGTATTCAAGTTTTGTTAGGGGAAAAGGTTGCTTTCTCTTCAGGCTCCGAGTTCTAGGTTCAGTAAGATGTTTTTCCCACAGCTTCAGAGCCAGGGAAAGACACTCCCAGAACACACTGTACCATTCCCTTAGAAAAGAGTTCAGGGAAGAGTGTTCTGTGAGCCCTTCTGCCATACCTCTTGCTACCCTGAGTGGGCCAAAGGACCCTGTCCAATGACTTTGTAGCATTAATATGCAAGTGCCTATGTTTTCAGAAAACACAGATACTTTAGCAAAGTCCGGTCTTCAGGAAGAGAAAAATGAACTCATGTGTGTTTCTTTTAGGCTAAGGACCGCAAGCACCCTGCAGTCACACGAAGAAATGCTGCTTCTGCCATTAGACTCCAAATCCCGTTGTAAGAAGACAAATGTCCCTGTAGTTAGAGAGCTGTGTCACAGAGCCCAGGGACAGATTGCACCATTCCAAGAGTTAAGAGTTGAGTGGGGAGGGTTCTGAGAGTTCAGTGGGGAGGGTTCTGTGCCTGCTGACTGCCATACCTGTGGTTAGCCTATTTCTTTGAGAGTGGACTGGGTGATAACTCCCAGTAAGCAGTGGCAAGTAGCATGTTCCTCTCAGCAAACTCATATAATTGACCAAAGCTGTTGTCATAATGAGCAATGGAATGCCCTGGGGTGTTTTCGTGGCTGGCTGGAGGCTACAACTCTCCTGCTTTCCCAGGAGGAACATATTGATTTTTCCCTATTTGCAGGGACATTTGGTTCACATGGGATTTGGAGCCTAGGGAGAAGCAGCATTTTTTTGTGTGACTGCAGGGTGGTTGCAATCTTAAGCCTGAAAGAAACGCACATGGGTTCATTTGCCTCTTCCTTACAAAGGCAACTTTGCTAAAGTGTCTGCATTTTCTGAAATACAGGCGCTTGCTTATTAATGTCACAAAGTCACGTGACAGTGTAATTCTGCCCACTCAGGATAACAACTGGTATGGCAGAAGCACTCACAGAACACTCTTCCCTGGTCTGTTTTCTAAGGGAATGGTACAGTGTGTTCTAAGAGTGTCTTTGCACAGATCTGAAGCTGTGGGGAAACGTTTCTCTGAACCTAGAACTCGGGGCCTGAAATGAAAGCAGCGTTTGTGCCCATCAAACCTGAAATATTTGGAATCACCATCAGGATGGAAAAGCACTTGGGGACATTTTTCCCTGCTGTAGGACCACAAGTCTCATCAAGTACTTATGTTTTCTGAGAGAAACACGCTACTTGCCACTTCTTGATGGGAAGTCCTCCGATAGTACAGTTTTAGCTGATCAGTGAAAAAGCAGATAAAAAAGTCAGCATTCACGGAGAGCACATTGTGTCCTAGGATGCATTTGCACAGCTTTGAAACTGCAGGGAAATGTCTTGTGCACCTGGAATTGGGATCTGATGTTCCAAAGCAGTCATTTCCCCTTGGGAAACCTGTGTAGTTGCAGCATCCCACCTGCCAGAAAAAGACAACAGGCTCATTCTACTCTTCCATTCCAGAATAGCTTTGGTTAAGTAGCTGAATTTTCAATGGACCCATGGCTCAGAGGGTAAAGTGTCTGTCTGCATTGAGGGAGACCCGGGTTCGATCCCTGGGTCAGGAAGATCCCCTGGAGAAGGAAATGGCAAGCCACTCTAGTCTACTTGGAAAATTTCATGTACAGAGGAGCCTGGTTAGCTACAATCCATGGGATTGCAAAGAGTTGCACACGACTGAGAAACTTCACTTCTCATGAAACAGGCGGCTTGCCACTTCTGACTGTGAGGTCATCAGATAGTACTTTTCACCTCATCATGGTAAAAACAGGTTGGCCATCCACCTTAATAGAGCACTGTCCACTACTGTCTTTGCTCCACATCAGTACAGAGTTTGTACATTAGGAGTGTCTTTACACAGCACTAAATGTGCAGGGGAATGTGTTATCTTGAAGGTGCAAATCCAGATAAAATGGAAAAATCAGTATATTTGTCCTGCGAAAGCTGAATAGTTGCAGCCTCCAACCAGCCAGGAATAAATGCACAGGCTCATTTGTCTGGGCGTTATGACAACAGCTTTCGGCCATTCTTTGAGTCTTCCGAAAGGAACGTGCAGCTTGCCACTTCTTACTGGGAAGTCATCACCCAGTCCAATTTTATGAAATTAGGCTGCTGACAACAGGTATAGCAGTTAACAGTCCCAGAACACTCCCCACTCAACTCTGAGAACATATCCCACTGAACTCTTTTTCCATGGAATGGTGCAGTGTGTCCCTGGGGTCTCTTACACAGCCTTCTCACAACAGGGACAATTTTTAATGCTCCCATGGGGTTCAGAGTCTAATGGCAGAAGCAGCACTTCTTCATGTGACTGCAGGGTGTTTGCAGCCTTAAGCCTGAAAGAAATGCACATGGGTTCATTTGCTTCTTCCTTAGGATCACAGCTTTGCTAAAATGCAGATTGTGTCTGCATTTTCTGAAAGCACAGCGGCTTGCCTATTGTTGCTACAAAGTCACGTGACAGTGTAATTCTGCCCACTCAAGGAAACAACTGGTATGGCAGAAGCACTCACAGAACACTCCTCCCTGGTCTCTTGTTTAAATGAATGATACTGTTTGTTCTAGGAGTGTCTTTGCAGATCTTTGAAGCTGTGGGGAAATGTTTCTCTGAACTTAGAACTCGGGGCCTGAAATGAAAGCAGCATTTGCGCCTAACAAACATGGAGTACTTGTTTCTCCAGCCTAACAGAAAAGCTCACAGGGGCACATTTCCTTTCTTTAGGACCAGAAGTTGGCTTACCCCTTCATGATGGAAAGTTTCTAACAGTACAGTTTTAGCTTATCAGTGCAAAAAGAGATACAAAAGTCAACATTCATGGAGAGTACATTGTGTCCTAGGAATGCATTTACACAGCTTTGAAACTGCAGGGAGATATCTTCTGGTGCAACTGGAACTGGGGTCTCAAGTCCCAAAGTAGTCATTTTCCCTTGGGAAACCTGTGTGGTTGCAGCATCCCACCTGCCAGAAAAACACAACAGGCTCATTCTGCTCTTCCATTCCAGAACATCTTTGGTTAAGTAGTTGAATTTTCACTGAATCTGGCACACTTCCCTAGTGGCTCAGAGGGTAAAGTGTCTACCTGCCACATGGAGGACTTGGGTTCTATCCCTGGGTCAGGAAGATCCTCTGGAGAAGGAAATGGCAAGCCATTCTAGTACTCTTGCTTGGAGAATTCCATGGATGGAGGAGCCTGGTAAGGTACAGTCCATGGGATTGCAGAAAGCCACATGACTGAGCAACTTCACTTCTCATGAAGCAGGCAGCTTGCCACTTCTGGCTGCAAGGTCACCCGACAGTACTTTCCACCTCATCAGGGTAAAAACAGGCCTGGCCATCCACATGCACAGAGCACTCTCCACTACCGTCTTTGCTCCACAAACGGTACAGAGTTTGTATACTGGGGTGTCTTACACAGCTCTAAATGCTGGGAAACGTATTATCTTGAAGCTGCACATCCAGGTAATATGCCAAAATCAGTACATACCTCCTGTGAAACCTGGATTGTAGCCTCTAACCAGCAAGGAAGAAATGCACTGTCTCATTTGTCTGAGCATTATGACAGATTTGTACCATTATTTGAGTCTTCTGAAAGGAACATGCAGCTTGCCACTTCCTACTGGGAAGTCATCATCCAGTCCAGTTTCACTGAATTAGGCTGCTGACAACAGGTATGGCAGTCAACAGTCCCAGAACACTCCCCACTAAACTCTTTACACATGGAATGGTGCAATCTGTCCTTGGGCTCAGTTGCATAGCTTTCTAATGACAGGGACTTTTGTTTGGTTCACCAGGGATTTTTAGCCTAATGGCAGAAGCAGCACTTCTTTGTGTCACCTTAACCCTGAAAGAAACATCCATGGGTTCATTGCCTCTTCTTTACGACTGCAGCTTTGCTTAAGTATGTGCATTTTCTGAAAGCACAGGTGCTTGCCTATTAATGTTACAAAGTCACCTGATAGTATATTTCGGCCCACTCAGGGTAGCAATAGGTATGGCAGATGAATCACAGAACACTATTCCTTATACTCTTTTCTAAGTGAATGATACAGTGTGTTCTAGGAGTGTCTTTGCACAGCTCTGAAGCTGGGCAAACCGTTTCTCTGAACCTAGAACTTGGGGCCTGAAATGAAAGCAGCATTTGCACCTAAAGAACCTGGAATACTTGCAATCTCCATCTTGCCGGAAAAGTTCACAGGGGCATTTTCCCCTACTTTAAGACCAAAGTCTGCTTGTCACTTCTTGATAGAAAGTCTTCTGACAGTACAGATTTAGTTGATCTGTGCAAAAACAGATGCAAAAGTCAACATTCTTGGAGAGCACATTGTGTCCTAGGAATGCATTTACACAGCTTTGAAAGTGCAGAGACATTGTCCTGTCCACCTGGAAATGGAGACTAACGTCCCAAAGCAGTCATTTCCCCTGGTAAACCTTTGTAGTTGCAGCGTCCCACCTACCAGAAATACACAGCAGGCTCATTCTGCTCTTCCATTCTAGAGCAGCTTTCAGTAAATGGTTGACTTTTCAATGAATCCGGCGGGTTCCTCTGGTGGCTCAGAGGGTAAAGCGTCTGCCTGCAATGAGGGAGACCAGGGATAGATCCTGTGTCGGGAAGATTCCCTGGAGAAAGAAATGGCAAGTCACGCCAGTCTTCTTGCTTAGAAGATTCCATGGACAGAGGAGCCTGGTCAGCTACAGTCCATGGGATTGCAAAAAGCCAACACGACTGAGCACCTTCACTTCTCATGAAGCAGGTGGCTTGCCACTTCTTGATTTGAGGTCATCTGACAGTACTTTTCGCCTCTTCAGGGTAAAAACAGGCCTGGCCATCCACAGAGCATTCTCCACTGCTCTTTGCTCTGCAAATGGTACAGAATTTATACACTAGGGGTGTCTTTACATAGCACTAAATGAGGAGGGAAATGTGTTCTCTTGAAGCTGGAAATCTGGGTTATATGGCAAAATCAGTATATTTCTACTGTGAAAGCTGGATAGTTGCAGCCTGCAATCAGCCATGAAGAAATGTACTGGCTCATTTGCCTGGGCATTATGAAAACAGCTTTGGGAAATTCTTTGAGTCTTCCAAAAGGAACCTGCAGCTTGCCACTTCTTACTGGGAAGTCGTCACCCAGTCCAGTTTCACCAACTAGGCTACTGACAACAGGTATCCCAGAACACTCCCCACTGAACTCTTTACTCATGGAATGGTGCAATATGTCCCTGGGCTGTCTTACACTGCTTTCTAGGGACAGGGATATTTGTTTATGTTCACCTGTGATTTTTTGCCTAAAGGCAGAGACAGCATTTCTTCGTGTGACTGCAGGGTGTTTGCACTTTTAACCCTGAAAGAAACACTCATGGGTTCATTTGCCTTTTCCTCATGACCGCAGCTTAGCTTATATATCTGCGTTTGGTGAAAGAACAGGCACTTGCTGATTAATGCTACATAGTCAGTTGACAGTGTAATTCAGCCCATGAGGGTGACAGCAGGTATGCCAGAGGCACTCACATAGCACTCTTCCCTAACTCTTTTCTAAGGCAATGATACAGTGTGTGATAGGAGTCTCTTTGCACAGCTCTGAAGCTGTGGGGAAATGTTTCTCTGAACCTTAGAACTCGGGCCCTGAAATGAAAGCAGCATATGTTACTAATGAACTTGGAATACTTGTAATCTCCAGCCTGACAGAAAGCTCTCGGGGGCATTTTCCCCTTCTTTAGCACTGCAAGTCTGCTTGCCACTTCTTGATGGGAATTCCTCTGACAGTACAGTTTTAGAGGATCAGTGCAAAAAGGGATGCAAAAGTCAACATTCACGGAGAACACGTTGTGTCCTAGGAATGCATTTACACAGCTTTGACTCTGCAAGGAGACATCTTTTTGTGCACCTGGAATTGGTGTCTGACGTCCCAAAGCAGTCATTTCCCCTTGGGTAACCTGTGTGGTTTCAGCATCCCACCTGCCAGAAAAACACAGCAGGCTCATTCTACTTTTTCATTCCAGAACAGCTTTGGTTAAGAAGTTGAATTTTCTGTAAACCCCAGCGGGCTTTCCTGGTGGCTCAGAGGGTAAAACGACTGCCTGCAAAGTGGAACACCCGCGTTCAAAACCTGGGTCAGGAAGATGCCCTGGAGAAGGAAATGGCAAGCCACTCTAGTACTGTTACCTGGAAAATTCCGTGGACTGAGGAGCCTGTTAAGGTACAGTCCATGGGATTGCAAAGAGTCAAACATGACTGAGAAACTTCACTTCTCATGAAGCGGGCGGCTTGCCACTTCTTGGTTCAAGGTCACCTGACAGTATTTTTCACCTCATCAGGGTGAAAACAGGCCTGGCCATCCACATTCACAGAGCACTCTCCACTGCTATCTTTGCTCCACAAACGGCACAGAATTTGTACACTAGAAGTGTCTTTACACAGCACTAAATGTGCAGGGAAATGTGTTATCTTGAAGCTGCAAATCTGGGTAATATGGCAAAGTCAGTATATTCCTCCTGTGAAAGATGTATAGTTGCAGCCTCCAAACAGCCAAGAAGAAACACAATGGCTCATTTGTCTGGGCATTATGACAACAGCTTTCGGCCATTCTTTGAGTCTTCCAAAAGGAATGTGCAGCTTGCCGCTTCTTACTGGGAAGTCATCAACTGGTCCAGTTTCACCAAATTAGGCTGCTCACAACAGGTATGGCAGTCAACAGTCCCAGAACACTCCTCACTGAACTCTTTACCCATGGAATGATGCAATCTGTCCTTGGGGTCTCTTACACAGCTTTCTCACAACAGGGATTTTTTTTTTTTTTTTAATGCTCATGTAGGATTCAGAGACTAATGGCAGAAGCAGCACTTGGTGTGACTGCAGCGTGGTTTCAGTCCTAAGCCTGAAAGAGATGCACTTGCGTTCATTTGCCTCTTCCTTATGATGGCAGTTTTACTTATGTATCTGTGTTTTCAAAAAGAACACACCCTTGCTTTTTAATGCTACGTAGTCACTTGACACTGTAATTCAGCCCACTCAGGGTAACAACAGGTATGGCAGAAGTACTCACAGAACACTCTTCCCTGAACTCTTTTCTTAGGGAATGATACAGTGTGTTCTAGGAGTATCTTTGCACAGCTCTGAATCTGCGGGGAAATGTTTCTCTGAACCTAGAAATGGTGGCCTGAAATGAAAGCAGCATTTGTTACTAATGAACTTGGAATACTTACAATCTCCAGCCTGATGGAAAAGTTCATGGGGTCATTTTTCTCTTCTTTAGGACCATGGGTCTGCTTGCCACTTTTTGATGCGAAGTCCCTTGGCATTACAGTTTTAGCTAATCAGTAGAAAAACAGATACAAAAGTCAACATTCACAGAGAGCACATTGTATCTTAGGAATGCGTTTACACAGCTTTGAATCTTCAGGGAGACGTCCTGTTGTGCACCTGGAAATGGGGTCTGACATCCCAAAACAGTCATTTCCCCTTGGGAAACTGTGGTTGCAGCAGCTCACCTGCCAGAAAAACACAACAGGCTCATTCTGCTGTTCCATTCCAGAACAGCTTTAGTTAAGTAGTTGAATTTTCAATGAATCCGGCAGGCTTCCCTGGTGGCTCAGAGGGTAAAGCATCTGCCTGCAACATGGGTGACCTGGGTTTGATCCTTGGATCAGGAAGATCCATTGAGAATTAAATGGCAAGCCATTTTTTGAGAATTAAATGGCAAGCCACTCCAGTAGTCTTGCTTGGAAAATTCCATGGATGGAGGAGCCTAGTAAGCTACAGTCCACGGGATTGTAAAGAGTCGCAATGACTGAACAACTTTACTTCTCATGAAGCAGGCGTCTTGCCGCTTCTGGCTGCAAGGTCACCCGACAGTACTTTTCACCTCTTCAGGGTGAAAACAGGCCTGGCCATCCACATTCACAGAGCACTCTCCACGCTATCTTTGTTCCCCAGGTGGTACAGAGTTTGTACACTAGGAGTGTCTTTACACAGCTCTACTTGTGCAGGGAAATGTGTTATCTTGAAGCTGCAAATCCAGGTAACATGGCAAAATCAGAATATTCCTCTGCTGAAAGCTGGATAGTTGCAGCCTTCAACCAGCAAGAAATGCACTGGCTCGTTTGTCTGGGCATTATGACAACAGCTTTTGGCCATTCTTTGAGTCTTCCAAAAGGAACATGTAGCTTGCCACTTCTTACTGGGAAGTCATCACCCAGTCCAGTTTCACCGAATTAGGCTGCTGACTACAGGTATGGCAGTCAACACCCAGAGAACACTCCCCCCAGAACTCTTTACTCATGGACTGGTGCAGTCTGTCCTTGGGTCTCTTACACAGCTTTCTAACGACAGGGGCATTTGTTTGGTTCACGTGGGCTTTTTAGCCTAATGTCAGAAGCAGTATTTCTTTTTTGACCACAGGGTGATTGCAGTCTTAAGCCTGAAAGAAATGCACATGGGTTCATTTTCCACTTCCTTACAAAGGCAGCTTTGCTAAAGTGTCTGCTTTTTCTGAAAGCACAGACTCTAGCTTATTAATGCTACCAAGTCACCTGACAGTGTAATTCTTCCCACTCAGGGTAACAACTGATATCGCAGAAGCGCTCACAGAATGCTCTTCCCTGGTCTCTTGTCTAAGGGAATGATACAGTGCGTTCTAGGAGTGTTTTGCACAGCTCTGAAGCTGTGGGGAAATGTTTCTCTGAACCTAGAACTCAGGGCCTGAAATGAAAGCAACATCTGTGCCTAAGGAACCTGGAATAATTGCAGTCTCCAGACTGACAGAAAACACACGGGGGCATTTTCCCTTCTTTAGGGCCGCAAGTCTCATCAAGGACTTGTGTTTTCTGAGAGAAACATTCTGCTTACCACTTCCTGATGGGAAGTCCACTGACAGTACAGTTTTAGCTGATCAGTGTAAAAACAGATGCAAAAGTCAACCTTCACGGATAGCCCATTGTGTCCTAGGAATGGATTTACACAGCTTTGAAACTATAGGTAGATGTCATTTTGTGCACATGGAATTGGGGACTGATGTCCCAAAGCATTCGTTTCCCCTTGTGAAGCCTTGTAGTTACAGCATACCACCTGCCAGAGAAATACAACAGGCTCATTCTACTCTTCCATTCCAGGACAGGTTTTGTTAAATCAGTGAATTTTCAATGAATCCAGCCGGATTCTGGTGACCCAGAGGGTAAAGCATCTGCCTGCAACATTGAAGACCCGGGTGTGATCCCTGGGTCAGGAATATCTCCTGGGAAAGGAAGTGGCAAGCCATACCAGTACTTCTTGCCTGGAAAATTCCATCGAAAAAGGAGCCTGGTAAGCTACATTGCATGGGAGTGCAAAGAGTCGCATACAACTGAGCAACTTCACTTCTCATGAATCAGGTGGCTTGCCACTCTGGCTGTGAGGTCACCTGATATTACATCTCACCTCATCAGGCTAAAAACAGGCCTGACCATCCACATTCACAGAGCACTCTCCACCGCTATCTTTGCTCCACAAATGGTACAGTTTGTTCTCTAGGAGTGTCTTTACACAGCTCTAAATGTGCAGGGAAATATGTTACCTGAAGCTGCAAATAAGGTAATATGGCAAAGTCAGTATATTCCTCCCCTTAAACCTGGATAGTTGCAGCCACCAACCAGCTAGGAAGAAACGCAGTGACTCATTTGTCTGGGCATTATTACAACAGCTTTGGGCCATTATGAGTCTTCTGAAAGGAAATTGCAGCTTGCTCCTTCTTACTGGAAAGTCATCACCCAGTCCAGTTTCACCAAATTAGGCTGCTGACTACAGGTATGGCAGTCAACACTTCCAGAACACTCACTATTGAACTCTCAGAACACTCCCCACTGACCTCTTTACTCGTGGTATGGTGCATTCTGGCCTGGGCTCACTTACACAGCTTTCTAATGACAGGGGGATTTATTTCTGTTCACATGGGATTTGGAGCCTAATGGCAGAAGCAGCACTTTTTCGTGTAACTGCAGGGTGGTTGCAGTCTTAAGCCTGAAAGAAATGCACACGGGTTCATTTGCCTGTTTCTTACGACCGCAGCTTTAGTATCTGCCTTTTCTGAAAGCATAGGCACTTGCTTTTTAATGCTAAAAAGTCATCTGACAGTGTAATTCCACCCACTCAGGGTAACAATTATGGCAGAACCACTTGCAGGACATTCTTCACTGAAGTCTTTTCTGAGAAATTGTACAGTGTGTTCTTGGAATCTTGGCACAGCTCTGAACCTGTGTGGAAATGTTTCTCTGAACGTAGAACTCGGGGCCTGAAGAGAAAGCAGTATTTTCACCTAGCAAACCTGGAATACTTGCAATCTCCAGCCTGACGGAAAAGCACACGGGTCGTTTTTCCCTTCTTTAGGACTACAAGTCTCATCAAGTACTTCTGTTACCTGAGAGAAACACTCTGCTTGCCACTTCTTGATGGGAAGTCCTCTGACAGTACTGTTTTCGCTGAATAGGGTAAGAACACATACAGAAGTCAACATTCACAGAGAGCCCATTGTGTCCTAGGAAGGCATTTACACAGCTTTAAAACTGCAGGGAGACAACTTTTTGTGAACCTGGAATTGGGATCGGACGTTCCAAAGCAGTCATTTCCCCCTGTGAAACCTGTGTAGTTACAGCATCCCACCTGGCAGAAAAACACAGCAGGCTCATTCTACTCTTCAATCCCAGAACAACTTCGGGTAAACAGTTGAGTTTTCAATGAATCTGGTGGGCTTCCGTGGTAGCTAAGAGGGTAGTGTCTGCCTGCAATGTGGGAGACCCAGGTTTGATACTCGGGTCGCGAAGATTCCCTGGAAAAAGAATTGGCAACCCACTTTAGTACTCTTGACTGGAAAATTCCATGGACAGAAGACCTCCATAGGCTACAGTCCATGGGATTGCAAAGAGTCGCACATGAGTGGGCAACTTCACTTCTCATGACAGGCAGCTTGCCACTTCTTGCTGTGAGGTCACCTGACAGTACGTTTCACCTACTCAGGGTAAAAACAGACCTGGCCATCCACATTCATAGAGCACTCTCCACTGCTGTCTATACTCCTCAAACTGTACAGTGTTTGTACACTAGGAGTGTCTTTGCTGTGGCTGCTGCTAAGTCGCTTCAGTCGTGTCCGACTCTGTGCGACCCCATAGACGGCAGCTCACCAGGCTCCCCTGTCCCTGGGACTCTCCAGGCAAGAACACTGGAGTGGGTTGCCATTTCCTTCTCCAGTGCATGAAAGTGAAAAGTGAAAGTAAAGTCACTCAATTGTGTCTGACTCTTCGTGACCCATGGACTACAGCCTACCAGGCTCCTCCATCCATGGGATTTTCCAGGCAAGAGTACTGGAGTGGGGTGCCATTCTCCAGGAGTGTCTTTACCCAGCTCTAGATGTACAGGGAAACATGTTATGTTGAGGCTGGAATCAAAGTAATATGGCAAAATCTATATAATCATCCTGGGAAAGGTGGATAGTTGCAGCCTCCAACCAACCATGAAGAAACACACCAGGTCATTTGTCTGTACATTATGACAACAACTTTGGTTCATTATTTGAGTTTTCTGAAAGGAACATGCTACTTGCCACTTCTTATTGGGAAGTCATCACCCAGTCCATTTTTCACCCAATTAGGCTGCTGACAGCAACAGCCAGCTGGTTGTTGTAGGCTGGTAGTCAACACTCCCCACTGAACATGGGGTCCCATGTGCAGGGTTTGGGGGCTGGGTTCGCCTAGCAGACTGTGAATGTGTGACTCCAGATACATTGTCTGGAGAGGGGTGTCACCCTGAAGACTGTGGACCTGTGACCACAGCTACAGGTTCGGGAGGCAGTCACCCTGGAAACTCTGGACATGTGACCCCAAGTGTAGAGTCTGGGAGGGGGTCACCCTGGATACTGGCAATGTTCGATCCCAGATGGAGGGTCTGAGAGGTGGGGACACTCTGGAGACTGTGTAAGTGAGACCCAAGGAACAGGGTCTGGGAGGTGGGGTCATCCTGGATAATGTGGACATTTACCCCAGGAACAGCATGGGATGTGAGTTTACACTGGAGACTGTGGGCATTTGACTTCAGATGCAGGGTCCGGGAGGTGGGGTCACTGTGAAGTCTGTGGATGTGCAACACCAGGCACAGGGTATTGGGGGGTGTTACCTGGAGACTTTGTATGTGTGACCCCAGGTGCAGAGTTGAGAGGATCACCCTGGAGACTATGAACATGTGACCCCAGGTAAAAACTCTGGGAGAGTATCACTCTTGAGGCTGTGGTCTGTGACCCTATGTACAGGGTCTGGACTGTGGGGTCACCCTGGAGACTGGACATGTACTCCAGGTGCAGGATATGGGAGGTGGGTTTACACTGGAGACTGTGGTCATATGACTCCAGGTAGAGGTTCTTGAGGGTGGGGTCAACCTGGAGACTGTGGACATTTGAACCCAGATATAGTGTCTGGGAGGGGACACCAAGGGGACTGTAGATAGGTGTCCCTAGGTACAGGGTCTGGAGGGTGTTATCCTGGAGACTGTGAACCTGTGAACCCATGTATGTGGTCTGGGAGGGGTCGTCACCCTGTAGACTGTGGGCATGTGACCCCAGGTTCAGGGTCTCAGAGGCTGTCACCCTGGAGACTGTGGATGTGTGACCCCTGGTGCATGGTCTGGGAGTGGGCATCACACTGGAGACTGTGGATGTGTGACCCCAGATTCAGTGTCTGGGCACAGGGTCACCCTGGAGACTGTAGTTTTGTGATCCCAGGTACAGGGTATGGGGGTGATCACCCTACAGACTGGACATGTGACTCCAAGTTCAGGGTCGGGAGGAGGTCACCCTGGAGACTGTGGACATGTGAGCCGAGGTGTAGGGTCTGGGAAGGGTTCACCCTGGACAACGTGGACAAATGACCTCAGGTACAGGGTCTGGGAGTGTTAACCCAGGGGACTGTAAATATGTGACCCTGGGTACAGGATCTGGGAGGGTGCCATCCTGGAAACTGTGGACATGTGGTCACAGCTGTGCAGTCTGATGTGGTAGAGTCACCCTAGAGACTGTGGACCTGTGAACCCAGGTACAGTGTCTGGGAGTTGTCACCCTGGAGATTGTGAATGTGTACCCCAGAGGCAGGATCTGGGAGGGGGAGTCACCCTGGAGATTGTGGATGTGCCACCCCAGGAAAAGATCTGGTGAGGTGAAGTGAAGGATCCAGTTATCCTGGAGACTGTGGACATATGCCCCAGGTACAGGGTCTGGGAGGTGGGGTCACCTTGGAGACTGTGAAAGTTTGACCCCAGGTACAGGGACTGGAGGGTGGGGTCACCCTGGAGACTGGACATGTGAACCCAAGTGCAGTGTATGGTCACCCTGGAAATTGTGAACTGTGAACCCAGGTATAGTGTCTCAGGAATCTGGGAACAGGGTCACCCTGGAGACTGTAGTTATGTGACCCCAGGTACAGGGTATGAGGGTGATCACCCTGGAGACAGTGGACATGTGAACCCAGGTGCAGTGTCTGGGAGAGGTGTCACCTTGGAATTTGTGGACATGTGACCCCTGGAGCAGGAGAGGGGTCACATTGGAGATGTGGGCTTGTGACCCTAGGTGCAGGGTCTGGGAAGATGGTCACCTGGAGACTGTTTCAATGTGACCCCCAAGGTCTGGGGAGGGGTGTCACCCTGGAGACTGTGGACATGTGACTCCAGGTATAGATTCTGGGAGGGGGTTCAGCCTGGAGACTGTGGACATGTGAGGCCCTCTGCAGGGTTTGGGAGGGGTCACCCTGGAGACTGTAGACATTTGAACTCAGGTGCAGGGTCTGGGAGGGGGTCACCATGAAGACTGTGGATGTGCAATCCAGGTGCCGTTACTGGGAAGCAAGGTTACCAAGGAGACTGTGGATATGTGAACCCACATGCAGGTTATGGGGGGGGCGGGGTTTCACCTTGTAGACTGTGGACATGTGGCTCTAGTTACAGTGTCTGGGGAGGGGTGTCACCCTGGAGACTGAAGACGTGTGACCCCAGGGGCAGGGTCGGGTGGGGGTCACCCTGGAGACTGTGGACATGTGACCCCAGGTTCAGAGTCTGGGAGGGTGTCACCCTTGAGACTATGGACATGTGATGCCAGGTGAAGAGTTTGGGATGTGGATCACCCTGGAGACTCTGGACATGTGACCCCAGGTACAGGGTCTGGGAAGGGTTTACTGTGGAAACTGGCCATATGACCCTAGGAGCAGGGCCTGGGAGGGGGGTCACCCTGTAGAATGTGGACATGTGACCCCAGGTAGAGGCTAGGGTCACCCTGGGACTGTGGACGTGTGACCCTAGGTACAGGGTTTGGGGAGGGGAATTCACCTGGAAACTATTGATATGTGAACCCGGTTTCACAGTCTGGGAAGTGGGGTCACCCTGGGACTGTGGATGTGTGACCCAGGTACAGGGTCTGGGAGGGTCTCTCAGGGAACTGTAGATATGTGACCTTAGGTACAGGATCTGGGAGGGTGTCACCCTGGACACTGTGGATGTGTGATCACAGGTGCATGGTCTGGTGTGGTGAGGTCACCCTGGAGGAGGTGGACCTGTGAACCCAGGTACAGTGTCTGGGGGGATGTCACCCTGGAGACTGTGAATGTGTATCTCAGGTGCAGAGGCTGAGAGGGGAGTCACCCTGGAGACTGTGGACGTGTGAAGCCATTTAAAAGGTATGTTGAGATAACGTCACCCTAGAGACTGTGCACATGTGACCCCAGGTACAAGGTCTAGTGAGGTGCAGTGACCCTGGAGACTGTGGACGTTTGACCCACGGTACATGATGTTGAGGATTGGGTCATCCTGGAAGCTGAGGATGTTGACCCCAGGTACAGGGTATGGGGAGGGAGATCACCCTGGAGACTGTGGATCTGTGAACCCTGGTACAATGTCTAGAAGATGGGGTCACCCTGGAGACTATGAACATGTGACCTCAGGTACAGAACCTGGGAGGGAACTCACCCTGAAACTGTGGACATGTGACCACAGGTACAGGGCCAGGGTGGGATCACCATGGGAACTATGGATATGTGACCCCAGGTGCAGTCTGGGAGGGGTCACCATGGAGATGGTTGACATGTGACCCCAGGTGCAGGGTCTATGAGAAGAGATCTCCCTGGAGACTGCAGACGTGTGACCCTAAGTGCAGGGTCTGAGAGGGAAGTCACCCTGGAAACTGTGGACATGTGATCCCAGGTATGGGGTCTGTGTGGGGTCACCATGGAGATGGTTGACATGTGACTCAGGTGCAGGATCTGTGACATGGGGTCACCCTGGAGACTGTGGACATGTGACCCCACGTGCAGGGTCTGGGAGGGGGTCACCCTGGAGAGTGTGGAGATTTGGCCCCAGGTAAATAATGTTGAGGGTGGGGTCACCCTGGAGGCTGAGGTCATGTGGCCCAAGGTACAGGATATGGGGCGGGGGGTCACCCTGGAGACTGGATGTGTGACCCCCAGGTGCACAGTATGGGCAGTTGGGTTTCCCTGGAGACTGTGGATATGTGACCCCAGGTACAGGGTCTGGAGTGTGTGATCACCCTGGAGACCGTGGACATGTGTCCCCAGGTTCAGGGTCTGAGTGGGTTGTCACCCTGTAGACTGTGAATATATTACCCCAGGTAGAGTGGTTGGTCACCCTGGAGACTGCAGACATATGACCCCAGGTGCAGGGTCTTGGAGGGGTCACCAGGGAACTAGAGATATGTGACCCTAGGTACAGGGTCTGGGGGCATGTCATCCTGGACGCTGTGGACGTGTGAAGCCAGGTGCACTCGCTGGTGTGGTGGGGTCTCCCAGGAGGCTATCAAACTCTGAATTCGGGTAGAAGGTCTGAGGGGGTGTCACCCTGGAAACTGTGGATTTGTACCCCAAGTGCAGAGTCTGGGTGGGGGGGTTACCCTGGAGACTGTGGAGGTGTGACCCCAGGTAAAAGGTCTGGTGAGGCGGGGTCACCCTAGAGATTGTGAACATGTGACCCAAAGCCCAAGTTCTGGTGAGGTGGGGTCACCCTGGAGATGGCATACGTGTGACCCCAGGTGCAGGGTCTGGGAGGGGTGTCACCCTGGAATCTGCACATGTGACCACAGGTGCAGGAGTGGGGTCACACTGGAGACTGCAGACATGTGAACCAAAGTGCAGGGTCTGGGAGGCAGGTAACCCTGGAGACTCTGAACATGTGACCCCAGGTACAGGGTCTGGTAGGGGTTCACCCTGGAGACTGTGGCCATGTGACCCCAGGTGCAGGTTCTGGGAGGGGTATCTCCCTGTAGACCATGGACATGTGACCCCAGGGAGAGGGTCTGGAGGCTAGGGTCACTCTGGAGACTGTGGATGTGTGACCCCAGGTACAGGCTTTGGGGAGGGGGATTCACCTGGAAACTGTGGACATGTGAACCCAGTTCCACAGTCTGGGAAGTGGGGTCACCCTGGGACTGTGGATGTGTGACCCACGTACAGGGTCTGGGAGAGGTCACCCTGGAGATTGTGGATGTGTGACCCCAGGTGCACAGTATGGAGTGGTGTAGTCACCCTGGAAAGGTGGGTCTGTTAACCCAGCTACAGAGTCTGGGGGGCTGTCACCCTGGAAACTGTGAACATGTACCCCAGGTACAGGGTCTGGAAGTGGGCATCACCCTGGAGACTGGATGTGTGAACACTGGTCAAAGGTCTGGTGAAGTGCTGTCACCCTAGAGACTGTGGACATGTGACTCCAGGTACAAGGTCTGATGAGGTGCAGAAACTGTGGAGTTTCAACACCAGGTACATGATGTTGAGGGTTCGGTCACCCTGCTGTATGAGGACGTTGATGCCAGGTATAGGGTATGGGGAGGGGTTCACCCTGGAGTCTGGATGTGTGACCCCAGGTGCACGGTATGAGAAGTGTCACCCTGGAGACTGTGGATATGTGAAACCTTGTACAGGGCCTGGAGGATGGGATCACACTGAAAACTCTGGATGTGAGAATCCAGGTACAGGATCTGGGAGGGGTGTTAGCCTGGAAACTGGACATGTGACCCCAGTGCATGGTCCAAGAGGGTGTGTCACGCTGGAGACCATGGACGTGCAACCCCAAGTTCAGGGTTTGGAAGGGATGTCACTGTGGAAACTGTGGTTATATGACCCCAGGTACAGGGTCTGGGGGTGGTCACCCTGGAGACAATAGAATGGGAAGAACTAGAGATCTCTTCAAGAAAATTACAGATACCAAGGGAACATTTCATGCAAAGATGGGCACAATAAAGGACAGAAATGGTATGGACCTAACAAAAGCAGAAGATATTAAGAAGAGGTGGCAAGAATACACAGAAGAACTCTACAAGAAAGAACTTCATGACCCAGATAACCATGATGGTGTGATCACTCACCTAGAACCAGACATCCTAGAATGTGAAGTCAAGTGGGCCTTAGGAAGCATCATTATGAACAAAGCTAGGGGAGGTGATGGAATTCCAGTTGAGCTATTTCACATCCTAAAAGATGATGCTGTGAAAGTGATGCACTCAATATGCCAGCAAATTTAGAAAACTCAGCAGTGGCCACAGGACTGGAAAAGGTCAGTTTTCATTCCAATCCCAAAGAAAGGCAATGCCAAAGAATGCTCAAACTACTGCATGATTACACTCATCTCACACACTAGCAAAGTAATGCTCAAATTCTCCAAGCCAGACTTCAAAAGTACGTGAACCATGAACTTCCAGATGTTCAAGCTGGTTTTAGAAAAGGCACAGGAATCAGAGATCAAATTGCCGACATCCATTGGATCATCGAAAAAGTAAGAGCGTTCCAGAAAAACATCCATTTTTGCTTTATTGACTGTGCCAAAGCCTTTGACTGTGTGGATCACAACAACCTGTGGAAAATTCTTAAAGAGATGGGAATACCAGAACGCCTGACCTGCCTCCTGAGAAATCTGTATGCAAGTTAGGAAGCAACAGTTAGAACTAGACATGGAACAACAGACTGGTTCCAAATCAGGAAAGGAGTACATTGAGGCTGTATATTGTCACCCTGCTTATTTAACTTATATGCAGAGTACATCACGAGAAATGCTGGACTGGATAAAGCACAAGCTGGAATTAAGTTTGCCAGGAGAAATATGAATAACCTCAGATATGCAGATGACACCATCCTTATGGCATTAAGAGAAGAAGAACTAAAGAGCCTTTTGATGAAAGTGAAAGAGGAGAGTGAAAAAGTTGACTTAAAACTCAACATTCAGGAAACTAAGATCATGGCATCTGTTCCCATCACTTCATGGGAAATAGATGGGGAAACAGTGGAAACAGTGACAGACTTTATTTTGGGGGCTCCAAAATCACTGCATATGGTGACTGCAGCCATGAAATTAAAGATGCTTACTCCTTGGAAGAAAAGTTATGACCAACCTAGACAGCATATTAAAAAGCAGAGACATTACTTTGCCAACAAAGCTCCATCTAGTCAAAGCTATGGTTTTTCCAGTAGTCATGTATGGTTGTGAGAGTTGGACTATAAAGAAAGCTGAGTGCTGAAGAATTGATGCTTTTGAACTGTGGTGTTGGAGAACACTCTTGAGAGTCATTTGGACTGCAAGATCAAACCAGTCCATCCTAAAGGAAATCAGTCCTGAATATTCATTGGAAGGACTAATGCTGAAGATGAAAGTCCAATACTTTGGCCACCTGATGCAAAGAACTGCCTCATTGGAAAAAACCCTGATGCTGAGAATGATTGAAGGTGGGAGGAGAAGGGGACGACAGAGGATGAGATGGTTGGATGGCATCACCAACTCAATGGACATGAGTTTGAGTAAGCTCTAGGAGTTGGTGATGGACAAGGGAAGCCTGGCATGCTGTAGTCCATGGGGTTGCAAAGAGTCGACACAACTGACCAGCTGAACTGAACTGAACTGTTGGTGTTAGGAAGTGTTCTAATTTCATTCTTTTACATGTAGCTGTCCAGTTTTCCCAGCACCATTTATTGAAGAGGCTGTCTGCCCCATTGTATATTCTTGCTTCCTTTGTCAGGAATAAGGTACCCATAGGTGCATGGGCTTATTTCTGGGCTTTCTGTCTTGTTCCATTTGTCTATATTTCTGTTTTTGTGCCAATACCATACTGTCTTGATGACTGTAGCTTTGTAGTATAATCTAAAGTCAGGATGGTTGAATCCTCCAACTCCATTCTTCTTTCTCAGGACTGCATTGGCTATTCAGGGCCTTTTGTGTTTCCATATGAATTGTGAAATTTTTTGTTCTACTTCTGTGAAAAATGCTATTGGAAGTTAGATGGAGATCTCATTGAATCTGTAGGTTGCATTTGGTAATATAGTCATTTTCACAATATTGATTATTCCTACCCAGGAACATGGAGTATCTCTCCATCTGTTTATGTCATCTTCGATTTCTTTTATTCAGTTCAGTTCAGTTCAGTTCAGTCGCTCAGTTGTATCCGACTCTTTGTGACCACATGAATTGCAGCACACCAGGCCTCCCTGTCCATCGCCAACTCCTGGAGTTCACTCAAATTCACATCCATTGAGTCAGTGATGCCATCCAGCCATCTCATCCTCTGTCGTCCACTTTTCCTCCTGCCCCCAATCCCCCCCAGCATCAGAGTGTTTTCCAATGAGTCAACTCTTCGCATGAGGTGGCCAAAGTACTGGAGTTTCTCAGCTTTAGCAACATTCCTTCCAAAGAACACCCAGGACTGATCTCCTTCAGAATGGACTGGTTGGATCTCCTTGCAGCCCATGGGACTCTGAAGAGTCTTCTCCAACACCACAGTTCAAAAGCATCAGTTCTTCGGCACTCAGCTTTCTTCACAGTCCAAATCTCAAATCCACACATGACTACTGGAAAAACCATAGCCTTGACTAAATGGACCTCTATTGGCAAAGTAATGTCTCTGCTTTTTAATATGCTATCAAGGTTGGTCATAACTTTCCTTCCAAGGAGTAAGCATCTTTTAATTTCATGGCTGCAGTCACCATCTGCAGTGATTTTGGAGCCCCCAAAAATAAAGTCTGACGCTGTTTCCACTGTTTCCCCATCTATTTCCCATGAAGTGATGGGACCAGATGCCATGATCTTCCTTTTCTAAATATTGAGCTTTAAGCCAACTTTTTCACTCTCCTCTTTCACTTTCATCAAGAGGCTTTTTAGTTCCTCTTCACTTTCTGCCATAAGGGTGGTGTCATCTGCATATCTGAGGTTATTGATATTTCTCCCGGCAATCTTGATTCCAGCTTGTGTTTCTTTCAGCCCAGCGTTTCTCATGATGTACTCTGCATATAAGTTAAATAAGCAGGGTGACAATATACAGCCTTGACATACTCCTTTTCCTATTTGGAACCAGTCTGTTGTTCCATGTCCAGTTCTAACTGTTGCTTCCTGACCTGCATATAAATTTCTCAAGAGGCAGGTCAGGTGGTCTGGTATTCCCATGTCTTTCAGAATTTTCCGCAGTTTATTGTGATCCACACAGTCAAAGGCTTTGGCATAGTCAATAAAGCAGAAATAGATGTTTTTCTGGAACTCTCTTGCTTTTTCCATGATCCAGTAGATGTTGGCAATTTGATCTCTGGTTCCTCTGCCTTTTCTAAAACTAGCTTGAACATCTGGAAGTTCATGGTTCACATACTGCTAAAGCCTGGCTTGGAGAATTTTGAGCATTACTTTACTAGCGTGTGAGATGAGTGCAATTGTGCAGTAGTTTGAGCATTTTTTGGCATTGCCTTTCTTTGGGATTGGAATGAAAACTGACCTTTTCCAGTCCTGTGGCCCTTGCCGAGTTTTCCAAATCAGTGTCTTATAATTTTCTGTGTATAGTTCTTTTGTCTCCTTCAGTTCAGTTCAGTTGCTCAGCCATGTCCGACTCTTTGTGACCTCCTGAACCACAGCATGCCAAGCCTTCCTGTCCATCACCGACTCCTGGAGTCCACCCAAATCCATGTCCATTGAGTTGGTGATGCCATCCAACCATCTCATCCTCTGTCGTCCCCTTCTCCTCCTACCCTCAATCTTTCCCACCATCAGGGTCTTTTCCAATGAGTCAGCTCTTCACATCAGGTGGCCAAAGTATTGGAGTTTCAGCTTCAACATCAGTCCTTCCAATGAATGCCCAGGACTGATCTCCTTTAGAATGGACTGGTTGGATCTCCTTGCAGTCCAAGGGACTCTCAAGAGTCTTCTCCAACACCACAGTTCAGAAGCATCAATTCTTCAGTGCTCAGCTTTCTTTATAGTCCATCTCTCACATCCACACATGACCGCTGGAAAAACCATAGCCTTGACTAGACGGACCTTTGTTGGCAAAGGCAAAGTAATGTCTCTGTTTTTTAATATGCTGTCTAGTTTGGTCATAACTTTCCTTCCAAGGAATAAGCATCTTTTAATTTCATGGCTGCAATCACCATCTGAAGTGATTTTGGAGTCCAGAAAAATAAAGTCAGCCACTGTTTCCCCTGTTTCCCCATCTATTTGCCATGAACTGATGGGACTGGATGCCATGATCTTAGGTTTCTGAATATTAAGCTTTAAGCCAGCTTTTTCACTCTCCTCTTTCACTTTCATCAAGAGGCTCTATAGTTCTTCTTCACTTTCTGCCATAAGGGTGGTGTCATCTGCATGTCTGAGGTTATTGATATTTTCCCGGCAATCTTGATTCGTCTCCTTAGGTAAGCTTATTCCTAGATATTTAATTCTATTTTTTGCATTGGTGAATGTGATTGATTCCTTAATTTCTCTTTCTAAGTTTTCATTGTTAGCATATAGAAATGCAAGTGATTTCTGTGTATTGATTTTGTATCCTGCTACTTTGCTAAATTCACTGATTAGCTCTAGTAATTTTCTGATACTATTTTAGGGTTTTCTATGTACAGTATCATGTCATCTGCAAACAGTGAGAGCTTTACTTCTTCTTTTCAGATCTGGATTTCTTTTATTTTTTTCTTCTCTGATTGCTGTAGCTAGGACTTGCAGAACTATGTTGAATAATCGTGACGAAAGTGGACACCCTTGTCTTTTTCCTGATCTTAGGGGGAATGCTTTCAGTTTTCCACCATTGAGAATAATGTTTGCTGTAGGCTTATCATATATGGCCTTTACTATGTTGAGGTGGGTTCCTTCTATGCCCATTTTTGAAGAGTTTTAATCATAAACGGGTGCTGAATTTTGTCAAAGACTTTTTCTGCATCTATTGAGATGATATATGGATTTAATCTTTCAATTTGTTAATATAGTGTATCACATTGATTGATTTGCATATATTGAAGAATCCTTGCATCCCTGGAATAAACCCAGCTCGATCATGGTGGGTTTAATGTGCAGGTCATTTAATGTGTTGCTGAATTCTGTTTGCTAACATTTTGCTGAGGATTTTTGCATCTATGTTCATCAGTGATATTGGCCTGTAGTTTTGTTTTTGTGTGTTGTCTTTGTCTGGTTTTGGTATCAGGGTGCTGGTGGCCTTGCAGAATGAGTTTGGAAGTGTTCCTTCCTCTACAATTTTTGAAAGAGTTTAGAAGGACAGGCATTAGCTCTTCTCTAAATGTTTGATAGAATTCTCCTGTGAAGCCATCTGGTCCTGGGCTTTTGTTTTTGCGGAGATTTTTGATCACAGCTTCAATTTCAGTGCTTGTAACTGGGTTGTTCATAACTTCTATTTCTTCCTGGTTCAGTCTTGGAAAATTGACCTTTTCTAAGAATCTGTCCATTTCTTCCAGGTTATCCATTTAATGCCATATAGTTGTCCATAATAGTCCTTTGTATTTCTTCATTGTCTGCTGTAACCTCTCCTTTTTCATTTCTAATTTTGTTGATTTGTTTCTTCTCTCTTTTTTTCTTGATCAGTCTGGCTAAAGGGCTTGTCAATTTTGTTTATCCTCTCAAAGGGCCAGTTTTTAGTTTTATTAGTCTTTACTATTATTTCGTTCATTTGTTTTTCATTTATTTCTGCTCGGATCTTTATGGTTTCTTTCCTTCTACTAATTTTGGGGTTTTTCTGTTCTTCTTCCAGTTGTTTTAGGTGTAAAGTTAGATTGTCTATTCGATGTTTTTCTTGTTTCTAGAATTAGGATTGTATTGCTACAAACTTCCCTCTTAGAACTTCTCTTGCTGTGTCCCATAGATTTTGAGTTGTTGTGTTTTCATTGTCATTAGTTTCTAGAAATTTTTTAATTTCCCTTTGGATTTCTTCAGTGACCTGTTGGGTATTTAGAAATGTGTTGTTTAATCTCCATGTGTTTGTTTTCCTATAGTTTTTTTCTTGTAACTGATATCTAGTCTCATAGCATGATACGATTTCGATTTTCTTAAATTTACTGAGGTTTAATTTGTGACCCAAGATGTGGTCTATGTTGAAGAATGTTCCATGTGCACTTGAGAAGAAGGTGTATTCTTCTGCATTTGCATGGAATGTCCTGAAGATATCAAAGAGATTCATCTCATCTAATGTATCATTTAAGACTTGTATTTTCTTATTAATTTTCTGTTTTGATGATCTGTCCATTGGTGTGAGTGGGGTGTTAAAGTCTCCTCTATTATTGTGTTATATTTTTTCCCATTCTGAAGGCTGTCTCTTCACCTTGCTTATAGTTTCCTTCATTGTGCAAAAGCTTTTAAGTTTAATTAGGTCCCATTTGTTTGTTTTTGCTTTTATTTCCATTACTCTGGGAGGTAAGTCATAGAGGATCTTACTGTGATTTATGTCACAGAGTGTTCTGCCTATATTTTTGTCTAGGAATTTTATAGTTTCTGGTCTAACATTTACATCTTTAATCCATTTTGAGTTTACTTCTGTGTATAGTGTTAGAAAGTGTTCTGGTTTCATTCTTTTACATGTGGTTGAACAGTTTTCCCAGCACCACTTGTTAAAGAGATTGTCTTTTCTCCATTATATAGTTTAACCTCCTTTGTCAAAGATAAGGTGTCCATAGGTGTGTGGATTCATCTCTGGGCTTTCTACTTTGTTCCATTGATTTATATTTCTGTCTTTGTGCCAGTACCATACTGTCTTGATGACTGTAGCTTTGTAGTATAGTCTGAAGTCAGGAAGGTTGATTCTTCCAGTTCCATTGTTCTTTCTCAAGATTGCTTTGGCTATTTAGGTTTTTTGTGTTTCCGTAAAAATCATGAAATTATTTGTCCTAGTTCTATGAAAAATACAATTGGTAGCTTTATGGGGGTTGCATTGAATCTATAGATTGCTTTGGGTAGTATACTCATTTTTACTATATTGATTCTTCCAATCCATGAACATGGTATATTTCTCCATCAGTTTGTGTCATCTTTGATCTCTTTCATCAGTGTTTCATAGTTTTCTATATAGGTCTTTTGTTTCTTTAGGTAAATTTATGCCTAAGTATTTTATTCTTTTTGTTGCAATGGTGAATGGGATTGTTTCCTTATCTTTCTGTTTTCTCATTGTTAGTATATAGGAATGCAAGGGGTTTCTTTGTATTAATTTTATATCCTGCAACTTCACTATATTCATTGATTAGCTCTAGTAATTTTCTGGTGGCATCTTTAGGGTTTTCTATGTAGAGGATCATGTCATCTGCAATCAGTGAGAGTTTTACTTCTTCTTTTCCAATTGATGCTTTTGAACTGTGGTGTTGGAGAAGACTCTTGAGAGTCCTTTGGACTGCAAGGAGATCCAACCAGTCCATTCTAAAGGAGATCAGTCCTGGGTGTTCTTTGGAAGGAATGATGATAAAGCTGAAACTCCAGTACTTTGGCCACCTCATGCGAAGAGTTGACTCATTGGAAAAGACTCTGATGCTGGGAGGGATTGGGGGCAGGAGGAAAAAGGGACGACAGAGGATGAGATGGCTGGATGGCATCACCGACTCAATGTACATGAGTTTAAGTGAACTCTGGGAGTTGGTGATGGACAGGGAGGCCTGGCATGCTGCAATTCATGGGGTTGCAAACAGTCAGGCATGACTGAGCGACTGAACTGAACTGAACTGAACTTCCAATATGGATTCCTTTTATTTCTTTCTCTTCTCTGATTTCTGTAGCTAAGATTTCCGAAACTATGTTGAATAGTAGTGGTCAGAGTGGGTACCCTTGTCTTTTTCCTGACTTTAGAGGAAATGCTTTCAATTTTTCACCATTGAGGATAATGTTTGCTGTGGGTTTATCAGAGATGGCTTTTATTATGTTGAGGTGTGTTACTTCTATGTTTGCTTTCTGGAGAGTTTTTATCATAAATGTGTGTTGAATTTTGTCAGAGGCTTTCTCTGCATCTATTGAGATAATCATATGGTTTTATGTTTCAATTTGTTAATGTGGTGTGTCACATGGGTTGTTTTGAAATATTGAAGAATTGTTGCATCCCTGGGATAAAGCCCACTTGGTCATGATGTATGATCTTTTAAATATGTTGTTGGATTCTGCTTGCTAGAATTTTGTTGAGGATTTTTGAATCTATGTTCATCAGTGATATTGGCCTGTAGTTTTTTGTGTGTGTGTGTGTGGCATCTTTTTCTGGTGTTGGTATTAGGGTGATGGTGGTATCACAGAATGAGTTTGGGAGTTTACCTTCCTCTGCAATTTTTTGGAAAAGTTTAAGATGGATAAATGTTAGCTCTTCTCTAAATTTTTGGTAGAATTCACCTGTGAAGCCATCTGGTTCTGGGCTTTTGTTTGTTGGCAGATTTTTTATTACAGTTTCAATTTCCAAGCTTGTGATGTGTCTGTTAAGATTTTCTATTTCTTCCTGGTTCAGTTTTGGAAGGATATACTCTTCTAAGAATTCATCAATTTCTTCCATAGTATCCACTTTATTGGTATAGTTGCTGATAGTAGTCTCTTATGATCCTTTGTATTTCTGTGTTGTCTGTTGTGATTTCTTCATTTTCATTTCTAATTTTGTTGATTTCATTCTTCTCCCTTTTTCCTTGATGAGTCTAGGTAATGGTTTGTCTATTTTATTTATCTTCTCAAAGAACCAGCTTTTAGTTTTGTTGATTTTTGCTGAGGTCTCCTTTGTTTCTTTTTCAGTTATTTCTGCTCTGATTTTTATTATTTCTTCTAGTAACTTTGGGGCTCTTCATTTCTTCTTTTTCTAGTTGTTGTAGGTATAAATTTAGGTTATTTATTTGATGTTTCTCTTATTTCTTGAGGTAAACTTGTATTGCTATGAACCTTTCTCTTAGCACACTTTTACTGAATCTCATAGGTTTTGGGTTGTTGTGTTTTCATTTTCATTTGTTTCTAAGCATATTTTGATTTCCTTTTTGATTTCTTCTATGATTTGTTGGTTATTCAGAAGTATGTTGTTTGGCTCCATATGTTTGTATTTTTAATAGTTTTTTTTCCTGTAGTTGATATCTAATCTTACCACATTTTGATCAGAAAAGATGTTTGGAATGATTTCAACTTTTTTAAATTTACCAAGGCTAGATTTATGGCCCAGGATATAATTTATCTGGGAGAATGTTCCGTGTGCATTTGAGAAAAAGGTGAAATTCATTGTTCTAAAGTTACTCAGTTGTGTCTGACTCTTTGCGACCCCATGGACTGTAGCCCACCAGTCTCCTCCATCCATGGAATTTTCTAGACAAGAGTACTGGAATGGGTTGCCATTTCCTTCTCCAGGGGACCTTCCTGACCCAGGAATCGAACCCAGGTCTCCCCCATTGTGGACAGACACTTTACCGTCTGAGCCACCAGGAAATCCCGAAATGTCCTATAGATAACAATTAGGTCTAACTGGTCCATTGTATCATTTAAAGCTTGTGTTTCCTTGCTAATTTTCTGTTTGGTTGATCTATCCATAGGTGTGAGTGGGGTATTAACGTCTCCCACTATTATTGTGTTACTGTTAATTTCCCCTTTTGTACTTGTTAGCATTTGCCTTATGTATTGAGGTGCTCCTATGTTGGGTGCAAATATATTTATAATTGTTATATCTTCTTCTTGGATTGATCCTTTGATCATTGTGTAGTGTCCTTCCTTGTCTCTTTTCACAGTCTTTATTTCGAAGTCTATTTCATCTGATATAAGTGTTGCTACTCCTGCTTTCTTTCAGTCTCCATTTGCATGAAATATCTTTTTCTAGCCCTTCACTTTCAGTTTGTATGTGTCCCTTGGTTTGAAGTGGGTCTCATGTAAACAACATATATAGGGGTCTTGTTTTTGTATCCATTTGGCCAGTCTTTGTCTTCTGGTTGGGGCATTCAACCCATTTACATTTAAGGTAATCATTGATAAGTATGATCCCATTGCCATTTACTTTGTTGTTTTGGGTTTGATTTTATAAACCTTTTCTATGTTTCCTGTCTAGAGAAGGTCCTTTAACATTTGTCATAGAACTGGTTTTGTGGTGCTAAATTTTCTCAGATTTTGCTTGTCTGTAAAGCTTTTGATTTCGCCTTGGTATCTGAATGAGATCCTTGCTGGGTGTAGTAATCTTGTAGGTATTTCTCTTTCCTCACTACAAGTATGGCCTGCCATTCCCTTCAGCCTTGAAGAGTTACTATTGAAAGATCATCTGTTATCCTTATGAGGATCCCCTTGTGTTTTATTTGCTGCTTTTCCCTTGCTGATTTTAATATTTTCTCTTTGTGTTTGATCTTCATTATTTTGATTAACATATGTCTTGGGTGTTTTGCTTTGGGTTTATCCTGTTTGGGTATCTCTGGGTTTCTTGAACTTGGATGGATATTTCCTTCCCCATTTTAGAGAAGTTTTCAACTATTATTTCCTCAAGTATTTTCTCATGCCCTTTCTTTTTGTCTTCTTCTTCTGAGACACCTATGATTCAAATGTTGGGGTGTTTAACATTGACCCAGAGTTTTCTGAGGTTGTCCTTATTTCTTTTAATTCTTTTTTTCTCTGCTTCATTTATTTCCACCATTCTATCTTCCACCTCACTTATCCTCTCTTCTGCCTCAGTTATTCTACTGTTGGTTCCCTCCAGAGTGCTTTTGATCTCGGTTATTGCATTATTTATCATTGATTGACTTTTCTTTATTTCGTCTAGCTCCTTGTTAAACATTTCTTGCATCTTCTCAATCCTTGTCTGTAGTCTGTTTATCTGTAGCTCCATTTTGTTTTCAAGATTTTGGATCATCTTTACTATCATTATTCTGAATTCTTTTTCTGGTAGACTCCCTATCTCCCCTCTTTTGTTAGGTTTCGTGGGTATTCATCATGTTCCTTTACCTGTTGACTATTTCTCTGCCTCTTCATTATGTTTAGATTGCTGTGTTTGGGTTGCCCTTTCTGCAGGCTGGAAGTTAGTGTTTCCTGTTTATTGTGGAGTCTGCTCCCTGTGGGTGGGGTTGCACTAGTGGCTTGTCAAGGTTTCCTGGTTGGGGGATCTTGTGTCTATGTTCTGGTGGGTGGAGCTGGATCTCTTCTCTCTGGAGTGCAATAAGGTGTCCAGTAGTGAGTTTTGGGCTGTCTATGGGCTTGGTGTGGCTTTGGGCAGCCTGTCTTTTAATGCTCAGGGTTGTATTCCTGCTTTGCTAGAGAATTAGTGTGGTATGTCTTTCACTGGAACTTGATGGCTCTTGGGTGGAGCTTGGTTTCAGTGTAAGTATGGAGACTTTGGGGTGAGCTCTTGTCTATTAATCTTCCCTGGAATCAGGAATTCTCTGATGTTCTTAAGTTTTGGAGTTAAGCCTCTTGACTCTGGCTTTCAGTCCTTCTCTTACAGTAGCCTCAAGACTTCTCCATCCGTACAGCACAAATGCTAAAAGATCTAGGTTAATAGTGAAACAGTCCTCCACAGCAAGGGACACTGAGAGAGATCCACAGTTACACAGAGAACAGAAGAGGGAGGAGGAAGATAGAGGTAACCAGGAGGAGAAGAGGGGGAGTCAAAAGAGGAGAGAGAAATCTTGCCAGTAATCAGTTCCCTAAGTGTTTTCCACAGCCTGGAACACCCAGAGGGATTCTCAGAGTTAAGTAGATAAGAGGAGGGGGAGGAAGGAGATAGAGATGACCTGGGGAGAAAAGGGAGAGCCAAAATAGGGGAGAGCAATGAAGCCAGTAACCACATCCCTCCTTTTGAAGAGAATGGACTGCCTTTCTGGGTGCCTGGTATCCTCCACCAGCATTCAGAGGTTGTTTTGTGGAAGTTGTTCAACATTCAAATGATCTTTTGATGAATATGTTGGGGAGAAAGTGGTCTTCCTGTCCTGTTCCTCCACCATCTTGGGCCCCTCAATACATTTTAGCCGACATTATAATTGCTATTATTAATGTTGTTGATCTAAAATGTTAAAAGTATTATTTGAGGCTAACTGGTTTGAAAAGTCCTATTCCTATTTGACATGACATCTTTGAAAGATAACATGAAAATAAAAGTGAAGGTTTTCTTATCAAAGCAGCAGGCTCTCTCGTAGCCTAAAAATCTAAGATTAATTTATCAATTAGTTTTTGATCCCCTCCACTTCTAAGAGGATGAAGCCACAAGAACTCCCCTACAATATTGGTTCCTTCCCCCCACCCCCAAAGTGGGTTAGATTGAGTGTGTCTGAAACTCATGACTCATACTCCAGGCTTCAGTTTCCTCCTTCACTGATATGGGATTTCAGTATACAGAGCTACCCAAGCCCTTGATCCAGGTCCAGCTCACTTTTCTTACATACATTTCTTATGTTGCTTCTTTTTTCTGAGTGTAAGATTGACTGAATACTCAATCTTCTTTGCATCTACTCCTAAGATTGATTAACTGCTTTGACTGAATTGACTTCCACTTCTTAGCTACTCCTAATCACTACCCTCATTTCCAGCCCCTGGCTTGCACCTGGTTTTGAAGTGTCAAAGTCCTTATTCACTCATGTATCAGCCACCATCCCAGCACATTCCCTTATGCTTATCATCATGGTGCAGGAAACTGTCAACCTGCCACTAAAATCCCTTAGCATCTCCACTCCCTTCCTTGTTCCCATCTCTTCCACTCTCTTCACCAGGAGGGTTCAAGGAAAATCTTTTGTTCTTTCTAATAGATGATGAGATCCATGTATAAGCAAATCAAAGACTTCAGTTCAGTTCAGTTCAGTCCTTCAGTCGTGTCCAACTGTTTGCGACCCCATGAATTGCAGCATGAAAGGCCTCCCTGTCCATCACCAACTCCTGGAGTTCACTCAAACTCATGTCCATCGAGTCAGTGATGCCATCCAGCCATCTCATCCTCTGTCATCCTCTTCTCCTGCCCCAAATCCCTCCCAGCATCAGGGTCTTTTCCAATGAGTCAACTCTTCGCATGAGGCGGCCAAAGTATTGGAGTTTCAGCTTCAGCATCAGTCCTTCCAATGAATGCCCAGGACTGATCTCCTTTAGAATGGACTGGTTGGATCTCCTTGCAGTCCAAGGGACTCTCAGGAGTCTTCTCCAACACCACAGTTCAAAAGCATCAATTCTTCAGTGCTCAGCTTTCTTCACAGTCCAACTCTCACATCCATACATGACCACTGGAAAAACCATAGCCTTGACTAGATGGACCTTTGTTGGCAAAGTAATATCTCTGCTTTTCAATATATAGGCTATCTAGGTTGGTCATAACTTTTCTTCCAAGGAGTAAGCATTTTTTAATTTCATGGCTGCAATCACCATCAGCAGTGATTTTGGAGCCCCCCAAAAAGAAAATCTGACACTGTTTCCACTGTTTCCCCATCTATTTCCCATGAAGTGATGGGACCAGATGCCATGATCTTCATTTTCCGAATGTTGAGCTTTAAGCCAACTTTTTCACTCTCCTCTTTCACTTTCATCAAGAGGCTTCTTAGTTCCTCGTCATTTTCTGCCATAAGGGTGGTGTCATTTGCATATCTGAGGTGATTGATATTTCTCCCAGCAATCGTGATTCCGCTTGTGCTTCTTCCAGTCCAGTGTTTCTCATGATGTACTCTGCATAGAAGTTAAATAAGCAGGGTAACAATATACAGCCTTGACATACTCCTTTTCCTGTTTGGAACCAGTCTGTTGTTCCATGTCCAGTCCTAACTGTTGCTTCCTGACCTGCATATAGGTTTCTCAAGAGGCAGATCAGGTGGCCTCGTATTCCCATCTCTTTCAGAATTTTCCGCAGTTTATTGTGATCCACACAGTCAAAAGCTTTGGCATAGTCAATAAAGCAGAAATAGATGTTTTTCTGGAACTCTCTTGCTTTTTCCATGATCCAGGGGATGTTGGCAATTTGATCTCTGGTTCCTCTGCCTTTTCTAAAACCAGCTTGAACATCTGGAAGTTCATGGTTCACGTATTGCTGAAGCCTGGCTTGTTGAATTTTGAGCATTACTTTACTAGTGTGTGAGATGAGTGCAATTGTGCGGTAGTTTGAGCATTCTTTGTCATTACCTTTCTTTGGGATTGGAATGAAAACTGACCTTTTCCAGTCCTCTGGCCACTACTGAGTTTTCCAAATTTGCTGGCATATTGAGTGCAGCACTTTCACAGCATCATCTTTCAGGATTTGAAATAGCTCAACTGGAATTCCATCACCTCCACTAGCTTTGTTTGTAGTGAGACTTATGAGCTGCCAAATAGCCATGTGTTTCCCTCCCTCTCACCCTTGTTTTAACCAACCAATTTGTCAGTTCATGAGGTCAACAATACAGCATTAAGTAAAAAGGCAAAACTATTAATGATCCATGGTGCTAGAGAGTGGTGATTACCTTGGTGGGAATGGGGTCTGGATAGTGATTGAGAGGATGCCCAAAAATGGACTCCTGGAATGCAACATCTCTGTTTTTTTTCCCATCTGGTGCATGTGTGTACTCACTTTGTATAAATGGAGATATACTCATATGCATCTTTCTGCATATATATATCAAACTTCAATGAAAAGTTTACATTTAAAACTTAAAAAAAATATTTTCAAGTAAAGCACCCTAGAAGAAAAAGGTTTAGTTTTAACATTTGGTCAGCTGATGCTAACCTCAACCTGTTCATAGAAAAGTAGTAACAAGTATGAAAATTTAGAAGAGAATAAGCATCACTGCAGATCAGTTGAGTAATACATGAAAGGCAAAGTTATTAAGTTGGCAGAAGAGTAACTATTATCATTGCAAAGCTCAAATTTTTAATCTTTAAAAGCAGTCATGCAATTATCTTACATGCAAATACATTTGGAATAGGTAATGTTTGCTTTTCTGATTAAAATGTGATTTATCAGATTTCTGACCTTGCTTTGAGTGTGTGTGAAAATAAAAATCCCTTTAATACTCACACATTAGGGTTAGTAAAGACTTTAAAAGACACATTCTCACACACATATTAGTAGAAAAATGCCAATACTGGAGTCACCCAGACCTTGACTTTGTCTATCACCTTATATTTTATAATGGTTCCAAGTGCCTTATTTCATTTGAGTCCTGTGGATGTATAAGCGTGTTATCCAATAAAAGATCCTTCACCCTGGAAAAGTCTCCCTTTCATAAAGGTCACTCTAAAAATCAAGCTGGGACTGGGGACTTCTTCCAAGTGGGGCAGTCTGTGCGAATCCAATTTCCCATAAGGTAACCGGGTGTTAACATTTGACATCTAAAGTCAAAGTGACGGGGACTGAGGTAGTCTGCTATACTCCAGTTGCAAAGGCCATTCTAATAAACTCCGCTTTTATTATTTTTTATTTTTTTAATATAAATTTATTTATTTTAATTGGAGGCTAATTACTTTACAATATTGTATTGGTTTTGTCATACATTAACATGAATCTGCCACGGGTGTACATGTGTTCCCCATCCTGAACCCTCCTCCCTCCTCCCTCCCCATACCATCCCTCTGGGTCGTCCCAGTGCACCAACCCCAAGCATCCAGTATCATGCATCGAACCTGGAGTGGCAACTCGTTTCATATATGATATTATACATGTTTCAATGCCATTCTCCCAAATCATCCCACCCTCTCCCTCTCCCACCAAGTCCAAAAGACTGTTCTATACATCTGTGTCTCTTTTGCTGTCTCGGATACAGGGTTATCGTTACCATCTTTCTAAATTCCATATATATTCATTAGTATACTGTATTGGTGTTTTTCTTTCTGGCTTACTTCACTCTGTATAATAGGCTCCATAAACTCCACTTTTAAAAGAAAGCAACAGGACTCTCCCAGAGCAAACTTCCATGCAAAGTCCAAGTGTGCCAGCCAGAATCACTTTACTCTGCCAAGAGAAAAATGCAAATATTACCAACAAGGTCCAGTATGCAGGTTCACACTCAGGATGTGTCCCTACAGTATCCAAGAAATTTCCAGACAGACCTAACAGATGTTTGGATGTTTGTTTGCTTCCCTGTGAGTGTGGGGGCCTTCCCTCTGGTAACACAGTCAGGGGAAATTGTTACTGAAAATGACATCCAAGCAAGCATTTTCAAGCAGTGTGTTACTCTCAGCAAACAGAATGTTGGGAAAGCTAAGTTCTTTCAGTGATGGAAGCAGATCAAAAGAGAGTGTGTTTTCAGGCATCTCTCTATCATGAACTGTCTAGATTCTAAGATGTGAGAATTCCAGGAGTGCACAGAGGACCTCATTTCCAGAGTCAAGGCACTCTGTTTCCCTGCACTTTCCGAGCCTTTAAACACATTCCTAGATAATACTGGGTCTGCCCATGAGGAAACAGGCTGCGCGAGTGTGTCTGAAAGTGCTGAGTGCCATACTGTGGTTACCTAGATGAGTTGACCTTCCACTGGAAAAGGGCAAGTGGCTAGGAGTTGCAGCGTGCCTGCTTGCCTCAGAAATCTCAAAGGGTTGACCTAAGCTATCACTGTCACAATTAAGAAAACAACAATTGGATGGACTTTCAAGCAGTTGTTAAGCCACATAATTTTAGGCCCAGCAGAGAGGAAAATGCGAATTTTGCCAGCAAAGTCCAGTATCCAGTTTCACACTCAAGATGTGTCCCCATAGTATCCAAGAATTTTCCAGACAGATCTAGGATCACTGGATCTCTCCTACAGAGAAAGCATGATGGAACAGACTTTGGGATGTTTACTTTTCTGTGAGAGTGTGGGGGATCTTCCCTAAGTTAACACAGTCAGGAGAAATTGTTATTGAAAAATGACCTTCAAGCAAGCATTTTCAAGCAATGTGTTACTCTCAGCACACAGAATGCTGGGAAAGCTATGCTCCTTCAATGAATGAAAGGCATCAAAAGAGAATGTGATTTCAGGCTTCTGTCTATCAGGAACTGTCAAGATTCTCAGATGTTAGAACTCCAGGTTTGCACAGAGGACCTAATTTCCAGGTCAGTACAGTATGTTTCCCTGCACTTTCCAAGCCTTTTAAACACAGTCCTAGCTCAAACTGGGACTGTGCATGAGGAAACAGACAGGGGAGTGTGTCTGAGAATGCTGAGTACCATATTATGTTACCTAGATCCATTGAACTTCCACTGGAAATGAGACAATAGCTAAGCGTGGCAAGCTGCCTGCTTACTTCAGAAATCCCAAAGGGTTGACCAAAGCTATCACTATCACAAGTAAGAAAACAGTGATTGGATGGATTTTCAAGTAGCTGCTAGGCTGCACCATTTTGGGGCCAACCGAGAGAAAACTACGAATTTTCCCACCAAGGTCCTGTACGCAGGTTCACACTCAGGATGTGTCCCTGCAGTATCCAAGAATTTTACAGGCAGACCTAGGCTCTCTGGATCTCTCCTGTAGAGAGAATGTGACGGAACAGTGGTTTGGATGTTGGTTTGCCACTCCCTGTGAGTATGGGGCCCTTCCCTATGGTAACACCATCAGGGGAATTTGCTACTGAAAAATGACCTCCAAGCAAGCAGTTTCAAACAGTGTGACTCAGCACAATGAATGCTGGGGAAGCTAAGCTTCTTTGAGGAAGGAAAGGCATCAACAGAGTGTAATTTCAACCTCTATTTGTCAGGAACTGTCTAGCTTCTAAGATGTAAGACCTCCAGGTTTTCCCAAGGACCTGAATTCCAGAATTAGGGCAGTGTGTTTCCCTGAACTTTTCGAGCATTTTAAACACATTCCTAGGTCATTCTGTGACTGCGCGTGAAGAAGCAGGCTTCGAGAGTGTGTCTGGGAATACTGTGTGCCATACTGTGGGTACCCAGACCAAGTGACTTTCCATTCAAAATAGGCCAGTGGCTAAGAGGAGCGAGCCACCTGCTTGCTTCAGAAATCCCAAAAGGAGAACAAAGCTATTGCTTGAAAAAGAATGAAAATAGCAAAGGGACGGATTTTCAAGATGTTTTTTGGCCATACCATTTTGGGGCCAACGGAGAGAAAAATGAGAATTTTGCCTTGAGGTTCCAGTATCCAGGTTCACACACAAGATGAGTCCAAGCAGTATACAGGAATTTTCCAGACAAACAGGCTCACTGGATCTCTCCTACAGAGAAAACGTGATAGAACAGATGTTTGGATGTTGGTTTGCCTTTCCCTGTGAGTGTGGGGGCCTTACCTCTGGTCAACCGAGACGGGAAATTGGTCCTGAAAAATGACCTCCAAGCAAGCCTTTTCAAGCAGTCTGTGACTCTCAACACACAGAATGCTGGGAAAGATACATTCTGTTGAGGAAGGAAAGGCATCAACAGAGAGTGTGTTTTCAGGCCTCTATGAACTTTCTAGCTTCTAAGATGTGTGACTTCCAGTTTTTCCCAGAGGACCTAACTTCCAGAGTCAGGGCAGTGTGTTTCCCTACACTTTCTGAGACTTGTTAACACATTCTTAGGTCATACCAGGATGGCCCATGAGGAAGCAAGCTAGGGGAGTGTGTCTGAGAGTGCTGGATGCCATACAGACGTTGGTGCTGGTTTGTCTTTCCCTGTGAGTGTGAGGCCCTTCCCTATGGCAACAATGTCAGGGGAAATTGTTACTGAAAAACGACCTCCAAAAAAGCGTTTTCAAGCAGTGTGTGACTCTCATCACACAGAATGCTGACAAAGCTATGTTCCTTTGAGGAAGGAAAGGCAACAACAGAGAGTATGTTTTCAGGCCTCTCTCTATCAGGAATTTTCTGCCTTCTAAGATGTAGACTTCCAGGTGTTCCCAGAGAATGTGAATTCCAGAGTCAGGGTAGTGTGTTTCCTTGCACTATGTTCCTTCGAGGAAAGAAGGGCATCAACAGTGAGTGTGTTTTCAGGCCTCTATCAAGCATGAATTGTCTAACTTCTAGGATGTGAGACCTGCAGGTTTGCCCACAGGACCTAACTTCCAAAGTCACGTCAATGTGTTTCCCTGCACTTTCTGAGACTTGTAAACACATTCCTAGGTCATACTGTGACTGCCCACGAGGAAGCAGTTTGCAGCAGTGTGTCTGGGAGTGCTGGGTGCCATACTGTGGTTACCCAGATGAGATGACATTCCCCTGGAAATGGACCAGCAGCTATGAGTTGAAACCTGCCTGCTTGCTTCAGAAATCCCGAAGTGTGGACCAAAGGTATCACTGTCAGATATAAGAAACAGAAATTGGAAGGATTTTCAAGCAGTTGCTCTGCTGCACCATTTAGGCCCAACCAACAGAAAAATGCAAATCTTGCCACAAAGTCCAGTATCTAGGTTCAACTCAGGATGTGTCCCCGCAGTATCGTAGACTTTTATAGACAGACCTAGGCTCTCTGGACCTCACCTATGAGAAAACATGACGGAACAGATGTTTGAATGTTGGGTTTCCTTTCCCAACAATGATTGTGGGGATCATTCCTACTGTCTCAGGCTCAGGGAAAATTGCGAGTGAAAAATGACCAGCAAGCAAGCGCCTTGAATCAGTGAGTGTCACTCAGCACAGTGTGCTGGGAGAGGTACCTTCCTTCTAGGAAGGAAAGGCATGAATAGACAGTGTGTTTCTAGAACTCTATCTTGCAAGAACTGTTTAGCTTCTAAGACATGAGACCTCTAGCTTGGCCAGAGGACAAAGCTACCAGAGTCCGGGCAGTGTGTCTCCCTGCAACTTCCGAGTCTTGTAAACACATTCCTAGGCCACACCATGACTGCTCATGAGGAAGCAGGCTGCAAGTGTGTGTCTGAAAGTGCTCGGTCCCATACTGTAGCACCTAGTCGAGGTTACATTCCAGTGCAAATGGAATGGGCCTGCAGTGAGGAGTTGTGATCCATCCACTTCCTTAAAATATCCCAAAGGCTGGAACAAAGTTCAGTTCAGTTCAGTTCAGTCGCTCAGTCGTGTCCGACTCTTTGTGACCCCGTGAATCACAGCACGCCAGGCCTCCCTGTCCATCACCAACTCCCAGAGTTCACTCAGACTCAAGTCCATCGAGTCAGTGATGCCATCCAGCCATCTTATCCTCTGTCGTCCCCTTCTCTTCTTGCCCCCAATCCCTCCCAGCATCAGAGTCTTTTCCAATGAGTCAACTCTTCGCATGAGGTGGCCAAAGTACTGGAGTTTCAGCTTTAGCATCATTCCCTCCAAAGAACACCCAGGACTGATCTCCTTCAGAATGGACTGGTTGGATCTCCTTGCAGTCCAAGGGACTCTCAAGAGGCTTCTCCAATACCACAGTTCAAAAGCATCAATTCTTCAGTGCTCAGCTTTCTTCACAGTCCCACTGTCACATCCATACATGACCACAGGAAAAACCACAGCCTTGACTAGACGGACCTTGGTTGGCAAAGTAATGTCTCTGCTTTTGAATATGCCATCTAGGTTGGTCATAACTTTCCTTCCAAGGAGTAAGCGTCTTTTAATTTCATGGCAATCACCATCTGCAGTGATTTTGGAGCCCAAAAAAATACCATCAATTAAATTAGGGTAATAACTTGATGGCTGGATGGCATCACTGACTTGATGGACATGAGTCTGAGTGAACTCGGGGAGTTGTGATGGACAGGGAGGCCTGGCGTGCTGCGATTCATGGGGTTGCAAAAAGTCGGACACTACTGAGCGACTGAACTGAACTGAACTAACTGACCACGCCCTCTTTATTGAACTTTTTTTTTAAACTTGGCTTTAGGAAATTATACTATTTTGATTTATCATCTACCTTTCTTCTCAGTGTCCTTGACTGGATTCTTCTTTGGACTTTTAACTGCATTTTAATAACAGAGTTCTCCAGAACTCAGTCCTTTCTCCCTTGGGTTTGCTCAAGTGATTGAAGTGACTGAAACCAGGAGAAATTAATTTCATAGGCTTTTATGAGGCAATTAGAACTGTGTTGTGAAAAACAAAATAAGCATACTTTGCAGGAAAGTCATTTATGATTATTTTTTGTTAAATTTTATTAATAATCTGATTGTCTGATGGAAGCAATTTTACTGTGATAAATTCAGTTCCACAGTTTTATCTGAGGACTGGCACTGAAAAGGAGAGATGGAGAGGGGCTATGCAAAGATGAAGCAGAAGAGTCCTTGCCAATACAGCCCTGAAAGTGGAACAAAGTTAGCACTATCAGAAGTGAAAAAACATCAGTTGGATGGATTTTCAAGCAACTGCTAAGACGGCCCCCTTTGGGGCCCACCGACAGAAAAATGGGAATCTTGAAACCAAGACTGGTATCCAGGTTGACACTCATGGTGTGTCCGCACAGGATCCAAGAATTTTCCGGACAGACCTAGGCTCACTGAACCTCTCCTACAGAGAAACTGTGATGGACAGGCATTTGGATGATGGTTTGCCTTTCCCTGTGAGTGTGGGTTCCTTTCCTTCAGTCTCAGCCTCAGGGGAAATCGCGACTGAAAAATGACCTCCAAGCTAGCATTTTCCAGCAGTGTGTGTGACTCAGCACACAGTATGCTGGGAAAGCTGTCTTCCTTCGAGGAAGGAAAGGCATCATCAGAGTGTGTTTTCAGGCCTCTATCTCGTAGGGACTGTTTAGCTGATAAGGTGAGACCTCCAGGCTTGCCAAGAGGAGCTAACTTACAGAGTCAGGGCAGAGTGTCTGCCTGCATTTTTCAAGCCTTGTGACCACATTCCTAGGTTACACTGTGACTGCCCATGAGGAAGCTGGCTGCAAGAGTGTCTCTGAGAGTGCTGGGGCAATACTGTGGTCACCTTGTGGAGGTGACATTCCACTGCAAATGGCCCGCGGAGAGGAGTTGTGAGGTGCCAGCTTCCTCCCAAATGCTGGACCAAACCTTGTGCTGTCAGAAGTGAGAAAACAGTGATTGGATGGATTTTCCAGAAGTCGCTAGGCCGGCCTGCTTTAGGGCCCACCGAGAGAAAAATGGGAATTTTGCCAACAAGGTCCAGAATCCAAGTTCACACTCAGGGTGTATCCCCGCTGAATCCAATAATTTTCCAGACTGACCTAGGGTCAGTGGATCTCTCCTACAGGTAAAACGTGATGTAACAGACATTTGGATGTTGGTTTCTTTCTCCCTGAGTGGGGGGACCTTCCCTATGGAATCAGTCTCAAGGAAAATTTGAATGAAAAATAACCTCTAAGAAAATGATTTCAAGCAGTGTGAGACTCTCAGCATACAAAATTCTGAGAAAGCTATCTTCCTTCGTGGAAGGAAAGACATCAACAGAGAGTGTGTTTTCAGGCCTCTACCTAGCAGGAACTGTCTAGTTTCTAAGATGTGAGATCTCCAGGCTTGCCCAGAGGACCTAACTTCCAGAGTCAGGGCAGTGTGTCTCCCTGCACTTTCTGAGCCTTGGAAACATATTCTTAGGCCATTCCTTGACTGTTCGTGTGCAAGCAGGTTGCGGGAGTGTGTCTGAGACTGCTGGGTGTCACACTGTGCTCACCTAGTTGAGGTGACATCCTCTGCAAATGGGCCCGAGATAAAGAGTTGTGATCTGCTCGCTTCCTAAAGAAATCCGAAAGGATAGACCAAAACGAGCACTGTCAGAAATAAAGAAATAGCAATTGGATGGATTTTCAAGATGTTTCTAGGCCACCTCACTTTAAGGCCCACTGGGAGAAAAGTGGGAATTTTGCCACGAAGTTCCGGTATCCAGGTTCACACTCAGGGTGTGTCCTCGCAGGATACTACAATTTTCCAGACAGACCTAGGCTCACTGGATCTCTCCTACTGAGAAAATGTGATGGAACAGATGTTTGGATGTTGGTGTGCCTTTCCCTGTGAGTGCTGGAATCTTCACTACTCTCTCAGACTCAGCAGAAATTGCGAGTGAAAAAGGATCTGCAAACAAGTGGATTCATGCAGTGAGTGTCACTCAGCACACAGTATGCTGGGAGAGGTATATTCCTTCAAGGAAGGCAAGGCATCAACAGACAGTGTGTTTTTAGGACTCTAAATTGCAGTAACAGTTTAGCTTCTAAGACATGAGACCTGCAGGCTGGCCCAGAGGACATAACTTCCAGAGTCAGGGCAGTACGTGTCTCTGTACTTTCTGAGCCTTGTGAACACATTCCTAGGCTACACCACAACTGCCTATGTGGAAGCAGTCTGTGGGAGTGTGTCTGAAAGTGCTGGATGTCATACTGTGTTCACCTAGTCGAGGTGACTTTTGACAACAAATAGGCCTGTGGCAAGGAGTTGTGAGCCACTCGCTTTCTTCAGAAATGTCAAAGGGTGAAGCAAAGCTAATGTTGTCAGAAGTGAGAAAACAGCAATTGGATGGATTTCAAGCTGTTGCAAGGTCGAACCACTTGAGGGCCCACCAAGAGAAAAATGGGAATTTTGCCAACAAGGTCTATTATGCAGGTTCAAACTCACAGTGTCTATCCGCAGGATCCCAGAATTTTCCAGACAGACCTAGGCTCACTGGATCTCTCCTACAGAGAAATTGTGATGGAATAGATGTTTGGATGTTGGTTTGCTTCTTTCTGTGAGAGTGGGGAGCTTCCCTATGGTGTTAGCCTCAGGGGAATTTGCGACTGAAAAATAACCTCCAAGCAAGCACTTTCAAGCAGTGTGAGACTCTCAGCACACAGAATTCTGGGAAAGCTATCTTCTTTCGTGGAAGGAAAGTCATCAACAAAGAGAGTGTTTTCAGGCATCTGTCTAGCAGGACCTGTTTAGCTTCTGAGATGTGAGACCTCCAAGCTTGCCCAGAGGAGCTAACTACTAGAGTGTGGGCAGTGTGTCTCCCTGCACTTTCTGACCCTTGTAAACACATTCCTAGTCCATGCTGCAACTGCCCACGAGGAAGCGGGCTGCAGTATTGTGTCTGAGAGTGCTGGGTGCCATACTGTGGTCACCTAATCGAGGTGACATTTCCCTACAAATGGGCCTGCATCAAGGAGTTGTGATCTGCCTGCTTGCTTCAGAAATCCAAAAAAGTGGGGGAAAGCTACCAATATCTGAAATGAGAAAACAGCAAGGCTGCACAACTTTAGGGCCTTTGGAGGGAAAAGTGCTAGTTTTGCCATCAACGTCCGATATCCAGGTTGACACTCATGGTGTGCTCTGCAGTTTCCTAGAAATTTCCAAACAGACCTAGGCTCACTGGATCTGTACTACAGAGAAAAGGTGATGGAACAGATGATTGGATGTTGGTTTGCCTTTTCTGTGATGCTGTGGATCTTACCTACCATCTCATTCTCAGCGGAAATTGCGAGCGAAAAATGACCCGAGTAAGGACTTGCCAGCAGTGTGTCTCACTAAGCTCACAGTATGCGGGGGAAAATATCTTCCCTTGAGGATAGAAAGGCATCAACTGAGAGTGTGTTTTCTGGCCTCTAGGTTGCAGGAACTGTTTAGCTTCTAGGATGTGAGACCTCCAGGCTTGCCCAGGGGACCGAACTTCCATAGTCAGGGCAGTGTGTCTCCCTGCACTTTCCGAGCCTTGCAAACATATTCCTAGGCCACTCCACGACTGCACATGAGGAATCGGGCTGCGGGAGTGTGTCTGAGAGGCTGGTGCCATACTTTAGTCTCCTAGTCAAGGTAACATTCCACTGTAAATGGATCCGCAGCAAGGAGTTGCAATCAACCCACTTACTTCAGAAATGCCAAACGGTGGAGCACACCTAGTGCTGTCAGAAGTGAGAAAACAGCAATTGGATGGATTTTCAAGCAATTGCTTGGCCGCCCCACTTAAGGGCCCACTGAGAGTAAAATACAAATTTTGCCATCAAAACCCGATATACAGGTTAACACATATGGTGTGTCCACACAGTTTCCAAATTTCCAGACAGACCTAGGCTCACTGGATCTCTCCTCCAGAGAAAATGTGATGGAACAGACATTTGGATGTCGATTTGCCTTTCCCTGTGAGTGTGGGGACCCCCCGAATGCTCTCAGGCTCAGGGGAAATTGCACATGAAAAATGACCTCCAAGCAAGCGCTTTCCAGCAGCATGTATCACTCAGCACACAGTACGCTGGAAACGCTATCTTCCTTTGAGGAAGGAAAGGCATCAACAGAGAGTGTGTTTTCAGGCCTCTATCTTGCAAGAACAGTTTAACTTCTAAGACATGAGATCTCCAGTCTTGTCCAGAAGAGCTAACTCTGGACAAGTCCAGAGGAGCTTGTCCAGAGGAGCTAACTCTGGACTCTTGAGGAATCAGGGCAGTGTGTCTCCCTGCATTTTCAGAGCCTTGTAAACTTATTCCTAGGCCACACCGTGACTGCCTATGAGGAAGCAGGCCACGGAAATGTGTATGACAGTACACGGTGCCTCAGTATCATCACTTAGTCGAAGTGATATTCCACAGCAAATGGGCCTGCAGCAAGGACTTGAGAGCCGCCCGCTTGCTTCAGAAATCGCAAAGGTTGGAGCAAAGTAAGTGCTGTCAGAAGTGAGAAGACAGCAATTGGATGCACTTTCAAGCAGTTGCTAGGCTGCACTGCTTTTAGGCCCACTGAGAGAAAAATGTGAAATTTGCCATCAAGGTCCGATATCCAGGTTGACACTCATAGTGTATCCCCACAGTTATCAAAAATTTTGAGACAGATCTAAGCTCACTAGATCTCTCACACAGAGAAAACGTGACTTAAATGTCGTTTGGATATTGGTTAGCCTTTGCCTGTGAGTGTGGGGACCTTCTCTACTGGCACAGACTCAGGGGAAATGGGGAGTGAATAATGACCTCCAAGCAAGCACTTTCCAGCAGTGTGCTGCGCTCAGCACACGTTAGGCTGGAAAAGCTATCTTCCTTCGAGGAAAGTAAAGCATCAAAAGAGAGTCTGTTTTCAGGCCTCTATCTCACAGGAAATTTTAGGTTCAAGGATGTGAGACCTCCAGTCTTGCCCAGATTAGCTAACTTCCAGAATCAGGGTAGTGTGTCTCCCTTCACTTTCTGAAGCCTGTAGACGTACTCCTAGGACACACCGTGAATGCCAGTGAGGAAGCAGGGTGCGGGAATGTGTCTGGAAGTACAGAGTGCCACAGTGTGTGTCACTCAGCTCACAGTGTGCTGGGAAAGCTGTCTTACTTCAAGGAAGACAAGACATCAAAAGAGAGTCTGCTTTCAGGCCTTTATCTTGCAGTAACAGTTTAGCTGTAAAAATCAGAGACCCCTAGTCTTGCCCAGAGGAGCTAACTTCTGGAATCAGGGCCGTGTGTTTCCCTGCACTTTCTGAGCCTTGTCAACCTATTCCTAGGCCACACCATGACTATCTATGAGGAAGCAGGCTGTGGGAATGTGTCTGAGAGTACAGGGTGCCGCGATGTGGTCACCTTGTCGAGATGACATTCCACTGCAAAAGGGCCCATGGCAAGGAGTTGCGAGCCACTCGCTTGGTTCAGAAATTCCAAAGATGGAGCAAAGCTAGCACTGTCAGATGTGAGAAAACAGCCATTGGATGGATTTTCAAGCAGTTGCTAGGCTGCATTGCTTTTAGGCCCATCCTCAGGGGAAAGTGTGAGTGAAAAAAGACCTCCAAGCAAGCGCTTTCCAGCAGTGTGTGTCACACAGCCCACTGTATGCTGGGAAAGATATCTTCCTTCGAGGAAGGAAAGGCATCAAAAGAGAGTGTGTTTTTAGGCCTCTACCTAGCAGGAACTGTTTAGCTTCCAACACAGGAGACCTTCAGACTTTCGCAGAGGACCTAACTTTCAAGTCAAGGCAGCGTGTCTCCCGGCACATTCCAAGCCTTGTAAACACATTTTTAGGCCACACTGCAACTGCCCATAAGGAAGCAGGCTGCAGAAGTATATTTGAGAGTGCTGGTTGCCATACTGTACTCACCTAGTTGAGGTGACATTCCACTGCAAATGGGCCTGAGGTGAGAGGTTTCAAGGCTCTCGTTTCCTTCAGAAATGCCAATGAGCGGAGGAAAACTAGCCCAGTCAGAAGTGAGAAAACACCAATTGGATGGATTTTCAAGCAGTTGCTAGGCCGCCACGCTTTATGGTCCACCGAGTGAAAAATGCAAATTTTTCCATCAAGGTCGGATATCCAGGCTGACACTCATGGTGTGTCCTGCATTTCTACAAAAGATCCAGACAAACCTAGGCTCGCTGCATCTCTCCTACAGAAAAAAACGTGACGGAACAGATGATGGGATGTTGCTTTACCATTCCCTATGAGTGTTGGGACCTTTCCTATGGTCTCAGTCTCAGGGGAAATTAAGACTGAAAAATGACCTCCAAGCAAGCACTTATAAGCAGTGTGAGACTCTCAGCACACAGAATGCTGTGAAAGCTCTCTTCCTTCATGGAGGAAGGACATCATCACAGAGTGTGTTTTCAGGCCTCTACCTAGCAGGAAGAGCCTAGTCTCTAAGACGTGAAAACGCCAGGCTTTCCCAGACGTTCTAAATTCCAGATAGGGCAGTGTGTCTCCTTGCACTTTCCGAGCCTTACAAACACGTACTTAGGCCATTCCACAACTGCCCATGAGGAAGCAGGCTGCGGGAGTGTGTCTGAGAGTGCTGGGTGCCAGACCGTGGTCACCTAGTTGAGGTGACATTCCACTGCAATGGGTCTCTGGTGAGGAGTTGCGAACCACCCTCTTGCTTCAGAAATTCCAAAGGGTGGATCTAACCTAGCACTGTCAAAAGTGAGAAAACAGCTGTTGGGTGGATTTTCAAGCAGGCCACCCCCTTTAGGGCCCCCCAGAGAAAAATGCTAATTTTGTCATCCAGGTATGATATCCATGTTGACACCTATGATGTGTCCACACAGTTTTCAGTACATTTCCAGACAGACCTAGACCTGGAAGATCTAGGATCTTCCAGAGCTGCATCTCTCCTCCAGAGAAAACGTGATGGAACAGACGTTTGGATGTTGGTTTGCCTTTCCCTGTGAGTGTGGGGACTTTCCTTACAGCTCAGGCTCAGGAAAATTAGAAAGTGATAAACGACCTCCAGCAAGCACTTTCCACCAGTGTGGGTTACTCAGCACACAGTATGCTGGGAAAGCTGTCTTCTTTCGAGGAAGGAAAGGCATCAACATAGAGTGTGCTCTCAGGCCACTATCTATAAAGAGTTGTCAAGCTTCTAAGATGTGAGAATTCCAGGATTACCCAGAAGAGCTAACTTCCAGAGTCAGGGCAGTGTGTTTCCCTGCACATTCTGAGCCTTGTAAACACATTCCTAGTAATACCGGGACATCCCATGAGGAAGCAGGCTGTGGGAGTGTGTCTGGGATTGCAGGGTGCTTTACCATGGTTTCCCAAACGAGGTGCCATTCCACTGGAAATGGGCCTGGAGTTGCACTAGCAGTGGCTAAGAGTTTCACGCCACCCGCTTGTGTCAGAAATCCCAAAGGGTGGGTCAAAGCTATCTCTGTAAGAAGGAAGAAAACAGCAATTTGCTTGATTTTCAAACAGATGCTACGGCACACAGTTTTAGGCCTAACCTGGAGAAAAAGGCAAATTTTGCCACCAAGGTCCTGTATCTAGGTTCCAACACAGGTTGTGTCTCCACAGTATCCAAGAAATTTATAGAGAGACCTAGGCTCTCTGGATCTCTTGTAGAGAGAAAACGTGATGGAAAGGACATTTGGATGCTGGTTTCCCTTTCTCTGTGAGTGTGGTGGCCCTCCTTACATCAACATCGTTAGGGGAAGTTGCTTCTGAAAAATGACCTCCAAGCAGGCGTTTTCAAGCAGTGTGTGACTGTCAGCACACAGAATGCTGGGAAAGCTGTGCTGCTTCGAGGAGGAAAAGGCATCAACAGAGAATGTGTTTTCAGGCCTCTATCTAGCAGGAACTGACTTGCCTTGAAGACGTGAGAGCTGCAGACTTACCCAGAGGACCTAACTACCAGAGACAGGGCAGGGTGTTTCCTTGCCCTTAGGGCGCCTTGTAAACATTCCTGGTCATGCTGGGACTAGCCAGAGGGAGCAGGCTGCGGGAGTGTCTGGGAGTGCTGGGTGCCATGCCGTGGTCACCCAGAGTAGGAGACTTCACTGGATATGGCTCAGTGGCTAGGAGTTGCGGGCCGCCTGTTTGCTTTAGAACTCTCAGAGGGTGGACCGAAGCTCTCTCTGACAGATGGACGAAAACAGCAATTGGATGGATTCTCAAGCAATTGTTAGGCCACACAGTTTTAGGGCCCACCTAGAGGAAAATGCGAATTTTGCCCCCAAGGTCCTGGATCCAGGATCACACTCAGGATGTGTCCCCATAGTATAAAGACTTTTCTAGACAGACCTGGGCTCCCGGGATCTCTCCTACAGAGAAAATGTGGTGGAATGGACGTTTGGATGTTGGTTTGCTTTTCCATGGGAGTGTGGAGGCCATCCCTATGGCCACACCATCAGGGTGAATTGTTACCAAACATGACCTCCAAGGAAGCGTTTTTAAGCAGTGTGTGACTCTCAGCACACGGAACACTGGGAAAGCTATGTTCCTTCAAGGAAGGAAAGGCTTCAACAGACAGTGTGTTTTCAGGCCTCTATCTATCAGGAACTCTAGCCTCTAAGATGTGAGACCTCTAAGTTTGCCTCGAGGACCTAACTTCTAGGGTCAGGGCAGTGTGTTTCCCTGTACTTTCTGCGCCTTGAAAACACATTCCTAGGTCATACTGGGACTGTCCATGAGGAACTAGGCTGTGGGAATGTGTCTGGGTGAGATGGGTGCCTTATTGCGTTTACCAGATGAGGTGGAATTCACTGGAAATGGGCCAGAGGCTAGGAGTTGCGAGCCACCTCCTTGCTTCAGAAATCCAAAAGTGTGGAGTAAAGCTATCGCTGTCAAAAGTAAGAACACAACAATTGGATGGATTTTCAAGGAGTTGCTAGGCCCCACCACTTTAGGGGCCACTGAGGGAAAAGTGCGAATTTTGCCACCAAGGTCTCGTATCCAGCTTCCCATGCAGGGTGTGTCCCCGCAGGATCCAAGAACTTTCCAGACAGATCTAGGCTCACTGGATCTCACTGGATCTCTCCTACAGAGAAAACATGATGGAACAGATGTTTGGCTGTTGGTTTGCCTTTCCCTGTGAGTGTGGGGCCCTTCCCTACAGTCACATCCTCAGGGGAAATTACAACTAACAAATGACCTCCAAGCAAGCACTTTCAAGCAGTGTGTGACTCTCAGCACACAGAGTGCTGGGAAAGCTATCTTCCTTTGAGGAAGGAAAGCATCAAAAGAAAGTGTGTTTGCAGACCTCTATCAAAGAGGAACTGTCTAGTTTTGAAGATGTGAGAACTCCAGGTGTGCACAGAGGACCTAACTTTCAGAGTCAGGGCAGTGTGTCTCCCTGCACCTTCTGAGCCTTTTAAAGAGATTCCTAGTCCATGCCCATGGGCCAGGTGACTGCCCATGAGGACACAGGCATCAGAAATGTGTCTGAAGAGTGCTGGGTGCCATTCTGTGGTCATCTAGTCAAGGTGACATTCCAGTGTAAATGGTCCTGTGGCAAGGAGTTGCAAGCCACCCGCTGCTTCAGAAATCCAAACAGTGGAGCAAAGCCAGCACTGTCAGAAATAAGAAAACAGCAATTTGATGGATTTTCAAGCAGTTGCTAGGCCTCCTTGCTTTGGGGCCCACTGAATGAAAAATACAAATATTGCTACCTATGACCGGAATCCAGGTTTACACTCAGGGTACGTCCCTGCAGGATCCTACTGTTTTTCAGGCAGACCTAGGCTCACTGGTCCCAACACTTCATGGGAAATAGATGGGAAATCAGTGGAAACAGTGTCAGACTTTATTTTTGGGGGCTCCAAAATCACTACAGATGGTGATTGCAGCCATGAAATTAAAAGATGCTTACTCCTTGGAAGGAAAGTTATGACCAACCTAGATAGCATATTGAAAAGCAGAGACATTACTTTGCCAACAAAGGTCCATCTAGTCAAGGCTATGGTTTTTCCAGTGGTCATGTATGGATGTGACAGTGGGACTGTGAAGAAAGCTGAGCACCGAAGAACTGATGCTTTTGAACTGTGGTATTGGAGAAGACTCTTGAGAGTCCCTTGGACTGCAAGGAGACCCAACCAGTCCATTCTGAAGGAGATCAGTCCTGGGTGTTCTTTGGAAGGACTGATGCTGAAGCTGAAACTCCAGTACTTTGGCCACCTCATGCGAAGAGTTGACTCATTGGAAAAGACCCTGATGCTGGGAGGGACTGGGGGCAGGAGGAGAAGGGGACAACAGAGGATGAGATGGCTGGATGGCATCACCAACTCAATGGACATGAGTCTGAGTCAACTCTGGGAGTTGGTGATGGACAGGGAGGCCTGGCATGCTGCGGTTCATGGGGTTGCAAAGAGTTGGACACGGCTGAGTGACTGAACTGAACTGAACTGAACTGAGGCTCACTGGATTTCTCCTAAGGAGAAAACGTGATGGAACGGACATTTGGATGTTGGCTTGCCTTTCCCTGTGAGTGTGGGGGTCTTCCCCATGGTCACACTCTGACTGGAAATTGTGACTGAAAAATGACCTCCAAGCAAGGGCATTCAAGTAGTGTGTGACTCTCAGCACAGAGAATGATGCGAAAGCTATCTTCCTTCGAGGAAGGAAAGGCATCAACAGAGAGTGTGTTTTCAGACCTCTGTCTAGGAGGAACTGTCTAGTTTCCAAGATGTGAGACGTCCAGGATTGCACAGAGGACCTAAATTCCAGAATCAGGGCAGTGTGTCTCCGTGCACGTTTGGAGCCTTGCAAACGCATTCCTAAGCCATACCACGACTGCACATGAGGAAGGAGGCCGTGGGAATGTGGCTGAGAGTTCTGGGTGCCTTTTTGTGGTCATCTTGTTGAGGTGACAGTCCACTGCAACTGGGCCCTCGGCTAGGAATGTGAGCCGACCGATGGCTTCAGAAACCCCAAAGGGTGAAGCAAAGCTAACGCTGTCAGAAGTAAGAAAATAGCAATTGGATTGATTTTCAAGCAGTTGCTAGGCTGCACCGCTTTAGGGCCCACTGAGAAAAATAAGAATTTTAACACCAAGGTCCAGTGTCCATGATGACACTCATGGTGTGTCCCCGCAGTTTCCAAGAAATTTCCAGACAGACCTACATTCACTGGATCTCTCCTACAGAGAAAACTTGATAGATCGGACTTTTGGATGTTGGTTTTCCTTTCCCTGTGAGTGTGGGGTCTTCCTTATGGTCAAACCTCAGCTGAAATTGCGACTGAAAAATTATTTCCAAGCAAGCACTTTTAAGCTGTGTGTGACTCAGCACACAGAATGCAGGGATAGCTATCTTCCTTTGAGGAAAGAAATGCATTAACAGAGAGTGTGTTTTCAGGCCTCTATCTATCAAGAACTGTCTAGCTTCTAAGATGTGAGACTCCAGGTTTTCCCAGAGGACATAACTTCCACAGTGAGGGCACTGTGCTCCCCTGTACTGTCCAGGCATTTTAAACACATACCTAGGTCATACAGGGCCTGCTCATGAGGAAGCAGGCTGTGGGAGTATGTCAGGCAGTGTTGTGTTCCTTACTGTGGTCACCTGGTCAAGGTGACATTCCACTGCAAATGGGCCTGCTGTGAGGAGTTGCGAGCAGTCTTCTTACTTCAGAAGTCTCAAAAGGTGGAACAAGACTAGCATTGTCAGTAGTAAGAAAACAGCAATCGGATGGATTTTCAAGTAGTTGCTAGGCTGCACCACATTAAGGCTCCCCGAGAGAAGAATGAGAATTTTGCCACCAAGATCTGGTATCCAGTTTTACAATCAGGGTGTATCCCCACAGGATCCAAATTTCCAGAGAGACCTACGCTCACTGGATATGTCCTACAGAGAAAACATGATGGAACAGATGTTTGGATGTTGGTTTGCCTTTCACTCACAGCCTCAGGGGAAATTGAGACTGACAAATGACCTCCAAGCAAGTGCTTTCAAGCAATGTGTGACTCTCGGCACACAGAATGCTGGGAAAGCTATCTTCCTTTGAGGAAGGAAAGACATCAAAAGAGAGTGTGTTAAGGCCTCTATTAAGCAGGAACTCTCTAGTTTCTTTTTTTTAATATAAATTTATTTTAATTGGAGGCTAATTACAATATTGTAGTGGTTTTGCCATACTTTGACATGGATCCGCCACAGGTGTACATGTGTTCCCCATTCAGAGCCCCCCTCCCACTTCCCTCCCTATCCCATTCCTCTGGGTCATCCCAGTGCACCAGCCCCGAGCACCTTGTCTCATGCATCGAACCTGGACTGGCAATCTATTTCACATACGATAATATACATGTTTCAATGCCATTCTCCCAAATCATCCCACCCTTGCCCTCTCCCACAGAGTCCAAAAGACTGTTCTATACACCTGTGTCTCTTTTGCTGTCTCGCTTGTAGGGTTATCATTACCACCTTTCTAAATTACATATATATGTGTTAGTATACTGTATTGGTGTTTTTCTTTCTGGCTTCACTCTGTATAATACGCTCCAGTTTCATCCATCTCATTAGAACTGATTCAAATGTATTCTTTTTAATGGCTGAGTAATACTCCATTGTGTATATGTATATGCTTTCTTATCCATTCATCTGCTGATGGACATCTAGGTTGCTTCCATGTCCTGGCTATTATAAACAGTGCTGCGATGAACATGGGGGTACACATGTCTCTTTCAATTCTGGTTTCCTCAGTGGGATTGCTGGGTCGTATGGCAGTCCTATTTCCAGTTTTTTAAGGAATCTCCACACCGTTCTCTATAGTGGCTGTACTAGTTTGCATTCCCACCAACAGTGTAAGGCGGTTCCCTTTTCTCCACACCCTCTCCAGCATTTATTACTTCTAGTTTCTAAGGCATGAAACCGCTAGGTGTGCCCAGAGGACCTAATTTCAGGAGTCAGGGCAGTGTGTCTCCCTGCACATTCTGAGCCTTGCAGAGAGGTTCTAGTCCATACTGTGAATGCCCATGAAGAAACAGGAAGCAGAAGTGTGTCTGAGAGTGCTGGGTGCCATTCTGTGGTCACCCAGTTGAGGTGAGATTCCAGTGTAAATTGGCCCCCTGCGAGGAGATGGGAGCCAAATGCTTGCTTCAGAAATCCCAAAGGGTGGAGGACCTAACGTCCAGAGTCAGGGCAGTGTGTCTCCCTGCACTTTTTGATCCTTGTAAACACATTCCCATAGCATACAGTTACTGCTCATGAAGAAGCAGGCTGTGAGACTGTGTCTGGGAGTGTTGGGTGCCATACAGTGCTTACCCAAAACAGATGACATTCCACTGGAACTGAGTCAGTGGTTAGGAATTGCGAGTCACCGTCTTGCTTCAGAAATCCCAAAGGGAAGTCCAAAGCTAAAACTTTCAGAAGTAAGAAAGCAGTAATTGGATGGATTTTCGAGGAGTTGCTAGGCGGCACCATTTTAGGTCCAACCAAGAGAAAAATGTGAATTTTCCCAGCACATCCAGTATCCAGGTTCACACTCAGAATGTATCCCCGCAGTATTGTAGAATATTATAGACAGACCTAGGCTCTCTAGATCTCTCCTACAGAGAAAACGTAATGGAACAGATGTTTGGATGTTGGTTTATGTTTCCCTGTGAATTTGGGTGCCTTCCCTATGTCCACACCAACAGCAGAAATTGTTAGTAAAAAATGACCTCCAAGGAAGTGTTTTCAAGCAGTGTGTGACTCTCAGCACACGGAATGTTGGGAAAGGTATATTCCTTCAGAGAGAGATAGTCTTGAACAGAGAGTGTTTCCAGGCCTCTATCTATCAGGAACTGTCTAGCTTCTAAGATGAGAGAACCAACCTCCGGGTTGGCCCAGGGGACCTAACTTCCAGAAACAGGGCAATGTGTTTCCCGGCAGTTTCCATGCCTTGTAGATAGATTCTAGTTCATACCATGACTGACCATGAGGAAGCAGGCTGCAGGAGTGTGTTTGGGACTGCTGAGTGCCATAATGTGGTTTCCAAGATGAGGTGACATTCCAGTTGACACAGGCCAGCGGCTAGGTGTTGCAAGCCGGTTGCTAGGTTCAGAAACCCATAAGGGTGGATCAAAGGTCTTGCAGTGAGAATTAAGAAAACAGAAATTATATGGATTTCCAGGCACATTCTGTGGCTACCCAGACGAGGTGACATTCCAAGCATATGGGCCACCCGCTTGGAATTGGGAGCCATCTACTTTTTTCAGAAAAACCTCAGGGTGAACCAAAACTATTGCTGTCAGAAGTAAGAAAACAGCAACTGGATGGACTTTCAAGAAGAAGCTAGGCCGCCCCACTTTAGGGCCCACCAAGAGAAACATGGGAATTTTGCCACGAAGGTCCGGTATCCAGGTTCATACTCAGGGTGTGTCCCTGCAGGATCCAATAATTTTCCAGACAGACCCAGGCTCACAGGATTGCTCCTACAGAGGAAACATGATGGAAAAGACATTTGGATATTGGTTTGCCTTTCCCTGTGTGTGTGTGTGTGGGGGGGGGGGGGTGGTGGCAGCCTTCCCTAAGGTCTTGGTCTCAAGGGAAATTGTGACTGAAAAATGACCTCCAAACAAATGCTTTCAAGCAGTGTGAGACTCTCAGCACACAGAATGTTGGGAAAGCTATCTTCCTTCGTGGAAGGAAAGACATCAACAGAGAGTGTGTTTTCAGGCCTCTAGCAACAACTGTCTAGTTTCTAAGACGTGAGACCTCCAGGCCTGCCCAGAAGACCTAACAACCAGAGTCAGGGCAGTGTGTCTCCCAGCACTTTCTGAGCCTTGTAAACACATTCCTAGGCCACACCTCGACGGCCCATGAGGAAGCAGGCTGCAAGGAATGGTTATGAAAGTGCTGGGTACCAATCTGTGGTCACCAGGTCGAAGTGATTTTCCACTGCAAAGGGGCCCACATCAAGAGGTTGGGATCTGCCCACGTCCTTAAGAAATTCCGAAGAGTATACCAAATCTAGTGCTGTCAGAAGTAAGAAAACAGCATTTGGATGGTTTTTCAAGCAGTTGCTAGGCCACGCTGCTTTAGGGCCCCCCAAGAGAAAAATGGGGATTTTGCCACCAAGGCCCAGTATCCAGGTTCACACTCAGGGTGTGTCCCTGCAGAATCCAAGAATTTTCCAGACAGACCTAGGCTCATGGGATCTCTCCTACAGAGAAAACGTGATGGAACAGATGTTTGGATATTGGTTTGCCTTTCCCTGTGAGTGTGGGTTCCTTCATATAGTCTCAGGCCAGGGGAGATTGCCACTGAAAAAGACCTACAAACAAGAGCTTTCTAGCAGTGAGTGTCACTCAGCACACAGTACACACTGGGAGAGCTATCTTCCTTTGAAGAAGGAAAGGCATCAACAGTGAGTGTGTTTTTAGAACTCTATCTTGCAGTTACTGTTTAGCTTCTAAGACATGAGACCTCCAGGCTTCGACAGAGGACCTAACTACCAGAGTCATGGCAGTGTGACTCCCTGCATCTTCCAAGCCTTGTAAACACATTCATAGACCACACTGCAACTTCCCATGAGGAAGCAGGCTGCGAGAGTGTATCTGAAAATGCTGGGTGTCATACTGTGGTCACCTAGTTGAGGTGACATTCCATTGCAAATGGACCCACGGCGAGGAGTTGCATGCCACCTGCTTCCTTAAGAAATCCCGAAGGGTGGACCAAAGCTAGCGCTGTCAGAAGTAAGAAAACAGCAACTGGATGGATTTTCATGCAGTTGCTAGGCCACTGGCTTGAGGGCCCACTGAGACAAAAATGTGAATTTTGCCATCAAGATCCGATATCCAGGTGAACTCTCATGATGTGACCCCGTAGATTCCAAGAAATTTCTAGAAAGATCTACGCTCACTGGATCTCTCTGACAGAGAAAACGTGATGGAACAGACATTGGGATGATAGTTTGCCTTTCTCTGTGAGTGTGATGACCTTCTCTACTGTCTCAGCCTCAGGGGAATTGTGCCTGAAAAACGGACTCCAAGCAAGTGCTTTAAAGAAGTGTGAGACTCTCAGCACACACAATGCTGGGAAAGCTATCTTCCTTTGTGGAAGGAAAGGTATCAACAGTGTTTTCAGGCCTCTATCTAGCAGAAACTGTCTAGTTTCTAAGATGTGAGACCTCCAGGCTTGCCCAGAGGACCTAACTTCCTGGGTCAGGGCAGTGTATCTCCCTGCACACTCCGAGACTTGCAACATATTCCTAGGCAACAGCACACTGCCCATGAGGAAGCAGACTGTGGAAATGTGTCTGAGCATGTTGGGTGCCATACTGTGGTCACCTAGTCGAGGTGACATTCCACTGCAAATGGGTCCGTGGTGAGGAGTTGAGAGCTGCCTGCTTACTTCAGAAATGCCAAGGGGTGGAGGAAATCTAGCACTGTCAGTCGTGAGAAAACAGCTATTGGATGGATTTTCGAGCAGCTGCTAGGCTGTGCCAAATTAGGGTATACCAAGAGAAAAATGTGAATTTTGCCATCAAGGTTCGATATCCAGGTTCACACTCATGATGTGTCCCTGCAGTTTCCAAGAAATTTCCAGACAGACCTAGGCTCCCTGTATCTTTCCTGCAGAAGAAACGTGATGGAACAGATGTTTGGATGTTGCTTTGACTTTCCCTGTGAGTGGGACACCTCCCTACAGGCAGGGCCTCAGGAAACATTGCCACTGAAAAATGACCTCCAAACAAGTGCTTTCCAGCAGTGTGTGACTCAGCACGCAGGAGGCTGGGAAAGTTATCTTCCTTCAAGGAAGGAAAGGCATCCACAGAGAGTGTGTTTTCAGGCCTCTATCTTGCAGCAACTGTTTTGCTTCTAAGACGTGAGACCTCCAGGCCTGCTCTGAGGACCTAAATTCCAGAGTCAGGGCCGTGTGTCTCCCTGTGCTTTCCGAGCCTTGCAAACATATTCCTAGGTCATAGCAGTACTTCCCATGAGGAAGCAGGCTGCGGGAGTGTGTCTGAGTGTGCTGGGTGCCATACTGTGGTCACCTAGTTGAGGTGATATTCCCGTGCAAATGGGCCCATGGAGAGGAGTTGCAAGCCACCCACTTTCTTCAGAAATGCCAAAGGGTGAAGCAAAGCTAGCACTGTGAGAAGTGAGAAAACAGCTATGGATGGATTTTCAAGCAGTTACTAGGCTGCACTGCTTTATTGCTCACTGAGAGTAAAATGCAAATTTTACCATCAAGGTCGATATCTAGGTTGACACTCATGGTGTGTCCCCACAGTTTCCAAGAAATTTCCACAGAGACCTATGCTCACTGGATCTCTCCTACAGAGAAAACCTGATGGAACAGATGTTTGGACGCTGGTTTTCCTTTTCCTGTGACTGTGAGCTCTTCCCTATGGTCACAGCCTCAAGGGAATTTGCAACTGAAAAATGACCTGCAAGCAAGCGCTTTCAAGCCTTGTGTGACTTCAGCACACAAAATGGTGGGAAAGCTATCTTCATTAGAGCAAAGAAAACCATCAACAGAGAGTGTGTTTTCAGATCTCTATCTATCAGGAACTGTGTAGCTTCTAAAACATGAGACATCCAGGCTTGCCCAGAGGACTGAAATACCAGAGTCAGGGCAATGTGTCTCCCTGCACTTTGCAAACTTTACAAACACAGTCCTAGGCCATACCATGACTGCCCATGGGAAGCCGGCTGCGGGAGCGTCTGAGTGTGCTGGGTGCCATACTGTGCTCACCTAGTCAAGGTGTCAGTCCACTTCAAATAGGCCCACGCTGGGAATTTGGGAGCCATCTGCTTGCTTCAGAAATCCAAAAGTGTGGAGCAAAGTTAGCACTGTCAGAAGTAAGAAAACAGCAAGTGGATGGATTTTCAAGCATTTGCTAAGCCACATTGAAGGCTCACAGAGTGGAAAGTGTGAGTTTTGCCAACAAGGTCCGGTATCCTGGTTCACACTCAGGGTGTGTCCCTGCAGAATGCAAGAATTTTCTAGACTGACCTAGGCTCACTATATGTCTCCTACAGGGAAAATGTGATGACCAGACGTTTCGATGTTTGTTGCATTTCCCTGTGATTGTGGGGCCCTTCCCTGTGGTCAGACCCTCAGAGGATATTGCAACTGAAAAATTCCCTCCAAAAAGTGCTTTCAAGCACTGTGTGACACTCAGCAGGCAGAATGCCATGAAAGCTATGTACCATCTAAGAAGGAATGGCATCTAGAAAGAGTGTGTTTTCAGGCCTCTCTCTAGCAGGAACCGTTGCGCTTCTAAGATGTGAAACCTCCAGGCTAGCCCAGAGGACCTAACTTCATGAGTCAGGGCAGTGTGTCTCCCTGCACATTCTGAGCCTTGTAAACACAATCCTAGGCCACACCGTGACTGCCCATGAGGAGGGAAGCTCCGGGAGTGTGTCTTAAATTGCTGGGTGCCATGTGTGGTCACCTAGTCAAGGTGACATTCCACTGCAAACGGGCCCACGGTGAGGAGTTGTGAGCCAACCGCTTGCTTAAGATATCCCAAAGGGTGGGCCAAAGCTAGCACTGTCAGAAATGAGAAAACAGCCATTGGATGGATTATCAAGCAGTTGCTTGGCCGCACCACTTTAGGGCACACAGAGAAAAAAATGGGAAAATTGCCACCAAGGTCTGGTATCCAGGTTCACGCTCTGGGTGTGTACTTGCAGGATCCAAGTATTATCCAGTCATACCTAGGCCCGCTGGATCCCTCCTACAGAAAAAACGTGCTGGAAGAGACGTTTGATGTTGGTTTGCCTTTCCCTGTGGGTGTGGGGACCTTCCCTACAGTCTCAGCCTCAGGGGAAATTGTGACTGAAAAATGACCTATAGCAAGAGGTTTCAAGCAGCGTAAGACTCTCAGCACACAGAATGCTGATAAAACTATCTTCCTCCATGGAAGGAAAGGCATGAACAGAGAGTGTGTTTTCAGGCCTCTATCTAGCTTGAACTGTCTAGTTTCTAAGACATGAGATGTCCAGGCTTGGCCAGAGGACCTAACTTCCAGAGTCAGGGCAGTGTGTCTCCCTGCACTTTCCGAGCCCTGCAAACATATTGCTAGCCATTCCCTGACTGCCTGTGAGGAAGCAGCCTGCGGGAGTGTCAGAGATCACTGCGTGTGATACTGTGGTCACTTAGTCGAGGTGTAATTTCACAGCAAATGGGCCCACAGCAGGGATTTGGGAGCCGCCTGCTTGTTTCAGAAATCCTAAAGTGTGGAGCAAAGCTAGTGCTGTCAGAAGTAAGAAAACAGCAATTGAATGGATTTTCAAGCAATTGCTAGGCCACACTGTTTGAGGGCTCACCGAGATAAAATTGCGAGTTTTGCCACCAAGGTCCGGTATTCAGGTTACACTCAGGGTGTGTCCCCGCAGGATCCAAGAATTTTCCAGACTGACCTAGGCTCACTAGATCTCTCCTACAGAAAAAATGTGATGGAACAGATGTTTGGATGTTGGTTTGCAAACCTTGTGAGTGTGGGGACCTTCCCTATGGTCTCACCCTCAGGGGAAATTGCGAGTGAAAAATGACCTCCAAGCAAGTGCTTTCAAGTAGTGTGAGACACTCAGCATGCATTTGCTGGTAAATCTATCTTCCTTCATGAAAGGAAAGGCATCAACTAAGTGTGTTTTCAGGGCTCTATATAGCAGGAGCTGTCTAGTTTCTAAAACATGAGAACCCAGGCTTGCCCAGAGGACCTAACTTCATGAGTCAGGGCAGTGTATCTCCCTGCACTTTCCGAACCTTGCAAACACATTCCTAGGCCACACCGCGACTGCCCATGAGGAAGCAGGCTGCAGGAGTGTGTCTGAGAATGCCGGGCAACATACTGTGGTCACCTAGTTGAGGTCACAATCCACTTCCAATGGGCCCGCGATGAGGAGTTGTGTGCTGCTCACTTCCTTCACAAATGCAAAAGGCTGGAGCAAATCTAGGGCTGTCACACCTGAGAACACAGCAATTGGATGGATTTTCAAGCAGTAGCTCAGCTGCACCACTTTAGGGCCCACCGAGAAAAAAATGGGAATTTCACCACCAAGGTCTGGTATCCAGGTTCACACTCAGGGTGTGTTCCCACAGGATCCAAGTATTATCCAGTCAGACCTAGGCCCGCTGGATCTCTCCTACAGAGAAAATGTGATCAAACAGATGTTTGGATGTTGGTTTGCCTTTCCCTGTGAGTGTGGGGACCTTCCCTACAGTCTCAGCCTCAGGGGAAATTGGGAGAGAAAAATGAACTCCAAGCAAACCCTTCAAGCAGTGTGTTTCTTTCAGCACACAATATGCTTGGAAAGCCATTTTCCTTCATTGAAGAAAATGCATCATCAGAGAGTGTGTTTCAGGCATCTATCTTGTAGGGATTGTTTAGCTTCTAAGATGTGAGAACTCCATAATTGCCCAAAGGACCTAAGTTCCATAGTCAGGGAGTGTGTCTCCCTGCATTTTCCGAGCCTTGTAAACACATTTGTAGGCCACACCACGACTGCCCATGAGGAAATAGACTGTGGGAGTGTGTCTGAAATTGCTGGGTTCCCACTGTGGTCACCTAGTTAAGATGACATTCCACTGAAAATGGCCACGCAGTAAGGATTACAAGCCGTCCGCTTGCTTCAGGATTGCCAAAGGGTGGAGCAAACCTAGTGCTCTCAGATGTGAGAAAACAGCAGTTGGATGTATTTTCAAGCAGTTGCTCAGCTGCCTCGCATTAGGGCCCACTGAGAGTAAAATGCAAATTTTGCCATCAAAGTCCATCATACAGGTTAACACTCATGGTGTGACCCTGCAGTTTCCAAGAAATTTCTAGACAGACCTAGGGTCACTGAATGTCTCCTACAGAGAAAACGTGATGGAACAGATGTTTTGATGTTGATTTTCCTTTTCCTGTAGTATGCGTAACCTTACTGTAGTATGGTCTCAGGGTCAGGGGAATTGTGAGTGAAAAATAACCTCCAAGCATGGCCAAGATCCACTGGATCATGGAAAAAGGAAGAGAGTTCCAGAAAAATATCTATTTCTGCTTTATTGACTATGCCAAAGCCTTTGACTGTGTGGATCACAATAAACTGTGGAAAATTCTGAAAGAGATGGGAATACCAGACCACCTGACCTGCCTCTTGAGAAACCTATATGCAGGTCAGGAAGCAACAGTTAGAACTGGACATGGAACAACAGACTGGTTCCAAATAGGAAAAGGAGTACGTCAAGGCTGTATATTGTCACTTTGCTTACTTAACCTCTATGCAGAGTACATCATGAGAAACACTGGGCTGGAAGAAGCACAAGCTGGAATCAAGATTGCCAGGAGAAATATCAATAACCTCAGATATGCAGATGCTACCTCCCTTATGGCAGAAAGTGAAGAGGAACTAAAAAGCCTCTTGATGAAAGTGGAAGAGGAGAGTGAAAAAGTTGGCTTAAAGCTCAACATTCAGAAAACGAAGATCATGGCATCTGGTCCCATCACTTCATGGGAAATAGATGGGGAAGCAGTGGAAACAGTGTCAGATTTTCTTTTTTGGGGGCTCCAAAATCACTGCTGATGGTGATTGCAGCCATGAAATTAAAAGATGCTTACTCCTTGGAAGAAAAGTTATGGCCAACCTAGATAGCATATTGAAAAGCAGAGACATTACTTTGCCAACAAAGGTCCATCTAGTCAAGGCTACGGTTTTTCCTGTGGTCATGTATGGATGTCAGAGTTGGACTGTGAAGAGAGGTGAGCACTGAAGAATTGATGCTTTTGAACTGTGGTGTTGGAGAAGACTCTTGAGAGTCCCTTGGACTGCAAGGAGATCCAACCAGTCCATTCTGAAGGAGATCGGCCCTGGGTGTTCTTTGGAAGGAATGATGCTGAAGATGAAACTCCAGTACTTTGGCCACCTCATGCGAAGAGTTGACTCATTGGAAAAGACTCTGATGCTGGGAAGGATTAGGGGCAGGAGGAGAAGGGGATGACAGAGGATGAGATGGCTGGATGGCATCACCGACTCGATGGACGTGAGTCTGAGTGAACTCCATGAGTTGGTGATGACCAGGGAGGCCTGGCATGCTGCGGTTCATGGGGTCGCAAAGAGTCGGACATGACTGAGCGACTGAACTGAACTGAACTGAAGCGCTTTCTAGCAGTATTTGTCACTTAGCACACAGTATGCTTGGAAAGCTCTCTTCCTTCGAGGAAGGAAAGGCATCAACAGAGAGTGGGTTTTCAGGCCTCTTTCTTTGCAGGAACTGTTCAGCTTCTAAGACGTGAGACCTCCAGTCTTGCCCAGAGGAGCTAACATCCAGAATCAAACAGTTTGTCTCCCTGTACTTTCCAAGCCTTGTAAACCTATTCTGAGGCCACACCGCAACTGCCTATGAGGAAGCAGGCTGTGGGAATGTGTACGAGAGTACAGGGTGCCTCAGTGTGGTCACCTAGTGGAGGTGCCATTCCACTGCAAATGGGCCTGCAGCAAGGAGTTGTGAGCTGCCCATTTACTTCAGAAATGGAAAGGATGCAACAAAGTTAGCGCTGTCAGAAGTGAGAAAACAGCAATTGGAAGGATTTCCAAGCAGTTGCTAGGCTGCACTGCTTTCAGGCCCACTGAGAGAAAGATGGGATATTTGCCACCCAGGTCCGATATCCAGGTTGACACTCATGGTGTGTCCCTGCAGTTTCCAAGAAATTTCCGCACAGACCTAGGCTCACTAGATTTCTCATATAGAGAAACGTGATGGAATAGATGTTTGGATTCTGGTTTGACTTTCCCTGTGAGTATGGGGACCTTCTCTATGGTCTCAGGCTCAGGGGAAATGGGGAGAGAAAAATGACCTCCAAACAAGTGCTTTCCAGCAGTGTGTTTCTCTCAGCACACAGTATGCTGGGAAAGCTATCTTCCATTGAGGAAGTTAAGGCATCAACAGGGAGTGTCTTTTCAGGCCTCTATCTAGCAGGAACTATTTAGCTTCTACGACGTGAGACCTCCAGTGTTGCCCAAATGACCTATCTTCCAGAGTTAGGGCAGTGTGTCTCCCTGCACTTTCCAAGCCTTGTAAATACATTCTTGGTCACACTGCAACTGCCTAAGCGGAAGTAGGCTGAACGCATGAGTCTGAGAATCCTGGCCATACTGTGGTCACATAGTCGAGGTGACATTCCACTGCAAAAGGCCCCATGGCAAGGAGTTGCGAGCTGCCTGCTTGCTTCAGAAATGCCAAAGGGTAGAGCAAACCTAGCCCTGTCAGCAGTGAGAATACAGCAATTGTATGGATTTTCAAGCAGTTGCCTGGCCACACCACTTTATGGGCCATCAAGAGAAAAATGCAAATTTTGGTATAAAACTCTGATATCCAGGTTGACATTCATGGTGTATCCCCACAGTTTCCAAGAAATTTCCAGACAGACCTAGTCTCACTGGATCTCTGCTACAGAGCAAATGTGATGGGAAAGATGTTTGGATATTGGTTTATCTTTCCATGTGAGTGTTGGGATCTTCCCTATGGTCTCGAGCTCAGGGAAATTTCAAGATAAAAATGACCCCCAAGCAAGCGTTTTCCAGCACGTGTGTCACTCAGCACACAGTATGCTGGGAAAGCTGTCTTCCTTCGATGCAGTTAAGGCATCAACAGAGAGTGTGTTTTCAGGCCTCTATTTAGCAGGAACTGTTTAGCATCTAAGACATGAACCTCCAGGCTTGCCCAGAGGATCTAACTTCCACAGTCAGGGCTGAGGGTCTCCCTGCACATTTCGAGTCTTGCAAACACATTCCTAGGCCACACCACAACTGCACATGAGGAAGCAAGCTGCAGGAGTGTGTTTGACAGTATGGGTGCCATACTGTGGTTACCTTGTTGAGGTGACATTCTACTGCAAATGGGCCCGCGGCGAGGAGTTGCCAGCCGCCCACTTGCTTCAGAAATGCCAAAGGGTGGAGCAAACCTTGCGCTGTCAGAAGTGAGAAAACAGCAATTAGACGGATTTTCAAACAGTTGTAAGGCCATCCCACTTTAGGGCCCATCGAGAGATAAACGCAAATTTTGCCACCAAGATCCAGTATCCTGGTTCACACTCAGGGTGTGTCCCCACGTTTCCAAGAAATTTCCAGACAGACATGGGTCACTGGATCCCTCCTACAGAGAAACGTGATCGAACAGATGTTGGAATGTTGTTTGCCTTTCCCTGTGAGTGTGGGGACCTTCACTACGGTCTCATCCTCAGGGGAAAGTGTGAGTGAAAAAAGACCTCCAAGCAAGCCTTTCCAGCAGTGTGTGTCACTCAGCCTACTGTATGCTGGGAAAGATATCTTCCTTTGAGGAAGGAAAGGCATCAAAAGACAGTGTGTTTTTAGGCCTCTACCTAGTTAGCTTTTAACACAGGAGACCTTCAGACTTTCCCAGAGGACCTAACTTTCAAGTCAAGGCAGTGTGTCTCCCTGCACTTTCCTTATAAACACATTCTTAGGCCACGCTGCAACTGCCCATAAGGACGCAGGCTGTGGGAGTGTGCTTGAGAGTGCTGGTTGCCATACTGTGTTCACCTAATTGAGGTGACATTCCACTGCAAAAGGGCTCAAGGTAAGGAGTTTCGAGGTGCTTGTTTGTTTCAGAAATGCCAATCAGTGGAGCAAAACAAACACTGTCAGAAGTGAGAAAATACCAGTTGGATGGATTTTCAAGCAGTTGCTATGTCTCACTACTTTTAGGCACACCAAGAATAAAATGTAAAATTTGCCCTCACGGTCCGATATCCAGGTTGACACTCATGGTGTGTCCCGCATTTCTACGAAATTTCAGACAGACCTAGGCTCACTGGATCTCTCCGACAGAAAAAACTTGACGGAACAGACATTTGGATGTTAGTTTGCCATTCCCTGTGAGTGTGAGGACCTTTCCTATGGTCTCAGCCTCAGGGGAAATTGAGATTGAAAAATGACCTCCAAGCAAGCGCTTATAAGCAGTTTGACAATCTCAGCACACAAAATGCTGGGAAAGCTGTCTTCCTTCCTGGAGGAAAGACATCATCACAGAGTGTGTTTTCAGGCCTCTACCTAGGAAGAAATGCCTAGTCTCTAAGACATGAAAATACCACGCTTTCCCAGACAACCTAAATTCCTGAGTCAGGGCAGTATGTCTCCTTGCACTTTCCAAGCCTTGCAAACACATTCCTAGGCCATTCCACGACTGCCCATGAGGAAGCAGAATGTGGGAGTGTGTCTGAGAGTGCTGGGTGCCATGCTGTGGTCACCTAGTTGAGGTGACATTCCACTGCAATGGGCCCTTGGTAAGGAGTTCGAGCTGCCCACTTTCTTCAGAAATGCCAAAGGGTGGATCTAACCTAGCACTGTCAGAAGTGAGAAAACAACTATTGGATGGATTTTCAAGCAGGCCACCCTGCTTTAGGGTCCATCGAGAGAAAAATGCTGATTTTGTCATCAAGTTCTGATATCCAGGTTGATACCCATGATGCGTCTGGGCAGTTTCCAAGAAATTTCCAGACAGACCTAGGCTCTCTCTGCTACAGCGAGAACATGATGGAACAGACATTTGGATGTGTTTTGCCTTTCCCTGTGAGTGTGGGGACCTTCCCTACGGACTACTCAGGATCAGGGAAATTTGTGACTGATAAATACCACCAGCAAGCACTTTCCACCAGTGTGTGTCACTCAACACACAGTATGCTGGGAAAGTTATCTTCCTTCAAGGAAGCAAAGGCTATGACAGGGAGTGTGCTTTCAGGCCTCTTTCTTGCAGGAACTATTTCACTTCTAAGACATGAGACCTCCAGGTTTGCCCAGAGGACCTGACTTTCAGAGTCAGCACAGGGTATCTCATACCAGGTTTCGAACCTTGCAAACATATTCCTAGGCCACATGGGCGACTGCCCATGAGGAAGCTGGCTGTGGGAGAGTGTCTGAAAGTGGTTATTGCCATTCTGTGGTCACCTAGTCAAGGTGTCATTGCACTGCAAATGGGCCAGCGGGGAAGAGTTGCGAGCCACCTGCTTGTTTCAGAAATACCATAGGATGGCACAAAGCTAGCCATGTAGGAAGTGAGAATACAGCAATTGGATTAATTTTCAAGCAGCTGCTAGGCCGCCCCACTTAGGGCCCATCCAGAGAAAAATGCGCATTTTGCCATCAAGGTCCAATATCCAGGTTCACACTCATGGTGTGTCCCCACAATTTCCAAGAAATTTCCAGACAGACTTAGGCTCACTATATCTCTCCTACAGAGAAAACTTGTTGGAACAGCCATTTGGATGTTGTTTTGCCTTTCCCTGTTAGTGTATGTACCTTCTCTATGGTCTCAGCCTCAAGGGAGATTGCGACCGAAAAAAGACCTCCAAGCAAGGGATTCCAAGCAGTGGAAGACTCTGAGCACACAGAATGCTGGGAATGCTTTCTTCCTTCATGGAAGAAAAGGTATCAACAGAGAGAGTGTTTTCAGGCCTCTATCTAGAAGGAATTCTCTAGTTTCTAAAATGTGAGAGCTCCAGGCTTGCCCTGAAGCCCTACCTTGCAGAGTCAGGGCAGTGTGTATCTCTGCACTTTCCGAACCTTGTAACAATAACCATAAGCCATTCTGTGACTGCCCTTGTGGAAGCAGGCTGCAGGCGTGTGTCTGAGACTGCTGGGTGTCATACTGTGGTCAACTATTCAAGGTAACATACTACTGCAAATGTGTGCACCCAGAGTAGTTGCGAGCCAACTGCTTCCTTTAGAAATGCCAAAGGATGGAGCAAAGCCAGTGTTGTCAGCAGTGACAAAACAGCAATTGGATTGATCTTTAAGCAGTTGCTAGGCCAGACCTCTTTAAGGCCCACCAAGAGGAAAATGCAAATTTTGCCATCAAGGTTCGATATCCAGGTTAACACTCATGGTGTGTCTCTGCAGTTTCCAAGAAATCTCCAGACAGACCTAGGCTCACTGGATCTCTGCTACAGAGAAAAGGTGATGGAACAGACGTTTGGATGTTGCTTTGCCTTTCCCTGTGAGTGTGGGGACCTTCCTTCTGTTTTAGTCTCAGGTGAAATCATGAGTGAAAAATGACCTAAAAAAGCGCTTTCCAGCAGTGTGTGTCACTCAGCACACAATATGTTGGGAAAGCTATCCTTCGAGGAAATTAAGGCATCAACAGAGAGTGTGTTTTCAGGCCTCTGTCTAGCAGAAACTGTTTAGCTTCTAAGGCTTGAGGCCTCCAGGCTTGCCAAGAGGAGATAACTTCCAGAGTCAGGGCAGAGTGCCTACATGCATTTTCCGAGCCTTGTGACTATATTCCTAGGCAGCACCATGACTGCCCACGAGGAAGCCGTCTGCGAGAGTGAATCTGAAAGTACTGCATGCCATACTGTGGTCACGTACTTGAGGTGACAATCCACTGCAAATGGCCCCGCAGCAAGGAGTTACGAGCCGCTCACTTCCTTAAGAAATCACAAAAGGTGGACCAAAGCTAGTGCTGTCAGAAGCTAGAAAACAGCTCATGGATGGATTTTCAATCAGTTACTAGGCTGTCCTGCTGTAGGGCACACCGAGAGAAAAAAGGGACTTTTGCCACCAAGGTCCAGTATCCAGGTTCACACTCAGGGTGTGAACTTGCAGGGCCCAAGAATTTTCCAGACATGCCTAGGATCACTGAATTTCTCCTACAGAAATAAGTGATGGAATAGATGTTTGGAGGTTGACTTACCTTTGCTTGTAAGTGTGGGGACCTTTCCCACGGTCTCAGCCTCAGGGGAAATTTTGAATAATAAATGACCTCCAAGAAAGTCCTTTCCAGCAGTGTGTGTCACTCAAAACACAGTATGCTGTGAAAGCTATCTTCCTTCAAGGTAGGAAAGGCATCAACAGAGAGTGTGATTTCAGGTCTCTACCTTGCAGGAACTGTTTAGCTTTCAACGTGAGAACTCCAGGCTGGCCCACCAGTCCTAACTTCCAGTGTCGGGGTAGTGTGTCTTCCTAGAAATACTGAGCCTTGCAATCTCATTCCTAGGCCATTCTGCAACTGCTCATGAGGAAGCAGGCTGCAGGAGTGTGTCTGAGATTGCTGGGTGCCATACTGTGGTCACCTAGTCGAGGTGACATTCCACTGCAAATGGGCCTGCAGCGAGGAGTTGTGAGCTGCCAGCTTGCTACAGAAATAAAAGAGGGTGGAGCAAAGCTAGTGCTGTCAGAAGTAAGAAAACAGCAACAGGATGGATTTTCAAGCAGTTGCTAGGCCGCCCCGCTTTAGGGTTCACTGAGAGAAAAATGCAAATTTTGCCACCAAGGTCTGGTATCCAGGTTCACACTCAGGGTGTGTCCCCGCATTTTCCAAGAAATTTCCAGACAGACCTAGGCTCACTGGATCTCACCTAAAGAGAAAACGTGATTGAACAAACTTTTGGGTGTTGGTTTGCCCTTCCCTGTGATTGTGGGGCGCTTCCCTATGGTCAAAGCCTCAGGGAAAATTGCCACTGAAAAGTGACCAGCAAGCAAGCGTGTTCAAGCAGTGCATGACTCTCAGGATACAGAATGCCTAGAAAGACAGGTTTCTTTGAGGAAGGAAAGGCATCTAGAGAGAGTGTTTTCAGAGCTCTATCTAGCATGGGCTGTCTAGTTTTTAGACATGAGACCTCTAGGCTTTCCCAGAAGGCCTAACTTCCAGAGTGGGTGCAGGGGGTCTCCCTGGACTTTCCAACACTTGCAAACACATTCTTAAGCCATTCCATGACTACACATGATGAAGCATGCTGTGGGAGTGTGAGTGCTGGGTGCCATTCTGTGGTCACCTAGTCAAGGTGACATTCCCCTGCAAATGGGCCCGTGGCGAGGAATGGTCAGCCGCCCGCTTGCTTCAGAAATCCAAAATGGTGGAGCAAAGCTAGCACTGTAGAAGTAAGAAAACAGCAGTTGGATAGATTTTCAAGCGGTTGCTAGGCTGCATGCACCACTTGAGGGCCTGCCGAGAGAAAAATGCGAATTTTGCCACCAAGGTCCAGTATCCAAGTTCACACTCAGGGTGTGTCCCTGCAGGATCCAAGAATTTTCCAGATGGACCTAGGCTCACTAGAACTCTCCTAGAGAGAATAAGTGATGGAACAGACTTTTGGATGTCGGTCTGCCTTTCTGTGTGAGTTTGGGGCCCTTCCCTATGGTCACACCCTCAGAGCATATTACAACTGAAAAATGACCTCCAAGCAAGTGCTTTCGAGCAATGAGTGTCTCTCAGCACTCAGAATGCTGGGAAAGCCATCTTCCTTCATGGAAGGAAAGGCATCTACAGAGAGTGTGTTTTCAGGCCTCTAACTAGCAGGAACGGATGAGCTTCTAAGACGTGAGACCGCCAGACTTGCCCTGAGGACCTAACTTCCAGAGTCAGGGCAACATGTCTCCCTGCACTTTCCGAGCCTTGTAAACACATTCCTAGGTCATAGCGGTACTGCCCATGACGAAGCAGACTGCGGGAGTGTGTCTGGGATTGCTGGGTCCCTTACTGTGGTTACCCAGACGAGGTGACATTCCACTGGAATTGGGCCAGTGGTTAGGAGTTGCGCGCCGCCTGCTTGCATCAGAAATCCAAAAGGGAGGACCAAAGCTATCTCTGTCAGAAGGAAGAAAACAGCAATGCATGGATTTTCAAGCAGATGCTATGGCGCAGAATTTTAGGGCCAACCTAGACAAGAAGGTGAGTTTTGCCACCAAGGTCCTGAATCCAGGTTCCAACACAGGTTGTGTCCCCTCAATACCCAAGAAATGGACAGAAAGACCTAGGCTCTCTGGATCTCTCATAGAGAGAAAACGTGATGGAAGGAGGTTTGGATGTTGGTTTGCCTTTCCCTGTGAATGTGCTGGCCCTCCCTACATCAACATTGTCAGGGGGAAATTGCTTCTGAAAAATGACCACCGAGCAGGCATTTTCAAGCAGTGTGTGAGTGTCAGGACACACAATGCTGGGAAAGCTGTGTTACTTCAAGGAGGAAGAGGCATCAACAGAGAGCGGGTTTTCAGGCCTCTATCTAGCAGGAACTGTCTTGCTTCAAAGATGTGAGAGCTGCAGGTTTGCCCAAAGGACCTAATTTTCAGAGACAGGGCAGTGTGTTTCCCTGACCTCTCAGCACCTTGTAAACAAAACTTGGTCATGCTGGGTCAAGCCAGGAGAGCCCCGAGAGGAAGCAGGCTGCGGAAGTATGTCTGAAAGGGCTGGGTGCCATACTGTGGTCACCTCATTGAGGTGACATTCCACTGCAAATGAGCCCAAGGCGAGGAGTTGGGAGCCACCTGCTTGCTTCTGAAATCCCAAAGGGTGGAGCAAAGCTAGCTCTGTCAGAATGAAGAAAACAGTAATTGGATGGATTTTCAAGCAGTTGCTAGGCCGCACCACATTTGGGGCCTCCCCGTGGAGAGAAAAATGCAAATTTTGCCCCCAAGGCCCAGTAGCCAGGTTGACACACAGGGTGTGTCCCCACAGGATCCAAGAATGTTCCAGACAGACCCAGGCTCACTAGATCTCTCCTGCAGAGGAAACAAGATGGAACAGACATTTGGATGTTGCTTTGATGTTCCCTGTGAGTGTGGGGCCCCTCCCTATGAACAGGGCCTCAGGGGACATTGCCACTAAAAAATGATCTTCAAGTAAGCGCTTTCCAGCGCTGTGTGCCTCTCAGCACGCAGGAGGCTGGGAAAGCTATCTTCCTTCGAGGAAGAGAAGGCATCCACAGAGAGTGTGTTTTCAGGCCTCTATCTTACAGCAACTGTTTCGCTTCTAAGACGTGAGACCTCCAGGCCTGCTCCAGAGGACCTAAATTCCAGCAGTCAGGGCCGCGTGTCTCCCTGCACTTTCCAAGCCTTGCAAACACATTCTTAGGTCATACCAGTATTGCCCACGTGGAAGCAGGCTGTGGAAGTCTGACTGAGAGGGGTGGGTGCCATACTGTGGTCACCTTGCTGAGTTGTCATTCCAGTAGCAAATGGGCCCGGCGACGGAGTTTTGAGCTGCCTGCTTGCTTCAGAAATCCCAAAGGGTGGAGCAAAGCTAGCTCTGTCAGAAGGAAGAAAACAGCAATTGGATGGTTTTCAAGCCGCTGCTAGACTGTTCTGTGTTAGGGCCACCTGAGAGAAAAATGCCAATTTTGCCCCCTAGGCCCAGCATCCAGGTTGACACACAGGGCAGGATCCAAGAATGTTCCAGACAGACCTAGGCTCACTAGATCTCTCCTGCAGAGGAAACATGATGGAACAGATGTTTGGATGTTGCTTTGACTTTCCCTGTGAGTGTGGGGACCCCATCCTACGGTCGCAGGGCCTCAGGGGACATTGCCACTGAAAACTGACCTCCAAGCAAGCACTTTCAAGCAGTGTGTGACTCTCAGCACGCAGGAGGCTGGGAAAGCTATCTTCCTTGAGGAGGGATAGGCATCCACAGAGAGTGTGTTTTCAGGCCTCTATCTTGCAGCAACTGTTCTGCTTCTAAGACGTGAGACCTCCAGGCCGGCTCTGAGGACCTAAATTCCAGAGTCAGGCCCATGTGTCTCCCTGAACTTTCTGAGCCTTGCAAACACATTCCTCGGTCACAGGGCTAGTGTCCATGAGGAAGCAGGCTGCGGGAGTGTGTCCGAGAGGGCTGGGTGCCATATTGTGGTCACCTTGTTGGGGTGACATTCCACTGCAAATGGGCCCAAGGCGAGGAGTTGTGAGCCACCCACTTGCTTCAGAAATCCCAAAGGGTGGACCAAAGCTAGCTCTGTCACAAGGAAGAAAACAGCAATTGGATGGATTTTCAAGCAGTTGCTAGGCCGCACTGCGTTAGGGGCCCCAGAGAGAAAAAAGCAAATTTTGCCCCCACGCCCGGTATCCAGGTTCACACAGGGTGTGTCCCCACAGGTTCCAAGAATGTGCCAGACAGACCTTGGTTCTCTGGATATCTCACTACAGAGAAAATGTGATGGAATAGATGTTTGGGTATTGGTTTGCCCTTCCCTATGGGTGTGGGGGCCTTCCCTACGGTTGAACCATCAGGGGAAATTGCTTCTATAAAATGACCTGCAATCGAGCGTTTCAGGCAGTCTGTGACTCTCAGCACACAGAATGCCGGGAAAGCTAGGTTCCTTCGACGCAGTGAAAGGGGACTTAGGGAGTGTGCATCCAGGCCACTATCTCGCAGGGACTGTCTAGCTTCTACAACGTGAGAACACCAGCCTTGCCCAGAAGGCCTGAATTCCGGGGACGGGGCAGGGTGTTTCCCTGCACTTTCTGAGCCTTGTAAACACATTCCTAAGCCATTATATGACAGCCCATGAGGAAGCAGGCTGCGGGAGTGTGTCTGGGATTGCTGGGTCCCCTTCTGTGGTTACCTAGTCGAGGTGACATTCCCCTGGAATTGGGCCCGTGGTGAGGAGTGGTGCGCCGCCCGCTTGCATCAGAAATCAAAATGGTGGAGCAAAGCTATCTCTGTCAGAAGGAAGAAAACAGCAGATGCATGGATTTTCAAGCGGTTGCTATGCCGCACGACTTGAGGGCCAGCCGAGAGAAGAATTTTGCCACCAAGGTCCAGTATCCAGGTTAACACTCAGGTTGTGTCCCCGCAGGACCCAAGAATTTTCCGGACGGACCTAGGCGCACTGGATCTCTCCTAGAGAGAATAAGTGATGGAACGGACGTTTGGATATCGGTCTGCCTTTCTGTGTGAGTTTGGGGCCCTTCCCTATGGTCACACCCTCAGGGATATTGCTCCAAAAATGACCTCCAAGCAGGTGCTTTCGAGCAGTGTGTGTGTCTCAGCACTCAGAATGCTGGGAAAGCCATGTTCCTTCATGGAAGGAAAGGCATCTACAGAGAGCGTGTTTTGGCCTCTAACTAGCAGGAACGGACGAGCTTCGAAGACGTGAGACCGCCAGGCTTGCCCCGAGGACCTAACTTCCAGAGACAGGGCAAGTGTCTCCCTGCACTTTCCGAGCCTTGTAAACACATTCCTAGGTCATAGCGGTACTGCCCATGACGAAGCAGACTGCGGGAGTGTGTCTGGGATTGCTGGGTCCCTTACTGTGGTTACCCAGACGAGGTGACATTCCACTGGAATTGGGCCAGTGGTTAGGAGTTGCGCGCCGCCTGCTTGCATCAGAAATCCAAAAGGGAGGACCAAAGCTATCTCTGTCAGAAGGAAGAAAACAGCAATGCATGGATTTTCAAGCAGATGCTATGGCGCAGAGTTTTAGGGCCAACCTAGACAAGAAGGTGAGTTTTGCCACCAAGGTCCTGAATCCAGGTTCCAACACAGGTTGTGTCCCCTCAATACCCAAGAAATGGACAGAAAGACCTAGGCTCTCTGGATCTCTCATAGAGAGAAAACGTGATGGAAGGAGGTTTGGATGTTGGTTTGCCTTTCCCTGTGAATGTGCTGGCCCTCCCTACATCAACATTGTCAGGGGGAAATTGCTTCTGAAAAATGACCACCGAGCAGGCATTTTCAAGCAGTGTGTGAGTGTCAGGACACACAATGCTGGGAAAGCTGTGTTACTTCAAGGAGGAAGAGGCATCAACAGAGAGCGGGTTTTCAGGCCTCTATCTAGCAGGAACTGTCTTGCTTCAAAGATGTGAGAGCTGCAGGTTTGCCCAAAGGACCTAATTTTCAGAGACAGGGCAGTGTGTTTCCCTGACCTCTCAGCACCTTGTAAACAAAATCCTAGGTCATGCTGGGACTAGCCACGAGAGAGCAGGCTGCGGGAGCATGTCTGAGAGGGCTGGGTGCCATACTGTGGTCACCTCATTGAGGTGACATTCCACTGCAAATGAGCCCAAGGCGAGGAGTTGGGAGCCACCTGCTTGCTTCTGAAATCCCAAAGGGTGGAGCAAAGCTAGCTCTGTCAGAATGAAGAAAACAGTAATTGGATGGATTTTCAAGCAGTTGCTAGGCCGCACCACATTTGGGGCCTCCCCGTGGAGAGAAAAATGCAAATTTTGCCCCCAAGGCCCAGTAGCCAGGTTGACACACAGGGTGTGTCCCCACAGGATCCAAGAATGTTCCAGACAGACCCAGGCTCACTAGATCTCTCCTGCAGAGGAAACAAGATGGAACAGACATTTGGATGTTGCTTTGATGTTCCCTGTGAGTGTGGGGCCCCTCCCTATGAACAGGGCCTCAGGGGACATTGCCACTAAAAAATGATCTTCAAGTAAGCGCTTTCCAGCGCTATGTGCCTCTCAGCACGCAGGAGGCTGGGAAAGCTATCTTCCTTCGAGGAAGAGAAGGCATCCATAGAGAGTGTGTTTTCAGGCCTCTATCTTACAGCAACTGTTTCGCTTCTAAGACGTGAGACCTCCAGGCCTGCTCCAAGGACCTAAATTCCAGCATCAGGGCCACGTGTCTCCCTGCACTTTCCAAGCCTTGCAAACACATTCTTAGGTCATACCAGTATTGCCCACGTGGAAGCAGGCTGTGGAAGTCTGACTGAGAGGGGTGGGTGCCATACTGTGGTCACCTTGCTGAGTTGTCATTCCAGTACAAATGGGCCCCAGGCGAGGAGTTTTGAGCTGCCTGCTTGCTTCAGAAATCCCAAAGGGTGGAGCAAAGCTAGCTCTGTCAGAAGGAAGAAAACAGCAATTGGATGGTTTTCAAGCCGCTGCTAGACTGTTCTGTGTTAGGGCCACCTGAGAGAAAAATGCCAATTTTGCCCCCTAGGCCCAGCATCCAGGTTGACACACAGGCAGGATCCAAGAATGTTCCAGACAGACCTAGGCTCACTAGATCTCTCCTGCAGAGGAAACATGATGGAACAGATGTTTGGATGTTGCTTTGACTTTCCCTGTGAGTGTGGGACCCCATCCTATGGGCAGGGCCTCAGGGGACATTGCCACTGAAAACTGACCTCCAAGCAAGCACTTTCAAGCAGTGTGTGACTCTCAGCACGCAGGAGGCTGGGAAAGCTATCTTCCTTTGAGGAGGGATAGGCATCCATAGAGAGTGTGTTTTCAGGCCTCTATCTTGCAGCAACTGTTCTGCTTCTAAGACGTGAGACCTCCAGGCCTGCTCTGAGGACCTAAATTCCAGAGTCAGGCCCATGTGTCTCCCTGAACTTTCTGAGCCTTGCAAACACATTCCTCGGTCACAGGGATAGTGTCCATGAGGAAGCAGGCTGCGGGAGTGTGTCCGAGAGGGCTGGGTGCCATATTGTGGTCACCTTGTTGGGGTAACATTCACTGCAAATGGGCCCAAGGCGAGGAGTTGTGAGCCACCCACTTGCTTCAGAAATCCCAAAGGGTGGACCAAAGCTAGCTCTGTCACAAGGAAGAAAACAGCAATTGGATGGATTTTCAAGCAGTTGCTAGGCTGTACTGCGTTAGGGGCCCCAGAGAGAAAAACGCAAATTTTGCCCCCTACGCCCGGTATCCTGTGTCCCCACAGGATCCAAGAATGTGTCAGACAGACCTTGGTTCTCTGCATCTCACTACAGAGAAAATGTGATGGAATAGATGTTTGGAATTGGTTTGCCTTTCCCTATGGGTGTGGGGGCCTTCCCTACAGGTGTACCATCAGGGGAAATTGCTTCTATAAAATGACCTGCAATCAAGAGTTTTCAGGCAGTCTGTGACTCTCAGCACACAGAATGCTGGGAAAGCTATGATCCTTCGACACAGTGAAGACTTCAGCAGGGAGTGTGCATCCAGGCCACTATCTCTCAGGAACTGTCTAGCTTCTACAACGTGAGAACACCAGCATTGCCCAGAAGAGCTGAATTCCGGGGACAGGGCAGTGTGTTTCCCTGCACTTTCTGAGCCTTGTAAACACATTCCTCATTATACCGGGACAGCCCATGAGGAAGCAGGCTGCGGGAGTGTGTCTGGGATTGCTGGGTCCCTTACTGTGGTTACCCAGACGAGGTGACATTCCACTGGAATTGGGCCAGTGGTTAGGAGTTGCGCGCCGCCTGCTTGCATCAGAAATCCAAAAGGGAGGACAAAGCTATCTCTGTCAGAAGGAAGAAAACAGCAATGCATGGATTTTCAAGCAGATGCTATGGCGCAGAGTTTTAGGGCCAACCTAGACAAGAAGGTGAGTTTTGCCACCAAGGTCCTGAATCCAGGTTCCAACACAGGTTGTGTCCCCTCAATACCCAAGAAATGGACAGAAAGACCTAGGCTCTCTGGATCTCTCGTAGAGAGAAAATGTGATGGAAAGGACGTTTGGATATTGATTTGCCTTTCCCTGTGAATGTGCTGGCCCTCCCTACGTCAACATTGTTAGGGGAAATTGCTTCCGAAAAATGACCACCAAGCAGGTGTTTTCAAGCCGTGTGTGAGTGTCAGGACACACAATGCTGGGAAAGCTGTGTTACTTCAAGGAGGAAGAGGCATCAACAGACAGCGGGTTTTCAGGCCTCTATCTAGCAGGAACTGTCTTGCTTCGAATATGTGAGAGCTGCAGGTTTACCCAGAGGACCTAACTTCCAGAGACAGGGCAGTGTTTCCCTCCCATTCCATGCCATGTAAACACATTCCTGGTCATGCTGGGACTAGCCACGAGGGAGCAGCTGCAGGAGTGTCTGGGAATGCTGGGTGCCATGCTGTGGTTACCCAGACGAAGTGACTTTCCACTGGATATGGCTCAGCGGCTAGGAATTGTGAGGCAGCTGTTTGGTCCGGAAATCACTAAAGGGGAAACAAATCTATTGCTGTCAGAAGTAAGAGAACAGCAATTGGGTGGATTTTCAAGAAGTCACCAAGCTGCACGGGTTTAGGGCCAACAGAGGGAAAAATGCTATTTTTGCCACCAAGCCCTGGTATCCAGGTTCACACTCAGGATGTGTCCCTGTAAAATAAAAGAATTTTCCAGACAGACCTAGGCTCTCGGGATCTCTCCTACAGAGAAAATATGATGAGCAGATGTTTGGATGTTGGTTTGCATTTGCATGGAAGTATGGAAGCCTTTGTATGCAGGTCAGGAAGCAACAGTTAGAACTGGACATGGAACAACGGACTAGTTCCAAATAGGAAAAGGAGTACGTCAAGGCTGTATATTATCACCCTGCTTATTTAACTTCTATGCAGAGTACATCATGAGAAATGCTGGGCTGGAAGACGCACAAGCTGGAATCAAGATTGCCAGGAGAAATATCAATAACCTCAGATATGCAGATGACACCACCCTTATGGCAGAAAGTGAAGAGGAACTCAAAAGCCTCTGATGAAAGTGAAACTGGAGAGTGAAAAAGTTGGCTTAAAGCTCAACATTCAGAAAACGAAGATCATGGCATCTGGTCCCATCACTTCATGGGAAATAGATGGGGAAACAGTAGAAACAGCGTCAGACTTTATTTTGGGGGGCTCCAAAATCACTGCTGATGGTGATTGCAACCATGAAATTAAAAGACGCTTACTCCTTGGAAGGAAAGTTATGACCAACCTAGATAGCATATTCAAAAGCAGAGGCATTACTTTGCCAACAAAGGTCCATCTAGTCAAGGCTATGGTTTTTCCAGTGGTCATGAATGGATGTGACAGTTGGACTGTGAAGAAAGCTGAGTGCCGAAGAACTGATGCTTTTGAACTGTGGTGTTGGAGAAGACTCTTGAGAGTCCCTTGGACTGCAAGGAGATCCAACCAGTCCATTCTGAAGGAGAACAGCCCTGGGAATTCTTTGGAAGGAATGATGCTAAAGCTGAAACTCCAGTACTTTGGCCACCTCATGTGAAGAGTTGACTCATTGGAAAAGACTCTGATGCTGGGAAGGATTGGGGACAGGAGGAGAAGGGGACGACAGAAGATGAGATGGCTGGATGGCATCACTGACTCGATGGATGTGAGTCTGAGTGAACTCTGGGAGTTGGTGATGGACAGGGAGACCTGGTGTGCTGTGATTCATGGGGTCGCAAAGAGTCGGACACGACTGAGCGACTGAACTGAACTGGTGGAGGCCTTCCCTATGGCCACACCATCAGGGTAAATTGTTACCAAAAAATGACCTCCAAGGAGGCGTTTTTGAGCAATGTGTGATTCTCAGCATACAGAATGCTGAGAAAGCTATGTTCCTTCAAGGAAGGAAAGTGAAAGCTTTCCTTGAAAGCTTTAACAGAGAGTGTGTTTTCAGGCCTCTATCTATCAGGACGGAGAAGGCAATGGCACCCCACTCCAGTACTCTTGCCTGGAAAATTCCATGGATGGAGGAGCCCGGTGGGCTGCAGTCCATGGGGTCGCTAAGAGTCGGACATGACTGAGCGACTTCACTTTCACTTTTCACTTTCCTGCATTGGAGAAGGAAATGGCAGCCCACTCCAGTGTTCTTGCCTGGAGAATCCCAGGGACGGTGGAGCCTGGTGGGCTACTGTCTATGGGGTCACACAGAGTCAGACACGACCGAAGTGGCTTAGCCGTATCTATCAGGAATTGTCTACTTTCTAAGATGTGGGACCTTCAGGTTTGCCTCGAGGACCTAACTTCCAGAGAGTCCGGGCAGTGTGTTTCCCTGTACTTACTGTGCCTTGAAAACACATTCCTACGTCATACTGGGGGCTGTCCATGAGGAATCAGGCTGCAGAAGTGTGTCTGGGAGAGCTGGTTGCCTTACTGTGGTTACCCAGATGAGGTGGCATTCACTGGAAATGGGCCAGTGCCTAAGAGTTGCGAGCCGCCTCCGCAAAGTGTGGAGTAAAGCTATCACTGTCCGAAGTAAGAACACAGCAATTGGATGGATTTTCAACCAGTTGCTAGGCCGCACCTTTTCAGGGCCAACTGAGGGAAAATTTCGAATTTTGCCACCAAGGTCTGATATCCGGGTTCACACTCAGTATGCGACCCCACTGAATCCATGAGTTTTACATACAGACCTGGGCTTCCTGGATCTCTGCAACAGAGAAAATGTGATGGTTGTTGGTTTGCCATTTTCTGTGAATGTCAGGGCCTTCCCTAAAGGCACACAGTCAGGACAAATTGCTATTGAAAAATGACCTTCAAGCAAACGTTTTCAAGGAGTGCGTGACTGTCAGCACACAGAATGCTGGAAAGCTGTGTTACTTCAAGGAGGAAGAGGCATCAACAGAGAGTGTGTTTTCCAGCCTCTATCTAGCAGGAACTGTCTTGCTTTGAAGATGTGAGAGCTGCAGTTTTACCCAGAGGACCTAACTTCCAGAGTCAGGGTAGTGTGTTTCCCGGCCCTTTCTGCGCCTTATAAACACATTTCTAGGTCATGCTGGGACTGATTATTAATCTTCTGATTCAAGTTATTCATATAAATTAGTTGCTCTGATTCTGCTGGAGATGTGATAGGAATGAAACAATATAGAGATTTGGGGATGTGTCCTTACATGCTTCTCTTTTTTCAAGTGACAGAAGGAGGAAACAAAGTGAGAAAGAGGCTTATGCTGAGTGCCGCTCCCATGTCTGTGCATTTTTGATACAGTAAGCTTCGCCCCATAGGGATATAGGGTGTTTGTATGGCTGAGCTACGGGTTCTGTAAATGTGCCACCTAAGAAACTATTTTGGCTGCATAGCTTGCCAGTCATTCAAAACCCAAACAGGCATAGCTAATCCACTCTCCCAGCAACCACACAGCAGGCTGTAGTGACTACAGGGCCATTATTCCCTCCAGCCAGGCATAAAAATAGAGGCTGAGTATACAAGGAGGTTTGTTTAATGGTTACAATCAGAGCCCACGTAACCAAGACCCACGGGGATCAAAAGAGGGAATTCTTTAAGCTATGTGGAGGTAGTGCCTCCTGAGAGAGAAAAATTATCATTACTTGGAGAAATTTTGTTCCTCAGCCGTTGGTGAATCCATGACTGAGTTCATGTCCAGGGTTAAGCAGATCTGCTAAACACTTCTTTAATGGTGATCACTTTCAGATGAAGGACTTGAAATTTAACTTTACCCAACTTTGTCAACATGCAAGATAAATATTTATTTTCTTCTAAAACACATTATTTAACAAAGATAGTTTAGGTAGAGAAAAGCTTTCTAATTCTCTTTGGTAATCACTGCACCTTGTGTGAAATGACTGCCAAGTGCAGAAGCTGAAGGTGAGATAGGAGATATGTGTGCTCCAGCTTAGGAGCCTCCTGTTTGTACTTTGAAATAGAAATAACAAGAAAAAGGGTAAATAGTCAGGTTTTGTCTCCTGAGGACATGTTAAGACAACAGTCATGGCAGAAACGGAGAGGGGCTAAACCCTGTTTTGGGGTGAAAGAGCAGTAGATGGTATATCTCCCATCCTTGGGGCAAGGGAAACATGCACAGAGAGGCCACTTGAGGGTCAAAAGAAGGGGCCACCACCCCAGGATAGGTGATGCCAAGGCCATCCTGCAGGCCTTTGGGCGGGAATCCATCCTGGAAAAAAGCTGCACATGCGTGCTGGGGAGGAGTCCAGGGCAAGGCAGGTGTGGAAAAAGAAACCAGACAACTATGCAAAGGTAAACAAAGACCCAGAAGAACTGCTGGTATAAATGATTTAACCATCTCTTTACTGGGCTCCTCCTCCTTAGGGAGCTGCCCACAGGCTCACTCTCCCGTGTATATTTCTGCCCTGCTTCTGTCTGAAATTAGCAAACTGTTTCTCTGTGTGCTCTCCCATTTGTTGTATTTTGTCTCTAATAATAAATTTTGTACCTGGTTTCACAGTTTTTTTCTCCTTGAGAAATGCATTTTTCAATGGGGGCAAGGGCCAGGGGACCTTTGCTTCTAGCCTATAGCCCCTGGTAGAGCAGTGGCTACCGTTTCCAGTTTTTATCCAAGCTGCTCAGGTTCAATCCCTGGGCAAGGAACTAAGTGCAAGAGCTCTTCATTCTAATTGAACTCCAGCTGATTCTACTAGATTACCATTTTCCTAAAAACACACTTAAGTATGGTTTACCTCTTATTTTTCAAAATATCCCACTCAGGGAATCTGAAGACCAATACTATATGCATGAACAATATAAAAGTGTCAATATTCAATTCCTCTGACCTAGAAAAATATTTAACTTTTGGAACAACTTTTTTTATGATTGCAAAATGAGTACAGGATCAAGAAAATAAAAATAGAAAAAAGTAAACTACATATAATTTTATTTGTAGAGATGAATGTATTTAGCAATTTACCATCTATCTTTCTTGTTTTTATCTATTAATACATATTTGTATATAATTGTGATCATTTTCTCTAAATATATCATAGTTTTCACTTAATATCTTTATAAAAAATCTTCTTTAATAGTTACATTAAACATATCTATGAATAAATCACAATTTATTTAGTCAAGCTGCTATTGTGTCTGTGTGCCCATGCTCATGAGAACTTGCTGACATATGACATATTTACATAAAGGATTCCAAAATGTTTTTTACCACGGAACAACTAAACACCTCTAATAGAAACTCTTGGTTAAATATTAAGTAGAAATAAATACATAAAAATTTAAAACTGACAGCAAATTTTTACTTCTGTTAGAGGCTTATCTAGAATGGAGACATACACATAGACAGTTTTATAATTAACATTCAGTACAAAAAAGATCTTCATGACCCAGATAATCACGATGGTGTGATCACTCACCCAGAGCCAGACATCCTGGAATGTGAAGTCAAGTAGGCCTTAGGAAGCATCACTACCAACAAAGCTAGTGGAGGTGATGGAATTCCAGTTGAGCTATTTCAAATCCTGAAAGATGATGCTGTGAAAGTGCCGCCCTCAATATGCCAGCAAATTGGGAAAACTCAGCAGTGGCCACAGGACTGGAAAAGGTCAGTTTTCATTCCAATCCCAAAGAAAGGCAATGCCAAAGAATGCTCTAACTACCACACAATTGCACTCATCTCACATGCTAGTAAAGTGATGCTCAAAATTCTCCAAGCCAGGCTTCAGCAATACGTGAACCGTGAATTTCCAGATGTTCAAGATGGTTTTCGAAAAGGCAGAGGAACCAGAGATCAAATTGCCAACATCTGCTGGATCATGGAAAAAGCAAGAGAGTTCCAGAAAAAATATCTATTTCTGCTTTATTGACTATGCCAAAGCCTTTGGCTGTGTGGATCACAATAAACTGTGGAAAATTCTGAAAGAGATGGGAATACCAGACCACCTGACCTGCCTCTTGAGAAATCTGTATGCAGGTCAGGAAGCAACAGTTAGAAGTGGACATGGAACAATAGACTGGTTCCAAATAGGAAAAGGAGTACATCAAGGCTGTATATTGTCACCCTACTTATTTAACTTATATGCAGATTACATCATGAGAAATACTGGGTATTTCTCAGCACAAAGGATGAAGCATAGGCTGGAATCAAGATTGCTGGGAGAAATATCAATAACCTCAGATATGCAGATGACACCACCCTTATGACAGAAAGTGAAGAAGAACTATAGAGCCTCTTGATGAAAGTGAAAGAGGAGAGTGAAAAAGTTGGCTTAAAGCTCAACATTCATAAAACTAAGATCATGGCATCTGGTCCCATCACTTCATAGCAAATAGATGAAGAAACAATGAAAACAATGGCTGACTTTACTCTTTTGGGCTCCAAAATCACAGCAGATGGTGATTGCAGCCATGAAATTAAAAGACGCTTACTCCTTGGAAGGAAAGTTATGACCAACCTAGACAGCATATTAAAAAGCAGAGACATCACTTTGTCAACAAAGGTCCGTCTAGTCAAGGCTATGGTTTTTCCAGTAGTCATGTATGGATGTGAGAGTTGGACTATAAAGAAAGCTGAAGCGCTGAAGAATTGATGCTTTTGAACTGTGGTGTTGAAGAAGACTCTTGAGAGTCCCTTGGACTGCAAGGAGATCCAACCAGTCCATCTTAAAGGAGATCAGTCCTGGGTGTTCATTGGAAGGACTGATGTTGAAGCTGAAACTCCAATACTTTGGCCACCTTATGCAAAGAGGTTACTCATTGGGAAAGGCCCTGATGCTGGGAAGGATTAAGCGCAAGACGAGAAAGTGAAAGTCGCTCAGTCCTGTCTGACTCTTTGGTACCCCATGGACTATACAGTTCGTGGAATTCTCCAGACCAGAATCCTGGAGTGGGTAGCCTATCCCATCTCCAGCAGATCTTCCCGACCCAGGAATCGAACCGGGGTCTCCTGCACTGTAGGTGGATTCTTTACCAACTGAGCTATGAGGGAAGGCAAGAAGAGAAGAGGGCAACAAAGGATGAGATGGTTGGATGACATCACTGACTCAAAGGACATGAGTTTGAGCAAATTCCAGGAGATGGTGAAGAACAGGGAAGCCTGGCATATTGCAGTCCATGGGGTCACAAAGAGTCTAACACAACTTAGCCACTGACTGAACAACGAACAATAACATTAGCAACTATGTAAGCAACTCCATACTTATCCTTTGATCTTGTTCTAATTCGTAGATTCATGTAGTTCTTCTTTCAGCAACTTTCCTTTTAAAAACTACAATTGCTAATTAAAAATATTGTGCTGAGTTTCACTTTCTCTTTGACTTTCTTTGCCCGCATTCCGAAGTTTTCAAAATGGCAATAAGAAAAGGGAAGTGAGTACAAATAAGAAAGGAGAATTCACTCCTGAATGACGTGTGTGAAAGTTAACACAGGCCTTCACCACTGTGTTAGAATGGGGAGAAAGGCAGATAAAGCCTCGACCACAAGAGGCAGCCTATTGGACCGACTCGGGTTGGTCAGAAGCAGAAGAAATGCTTTGGTTTTTGCATGCAGCTGTCGAGGAAGCAGAACTTCCTGTGTTTGAAATTCTGTGTCTGCAGTTAAATAAAAAGAACAAAATAGGAAGTACATAGGGCTCTCTGCAGCTTGTCTCTAACTTTATCTAAATACTACACATGAGCCAAAGATATCAAACTGGAGATACAGAGACAATGACCAAATGATTTGGGAAATATTTTTAGACTGTAATAATTCTAAGAAAGTATAATTTAGCCCTGCAATTATTTACTTTACATTTTACTGTTCATCTAGATTTTTAACTGCTACACATTTCCCCTGGGAGATCTAAAATGTCTCATACATTCTTCTTCAGCTCTTTAAGGGATTTTTCACTGGGCAATACAGTAAGATAGCTGTTTCTCTCTTCAAATACTACAGAGAAGGTATGAACACAATAGGACAGTTTATATTTCACTACTGACAGAAGACAATTTTCTCATGAACTACTTATTTACAATTGTAATCTTTAGTGTTCCTGTCTCCTAAAGCTCTAAAAAATTTCTCTCAGCTCTGCTGGCATTACATATCCAAAACATGAATAAAGATAATACCACTTTTAAATCATGTCAGTTACCCAAATCTGAAAAAAGCTTCTTTAAATATTAAAAAATAGAGGATCCTTCAGGAGAAGAAACAATTCCAAAGTCAATGATAAAAAATACTCTGACATTTCTTTTATTATTAGTTAATTAACTTTAAAATTGAAGTAAATTAAATTCAGTTCAGTACAGTCACTCTGCAACCTCATGGATTGTAGCGCTCCAGGCTTCCCTGTCCATCACCAACTCCCGGAGCTTGCTCAAACTCATGTCCATTGAGTCAGTGATGCCATCTAACCATCTCATCCCCTGTTGTCCCCTTCTCCACCTCCCTTCAATCTCTCCCACACTCAGGGTCTTTTCCAATGAGTCAGTTCTTCGCATCAGATGGCCAAAGTATTAGAGCTTCAGCTTCAGCATCAGTCCTTCCAGTGAATATTCAGGGTTGATTTCCTTTAGGATGGACTGGTTTGATCTCCTTGCAGTCCAAGGGACTCTCAAGAGTCTTCACCAATGCCACAGTTCAAAAGCATCAGCTTTCTTTACAGTCCAACTCTCACATCTATACATGACTATTGGAAAAACCATAGCTTTGACTAGATGGACCTTTGTCAGCAAAGTGATGTCTCTGCTTTTCAATACGCTGTCTAGGTTGGTCATAGCTTTTCTTCCAAGGAGGAAGCATCTTTTCATTTCATGGCTACAGTCACCATCTGCAGTGATTTTGGAGCCCAAGAAATTAGTCTCTTACTGCTTCCATTGTTTCCCCATCTATTTGCCATGAAATGATGGGACCAGATGCCATAATCTTAGTTTTCTGAATGTTGAGTTTTAAGCCAGCTTTTTCACTCTCCTCTTTCACTTTCATCAAGAGGCTCTTTAGTTCCTCTTCACTTTCCACCATAAGGGTGGTGTCATCTGCATATCTGAAGTTACTGACATCTCTCCTGGCAATCTTGATCCCAGCTTGTACTTCATGCAGCCTGGCATTTCACATGATGTACTCTGCCTAGAAGTTAAATAAACAGGGTGACAATGTATGGCCTTGACGTACACCTTTCCTAATTTTGAACAAGTCCATTGTTCCATGTCCAGTTCTAACTGTTGCTTCTTGACTGGCATACAGATTTAAATTAATTTTAATTAATTAATTTTAAAATTTTGCATGCTAATGAGTTTATGCTCAAAATCCTTCAAGCTAGGCTTCAGCAGTATGTGAACCAAGAACTTCTAGATGTACAAGCTGGATTTAGAAAAGGCAGAAGAACCAGAGAATAAATTGCCAACATTCTTTGGATCAAAGAGAAAGCAAGGGAATTCCAGAAAACCATCTACTTTTGCTTCATTAACTACACAAAAACCTTTGACTGTGTAGATCACACCAAACTGTGGAAAATTCTTAAAGAGATAGGAATACCAAATCACCTTACCTGTCTCCTGAGAAACCTGTATACAGGTCGAGAAGCAATAGTTTGAACCTTACATGGAACAACTAACTGACTGTTTCAACATTGGGAAAGGCATAAGACATGGCTGTATATTGTCACCCTGTTTATTTAACTTATATGCAGAGTACATCATGCGAAATGCCAGGTTGGATGAATCACAGGCTGGAACTCAAGATTGCCGGGAGAAATATCAACAACCTTAGATATGCAGATTATACCACTCTAACAGCAGAAAATGAAGAGGAACTAAGACTCTCTTGAAAAAGGTGAAAGATTACACTGAAAAATCTGGCTTAAAATTCAACAATCAAAAAACCAAGGTCATGGTATCTGGTCCCTTTACTTCATGGCAAATAGAAAGGGAGAAAGTGGAAGCAGTGACAGATTCTGTTATCTTGGGCTCCAAAAGTACTGCAGCCATGAAATTAAAAGATGCTTGCTCCTTAGAATGAAAGCTATGACAGAACTAGGCAGCATATTAAACAGCAGACATTATTTTGCCTACAAAGGTTCATATAATCAAAGTTATGGTTCTTCCAGTAGTCGTTTAAGGATGTGAGAGTTGGACCATGAAGAAGGCTGGGTGCTGAAGAACTGTGGCCCCAAGGGAAGACCCTTGAGAGTCCATTGGACAGCAAGGAGATCAAACCAATCAATTCTGAAGGAAATCAACCCTAAATGTTCATTGGAATAGCTGATGCTAAAGCTGACGCTCTGATATTTTGGCCAGCTAATGTGAAGAGCCAACTCGTTGGAAAAGACCCTGATGCTGGGAAAAATTAAGACAAAAGAAGAGGGTGGCAGAGATAAGATGGTTAGATAGCATCACCAATTCAATGGACATGAATTTCAGCAAACTCTGGGAGATAGTGAAGGACAGGGAAGCCTGGCATGCTGCTGTCTAGGGGGTTGCAGGGAGTCGGACAAGACTTTACAACTGAGCAACAACAACAAATAATTGATTTACAATGTTGCCTTAGTTTCTGGTGTACAAAGCCATTCAATTCAGTTCAGTTCAGTTGATCAGTCGTGTCCAACTCTTTGTGACCCCATGAACTGCAGCACACCAGGTCGGCCTGTCCATCACCAACTCCCGGAGTTCACCCAGACTCACGTCCATCGAGTCAGTGATGCCATCCAGCCATCTCATCCTCTGTCGTCCCCTTCTCCTCCTGCCCCCAATCCCTCCCAGCATCAGAGTCTTTTCCAATGAGTCAACTCTTCACATGAGGCGGCCAAAGTACTGGAGTTTCAGCTTTAGCATCATTCCTTCCCAAGAAATCCCAGGGCTGATCTCCTTCAGAATGGACTGGTTGGATCTCCTTGCAGTCCAAGGGACTCTCAAGAGTCTTCTCCAATACCACAGTTCAAAAGCATCAATTCTTTGGCACTCAGCCTTCTTCACAGTCCAACTCTCACATCCATACATGACCACTGGAAAAACCATAGCCTTGACTAGACAAACCTTTGTTGGCAAAGTAATGTCTCTGCTTTTCAATATGCTACCTAGGTTGGTCATAACTTTTCTTCTAAGGAGTATGCGTCTTTTAATTTCATGGCTGCAGTCACCATCTGCAGTGATTTTGGAGCCCCCAAAAATAAAGTCTGACACTGTTTCCCCATCTATTTCCCATGAAGTGATGGGACCAGATGCCATGATCTTCATTTTCTGAATGTTGAGCTTTAAGCCAACTTTTTCACTCTCCACTTTCACTTTCATCAAGAGGCTTTTGAGTTCCTCTTCACTTTCTGCTATAAGGGTGGTGTCACCTGCATATCTGAGGTTATTGATATTTCTCCTGGCAATCTTGATTCCAGCTTGTGCTTCATCCAGCTCAGCATTTCTCATGAGGTACTCTGCATATAAGTTAAATAAGCAGGGTATCAATATACAGCCTTGATGTATTCCTTTTCCTATTTGGAACCAGTCTGTTGCTCCATGTCCAGTTCTAACTGTTGCTTCCTGGCCTGCATATAGGTTTCTCAAGAGGCAGGTCAGGTGGTCTGGTATTCCCATCTCTTTCAGAATTTTCCACAGTTTATTGTGATCCACACAGCCAAAGGCTTTGGCATAGTCAATAAAGCAGAAATAGATATTTTTCTGGAACTCTCTTGCTTTTTCCATGATCCAGCAGATGTTGGCAATTTGATCTCTGGTTCCGCTGCCTTTTCGAAAACCAGCTTGAACATCTGTAAGTTCACGGTTCACGTATTGCTGAAGCCTGGCTTGGAGAATTTTGAGCATGACTTTACTAGCGTGTTAGATGAGTGCAATTGTGCAGTAGTTTGAGCATTCTTTGGCATTGCCTTTCTTTGGGATTGGAATGAAAACTGACCTTTTCCAGTCCTGTGGCCACTGCTGAGTTTTCCCAATTTGCTGGCATATTGAGGGCGGCACTTTCACAGCATCATCTTTCAGGATTTGAAATAGCTCAACTGGAATTCTATCACCTCCACTAGCTTTGTTCATAGTGATGCTTTCTAGGGCCCACTTGACTTCACATTCCAGGATGTCTGGCTCTTGAGAGCCCCTTGGACTGCAAGGAGATCCAACCAGTCCATTCTAAAGGAGATCAGTCCTGGGATTTCTTTGGAAGAAATGATGCTAAAGCTGAAACTCCAGTACTTTGGCCACCTCATGCAAAGAGTTGACTCATTGGAAAAGACCCTGGTGCTGGGAGGGATTGAGGGCAGGAAGAGAAGGGGACAACAGAGGATGAGATGGCTGGATGGCATCACCAACTCAATGGACATGAGTTTGAGTAAACTTCGGGAGTTGGTGATGGACAGGGAGGCCTGGCATGCTGCCATTCATGGGGTCGCAGAGTCGGACACGACTGAGCGACTGAACTGAACTGAACTGAACTGATAGACTTTAGGAAAATTTGTTCTAGTTTAGTGACAAATGTCATGAGTAATTTGATAGGGATCACATTAAATCTGTACAGTGCTTTGGGTAGAACAGAGCTTTTAACAATATTAATTCTTCTAATACAGAGTATGGGATATCTTTCATTTCTTTGAATTATCTTCAATTTCCTTTATCAGTGTTTTATAGTTCTCAGCATGTAAGTCTTTCACCTCCTTGGTCAGGTTTATTCTTAAGGGTTTTTAAAAATATGCTCTAGAAAAAGATTGTTTTTGGACTTCCCTGATGGCGCAGTGGATAAGAATCTGCATGCCAGTGTAGGGGACGCAGTGTTGATCCCTGGTCTGGGAAGGTTCCACATGCTGTGGAGCAACTGCGTTCATATGCCACAATTACTGAAGCCCGTGTGCCCTAGAGCCCACACACTGCAACCACTGAGCCAGTGTGCTGTAGCTACTGAAGCCTGCATGCCCAAAGCTGTGCTCCACAGGAGAAGCCACAGTGAGAAGCCCACACACAACAACAAAGAGTAGCCCTTGCTTGCTACAGCTAGAGAAAGCCCACATGCAGCAACAAATACCCACCACAGCCCATAAATTATTTTATAAAAAAGATTTGTTTTCTAAATTTCCCTTTCTGATATTTCATTTAGTATACAGCAATTGAACAGATTTCTGTAAGTTAATCTTGTCTCAGATATGCAGATGACACCAGCCTTATGACAGAAAGCAAAGAAGAACTAAAGAGACTCTTGATGAAAGTGAAAGAGGAGAGTGAAAAAGTTGGCTTAAAGCTCAACATTCAGAAAACTAAGATCATGGCATCCGGTCCCATCACTTCATGGCAAATAGATGGGGAAACAGTGGAAACAGTGGCTGACTTTATTTTTCTGGGCTCCAAAATCACTGCAGATGGTGATTGCAGCCATGAAATTAAAAGACGCTTACTCCTTGGAAGGAAAGTTATGACCAACCTAGCTGCTGCTGCTGCTGAGTCACTTCAGTCATGTCCGACTCTGTGCGACCCCATAGACGGCAGCCCACCAGGCTCTCCCGTCCCTGGGATTCTCCAGGCAAGAACACTGGAGTGGGTTGCCATTTCCTTCTCCAATGCATGAAAGTGAAAAGTAAAAGTGAAGTCGCTCAGTCGTGTCCGACTCTAGCAACCCCATGGACTGCAGCCTACCAGGCTCCTCCGTCCATGGGATTTTCCAGGCAAAAGTACTGGAGTGGGGTGCCATTGCCTTCTCCAACCTAGACTGTATATTAAAAAGCAGAGACATCACTTTGTCAACAAAGGTCCGTCTAGTCAAGTCTATGGTTTTTCCAGTAGTCATGTATGGATGTGAGAGTTGGACTATAAAGAAAGCTGAGCGCTGAAGAATTGATGCTTTTCAACTGTGGTGTTAGAGAAGACTCTTGAGAGTCCCTTGGACTGCAAGGAGATCCAACCAGTCCATCTTAAAGGAGATCAGTCCTGGGTATTCATTGGAAGGACTGATGTTGAAGCTGAAACTCCAGTACTTTGGCCACCTGACGTGAAGAGTTGACTCATTGGAAAAGACCCTGATGCTGGGAATGATTGAGGGCAGGAGGAGAAGGCGACAACAGAGGATGAGATGGTTGGATGGCATCACTGACTCAGTGGACATGGGTTTGGGTGGACTCTGGGAGTTGGTGATGGACAGGGCGACCTGGTGTGCTGCAGTTCATGGGGTCACAAAGAGTCGGACACGACTGAGCAACTGAACTGAACTGAACTGAATCTTGTTTCCTACTACCTTGCTGAATTTGTTTAGCAATTCTAGTAGTTTTTACCTGGATTCTTTAGAATTTTCTATATAGTATCAAGTCATCTGAATATAATGACTGTTTTACCTCTTCCCTTCCAATATGGATACATTTTATTTCTTTTACTTGTCAAATTGCTGCAGTGAGGACTTGTCACTTGCAGTGAGCTGAATAGCTCTGGCATTTTCTTAAATATGAATTTGTGTGGGAAGGGAAATAACTACCCAATAACAACTATCATGAAGGAAGAGAATAAAAAAGAATATCTTAAATACTATATACCACAGTGCTGGGTTTTAAAGAAACTCAGAATATTTCTCAAAGGTTCTCATTTGTTAGGTGGCAAGGAGAGAAAAGAATTTATGTAAAATGTAGCATTGAAAAGGAACTTCAGTTCACAATTCCTTGTGATCAGATGTGCTCATCCACAATCTCTGAGAGTATAGACCTTGGTAATAAAGGTTAATAAAGGGTAAATGCAGCTGTCTGTTATTTTAATGTAAACTCAATGCAAGAAATTCTTATTAAAATGATGCTGTATAATGTGACTAAATTTTGTCCTCCCTAAAAAGTGACAATATAAAGGTATCTCTGACAAGAGGTTGGAGGGTGATTACAAAAATGTACATGTGCATTTCCTGGTATTTTCTATGTTAAAATAAAGAAGAGGGAAAGAGGTGTCTACCTGGAGCCAACAGGTCTGATGGTGTTTGTTCAGAGGCCAAGGAATCATTTACCATCTCCCCCTCCAAAAAAAAAAAATAATAATAACAGAAAGGGGGAAATGAAAGTAAGGAAGCCAGGGGTAAAGAGAACAAGGGCATGTGAAGAGAAAGAATATCTGATAAGCAAACGTTCACCAGGGTCTTTAGAACAATAGCGACAACAGGACCTCCAGGAGCGGGTGTGAGACGAGCACCGGAGGTCCCAGAAGTGTGCTGCCGATGAAGCCGGAAAAGGCGTGAGGTAGCCTCCCTCCTTTACAAAGCAGAAAACCGCTGCCTGGAGACCTTGCTCTGATAGCTACCCACATGTATTCACATTCATTTTTACTAGCTTCAATTGTCCAATAATTATATTTTTTGGCTTTTTATATAAATTTTTAGATGTGAGCTATGGATAGATTGCAGCCACTAAATCTCTCTACACACTAACCAAAGAAATCAATGAAAAGTAAGATGCTATAGAACTTAATTTTATAGTGTTCTAAAAAGCATATATTATTTCAAGTAAGGGACATACAGTGTTGTAGTAACAACCAGTTTCTTAGGCTATTATTATTAGCAATTTTTTTCCTAATTATGAAAAAAGATTTTTAAAAAAAGAAGGTATCTTGTAACCCAGAGAAATATTCATGATTAACATTTTCTTCCACAGTACTTCCTTTTAATATCTCACAGAATTAAAAAATATATACATATGTGATTTTATATTCTTTTCCAGTTAACAGTTTTTAATGCTGGATTTTTATCTTATTTTGACTTTTTAAAATTGATATTACAAAAACATTATGATGAATCTCATTAACTAATTTAGCAAATAGTTTTGAGTGCCAAATATTTTTGAGTTACAAATATTAGGAAAAAGTGCCTAACCCTAAGCAGTTATAAACCTTACTGCCAATTTCCTGCCTCCTCTCTCCCCCAGTTTCATTCCAGCCCCCAACCTGGGTGGTGAAGTTCAGGTCTCCTATGGCAGATCTTTTTTTTAATGGTATACCAGATTTTCTTTCCTTTCTTCTTTTTTTTTTTTTTTTTTTGCCACACCTCACAGCTTACAGGATCTCAGTTCCCTGACCAGGGATTGAACCCAGGCCCTCAGCAGTGAAAACGCCAAGTCCTAACCTCTGGACCGTCAGGGAATTTCCTTTCCTGAAACTATCATAACATTGTTAATCAGTTATACTCCAATACAAAGTAAAAAGTTTTAAAAGAAATAAAACTGTTTGAAAAAAGAAGGAAAAGTGATTTGGAGAATTGCATTATAACAAAGCCATGGTCCTAATCCTTTCATCTTGCTGCAGATTAGTATTTCTTATTTGGGGTGTCAGCCACCTGATATTGACTTTCCTTCTATATAAATTCTTGCCGTGCCAATCCTAATGCCCTCGAAGGTACACGAATGCCTCAGACAAACTGGGGAGTTTGTGCATGAAAATGCAAAGGAGAAAAGCACATTAATATGCTTCAAAAATATCATCCCAGGTATACATACGTCTTCTGTTTCATACACACACACACACACACTCACACACTCACACACTCACTCACGCATACACGGCCAGAGAGAAAATTATTTGGCTCCTCTCAGGGTTTGGGAGACCTGCATTTACAATATCCTTTATCCCACAGTCCTGAGTTAGTAACCAAAGTATAACATGATCTAATTAACATATAATTTTGATTAAACTGCATTAAGGTCTACTTTTCCGGAGTGACAAAGCTGCTGATATTATATTACTTAAAAGCAAAACACTAATATCTTGATAGTACTTTCTCAAGTGCAATGAGACCACCAATTGTATCTGTGATATTTTTTCCACTTAACCGTATTCATTGGGTACTTTGGTATGCTATGGAGAACAAATTATCTCATTAGTCTATAAACTCTAAGGTAAATATATCATTACAATAATCTTATGTTATGGAGAAAGATAGAGGTTTTAGACTGGGGACTTAGGAAGGTCTCTTTTGAAAAACGGACAATTGAATAGACACCTAAAGAATGAGTAGGATCATGCCAGGGAGATGGGGGAAGGATATTCCAGAAGGAGGGAACAAACTGTATACTGTCCTGATATGGGACAAAGGTTAGTGAGGCAGGGGTGAAATGTATAATGAGGTTAAAGTTAAAGGAGATAGGCAGAGGTCCGACAAAGCTGGCCTTCTTGAGCCAAAGAACAGGGTTTGATTTCATTCAAGATCCAACAGAAAATCTTTGATGCTTTTTAAGTTGGGAAGGATAAATTGTGCATACATTCTTGCTTGTCTTTCAGAAAATATATTTAGGATAGATTTCTAAATGTGGATGTCTGAGCTTAAAGATATTAAATATAAATATTCTTAAGGCTCTGGTATTTCGAGAATATTCATACCAATTCAATTTCCTATCAATAGTGTATGAAAGTATGTCCATCTTGCTAACCCTTTATAATATTATCATTGAAGAAGAAAAGCAGCGTTGTGTTACTTTATAATTTTATTATTAGTGAATTTGAACATTTGTCAATTTATTAATAATTTATTTTTCCTGTTTTGTAAATTATCCATCGTTTTGTTTCTTTTTTGGTGGAGTGTGTGGCATCTTTTTTCCCTGGAGAAGGATATGACAACCCACTCCAGTATTCTTGCCTAGAGAAATCCATAGACAGAGGAGCCTGGTGGGCTACAGTCCATGGGGTTGCAAGGAGTTGGACATGACTAAAGCGAATGAGTACACATGCATGTGACATTTATCTTACTAATGTGACATAGTTTTTTATATTTAAAGATTGTTACCCTAGTTTTTACTTCTTACATATATATATATATATATATATATATTTGTTGTTGTTCAGTCGCTAAGTCATGGCCAACTCTTTGCAACCCCATGCACTGCAGCATGCCAGGCTCCTCTGTCCTTTACCAACTCCTGGAGTTTGCTCAGATTCATGTCCATTGAGTCAATGATGCCATCCAACTATCCCATCCTTTGCTGTCCACTTTTCCTGTTTCCTTCACTACTTCCCAGCTTGGGGTCTTTTCAAATAACTCGGCTGTTTGCATCAGGTGACCAAAGTATTGAAGCTTCAGCTTCAGCTTCAGCATCAGTCCTTCCAATGAATATTTAGGGCTGATTTCCTTTAGAATTGACTGGTTTGATCTCCTTGCAGTCCAAGGGACTCTCAAGAGTCTTCTTCAGCACCACAGTTCGAAAACATCAATTCTTTGGCACTCAGCCTTCTTTGTGGTTCAACTGTCACATCCGTACATGATTATTGGAAAAACCATAGCTTTGACTATATGGACCTTTGTCAGGAAAGTGATGTGTGTTATCTTGAGAAAACTCTGTTAGCCTTTGCCCTGTTTCATTTTCACTCCAAGGCCAAACTTGCCTTTTACTCCAGGTATCTCTTGATTTTCTACTTTGGCATTCCAATCTCCTATGATGAAAAGGACATCTTTTTTTGGTATTAGTTCTAGAGGCTCTTGTAGGTCTTCATAAAACCAGTCAACTTCAGCTTCTTCAGCATCAGTGGCTGGAGCATAGACTTGTATTACTGTGATGTTGTGTGGTTTGCCTTGGAAACGAACCAAGATCATTCTGTCGCTTTTGAGATGCACCCAAGTACTGTATTTTGGACTCCTTTTTGATTATGAAGAAATGACTACTCAATGACTACTCAAATGACTACTAAATTAATACTTTGTTACCAAGAAATCATTTATGTAATTTGAAAATGCAGCTACTATTAAGTTCAGTTCAGTTCAGTCGCTCAGTCGTGTCTCTTTTCAACCCCATGGACTGAAGCACGCCAGGCTTTCCTGTCCATCACCAACTCCCGGAGCTTACTCAGACTCATGTCCATAGAGTCGGTGATGCCATCCAACCATTTCATCCTCTGTCGTCGCCTTCTCCTCCCTCCTTCAATCTTTCAAGCATCAGGGTCTTTTCCAATGAGTCAGTTCTTTGCATCAGGTGGCCAAAGTATTGGAGTTTCAGCTTCAGCATCAGTCCTTCCAATGAATATTCAGGACTGATTTCCTGTAGGATGGACTGGTTGGGTCTCCCTGCAGTCCAAGGAACTCTCAAGAGTCTTCTCCAACACCACAGTTGAAAAGCATCAGTTCTTCAGCGCTCAATTTTCTTTAGAGTCCAACTCTCACATCCATACATGACTACTGGAAAAACCACAGCCTTGACTAGATGGACCTTTGTTGGCAAAGTAATGTATTTTAAGTTACATAGGGTGATATACATATTCCTGAGTCTCCATAAATGAAAACGCCAAGTCTCATTCAAATGGACTTATTTTACTTCAATGGTTTATAGTACTGTGATAACACAGAATAATAATTTCTATCCACTAATTTCTGTATAATGTACTGTTCATCTGCATTCCTGAAGATTTTCCATAGTTATTCTCTACATTACACTTAAGATTATGTCCTCCAAAAGCATATATTCAGTATTCATGCATTACATACAGTGTTTATGTAATTCAACCTGTGAAACAAAACAGAAATATGAAATGAAATTTTAAAGAAATAAAAGCAAGCCTTTCAGGAGCACATGCATGAACTTATTATTGCTATATACTAGCAAGACAGAAACACTCTGAGATGGGAATTTATTAGGCAAACCCAAACTCTATGTAACTGGGAAGCCACCCTCTCTAAACCGGCCCTAAAAAATCTGAATTCATCCACATTATGTGAGGAAAGTAGAGAAAAGGATATTAGAAGACACTCCTTATAAAGTATAAAAGTTGTAACCCTAATGGGCATATTTTAAAATAGGTGTATATTTGTTTTTGACACATTAGAGTAATACATTTTTATATAGTCAAATTTATCACTCTTTTCTGATAAAAATAATTGGATTAGAGCTTAGGATATCACTTATTGGCTTTTTGGTTAAGATCAACTGCAGAGCTTCATATGTTTCTCTCCGCATTAATCTTACGAACATTCACCTATATTTTCTTCTACCTTTAGAATAATCACTGTCAGTTTCTACGGTTGTATTATTCAAGTCATTTGGATTATTTTAAAGTATGGTGTATAAGGTAAGGATATGATTTGATTTCGTTTTTTAAAGAAACAAAAATTCCACACCAATTTGTTGAGTAACCCATGCCCTCTCTATTTACATATTTCTTTTTTAATTTTTATTTTATTTTTTTTATTTACATATTTCTTAAAGCAGAATCTGGAAAAAGTGATATGTTGATCAAGTCAGATGTTACTTAAGTGTCAAGTGTCAGCCAGGTTTGGGGAAGAACTAGGAGTGTTGCGTGGGTCCTTCTTTGGGTAGTGCTAAGTCCAAATTCACTGCGGATGGTGACTGCAGCCATGAAAGTAAAAGACGCTTGCTCTCTGGAAGAAAAGCTATGACAAACCTAGACAGTGGATTAAAAAGCAGAGACATTACTTTGCCGACAAAGGTCCATCTGGTCAAAGTTACGGTTTTTCCAGTAGTCATATACAGATGTGAAAGTTGGACCATAAAGGAGGCTGAAAGCCAAAGAATTGATGCTTTCGAACTGTGGTATTGGAGAAGACTTTTGAAAGTACCTTGGACTGGAAGGAGATCAAACCAATCAAACCTACAGGAAATCAGTCCTGAATATTCATTGGAAGGACTGATGCTGAAGCTGAAGCTCCAATACTTTGACCACCTGATGCAAAGAACTGACTCATTGGAAAAGACCCTGATGCTGGGAAAGATTGAAGGAGGGAGGAGAAGGCGACGACAGAGGATGAAATGGTTGGATGGCATCACTGACTCAATGCACATGAGTTTGTGCAAACTCCAGGAGATGGTGAAGGACAGGGAAGCATGGTGTGCTGCAGTCCATGGGGTAACAAAGAGTTGGACACGACTGAGCGACTGAACAACAGCAAAGTCTCTGAGACGTTGGCAAGTTGGTGTAAACCATTCCTCACAGCCCATTACTCTCCCTTTCTCTCCTCTCCTTGATACCTCTGTTCCTTGCCCTCTCTTTGCAGATAAATTCATGGTATAACATAAGTTGCATGGAAATAATCCTTTGAGTCTTCTGGGCCTCTCCCCAGCTCCCAATCCCAAACTAGTTGTCTGCAACCATCTCCCCTGCCTATTATTTATTCAGCTGGGAGGAAAATAAGGTAAATAAAACTGTTCTGAAGGGAAAATAGGGCCAAGGGTTAAATTCTAGGCAAAACCACAGAAGAATAAGAGATAATATCTAGGTACAAAAATAAAAATGATGGCTAAAAATTTAACGGGAGAAAAATGTGCAGTTAGGGTTAGTGATCTCTCTCCTAAAGTGTAAGTTTCCTTTTACACATATGTGATGTCTTACTTGAGTGGCCTCTGTGAAATACGTGTGGACATGCAGTCCTCTATTTTATAGATGACTTTCAAAGAAAGATGATTTACTCAAAGCTATTCACCTTTAGAATTCCTGGTCCCACATTCAAAAGCATGGCTTGATTTTTTTCTGACATCTTTAACCCCTCTGCTCGATTTTATTGGCATATATTTATCCGTACAATTAAAATCAGTTAAAATTATTTTGTAATGTCCCTTGAGAGAACGAAAAACTCTCTGGAATGTATCAGAACCAGGGCCTATGAAAGGCCATGTCTCTTAGAACTCCCTTTCGAAATTCTAACTTAGCCCTAGAGACCAGCTATGAAAGATTGATGAACTGGATTAGACTCCAGCATATCTTGGACAAGAGTCTTCCAGCAATTTTCAGGTATGCATGTCCAAAGAGAATCAGAGTTAGGAAGTTTTGGTTGGTAGGTCTTCCTTCCAAACTCTTATGGACAAAGATCATTAGAGAAAATACTGTGAAATCTATAAAAGTCTCCTTATCACTGAGACTTTCTTAACCCACATATTGGGTCTCCTCAGGTTGGTTCTAGAATTACAAACTAAGAAAGATAACCTCCTTCTCCTTACACAAACTGGTAGTGTTTTTGCAGAAACGATAATGCTTGCTCCCGTCCTTTCTTAAGACCTGTTTGTGTACACACGGAATGAAGAATTCAGCATGTTCCTGCAATACGTTTCGTTAACAGAATCCAAAGGGTATTAACGTCCTTTTGCCGATCTCGCCGATTCAGGCCTCGCTGCTTTTCCAACCCTGTGCCCTCCGGGCCGCACAGAGCCGGCGCCTGCAGCGCCCGCGGCCGCGGCCCGCGCGGGCGATGCTTCGGGCGCCGGATCTTTGTGCGCCCCGCGCCGGGCTCCGCGCGCCCGCACGTACGTAGCTTTCACGTGCGTGTGGACTCGGGTGCCTGTGTGGGTCCGTAGGAATATGCTCGGATTAGGGAGAGGCGCGGAGCACAGGACGGCGGGAAGGTGGGTGTGGGCGTGTGGGCAGCCCGCCGGGAGGGAGCCCGCGCGGAGCCCCAGCCCGCGGCCGGCGGCGGCCACACAATAAAGCCCGAGGGCGGCGGCGGGCGGTGGGAGGCCGGCGGGCGGCCGCCCCGCTCAGCCCGCCGTGTGAGCGGCTCCGCGGCCCCGAGGACGCGAACTTTCCCGGCGGCGGCGCCGCAACTCCGCGCCCGGGCCCGGCCCGCCGCTCGGCGAGGAGACCTCGTAAGTGCGGCGGCGGGACCTCCGCGCCGCCTTGCCGGGTGCTCGCGAGTTTCTGTGGTGGAAGCTTGTAAACATGGCGCCCCTGAGGCGCGGGGTCCAGGCGGGCGGCGGGGGGAGGAGGCCGGGCCGGGGCGGGGAGGAGGGGAGGCCGGGGCGGGGAGCCGGGCCCGGAGACCGCAGCCCCCCCGCCCCGCGCCCCGCCGGCCCGGCCCGGAGGAGGCGGCGCGGACGGCGGGCCGGCGCGGAGGGGCAGGGCCTGGCGCGGCGGCGGCGAGCACCGGAGCATAATGGTGGGGACGCTCGGCCTCGGCGGGGGTGCGGGCGCGGGCGGGGCGCGGGCGGGTGTCCGAGGCGGGGGCTTTGTGAGGCCCAGCCCGGCCGCAGCCTTTCGGGCCGCGGGCGTGACCGCCGCTCGCCTCCGGCCCGCGGAGCTTTGTTCGCGCAGGGCCGGGCCTGCTGGGCCGCCCTTGGCCGGCGGGGGAGGCGGGCCCGCCGCCGGGGGAGGCCCCGCAGGAGCAGGGACGCGCGGGGCCTGCGCGGGCCGCGAAGCCGGGGAGTCGCGTGAGCGGCGCCCGCCAGGCCGGTCCTTTTTGCGCGGCCAGGCCCCTGGGCCACGGTCCGGGTTGGGGTCCGCCGGGACACGGCCCTGTGAGTGTCTGGGGTGGGTAGGGTGGGCTGGGGGCGTCCGCGGCGGCTGGGCAGGTTGGTCGGTCCGCAAGGGCCCAGGCGAGGCTCGGCCCCCCGGGTCCGGGAACCAGGCGGCAGCGAGGCCTCCGCCTCCTCCGCAGACCTCCCGGGCGCTGCACCGCCTGCGTGTCCGCCGCCGGTCCTGCCCGGCTTCAGGAGGGGAGCTGCTAGGCTGCGGCCCAGCGGGCTGGCCCGGGGCCCCAACTTCCGCGTGGACCGTACCCTCATGCGTTTCTGGCCCAGCGGTGCCCGGTGTTTGTACAGTGGGGGCGTGAGAGCCAGTGTCCATGGTCCTCGGTGTTACGGACCGTGTGGGCTGGTTGCCCGGTGTGTCCGTGGTGTGCGCCTGCTGTTACATACGTGGAAGCCTGCATGATACCTGGTGAGTGTTTGGTGCTCGGCGTGCACCTGGAGCTTGGTGTCACATGTGGTAGGGACATGCTACCCTGTGGAGTTACGGTGCCGGGTGACACACCAGGTGTGTGCATACCTGGTATGGGCATGTGATACCCGCGGTCACACACTGTGTGTTCATGGTGCTTCGTGTGCTCCTGTGGGGTGTGGGCCCAGTACAGGGTCCTGTTGAACTCAGAGCCGACACCCCGTTGAGGGATGGAAGAGATGCTTGGGTCAGACTTTGAGAGGCCCAGGCAGGGCCCTCTGAGATTTAGGTCCTGGGTCCTTTGGTCTGCTCACCCAGGTGTGCTGCATCTTGCAGTAAGCAGAGTCCTGTGGAAGCAAGAGACTGGTTAAAAATAATTGTCTATTCGAAGGCAGAAAGTAAAACCTTTGTTTTCTTTTAGACAGAAATGTGGGAGTTGTAGCTTAGTGATTGTGGGCTGCATAAACTTTTCAGGTTTGGGGGTCATTGATTCTCATTAATGGTTTGAAGCTATCAGGGAAATCGTTTTAGCTATACTTTCAAAGTTTGAGTGCTTCTTTATAAGAGTCACCTGTGTGACTTTTCTGAATTCTAATTTGTACAAGCAGGAAATAAAATGTGAATTTTGTTCTAGCATGTTATTTTCCTTGTCTTTGGCATTGGTTACAGTCATTATTTTGATGGACTGTCCTTTATAGATGGCCAAGTTAGAAAATTAGAGGTCAGAAAATATGATTATGACAGACTCAATAAAATATTTTTCTTGCTTAACTCAATGCATGATTAACAGAGGATCTCTGTTTTTGTGGTACTTTTCCCACTTATATATTGTTTATATGAAAACAGAATTTCCCTTTTACGTTTTGTAATTGGGCAATTTATTTTTTCAGTTACCTGTTGCAAGGTACTTAAATAAACATACATGTAAATATTCCCAGCTTTACAAAGAAAAATCAATTAAAATGTTAAAATTATCTCCTTATTTCATATGCAGTATTCCTAGATTATCATTATGTTGATACTTTGAATGCTTGTCATGTTGCATGTTTCCATGAATTGCCCTGAATGTGTTCACACTTTAACCCTTTTGTAATTGTACCCGCTTTTCCTTTAAGGGTTGTTCAGATAGTGTGTAAGAAAGACCTTCATACCCTTTGGCATACCTAAATTGAGATACTAATTGAATGTAATTAAGAATTTTAGCATTCATAATAAAGTATGGAATGCTGTCTTCCTGTTTCCTAAAGCCCTAAACCTCTGGTGGCAGATTTTGTTTACCTACCTCTGTGATAAATCGCTTCAGTTGTGTCTGACTCTTTGGGACGCCATGGACTGTAGCCCTCCAGGCTTCTCTGTCCATGAGGATTCTCTAGGCAAGAACACTGTGGTGGGTTGCCATGCCCTTCTCCAACCACCTTTCAGTTGAAAAGCAAAGAGGCTGTGTCTGGAAAGGGGAAAATGTTAAGAGTCAGGCTTGAAAAAAGTTTCACTGTTTCAAAACCTTAACTTGGACTCAATAGTGAATTTTCTTTACAGGTTGATTAGATTTTGTGGTAATTGATTAGAGGTAGGATACCAGCAGAGTTTGAGGCCTGTGGCTTGGGTCTGAATCTCATATCTTTCATTTACTAGCAAAGTGACCTTGGACAAATTATTTAAATTTGCTTTGCCTGGTCTCAGTTTCCCCATCTGAAAGAGTTTAATTGCTAGCACTATTTCTTACCTGATGACTTTCAGTTACTTTCTTTCAGTGGCATTGTCAGAAGTTCAAAAAGTTTAATAAATCTGCTTTGGTACAGTGTAGTCTGTCCTCCTTTGGTCTTGAGTTTTGAAATGTTTTTGTATCCACAGGTTTGTTACATAACTGAGTACCATGATGAAAATAGGTATCATATATTGTATGTTTACTAAGTCTCAACCATTTCACAAAGTTCTTTATGTATACTATCCCACTTTTAAAAATCATACATACGATCATCTTAAAAGCATAGCAGTCTTCCTTTTAATTGTATAAGGTCTGACCTCCTTGTAGCATCTCCAAACCCCTCAACACATTTACATAGTCTCTCTCATAAGAAGTGAATGACGTAGTAGTGAATGAGAGTAGCAAATGAGAGAATATAATCCACGTAATGTAAAAGTTGGAGAAGGCAATGGCACCCCACTCCAGTACTCTTGCTTGGAAAATCCCATGGATGGAGGAGCCTGGTAGGCTGCAGTCCATGGAGTCGCTAAGAGTCAGACACGACTGAACGACTTCACTTTCACCTTTCACTTTCCTGCATTGGAGAAGGAAATGGCAACCCACTCCAGTGTTCTTGCCTGGAGAATCCCAGGGACGGGGGAGCCTGGTGGGCTGCCGTCTATGGGGTCGCACAGAGTTGGACACGACTGAAGTAACTTAGCAGCAGCAACATAAAAGTTTGAGAATCTCTATGATTAGAGTTGAAATGATAGAAATGAACATAATGGAAGGGAGATAAAATTCAAATCTAAATGCCCAGCAGTATGATGTAATAACTCACATGTAATATTTTAAACATATGTACTCCCTTAAGATTTTTTTATGTGCATGTGTGTGCCTGCTATTACTGTTTCCAGTTAGAAAATTCTTGAAAAGCTATTTATAGGCATACCTCATAGATACTGTGGGTTTTGCTCTAGACCACCACAGTGAAGCAGATACAATAAAACGTGAGTTTTTTGGTTTCCCAATATATATATTTAAAAGTTACATTGAGACTATACTGTAGTCTATTACGTGTACAATAGCATTATGTCTAAAAAAAAAAACATACCTTAATTTAAAAATATTGTTAAAAAAATACTAGCCATTATCTGTGTTGTGTCTGAGTGACTTCACTTTCACTTTTCACTTTCATGCATTGGAGAAGGAAATGGCAACCCACTCCAGTGTTCTTGCCTGGAGAATCCCAGGGATGGGGAAGCCTGGTGGGCTGCCGTCTATGGAGTCGCTAAGAGTCGGACACGACTGAAGCGACTTAGCAGCAGCAGCAGCAGCATCAAAGATCACTGATCACAGATCACACTAACAAATATAGTAATAATGAAAAAGCTTAAAATGTTGCAATAATAACCAAACTGTGACAGAGAAACAGAATGAATGCTGTTGGAAAAATGGCACCAATAGACTTGTTCAATGCAGGATTGCCAGGAACCTTCAATTTGTAAAAACAGTATTTGTAAGGGGCTACAAGGTAAAGTGCAATAAAACAAGGTATGCCTGTAGTTTGTATTGTGAAAATACTATACAATATTTGATGTTAAAGTTACTTACAAATGCAAATAAATAGTATTAAAAGTTAAATAAAATATTTATTTGGAAATTTAAATATCTATAGAGAGCAGTATGTATTTAGTAGGCAAATTTAGCAAATTGTTAGGCTTACTCAACTCAATTTTACAAATCTAATTTATGTACAACTAGTAAATATTTAGACATTGAGCTAATCTTTCATTGTATTTTAGCAACATGCTTTCTATTCAGTCAATACATAAATGGCTAATATTTGCCTAACTTTATGTGAAATTAAAGAAACGGATAGAAATAACAATGGAATACTGTCAAAATAGGGTTTTTAAGGGATCATATGGACTCACGAGAGGAATATGTTGAGCAGATTACACTGTTCTTATACAGTAGTTGGAAAAATGTGTTTTGCTAAAAACTTATACACAGTATTTGCCTTTTTGTAAACTGAGGAACATTTAAGTCTAGTAAACTAATTTTAAATAACTGCTTTTATAAAGTTGTTTTGTAAGATCACATTAAAATATATTGACATTATTTATAATAAGTAGAATATGTTTTAATATCTTGTGTTCATTCGTTCATTCACATTGTTATTTATTGAGACTGCTTTATACTAGACACTTGGTAACGAATTACTGAAACAAATGCAATAAGGTATAACCGAAGAAATTAAGTACAGGTGCTATAGAACCATATATGTGAGTTAAGGAATGTTGTATTTGAGCTGAAATTACTTTTGAGTTCTTAACACTGATTTCAGATTCATTCTGATTTTAACTTTGTGACTTTTATTAGCTACTTGATGATTTTTAAAGGCAACTTTATTATGGTTAGTAATTTTTTTATTCCTTTGTTATTATCTAAGCATTTAAATGAAAGGTAGACCCACTTAAAATCATTAATATCTTTTTGTAATTTGACCTCCTTGTATGCTAAGTAAACTTAAAATTTAAAGAAAGAGTACATCTTTCCTATCCATTTACCATGTAAATGAAAGAAAGATACATACAAATATTTAGAAGTGTATTTAAGAGCTTGTTGTGCAGTGCTGTGCTTGGTTGCCCAGTCGTGTCTGATTCTTTGTGACCCCATAGACTGTAGCCCACCAAGCTCCTCTGTCAGTAGAATTTTCCAAGCGAGAATACTGGAGTGGGTAGCCATTCCCTTCACCAGAGGATCATCCTAACCCAGGGATTGAACCCAGGTCTCCCGCATTGCAGATGGATTCTTTACCATCTGAGTCACCAGGGACTAACTTTCTCACTGAAGTTTTCATCTTGCGTTACACGGGGCAGTCATTGTCTCAAGGAATCTTCTATTGTTCCCATTGCTGGATAAGTTGACTTTGGCTTGAAATAGCTAATTTCTTATTTTTAACTCTTTATTTTATATCGGAATATAGCCAACTATCACTATTGTGATAGTTCAGGTGGACAGCAAAGGGACTCAGCTGTACATGTACAGGTGTCCTTTCTCTCCCAAGCTCCCCTCCCATCCGGGCTGCCACACTGGACAGTTCGCTGTTCTATACAGTAGGACCTTGTTGGCTATCCCTTTTAAATGTAGCAGTGTACGTGTCCATCCCAAACTCCCTATCTCTTCCTCCTATCCTTCCCCACTGGCAGCCATAAGTTTCTTCTCTAAGTCTGTGGATCTGTTTTATAAATAAGTTATTTGTATAATTTCTTTTTAGATTCTGCATATAAGTATGTCATATGGTATTTCTCCTTCTCTGTCTGACTCCACTCAGTATGACAAGCTCTAGGTCCATCCATGTTGATGCAAATGGCATTGTTTCATTCATTTTAATGGCTGAGTAACTTTGCATTGTATGTATGTACCACATTTCCTTTATCCAGTCCTTTGTCTGTGAACTTTTAGGTTGCTTCCATGTCTTGGCTGTCATAAACAGTGCTGCAGTGAACATTGGGATACATGTATCCTTTTGGACTTATGTTTTTCTCCAGATATATGACCAGGAATGGGATTGCAGGGTCATATGGAAGCTCTGTATTTAATTTTTAAGAAACCTTCATACTGTTCTCCGTAGTCGCTATACCAGTTTATATTCCCGCCAACAGTGTAGGAGGATTCCCTTCTCTCTACACCCTTTGCAGCATTTATTGTTTGTGGATTTTTTGATGATAGCCATTTTGACGGCTGTTAAGCAATATCGCAGTGTAGTTTTGATTTGAAGCAATATCTCCGTGTAGTTTTGATTTGCATTTCCCCAATAACTAGCACTGTTGAACATCTTTTCATATGCCTCTTGGCCATCTGTATGTCTTCTTTGGGGAAATGTCTACTTAGGTTTTCTGCTCATTTTTTGATTGGGTTATTTGTTTTGATGGTGTTAAGCCTCATATGTGTTTGTGTTAGTTGCTCAGTCTGACTCTTGGCGACCCCATGGACTGTAGCCGCAAGGCTCCTCTGTCTATGGAATTCTCCAGGCAGGCATACTGGAATGGATTGCCATTCTCTTCTCCAAGGGATCTTCCCAACCCAGGGATCTAACCCAGATCTCCTGCATTGCAGGCAGATTCTTTACCGTTTGAGCAACCAGGGAAGCCTCATGAGCTGTTTGTAAATTTTGCAGACTAATCCCTTGTTGGTCAGGTCGTTTGCAGATATCTCTCTCAGTCTACAGGTTGTCTTTTCTTTTTGTTTATTGTTTCCTTTAAAACAGATCATTTCTTTAAAGTTACTCCAAGTACGGAGGCTTCAGGATTCAGAAGGGGTTTATTGTCTAAAAATAAAATAATATGAAATGTGGTGAGGAGAGAACTGATGAACTGATTGGTAGCATGCCTAGGTTCACATCATGTTGATGCTCATCAGTGGGGATATTACACAAGGTTTTCTTATGTTTAATAACTATAGGAAGATTTTTTAAAGAGCAATACGCTTAATGAAGGCTAAACTATCTCAGCTTGAAAGTTATTATGAACACTATAGTTTTTTGTTTTTGTTTTTTGGTAGATTCTTGATTTATCTGCTTATTGATTGCTTTTCTGTTTCAAAACTGCATCTGAGAAATACTGTTAGAGAGATAAAGCTCTTAATTTTCAATTGAGTTTTGACATGAAGCCCTTCTCAAATTAATATGGAATATATCTACTTCAGCTGGCCAGTACTTGTAGGAACAAGTGAGATTAATTTATTTGGGCTTGCTATTGATATGTGTAAAAGTTTTTTGGGGCATTTTATTTACCATTAGCAATGTTATCTTTTTAAAAATTAATGAATTATTTATTTTTGGCTTCACTGGGCCTTTGTTGCTGCGTGTGAGCTTTTCTCTAGTTGTGGAGAGGGGTACTCCCTAGTTGTGGTGTGTGGGTTCTCTCACAGACATAAAGAACAGACTTGTGGACACAGTGTGGGGTGAGGAGGAAGGAGAGAGTGGGATATAGGGAGAGAGTAACATGGAAACATACATTACCATATGTAAAATAGATAGCCAGTGGGAGTTTGCTGTATGATCCACTTCAGTTCAGTCGCTCAGCCGTGTTGGACTCTGCGACCCCGTGGACTGCTGCATGCCAGGCTTCCCTGTACTGACTCAGGGAACTAGGCAGGGCTCTCTGTAACAGCCTAGAAGGGTGGGATTGGGAGGGAGGCTCAAGAGGGAGGGGACATATGTATACCTGTGGATGATTCGTATTGATATTTGCCAGAAACCAACACAATACTGTAAAGCAATTATCCTTCAAGTAAAAATAAACAAATTTTAAAAATATTGCACTTAGTGTAATGTCAAAATACCTTATGTTTTTTAGTTTGAAATACATACATTCTTATTCTGCACATATAAGTAGGCTCCCGATTGTGATCAGTATTTGTATTAGATTGTTTTAGTTCAGAAACTTCCATTTGAGAACTTGAAAGTTAAATTTTTATGATTATGGAAATAAAAAGTTGTAGTCTCAGTTATTTCCAAGTGAAATAAAAGCTGAACAGCTACCAATACAAAGTTAGACTTTGTCTTGATTCATTTGTGTATTTAAACAAATCCTAATGAAAAACATACTGTTGTAAACCTTAGTTGCTGTAGTGTTTGCATCTTTTAAATAAATTCTTTGGGATTTAGGGTGACACGTGGGAAGCTCCTGATAGTACACTGGTTCTCAAGCATGACTGAGCACCTGAATTTTTTTCTTCTTAACAAGAACATTAAATCTCTGGGGATGGTTCTGGGCTCTATTTTAAAGTTCCAGTTGGGTTTTTTTGTTTGTTTAACTTTTTAAATGCCACACTTTTATTTTTAAGTAGTCCAAGTATATATGCCTTCTTCTAGAAAGTTCTTTTTGTAATGACTTATAGAAAACGATGTACCCTGTGACGTTTAGCTGCCTGTCTCAGAAATTATTTTTCAGGAATCTTAATCTTGAAGTTTCCTACAGAGGATAATCTAAATGACCTGAAAAATAAATGTGTCCCAGAAGAAAACTAGTAGTCTTTTCAGGTTCCTCAAAAATACTCTGGCATTGTTGCTTTGCTGATGATCAGGGGGCTGGATAGCAAAGGTGGGGTTGGTTAGTGTTTCCTAATGGTCCTGCATTGTGTCTGGTTCATTGATGTCCAGGCTGCCACCCAATTCAGTGTCTCTGAGATTTCCTGTAGTTTGAGCAGCAGCCTAGTGTTCTGCAGGTTGTGGAGTAAGCTGGTGACATTGACAGGTATCAGAAGCACCTGGGCAGTTGGTATGCCAGCCATGGTGAAATTGTGCCTACAAGTGAGTTAGACCACCTGAGGAGGTTTTCCTGGCACTGCTGCTGAGCAGCCTCGGTATTCTTGGCTTTTGTCTGCATGTCAGGTGGTCCTTGATGTTCCTCCAGATTGAGAGTGTCGTTTCCACTTACAGAGTCGGAGCAGAGCAGGAGCAGCTTCATTGTCTTAATCAAGTCCCAGAAAAATCCAAGGGAAGAAGCCTGTGAGCAGTGAAATTCACTGCCACTCCAGTTACTGGTGACCGACACCTGCCTTCTCATGTTTTTGCACGTCTACCAGAGGGCTTCCTGAGGACCTGTGGAGTGTCTGATAATTCCCACGGGTTTCTTTTCTTTCCTCTCTAATGTAGACTCCATCAGTCTGCAGAAGTCAGGGCTTTTAGAGGAGGAGGAGTGACCTGGAGAAGCCTCCTTTGGCTTGGTTGCTGACTGTTGGTGTTGTCTTCAGCAAGTTCTGAACTGGTCATTTGCTCTTCCAGCTGGTTGGCATAGCTTCGTCTGCAGTTCATTTCCCACTAACATCAGTCCTCTCAGTTTTTTCTAATTATTTTAAAATATTTCAAGTCAGATTTTCTTAAATATAATTTTCTCAGTTTTAGATGACCAGATAGAGTGAGGAATTATGGCGTTAGAATCCCATTTAAAATAGAATATTCCTATAAAATTGGACCTTGAAGAATAGAGTGGAAAATGTTAGATGAGTATACTATTACAAGTCTGTTTGCTTCTTACACATTATTAAATAATATCTTTTATTCAGCATCTGTAATTATCCCTATATCTGCTGCCTTCTACTCCCAAATTTTTCTGGAGTTCTAGGCAAGTGGCTTGCTTTCGTCACTATTTTTCAGTTGCTAAGTCGTGCTTGACTCTTTGCAACCCCATGGACTGGAGCATACCAGCCCTCCCTGTCCCTCACTATCTCCTGGAATTTGCCCAAGTTCATGTCCATTGAGTTGGTGATGCTATCCAACCATCTCATCCTCTGCCACACCCTTCTCCTTTTGCCTTCAATCTTTCCCAGCATCAGGGTCTTTTGCAGTGAGTAGGCTCTTCGCATCAGGTGGCCAGAGTATTAGAACTTTAGCTTCAGCATCAGTCCTTCCAGTGAATATATAGGGTTGATTTTCATTAGGATTGACTGGTTTCCTCTCCTTGCAGTCCAAGGGACTCTCAAGAGTCTTCTCCAGCACCACAATTTGAAAGCATCGATTCTTCAGTGCTCAGCCTTCTTTATGGTCCAGTTCTCACTTCTATACATGACTACTGGAAAGACCTTAGCTTTGACTGTACTTCCCTATGTAAATTTGACCTTCCTTTGTTTGGCCAGAAACATACAACTCCTGTATTCATTGTGTGTCTTCACTTTTTGTGGAGTGTATGTTCATCAAAGATGTTTGGTTTTTTTGTCCACTTTTGGGGGGAGGGGCAGAAAGGTCTTTTACTCAGCATCCTAACATCCATGATCTAAGGGTATCCTTCTTAAAGCAAATCACAGCTACTCGCCTAAGTTTAAAATCCTCTCAGTTACTGCCATTGAAATTACTTGGAAATCCACGCTGGTTATTCTGGACTTCGGATCCTGCATGGTTTGATCTTAGATCCTGCCTCTCTGCCTCTTTTCACACAGTACCTCTCTTTATGACATTCCAGCCACTGTCTTTTCTCCCCTTGAAATATACCAAGTCTTTCTCACTATGACCTTTAACTGGAAACTTTTACCTTTTGACTACATTTACCCATTTTTCTCCCACCTTCCCTGCCTTTGGCAACCATCAGTCTGTTCTCTAAATATATAGGTTTGGTTTTTAAAAAAAATATTTGGCTGCACCAGGTCTTAGTTACAATGCACAGAATCTTCGATCTTTGTTTTGGCACCTGGGATCCTTTAGCTGTGGCATGCAGACTCCCAGCTGCACCATGTGGGACCTAGTTCCCTGACCATTGCCACCAGACCACCAGGAAGTCCCTATTGTGAATCAGTTGCAGTGAATGTGGTGGTACAGCTATCTTTTTGAGATATCTTTTTGAGAGTTTTCATTTTCTTCAGATAAATACCTAAAAGTGTAATTACTGGATCATATGGGAGTTCTGTTTTTCACTTTTTTCCTCCATTATATTTTATTACATGATATTGGATATAGTTCCCTGTGCTATACAGTAGGACCGTGTTGTTTATCTATTCTGTAGATAATAGTTTGCATCTGCTAATTCCGAACTCCCATCCATGCCTCCCTCCTTCCTCTCCACCTTGGCAACCATAATTCTGATCTCTGTGTGTCTGTTTCTGTTTGGTAAATAAGTTCCTTTGTGTTATATTTTAGATTCCACATATATGTGATATCATATGGTATTTGTCTTTGTCTGATTTCATTTAGTATGATCTTCTCTGGGTCCTTCCACGTTCCGGCAAATGGCGTTATTTCATGCCTTTTTTATGGCTGAGTAATTTCCATTATGTGTATGGACCACATCTTCTTTATTCATCTGTTGGTGGACACTTAGGTTGCTTTCATGTCTTGGCTACTGTAAATAGTGCTGCTCTATGAACATAGGGGTGCATGTATCTTTTTGAATTAGAGTTTTCTCCAAATAAATGCCCAAGAGTGCAATTGCTGATGGTAATTGTATTTTTAGTTTTCTGAGGAACCTCCCTACTGTTTTCCATAGTGGCTTCATCAATTTACATTCCCATCAACAGTGTAGGAGTGTTCCTTTGTCTTTACACATTCTCCAGCATTTCAGAGACTCAGAACAGCCAACTCAGTATTGAAAGAGAGGAACAAAATCAGGGCCTGATACTATCCGACTTCAAGATTTATTATAAAGATATAGTACTTAAAACAGTGTGGTATTGGTGAAGTAACAGTCAGTTACATAGATTAGTGAAACAGAATAGAGAGTTAATTTTGGTTAAAGGCATAGGTTTGTGTTTAGGCTCATTTTTGTATGTGTGGATGTCCAGTTGTACAGCAACACTTGATGGAACAGACGGCTTGATTGCATTGCGTTTGCTGCTTTGTCAGGAATGAGCTGACTCTGACACTTAACAGCTGGTAGGTCTGTTTCTGGGCTCTCTCTTCTGTTCTGTCTGTGTGACTTGGATAGGTAGATCTCAGAAATCTTGGTTTTAACTTCACATCTGTTTTCCTGAAATGTAGCATTGGTTAATTCTTTAATCTTGAATTTAATCATTTCTAGGAATTAAGTGACATCACTTTTAAAATTTCTGCTACCAGTCTCTACTATATTCTCCTGTTAGATAATAGTTATATTTGCTATTTATTTTAGTATTTGTAAATGTTAACTTTGTTATTATATATTTTCTGTATTTCTGAGTAAAGTATTCTTAACTTTACCTGCGTGTATTTTGAAAACATCTTACAAGTTGAGTTACATGTCAACTGTACCTGTTTGTATTCCATTGTTTGACTCAGGGATTGTAATATGCATCCATGATTTAATATACTTCCCCTTGAATTAATGTAATAAATACCACTTCACATAAAATGTGAGAATTTACAATGATATAACTGCTTACTACCTCTCCCCTCATGTGTATTATTCTTGTCATCTATATTGTGCTTCTACATATGTTGTAAATCTAATGATACCTAACAGTTATTTTTATGTTTGCTTTAAACAATCAGTTATCTTTTCAAGACTTAAGAAATTTTATATTTTCCCACATTTACCATTTTGTAGTGTTACTTAATCTAGAAGTAATGTTTCTCTGGATTCTCACAGCATATATTTTGGACCATTTATGTCGTATATGATATTATAATTAGTAGTGCCATGTATATGTCAAATTTCCTCTGCTAGTTTTAGGTCATTTTCTGTCAAGGACTAGAGTTTATACATTTAAAAATACTTCATTGTGTTTAGCACAGTGCCTTACACAAAATAGGCAGCTATTTTTCTTTAAGTGTGTGAAAATGAAATTTTGTTCTTTTATCTGGGTATTTGTATAATCTGACAAGTTGTATTATTGTGGTTCACCATTAGATGTCACTTTTACCAATAAATTCCTCATCATAATGTTACTGGGTTTGGAAACTTGACATACCTATACTAGTGCACTTAAACTGAGAAGTTTCTGTATGTTTTAAAGTTTCAACTTTTTAGAAAAAGACACATTTGTAAATCATAATTAAAATTTAGAAAATCTTCTAGTTTCATATTTCAGTCTATACTGTACAACTAATTATCCTGAAGTTTTCTTGAAAACTTGAATGTTGGCGTTATTGTTTTGATTCTGAACTGATTTTGTAATTCTGAAAAGAACTGTCTTATTTCAGGAGCCTAGCTGGTCCTAGATTCACCAGAAGTGAGTCTCTGTTAAACTGTGGCAACTTCTGGCTCTCTTTGGGATTTTGGAGAAGTAGGGAGAACCGACTTAGCCGTGAAAAGACGTGTGGAGGCGGGGAAAGGGGTCTGCGAGGCTCTGCTGACTCCCCAGAGCACAGGGAAGCGCAAGGAAGCTCGGAGGAGGAGCATCCCTGCTGGTGAAGGATCAGGCCAGGGAGCGTGCAGCCATCCCCAGAGCTTTGCTTGTCTGTCTTATGCCTTTGGGCCTCGGCATCGTAACCTGTGTGCTTTAGGGCTCAGGCCTCTCGTTGCCCAGCAGGTCTGTGCCCGTGCCCAGTGGGGAGTTCAGACGTGTGGCCTCTTCATGTTGTACCATCGCTTAGCAGACATTCAGGCTGCAACTCTGTTTTGTCCCCCTAGTCTTGCCAGGATGTAGCCGGTGGCCTTTTGCCTCAGTCTGTTCAGAATATAGAAATCTGAGTAAATTAACAATGTTGATTGCTTATAACTTAAAGAATGGCTGGCACCTGAACCTTTCTGATAATGTGGGTCCTTTCATGTCATCACCGGTATACCAACTGCCAGCCTTTGACACCTCAGTCAGAAACAACTGTTCTGTACTTTCTGTTTGTGGTCTTATTATTCTTTAAAGGAATGTTGTTTTCATCTATCAGTATGTCTATATTGAATAAAGATATTCACTCTTTGCAACCCCATGGACTGTAGCCCACCAGGTTCCTCTGTCCATGGAATTTTCCAGGCAAGAATACTGGGCTGGATTGGCATTTCCTTCTTCAGGGTATCTTCCCAACCCAGGGATCAAACCTGGGTTTCCTGCATTGCAGGCGGAGTCTTTACCGTCTAAGCCAGCACGGAAGCCTCTTTCATGATGAAGTACCTAATAATTTGGACATTTAGTTTCCATTTTGCATTGATCTGTCAAATTACACACAATGTATTATCAAAAAATGAAATTTTATGTAGTAATATTTTTGCTTTATAATAAGTTTTATATGTGTATTTCTTTGGCGTATTGATGTAAGATGACTGCTCCTTCTTGGGCAGACCTTTTTGACTATTGGTCTTTTAATGTCATTCTTTGTGAAGTAATGAAGTGAAAATTTTAATGGAGTAATTGGTGATGTGGATGGTAGAAAATAAAAAGTTGGCTGTACTATATAGTGAGGTGCTGACTGTTAACTCACTTATATTGATGATAATTGATTTGGTAATCTGTGCTTTTCCCTTATGTTTCCATATATTGCTACAGCTAAAGGAGTAAACAGGTCATGGCACGCTTAACAAAAAGACGGCAGGCGGACACAAAAGCTATCCAGCATCTTTGGGCAGCCATTGAGATTATACGAAATCAGAAGCAAATTGCCAACATTGACCGTATTACAAAGTAAGTCATTTTATACAGACAGATCTCTCAAATTTTATGTGGAATTTTGGGAGAAAAGGTCCAAGAATCATTTATTTATTATGTTAATCAACATGTATTACAAAGTACTAGTCACTTTTTGCCTTGTAGGATTGTAAAGTTGTTAGGGAAATACTGAAACATGCACAAGCACCTTGTGTTTAGAGGTTATATAGACTATCAATGTGTACTATTTCCAATAGTACACTAATACATTTTTAGTATTCAAAATTTTTTTAACTCTTGAAAGCCAGTCTTTATTTAAGTCTTTTATCAAAAGGTATTTGGTTAATTACTTTCTTCTATGTAAACTATCTAAAAGCCTACTGGTCATTGTTTATTTTAATGTATGAATAATATATGCTACCATATAATGTGGTGTAGGTACGGTACATAACTTATTATTAGTTTGTAGTACACTAACCAGAATTTTCAACAGTTTCATTCTATATTTTTAAGTTACAGACAGTATATCTTCAGCTGAAAGAAGGAAGTTCTTCTTTATTTTATTTTCCATTGCTGTTTATCTCGATGGTCCAGGATTCAGAATAGCAAAAAATCTGACTCCTGTATGAATGCTCTGTTTACATGTTATGTACTAATTATAAGGGAATCTTCAAATAGAAATTGATTTTGTTTTGCTTTGTATTTTTAAAGGAATACAATTAAATTAATCTTTTTAAAATGTTTTAATTTTTTAGAATACTTTCGATAGAATTTCTTTATACTTATTCTCTGACACATCCTTTAAACGTTAACTATGAAAATGGAAAACAGATGATTTACAAAAGCTCATTTAAATAAGCGATTATTTTTGTCCTTGTTAATAGGCAACAAAGTTAAGTAATATATGTTTATATTTTTGTCACGTAGTCATATTCTAGTGAAGAGGTTTATAAAGGTTACTTAAGAGGGAAAGGCCAGGAGAAAGAAAGATGGTGTTGTATGTTGTTTTAACTCTGTATCCTTTCTTTGGATATTTTAAAGTTGCCCATGTACAACTCTCTCCTATAGGTGACTCGAAGGGGAAGAAATAGGTAATAGCTGTGTGGAAAATAAGGATAAAATAATAGTATATAATAAATAAGTTACCTTTAATATTGGTGATATTGGAATAAAAATATTTTTTAAAAACCTCTAAGTACAGAAATATAAAAGTATTTTCCTATGGTTTGGATTTAAAAAAAAACCAACATAGTTTGTTTATATCAAAATTTACAGATGAATGGTGGAAATAAGATACTGTTCTTTGGATTTAATTTTTAAAATTCATTTAATCTTGACTGAACTATTTCAACTTACAGGCTGTTACTTCTTCTTAATCCGTGGCATCTTTCTCTAAAGCTCTAGGGACATTCTCTAGGAACCTGTGGGAATCTCCAGGTGAGGTATTCAGAGTTTGTCCGCCAAGGTTGCTGACATGTGTGTCAGAGTAGTCTTTGGATGACCAGGCTGTGTGTGCTTGGGTTTACATGTTAAATTGTGAGAGACTCGCAGAGGCTATGGACAGCATTGCACACCTCTTCTCGGTATGCACAATGGACTGTCCATAAACATTCTCTCTTCTCCTTTCCTTATCAGTACAGCCTTAAGGGTGCCAGGGTGTATTTTCCTTCATGTCCAAAGGTTCGTCCATAGGTCTTAAGATAGCTAAGAATAAATTCATTTATCTGTCAGTTAGTCATTGTTATATCAGTCTTATCTAAGGATGAAAAAAAATAGAAAATCAGAGAATGTGTGTTTGAGAGGTTTCTGGTGTTCCTTCTGCCTCGTCTGAGAGTATGCTGTGTCTCTTTTTAGTACGGGATGCATTCATAGCATCTAGTACTTTCATAACACTAGTCACATGTAATTATTTCCCTGCCAGACTGTCAGCACCAGAAAGGAGCTGTCTAGATAACTGCCTAGCCCAGTGGTGTGGCTTCTCAGCAGTGTTAATTTCCTTGCTTGTAACCCTTGCCAAGGTAAGGTAGGAAGAGGCATTGGACCATGACAGGAAGTCAGATCTTTTGCTTTAAAACCTAATCATCTTATTCTGTTTTCTAAGTAGGTAAATACTTCTCAAACTTTAATGGTAAATCAAGGTACTCAGTTACAACTAAGTCTGAGCACGGAAGTGCCTTTCCATCTTTATCAAATATCTTAAGCTGCTGAAGGTTTTAGTGGAGTTACTATGAAGAATGTATATGTAGTCATTAGGTTTCATCCTCTATTTGACTGGTGAGCTACTCCCTAAGATCAAAGTTGCACAGTTTCAGTCACACATTAAAAGTTTTGGGCTTTGGGGTCATGACTCTTTTTACTTAGAAGTCTGGCAGTCCTAAACACTGTAGTTTACCACTCGCTCTATGTTTCAGTTCTGCTGCTTTTTATTTGAAGTGTCTTTTTAAAGACATTTTTAATTTATGTTTCTCATTCATCTTTTTTAAAATAATAGCAATTTTGTTGATTTTTTGGTCACATCACATGGCATGTGGAGTGTGGGTTTTTAGTTCCCCAACCAAGGATAGAAGCTGCCCCTGCTGCAGTGGAAGCCCAGAGTCTTACTGGGGCTGCCAGGGAAGTCCCTCTCATTCATCTGTTTTTGTTTTTGTTTTTTCTTTGCAATTTATTTATCTAAGGACTTGGTTCATTTACTCTGTGGCTTCTTATAGTCTGCCTTTGTGATTGCATCCCTGTGGTGTGCCTTATCCTGATGCTCATTTCTTTGCATCTCATGGAGGCTACTAGAGATCTCTTCAAGAAAATTAGACATACCAAGGGAACATTTCATGCAAAGATGGGCACAATAAAGGACAGAAATGGTATGAACCTAACAAAAGTAGAAGATATTGAAAAGAGGTGGCAAGAATACAAAGAAGAACTATACAAAAAAGATCTTCATGACTCAGATAACCAAGATGATGTGATCACTCATCTAGAGCCAGACATCCTGGAATGTGAAGTCAAGTGGGCCTTAGGAAGCATCACTGTGAACAAAAGTAGTGGAAGTGATGAAATTCCAGTTGAGCTATTTCAAATCCTAAAAGATGATGCTGTGAAAATGCTGGCACTTATTATGCCAGCAAATTTGGAAAATTCAGCAGTGGCCACAGGACTGGAAAAGGTCAGTTTTCATTCCAATCCCAAAGAAAGGCAATGCCAAAGAATATTTAAACTACCGCACAGTTGTACTCATCTCACACGCTAACAAAGTAATGCTTAAAATTCTCTGAGACAGTACGTGAACTGTGAAATTCCAGATGTTCAAGCTGGATTTATAAAAGCCAGAGGACCCAGAGATCAAATTGCCAGCAATCCGTTGGATCATTGAAAAAGCAAGAGAGTTCCAGAAAAACATCTACTTCTGCTTTATTGACCACGCCAAAGCATTTGTGTGGATCACAACAAACTGGAAAATTCTTCAAGAGATGGGAATGCCAGACCACCTGACCTGCCTCCTGAGAAATCTGTATGCAGGTCAAGAAGCAACAGTTAGAACCTGACATGGAACAACGGACTAGTTCCAAATCGGGAAAGGAGTACGTCAAGGCTGTATATAGTCACCCTGCTTATTTAATTTATATGCAGAGAACATCATGCGAAATGCTGGGCTGGGTGATGCACAAGCTGGGATCAAGATTGCTGGGAGAAATATCAATAACCTCAGATATGCAGATGACACCACCCTTATGGCAGAAAGTGAAGAAGAACTTCACTTTCTTGATAAGCCTCTTGATGAAAGTGAAAGAGGAGAGTGAAAAAGCTGCCTTAAAAGTCAACATTCAGAAAACTAAGATCATGGCATCTGGTCCCATCACTTCATGGCAAATAGATAAGGAAACAATGAAAATAGTGAGAGACTTTGTTTTGGGGGGCTCCAAAATCACTGCAGATAGTGACTGCAGCCATGAAATGAAAAGACACTTGTTCCTTGGAAGAAAAGCTATGACCAACCTAGACAGCATATTAAAAATCAGAGACATCATTTTGCCAACAAAGGTCCCTCTAGTCAAAGCTGTGGTTTTTCTAGTAGTCATGTATGGATGTGAGTTGGACTATAAAGAAAGCTGAGCCTAGAAGAATTGATCCTTTTGAACTGTGGTGTTGGAGAAGACCTGAGAGTCCCTTGGACTGCAAGAAGATCCAACCAGTCAATCCTAAAGGAAATCAGCCCTGAATATTCATTGGAAGGACTGGTGCTAAAGCTCCAATACTTTGATACCTGATGCGAAGAACTGATTCATTAGAAAAGACTCTGATGCTGGGAAAGACTGAAAGCAGGAAGAGAGGGGGATGACAGAGGATGAGGTGGTTGGATGGCATCACTGACTCGATGGACATGAGTCTGAGCAAGCTCTGGGAGTTGATGATGGACAGGGAAGCCTGGCATGCTGCAGTCCATGGGGTTGCAAAGAGTTGGACACGACTGAGTGACTGAACTGAGCTGAGTAGTGAATCCTAGCAGTGTAAGACTTCCTCATAGGTGGTAATGTGTTTCATTTGGCAAGGTTAGTACTCAGCCTGTTGTACAGTGGCTAGATTCAGTAATTCATTAAGGATTGTGAAATAGTGATAATCTGTCAAATAGTTTATCTTTTATTTTTCAACTGAAACACTTCCATAAGAACATAAACTTCCTATCATGTAGGGTGTGGTTACCAATTTGGTATGGTTCACATCGAAAAGGTAGAACAACTGATTCTTTTAACTAGCGGTTTTCAAAATAGCATCCTCCAGTGGCGACCAAATAGTTCTTTCTGGTGTATTTCAGTCTGTTTCTGTTATAATCCCTATTGATGCTTAACTTCCCTTCTTTGACCAGTTGGAGCCTCTTCGTGATGTCTTTTGAAGTTCCTGTCTGCTTTCTGATATGACAGGATTTTTTCGGGCTCACCTAGGACACACCGTGCCCCAAGCCTGGATCCACTGATTTCTCCAGGGGACGCTGGTTTCTTACAGTTAGAAATTGTGTCTCAAGAGCATTTTCTGGCCCTCAGTGTGCTTGTTGCTACCAGGTTGGTCTCTGTCTCTAGGCCTTTAAGTGGACCAGCTAGGAAATACATATAGTTGTAATGAATTCATACTGATATTTCCCCCTTGAATTTATGGCTACTGGTTTTTACTGAGCTATCTAAAATCTTTGCCTTCTTTCTTACACAGTAAGAGTCATGATTCTTAAGGACACTATGGGTGGTGCATTTTAGATGTCATATAGTTAACTCAGTTGTTCTCTCCAGCTATGTCCCAGGCTGTCTGAGAATACCATCACCGGTGCTGGAACTGACAGCACATCTCATGGAAACCAGACAAGCTGTTTTAGCCTCTCTGAAGAACTGTACTGATTCTAAACTGTCACAGAATGTAGCGATTACATGTCATACTTTGTACTTAGAGCTGGCATTTAGTCTTACTTCTCCAAGTGTTTGTTTCATGCTTACCACTGACATCTGAAGTTCATTCTCTAGTAGAGTCTTTAAAGAAAATTTTTTCACTTCCCCACTCTGCAGTTTTACTGAGATACAATTGGCATTGATCCATGTTGTTACAAAATGATGGAATTGCCTTCTTTTTATGACTGAATAATATTCCATTGTACATGTATACCATGTTTTATTGATCAGTTTGTCTCTTGATGGACCCTTAGGTTGTTCCCATGTCTTGGTTGTTGTAAATAATGCTGCTGAGAACACGAGGGTACAGAAGTCTTAAGATAGTGATTTCATTTTCTTCTGATAAGTACTCAGGAGTGGGATTGCTGGATCATATGGTAATTTCTGTTTTTACTTTTTTGAGGAAGCTTGTTACTATTTTTAATTTAAAAATTGTACAACTGACCCTTGAACAGCGTGGATTGAACTGTACAGGTTCACTTATCCCCTGTGCCATGGCGCTGCATGCTTCAGGGTTGCCTGAATCCAGATGTGGAGCTGCACACAGAGGGCTGACTGTAAAGAGGGACGCAGGTCTTGGACTGCATTGGGCTGTGGTGGGCTGTGACCCCTATAGGTTCAAGGGTCAATTGTATATATATATATCATTTGTGGACTTTTATTATCTTGTTTACTTGTTGTTTTGGGGGGCTTTTTCTTATACTCTGTTGGTTTCTTTTCCTGTCTTCTATATTTGTAATTTTCAGGTTGGGCAGTTGTGAATAAAGCTGCTATACAGTTTTGGTTTTTTTCATATTTTCTTTCTTTATGACTTATACTGACCACATTTTTTGCTACATACTGACTCTTGTGTGCCTTCTAGTTTGGACTTCTTCTGAAGTGAATTTTTTCATTTACTTCTCATGTTTACATCATTTCTGAGTTTTCTAATTCTGACATATCTTTCCTGTATCTTATATAATTTTCTTAATGTCTTTTCATGTGTTTAAATAGTAGTTATAGTCTGATCTGTGTTGTGGGCACCTGTCTTGGGCATGCTTCCACTTTAGGGATGTTCTGTTCCTTCAGCCACAGTCCTGTCATGTGAAATCACTTTTCCTGAACTTGTGTCAAGGGAAGGTGGTTGCAAACAGTTTTTGGAGGTATGGCTCTAAAGCATCTTCTGTCATTTTTATGAAGTGCTAAAAATAATGTCTCACATTTACCGTGATCTCCTGCTTCTGTACCTTTTGCCAGAACCACAGTTTCTTTTGTGCCCATTGTCCTTACATTGGAGATCTTTATGACCAGACTTCAGTAGGGTTTGATACTTTTATTGTTAGCAGTTTCTCTACACTGTAGAGTTCTGTACTAGAAGGGAGCTTTGGCTGATGGTGAGTGTTCACAAGTTTCTCTGCTCCAGCCCCATAAGAACTTTACCATGAGCTCGTGAATTACCATCAGTTACCTGCAAATAGAGGTGTGTAAACCCTGTCCAATGTCCACTGCTGTTCTCGATTTGGCCCTCTTTGCTCTCCAGTGACTGCTTGTTAGCTGTTTTATCTGCCTGTTCTCAGTGCTGTGTCATGTCCCTCTGCCTCCTCCTGCACAGGTGTCAGTACCAACTGCAGTTCCAGCTTTTGGAGGCTTGTCCTCCGCTACTGGACTTTGGGATTCATGAGAATTCTTGTCACTTGTTTTCCAAGGGTTAGGTCATCAACTTGTTTTTTGCTAACGCTTCCTGTGACTTTGTCGAGGAGGTTGGGAGACATTAAAACCATGTTACTTCTTGCCATCTTCCCAGCTCACAGCATCGAGTCATTTTTCTAAAAAGAAAAATAATTGCTAAAGGCACTGGGTATTTTCTGAAGTCCTAAAGCAGAGCTGAAAGCAATAAAAATTCATTCTAGCAGAGGCAGATTCAAGCAGTATTTTTCATTTTTGTATATGACACTAGAACATACAGAACCTACAGCAGTATCATCTTCAGAATATCATTAAAATGTTACATTTGTGTTGAAATTTGAAAAGAAATTTTATGAGTAGAAGTTTCATATCCTCAAAGTTAATTGAACAAATAGGTACTAATAACAACTTCTATAACAAAGTAGGGTTTGTTTGTGTTGCAAATGTTTCTTCTATGTAATCTGATGATATCTAACTTCAGGGTTCATGGCAGTAGCGTTTTGTTAGTTGTCAGTACACCTCCCTTGGAAAGAGTCCTGAGTCTTTTTAATACTACCTTTTACTTTCTTTTTTTCTAATTGCTAGTTTTCTGTTCAGATAAGTAGAAAAGGTACTATAAATTACAGAGCCACTGTTGAGATTTATAGGCTTCCCTGATAGCTCAGTTGGTAAAGAATCTACCTGCAATAAAGGAGACCCTGGTTCGATTCCTGGGTTGGAAAGATTCGCTGGAGAAGGGATAGGCTACCCACTCCACTATTCTTGGGCTTCCCTTGTGGCTCAGCTGGTAAAGAATCTCCCTGCAACACGGGAGACCTGGGTTTAATCCCTGGGCTGGGAAGATCCCCTGGAGAAGGGAAGGGCTACCCACTCCAGTATTCTGGCCTGGAGAATTCCATGCACTGTAGTCCATGGGGTCGCAAAAAATCAGGCACAACTGAGTGACTTTCACTTTCACTTTATTGAATATTTCAAGTATTTAAAAAATATCACTAAGAGAAACTTCTTTGAAAATTTCTGTTATTTGGGGATGGATGTTTTTGTGTTTCTTTGTTTGTTTTAATTAAAAAAATTATTTGTTTTGGCTGCACTAGATCTTCGCTCCTTCGAGGGCTTTTCAGTAGTTGTGGAGAGCAGAGGCTACTCTCTGTGGTACCTGGCCTTCTCGCTGCAGTATCTTCTCTTGTTGCAAAACATGGACTCTAGAGCTTACAGGCTTCAGTACCTGTGGTTCCTGGGCTCTATAGGGCAGGCTCAGGAGTTGTGGCACACAGGCTTAGTTGCTCGATGGCATGTGGGATCTTCTGAATGAGGGATTGAACCTGTGTCTCTTGTATTGGCAGGTAGATTCTTTACCACTGAACCACTAGGGAGTCCTGGGGATGGAAAGTATTTTTACAGAATGAGTCAAATCTGAAATCAAAATACATGTATAGGGTAAAGTTTGATTGTTTAAAATTAATTGTTAACTTGTGCCTCTAATTTAAAAGCTCATGTTTATAAATGTGATTTAATAATGGTATAAACTTCCATTCTTACTTGAAAAGTAAATAAGCACAAATAAATTTTGGCCTGTCCATAAAAACACTTTATGTTTTTAGAAGATAAAAGATGTTTTGTGATGTTTAATCATAAGATGAAAACAAATGAGTTGTTTTATCTTAAAAAAGAATTACATGAGTCAGTTTAGATGAACATAGGCATAGACAAGAGTAGCTATAATGCTAAATTATAAGTAGTACATATGAATTCGTCAGTTTTATGAAATTTGGCTAGGTGTCATGAAATTAAAGCTGTGAAATATTTGATTGCAGCACTTATATAAAACAATTGTTTATAAAATATTTTTATGTTTGTACTACATCATGATGTTTTTAGCCCTTGTTTTACAGTTTTTAAATAAATGAGCAAAGAGATAAAGAAGCATATGACATCAAAACCAGTAACAGAAATGAAATTTAAACTTTGAATCCCTAAGATTTCCAGTATGATTCATAATTCATTGCCTTGTTATTTTTAAAATGTCTCCTATATTTTAATACCCAATAAAAATAAGTTACAGGTCATTTTTTCCTCTTTAATCCAAATTATTCATATCTAATTTAGATGATTATAATACAACATTAGACTTTCATAAGTATTCTAAATAATAGTTATAAGATAAAGACATATTTTTGAAAGAAGTATGGGTTTTATTACAGTCTCTGCCAGTATTATTAGCTAACATTATTGGTGTCATTGGGAGAGATCAAATTATTTTTTGTTGTCTTGGAAAAAGCAGTTGAAGTCTCATTTCCTTTCTGTCTTGAGCAACTTTGATTTTGTGTTTCTAGAGGTGACCACATTTGTGACTAGCATGCTTATTAGACTGACATTGGATCGGTTGACTTAGTCCCATTCAAGTTAATGTTTCAGATTAGGGCATCAATTAATTACATGTATTGCTTACTTTAGGGTCAAACCCCAATTAGAAAATGTGACCTCTGACCTCTTGTGACATGTTTGGCATTGAAATTTGAGTTCTCCTGGAGTTCTTCTTATCACTACAGACAGACATAAATCCAGATTGTAAGTCTTCTTCATGTGTAGGTTGTCTTTGAAGTTGCAACTAGGTACCCATTAATTATTTTTTTTTACTATAGTTCAGTTTTATGAAACCTATGATTTCTAGGAACTATTTGTCTTATCCCTGTCAATTTCTATTCCCTCAGTAGATTTATTGTAGGATAGGAAAGTGGCCATTGCTGAAGTTACGATAAAGTTAATTTTAAAAAACTTAACAGTTAATGTTATGTTGTATATGTACTCCCAAGAATTCTTCATTCTCATTTCAATCTGTGTTGATTTACTCTTTCTTACACACTGTCTTATGGTAGTAGGTTGACAGGTACAGTTTACCACTGTTACCATTGTTATTTTATTTTATATAACAGCCTTACAGAAGAGTTACTGGTTCTGAAGAGCCATAACCACAGTCCCACAGTGAGTGTTGTCCAGCATGCCACATTCCTGGGGCACTCACTTTGGCTGGGATTGTTGTCCACGTGCTTTCATATGTTTCATGTTTCTCTGCGGTTCTATGATGGAATCATACAGACAAGGCACAGAAAAGTACCATTAAAGAGTAAAAGAATATGGGGAGGGAGGTGGGGGGGGATTGGGACGGAGGGACACATGTATACTTGTGGCTGATTCATGTAAATGTATGGCAAAACCACCTCAATGTTATAAAGTATTTAGCTTCCAATTAAAATATAATAAAAGAATAGTACCAAATAATGGAAAAGGTATCCTAGACAGAATGCAGCTCTGCCCCATGTGAGTGGAATGTTTAATTAATAGTATGACAGGCCTTTCCCGGAGAAGGCAATAGCACCCCACTCCAGTACTCTTGCCTGGAAAATTCCATGGGCGGAGGAGCCTGGTAGGCTGCAGTCCATGGGGTCGCTAAGAGTTGGACACGACTGAGCGACTTCACTTTCACTTTTCACTTTCATGCATTGGAGAAGGAAATAGCAACCCACTCCAGTGTTCTTGCCTGGAGAATCCCAGGGAAGGGGGAGCCTGGTGGGCTGCCATCTCTGGGGTGGCACAGAATCGGACACGACTGAAGAGACTTAGCAGCAGCAGTAGCAGCAGGCCTTTCCTGGGAGAGATTGAAGGCAAAAGGAGGAGGGGACAGCAGAGGATGAGATGGTTAGATAGCATCATTGACTCAATGGACATGAATTCTGAGCAAACTCCAGGAGATAGTTAAGGACAGGGGAGCCTGGCCTGCTGTAGTCCATGGGGTCAGAAAGGATTTGGACATGGCAGGGACTGAACAACAATGACAGGCCTTAATTGAAGGGGGAGGAGGTAGTGCTGGGTCACTGAGAGAGAATCAGGAAGGCCTTAGGAGGATATGGGATTAATTGAGCCTTGCAAGTTGAATGGGACTTGGTGAGGCAGAGGGGAGTCGAAACAGAGGGACTGTAGAGTCTTAGGAAATGAAAAGTCCAAAAGGCCAAACTAGGAAGACCTCTAATGCCAGTATTGAGATTTTTATCCTGTGGCTAGAGGGGATGAGAAATGTGTTTGGAATACTCTAGACTGGGTAGACTGAATGGTCCTGTAAAATGTCTGTCTTCTTTACCTGGCCTGGTTTTTAACCTGTGTAATTTCCTGCCTGTGCAGTGGCAGCTGGTTCCTAATTGGGTCTGGCCTTCTCCTGGCCTTGCTGGTCTATTTCTTCTTTCCATCAGTGGTGTCAGATGTTTTTCAAAAACACCGTCTTATCAAATGTTCCACAATTGACAGTCTTCTGTTGCCCATGCTTTCCAGTCCTTGTGCAGGGTATCAGTACCTGACCTTCCTCATCTGCATCACCTCCTGCTGCTTCCCACTTAGATCGGCCTGCATTCCTGGGCTCTGGAGGATCTGTTATGTTCTGTGCTCTGCCGGGTTAGACTTCTGGTTCAAGGTGGTAGAGTGGAAGGACGTGCACTCATCTCCTCCTGTGAGAGCACCAAAATCACAACCAGCTACTGAACAACCATCAACAGGAGGACACTGGAACCTGGGTGCTTCCCAGCCTGGGGACCTGACAAAGGGATTGGGAATCCACAGGGAATCTGACCTTGAAGCCCAGCAGGATTTGATTACAAGACTTCCACAGGATTGGGGGTAACAGAGACTGCAGACTTGGAGGGCACAAAAAAGACCTGTGTGCACCAAGACTCATGAGGAAAGGAGCAGTGAATCTATAGGAAACTGAACCAAAACTGCTAGTGTTGGAGGGTCTCCTGTGGAGGTATGGATCAGCAGGGGCTGACTGCAGGACTGAGGAACTGGCAGCAGCTGTCTGGGAACGTCCTCTTTGGCATAAACACTCCTAACTTGACCATGCAGCCTGTAGGGCTGGGTCGCCTCAGACCAAAAAACTACCCATGAGGGAGTGCAAAACCACCCATCAGCAGATAATTGGATTAAAGCTTTACTGAGTAAGGCCCTGCCTCCCAGTTCAGTTCAGTTCAGTCACTCAGTTGTGTCCGACTCTTTGTGACCCCGTGGACTGCAGCACACCAGACTTCTCTGTCTATCACAAACTCCTGGAGCTTACTCAAACTCATGTCCATTGAGTTGGGGATGCCGTCCAACCATCTCATCCTCTGTTGTCTCCTCCTCCTCCCACCTTCAATCTTTTCCAGCATCATGGTCTTTTCCAGTGAGTCAGTTCTTCCCATCAGGTGGCCAGAATATTGGAGCTTCAGCATCAGTCCTTCCAATGAATATTCAGGGCTGATTTCCTTTAGGATTGACTGGTTTGATCTCCTTGCAGTCCAAGGGACTCTCAAGAGTCTTCTCCAACACCACAGTTCAAAAGCATCAATTCTTCAGTGCTCAGCTTTCTTTATAGCCCACTAGAGCAAGATCCATTTTTTCCTGTCACCAGGGATTTTTTCCCATCACCTATTTTTTCCCATCAGGGAGCTTACACAAGCTTTTTAGCCTCCTCCATCAGTAGACAGACAGAAGAAGCAAGAACCACAATTCCACAGCAACTAAAAACCAAATTACAGAAAGTTATCTTCATGACCTAGAGCCAGACATCCTGGAATATGAAGTCAAGTGGGCCTTAGAAAGCATCACTACAAACAAAGCTAGTGGAGGTGATGGAATTCCAGTTGAGCTATTGCAAATCCTGAAAGATGATGTTGTGAAAGTGCTGCACTCAATATGCCAGCAAATTTGGAAAACTCAGCCACAGGACTGGAAAAGGTCAGTTTTCATTCCAATCCCAAAGAAAGGCAATGCCAAAGAATGCTCAAACTACCGCACAATTGCACTCATCTCACATGCTAGTAAAGTAATGCTCAAAATTATCTAAGCTAGGCTTCAGCAATATGTGAACCGTGAACTTCCAGTTGTTCAAGCTGGTTTTAGAAAAGGCAGAGGAACAAGAGATCAAATTGCCAACATCTGCTGGATCATGTGAAAAACAAGAGAGTTCCAGAAAAACATCTATTTCTGCTTTATTGACTATGCCAAAGCCTTTGACTGTGGATCACAGTAAACTGGAAAATTCTGAAAGAGATGGGAATACCAGACCACCTGATCTGCCTCTTGAGAAATCTGTATGCAGGTCAGGAAGCGACAGTTAGAACTGGACATGGAACAACAGACTGGTTCCAAATAGGAAAAGGAGTATGTCAAGGCTGTATATTGTTACCCTGCTTATTTAACTTACATGCAGAGTACATCATGAGAAATGCTGGGCTGGAAGAAGCACAAGCTGGAATCAAGACTGCCGGGAGAAATATCAATAACCTCAGATATGCAGATGACCAGAGAAGGCAATGGCACCCTACTCCAGTACTCTTGCCTGGAAAATCCCATGGACGGAGGAGCCTGGTAGGCTGCAGTCCATGGGGTCGCTAAGAGTCGGATATGACTGAGCGACTTCACTTTCACTTTTCACTTTCATGCATTGGAGAAGGAAATGGCAACCCACTCCAGTGTTCTTGCCTGGAGAATCCCAGGGACAGGGGAGCCTAGTAGGCTGCCGTCTATGGGGTCGCACAAAGTGGGACACGACTGAAGTGACTTAGCATAGCATAGCATAGCATGCAGATGACACCACCCTTAGGGCAGAAAGTGAAGAGGAACTAAATTAGCCTCTTGATGAAGGTGAAACTGGAAAGTGAAAAAGTTGGCTTAAAACTCAACATTCAGAAAACAAAGATCATGGCATCTGGTCCCATCACTTCATGGGAAATAGATGTGGAAACAGTGTCAGACTTTATTTTTGGGGGCTCCAAAATCACTGCAGATGGTGACTGCAGCCATGAAATTAAAAGATGCTTACTCCTTGGAAGAAAAGTTATGACCAACCTAGATAGCATACTGAGAAGCAGAGACATTACTTTGCTGACAAAGGTCTGTCTAGACAAGGCTCTGGTTTTTCCTGTGGTCATGTATGGACGTGAGAGTTGGCCTGTAAAGAAAGCTGAGCGCAGAAGAACTAATGCTTTTGAACTGTGGTTTTGGAGAAGACTCCTGAGAGTCCCTTGGACTGCAAGGAGATCCAACCAGTCCATTCTGAAGGAGATCAGCCCTGAGATTTCTTTGGAAGGAATGATGCTAAAGCTGAAACTCCAGTACTTTGGCCACCTCATGTGAAGAGTTGACTCATTGGAAAAGACTCTGATGCTGGGAGGGATTGGGGGCAGGAGGAGAAGGGGACGACAGAGGATGAGATGGCTGGATGGCATCACTGACTCGATGGACGTGAGTCTGAGTGAACTCCGGGGGTTGGTGATGGACAGGGAGGCCTGGCACACTGCGATTCCTGGGGTCGCAAAGAGTCAGACATGACTGAGCGACTGAACTGAACTGAACTGAATCATCATGAAAGAGCAGACAGTTAGGTCCCGGATGAAGGGACAAAATAAAACCCCATAAAAACAACTAAATGAGATGGAGATAGGCAACCTTGCAGAAAAAGAATTCAGAATAATGATAGTGAAGATGATCCAGGATCTCTGGAAAAGAATGGAGGCGAAGATTGAGAAGATGCAAGAAATGTTTACCAAAGACCTATAAGAACTAAAGAACAGGCAAGCAGATGAATAATACACTGGAATGAATTCATAACAGGATAACTGAGGTAGAAGAATGGATAAATGACCTGAGGACAGAATGGTGGAAATCACTGCTGCAGGACAGAATATAGAAAAAAGAATGAAAAGAGATGAAGACAGTCTAAGAGACCTCTGGGACAGCATTAAACACAGGAACATTTGCATTATAGGGGTCCCAGAAGAAGAGAGAAAGGACCTGAGAAAATATTTGAAGAGATAATAGCTGAAAACTTCCCTAACATGGGAAAGGAAGTAATCAACCAAGTCCAGGAAGCACAGAGTCCCAGAAGGAACAAAACCAAGGGGGAACACACTGAGACACATGGTAATCAAACTGACAAAAATTAAAGACAGAGATAAAATAGTAAAAGCAACAAAGGAATAACGACAAATAACATACAGTGGAACTCCCATCAGGCTATCAGGTGATTTCTCAACAGAAACTCTACAAGCCAGAAGAGAATGGCATGACATATTTCAAGTGATGAAAGGGAAAAACCTACAACCAAGAATACTCTACCCAGCAAGACTCTCCTTCAGATTTGATAGAGAACTCAAAAACTTTCCAGACAAGCAAAAGTTAAAAGAATTTGGCAGCACCAAAACAGATTTCCAACAAATGCTAAAGGAACTCTAGGCAGAAAAGATAAGGAAAAACCCTACTTATAGAAAATAAACCCAAAACAATTAAGAAAATGGTAATAGTATCATACATATCAATAATTACCTTAAATGGATTAAATGCACCAACCAAAAGACAAAGACTGGCTGAGCAGATGAAAATGTGCACATATGCAGTTTCACTGACCACATCAGTCTGCTTGACCCCACAAATTATATGTGATTATTTTATATTCTTAGGTTAATCATGTTCCCATTATGGCTTGCAATTATAATTATCTTTTATTTTTGTCTATTTATTGTGAAAAATTGATAAACATCTTTTACTGTTGTGATTATGTAACTATTATTAATACCATAGTATCGTGATTTGTCAGCAGAAAAATTATAGAAATCTGTATCACTGAAACTACCATTTAATAGAAAAACCTGTAATCACTTTTTAAAATCCAGATGCATATCAGAATTATCTTGGAATTTTTTGAAAATTACAAATGCCCAGGTACTGCTTTTATTTTTGCCAGAGCTCCAGATATGTCTTTTTTTTTTTCCATTCATCCAAGAAATGTTTCTTATGAACAGCCATATTTAAAAACAGCTGGACTACTTGAGGATCTTTTACTTTTATCCAGTTTGTTTTACTTTTTCTATTTCATATTCAGTGCTTCCATTTCATTTAATGTTTTCTAATTTCTCCATCTCTCTTTTTTTTATGTTCTTTCCTAAGCCTTTATCAGTGTAGTAGAAGAGCTTTTGTATACATACATATAAATAATATGTATAACAGATATATTTTAGAAAACTTATAAATTTTTGCCTAATTAAAAATGTATGGCATTTTGATTCCACTTCGATTCATAGTTTGACAGTATGAATTTTAAATATATTTGTGTGGGATATGATTAATACAAATTAGTTATATATAAATCTATTTAAATTATTAATGACACCATTCAAGATGCTCCTATTCTCATTTTTTCTGCACTTGATAAAATATTCTCAGAGTAATGTTAATATATCTCACTATGATTATACATTTTTTGTCTTTTCCCTTATATTTCTCCTGAGTTTTGCTTTTTTTTGGTCTTTGTTTCTTTGTTGTTAAGGTGCCTAATGGTTTATGATGTTTATCTTCTTTGTGAATGGTACCTTTTATCATTAAAAATAATCATCTTTGTTTCATTTTTTTAAAAAGATCTTGTTAAGGATGTAGAAAAAGTTGTAATTATGCAGTTTTTCAAAGTTCATCAGGAAAAATTATATTACTTACAATTGTAATGGTATTCAGTCTCCTCTAATCTAAATTACATCTTTTTTGGGTGTTAGTTCTAAAAGGTCTTGTAGGTCTTCATAGAACCGTTCAACTTCAGCTTCTTCAGCGTTACTGGTTAGGGCATAGGCTTGGATTACCATGATATTGAATGGTTTGCCTTGGAAACGAACAGAGATCATTCTGTCGTTTTTGAGATTGCATCCAAGTACTGCATTTCGGACTCTCCTGTTGACCATGATGGCTACTCCATTTCTTCTAAGGGATTCCTGCCCACAGTAGTAGATATAATGGTCATCTAAGTTAAATTCACCCATTCCAGTCCATCTTAGTTTGCTGATTCCTAGAATGCCGATGTTCACTCTTGCCATCTCCTGTTTGACCACTTCCAATTTCCCTTGATTCATGGACTTAACATTTCAGGTTCCTACGCAATATTGCTCTTTACAGCATCGGACCTTGCTTCTATCACCAGTCCCATCCACAACTGGGTATTGTTTTTGCTTTGGCTCCATCCCTTCATTCTTTCTGGAGTTATTTCTCCACTGATCTCCAGTAGCACATTGGGCACCTACAGACCTGGGGAGTTCCTTTTTCAGTATCCTATCATTTTGCCTTTTCATACTGTTCATGGGGTTCTCAAGGCAAGAATACTGAAGTGGTTTGCCATTCCCTTCTCCAGTGGACCACATTCTGTCAGAATAGCATATTCTAGATAGATATGCTAGATAGCATATTAAACCTAGATAGCATATTAAAAAGCAAAGACATTACTTTGCCAACAAAGGTCCGTCTAGTCAGGGCTATGGTTTTTCCAGTGGTCCTGTATGGATGTGAGAGTTGGACTATAAAGAAAGCTGAGCTCCGAAGAATTGATGCTTTTGAAGTGTGGTGTTGAAGAAGACTCTTGAGAGTCCCTTGGAGTGCAAGGAGATCCAACCAGTCCATCCTAAAGGAGATCAGTCCTGGGTGTGCATTGGAAGGACTGATGCTAAAGCTGAAACTCCAATACTTGGGCCACCTCATGCGAAGAGTTGACTCATTGGAAAGGACCCTGTTGCTGGGAGGGATTGGGGGCAGGAGGAGAAGGGGACGATAGGGGATGAGATGGCTGGATGGCATCACCAACTCAATGGACATGAGTTTGATTAAACTCCGGGAGTTGGTGATGGACAGAGAGGCCTGGTGTGCTGTGATTCATGGGGTTGCAAAGAGTCAGACATGACTGAGCCACTGAACTGAACTGAATCTAAATTACAGCAATGGTTTTCATGGATCTTTGCCAACTGACTTTAAAATCATTATGGATAAGTAAAGGGCAGAAGAGCTAAGATGAGTTTGGAAAGAAAGAAAGGAACCTGCCCAAGACTGGCAAGCTCATGCAGGAGGGGTGGTAAATGGTGGCTGCTTTTTTTATATAAATAGTCTTCAGCCAGTAGATACATCAACAAAATCAAAAGGGAGTACTGTTGAAAAAGAAAGTACTCCTCACACCCCTTTTGGGTGAACCCCTGTTCTCAGAAGTAACCTCTTTTGACAGTTCCTGGAATATACCCCTAAAACTCTTATACAAAGATAATCGTATAATGTTTTTGAGAAATTGTACCTATTCCGTGATTTCTTTTCAAAGATCCATTCTCTTAGCAACTTTCACATATGCAGTATAGTATCGTTAACCATAGTCACCATGATATCCACTATATCTCCATGAGTTAATTATCTAATAACCGAAAGTTTGTACCTTTTAACGATTGTCATGCATCTTGTTCACTCCCTCCCCACTTTCCATGGCTGGCAATCAACAGTCTGTTCTCTGTATCTAATGAGTGTTTTTTTGGTTTGTTTCACATATCAGTGAGATCATATGGTATTTGTCCCTGTCTGACTTATTTCATGTAGCATAATGCCTTCAAGATCATCTATGTTGTCACAGAAGGCAAGGGTTTTTTATGGCTGTGTGATATTCCATTATATATATCTGTATGTCACATTTTCTTCATTCATCTGTCCATGAACACTTAGGTTGTTTCCATATCTTGTCTATTGTAAATATCTGGACTGTTGTACATACTGCTTCAGGGAACACGGAGGTGCAGATGTGTTTCATTTTCTTCAGATAAATACCCAGAAATAGATCATATGGTAGTTCTATTTTAAATTTTTTGAGGAACCTCCATGTTCTTTTCCATAGTGGCTAAACCAGTTTATATTCCCGCTAACACTGTACAAATGTTTCTTTTTCTCTACATTCTTACTAACACTTGTTATCTCTTGTCTTTTTGCTGATGGCCATTCTAACGTGTGAAGTGACATTTCATTGTGATTTTTGGTTTGCATCTCCCTGATGATCAGTGAGGTTGAGCATCTTTTCATGTACCTGTTGACTGTGTGTATGTCTTCTTTGAAGAGTGTCTGTTCAGGTCCTCTGCCAGGTTTCTGATTGGGTTGATTATTTCTGTTGGTGTTTTTACATATCAAAAAATACTTGTAGCTCTGCTGCATCATTTGCCACCCTTAGCTGGTAGGCGGCAAAGCCAACACATTAGTCTGTGGACCACTCCACCTTGTCTCTTCCTGCCCTTGTTTGTTAGGGCAGTGGGGCTGCTGCTCCCATGTCACTTCCTTTTTATCTCTCATTTAACTGCATTGGCAGAGAAAATAGAAAATAACTCTTTACAGTTATCTAACACCTAAACAAAAAACTGTTCTCTTCCACAAGCTGTAGACACAGAGGCTCTGCATTCCTTCTGCACGATTTACTCCTTGTGTAGCTTGAAATTCATCTCCTGAGTTTTGAAGGTTCTTCAGTGATGAGATCTTGCTTTTTTTTTTTTTTTTTGTGGTTGCGCTGAGCAACCCTGGACCTTCAGGGAAGTCCTGAGTTCGTGCCTTTTGAAAATCATTTGTTTTGACTGCTCTGATAGATATTTAAATGACAGGTAACTGGATACAGAATCCTTCTGTTGTACTCTTAATTCCTTGAATACCCTGGGGCACTCAGCCCTGTCTTGCAGCACAGGATGTTTTTCTGGAGAGACTGAGGCCAGCCTGATTTGTCTCCCAGTATGTTTTTGTGTCTAGATATCCTAGTTTACCAGTAAGAGGGTATTAGGGTTTGATTGGAGAGGAATGGAAAATGGCACAAATTCAGTTGTGGCTGTAACGTTTTATTTCCTTGAAAAATAAAATGATATGAAGCAAATATGCCATAATGTTAACCTGAGTTTAGTACAATTGCTGAGTGCAAGAGAATCTATAAACATCATTCTCTGTGGTGCAGGGTGTGTTTGGAACAAAATTTTTTAATAAATATGCCATGTAACTATAAATCAGGAAGAGCTTGTATGCTTTAGTGATGCAGTTGAAAATATATTTAATTGAAGATCACATTTTTGCCTTATTGATCATAGCATGCATTCTTGTTTTCTTTATATGTTGACAATCAGCTGTGTTTTCTGTATTTTCTTTGGTGTCATTTCCTAAGTTTTGAGTAAAAGTATTTTATATTCCAACATCCTGAAGACGATAAAATTCTAGATTGAGAATCTGCAGAGTGGAGGTTAGTGGCAGTTGCCACAGAGGCTAGAACTAAATGGGATGTTTGACTATAAAATCTGTTAAAAGATTTATTTATGCTGGTTTGGGAGTATTTTGAACAAATGTTCCTCTAAAGAGGCAAAATAGATTTAAGGTTTAAAATATTGTGATAATTGAAAGAGTTCAGTATTCAGGACTGACTGACTTCTTTCTTTTCTTTTCTTTCCGTAGGGCTCTGATAAGTATGTCACAATAAAGAAAAATATTTTCTTGTTTTTATTCATTTTCATTTTTCAGTACTAAGAGATTTAAACTTTGTTTTCCTCTGTATTCAGGTACATGTCTCGAGTCCACGGTATGCATCCAAAGGAGACCACTCGTCAGTTGAGCTTGGCTGTGAAAGATGGTCTTATTGTGGAGACGCTGACAGTGGGCTGCAAAGGCTCCAAAGCTGGTATCGAACAGGAAGGATATTGGTTACCAGGCGACGAAATTGTAAGTTTTTTATTTTATAAATCTGGAACGTTATTTATGTATGCCCCATAGAGATTTGTTTTCAGAAGTTTGGTAATATTTCACAGTAAGGACTGGCATTGGTAGGATGGCTCCTTTCCTTCCTGATTGTTTGGGAGAAAACTCACCTGTGCAGGGAGTCTGCTTCTCCTGTTTGGGTTGCCTTGAATCTGAAAAATAAAAGAAAGCCCTTTGAATGTACACACAGTTAATGGTATTCCTAAGCATTTTCTTCAGTAAATATTAGTAAAAAGAAAAAAAAGTTTCAGTGAGGATAATATTGATGCCGTCCAAACAGACTGAAAGGGGTGTATACTTCTCTACTCAGGGTCACATACAGAAGTACCTTTTTTAAATGTGAAGATTGGTTTCATGTGTAATATGTCTGTCTTTTTTCCTTATTTGCTCTTAATTTTTCTAATACTTTAATGAAAAGTCTGTTTTGGGAACAGAAAGGTTTAAAATAGGATAAACATTAATTTTTTAGTTCTAAAATGAATAGATTTGATAATTAGGTATATTGAGAGTGCTTTATCATGAATTCTCTAAAACCTAGAATTATAAAAATGACACAGTATCTTAAAATTGGTTCATTTCCCCAGAACATTGTCTTTCCCTTCATGACTCTAGGCAATTGAGCCAACACAGACACTCGCTTGTCAAGTCTGAGAGCAATAAACTAACAGTACAGTTTTCTGTGGGAGACTATTAGCTTTAACATTGTTTTTGTCAATTTAATAAGTGCTTTTAAAGTTTCAGGAAAGAAAATTCACATTTTTCACACATAGCATGGAATAAAAAATGTTTAATTTCACTGGTATCATTTGATTTGTGCACTAGAAATATTCTTGAAAACTTAAGTGAAAATGTTTATATTAGAATAATTCTTCAGTTGCCATCCTTGGTGGTTTAGTTTCTAACTTGTGTCCGAGTCTTGTGACCCCATGGACTATAGTCCACCAGGCTCCTCTGACCGTGGGTGGAATTCCCCAGGCAAATACACTGGAGTGGGTTGCTATTTCCTTCTCCGGTGATCTTCCCAACCCAGGGATTGAATCCATGTCTCCTGCATTGCAGGCAGTCTCGCTACCAACTGAATCACCAGGGAAGTGCTTTACAGAAAATTAAAGTTTTTGCCAATGAAGAAACTGGGTGCCAAGCTATAATAGTGATAATAATGTCAGGTGGTATAAATCTTATCTATAGCAGACATTTAAAGGAGGGCCACTGATAATTGATAGCTTATATATTCAAAATGATCCAGATTATATAAAATTTTTAATCCACAACCACTTAGAAACATAAAGATTTACTATAGAAGGCTATATGGATAATTTCTGAGATGTCTATAGCAACTGGCCAGTAGTAAAAGCAACTTAATCCATAAGATTTTGGTTTGTGGCTCATATGTACAACTTTTTCATAAAAGTGATTTATTTCTCCTATTTAGATTTGTGCTTTTCCATATGCTTTTTTCCCCTCTTCAAGTTGAAGTTCTTTGTTCAGTTTAATTCAGCAAGCAGTTAATGAGTTGTATGTGTTCAGCCACATTAGGTTCTGTATTCTAGTTTTATGCGTACATGTCCTCACTGCATTTGTTTTTATAGCATCTTCCTTTTCTTTTTCCTAGATGAAATCTCACATGTAAGTCAAACAGTGTATACAGATTTTATTAATTCTGGTTGGTTCTTATTCACAGGCATTTTTATACCAAGTATACATGTATGATTTAAGTACAACTGAGTATAAACATTGTACCTACTTTATGAAATAGTGAAATAAAAAGAAGTTAAGGTTTCAGTCCTGTCTCAGATATTGTTTCTAGTTGTGTGAGGGAGTTTCTAACCTCTGATACTCATTCCTCAGCTGTAATATGAGCATGTTAATATCACTTTCATTTGGTTGTTTTGAGGGTTAAATGAGATTATCTATAGAAAGCATTTAACTATGCACTCAAAGCATGTTTTGACCAGTGAATAAATATGTTTAAAATAAGAAATGCCTTTTGTGTAGCAAAAGCACACAAATTTCTTACTAAATGGCAAGAAAAATTCTCATCATGATTTTTTTTACATTTAACCTGTAACTCCAAACACAAGTTTTGTAATGAGATTTTCCTTTAGGATGCTGGATCTGTATTTAAAGGTGTAGCTATAAAATGATGAGACTGATTTTATGTGTATCTCATGGTTGTGGCTGGTGGACCACCAGCTACCCAGGGCTGTTTGTGTGTTGCAGTTTTCATGCCCTGAGAATACTCTGGAGGACACACAACTGACCTGTGTTACCCTTGGCACAGCGCAGGCATCCTGCAGTGGCCAGTTCTGTGTGTGAGTAGGGATTGTGTGGCCTGTGCATGCAGGCTGCTGTGTACGGGGGCCGGTGTGAATTGCACAGCTTAGGAATTGCCACCTTCTCCTCAGATATCCTTGCATGTTTATTTAGCAGTTCTCTAGCACATGGCAGTGACGTGTCTTGTTCTAACAAAATCAGTCTTAGGGAAGGTCAACTTTCTAATCAGTACAAAGGTTTTCTGTGGTCTTTGACAGCCCTGCATGCTGGCATATGAGTCTGGGGCTCTTCTTTATAGTTGCTCCACTTTTTATATGAGATGATACCTCTGAAAGCTTGAGGTTTTAGATTGGAGGGTGTGCATTATTATTTATCTCACTGACTTTCTACTAATTATTAAGAGAAGACAAAATCAAGTAGATATATATGGCCTATAAAAGTCAAATAGATTATATATGTAAGGAAAGGGATAGGATTTTTCTACTATTCATTTTTAAAACTTTATTCAGAGTTACAAAGACTCTTTACTCAGGGAGTTCTGTCATTTGAGAAATGTAGTGAAGCTCCTCTTCTCTTCATTCTGTAGCCTCTAAAAATAGCAGCTGTAGCTCAGAGGTAGACAAGTTGGTTCCTCTTGATAAGTCCTACAAGTTGTATCCCTGGGGTACTGTGTATTAGTAATGAGGCTGGACTCCTTGTCCTCATGTCCATGGCTCTGTTGAGAGAGAGAAGGTAGGCAAAAGTGTTGTTTCTTAGGCCTCTAAACCATCACTGAGCAAGTCTGCTGTGTCATGTTTTTATTCTGGCTTGCTACCTTTTTTCCAATGTTTATTTTTAAAAACTTGATACAATTGGAAAATATGCATATCTTAAATACTATTGTTTTATTAAATCCAGCTATCATGTAATAAAAGCCTAACTCTGAAAAGACTATTTTAGGATACAATTATATATTATTTATTAAAGAGGAAGCCTGTGTAAGTCAAAGACGGTAACCTCCATTGTACTGAGATTCTTTCTGCTAGGAATGGATTGATTTCTAGACAGTTTGAGATGCTGATCTTAACCATCATTTTGTTTCTCTTTTGAAGTGAGAATTCATTTGGAGAAACTGTGATGAAATTCAGTAGCACATAAGCATCTTCATGGTGATATATTAAAATGTCCATTTGAGATAGCAGAATGAAAACCATATTTATTAAAAATGAAGCCTCTCTAAATTTTAAATGGTTAGTTTAAATATTAGTAAACAGTGGAAGTATATGTACCAGCCAGTTGTTAAAACACGCTTGCTGAGCCTGGGCAACACTCTTGTAAGTTTTCTCTGGTCATCTTTAATTTTCAGATATCTGTTACTAATATTCACTCAGATGATCCAAATACCTCTTTTAGAGATCATTTTTAAAGCTTTTGAAATTATACTGGTAAAAGGCCAGTAGATCTGGATATGTACTGAAACTGTTGTGTTTGTTTCATTTCAAGGCTTGTTTCGTTTTATTTTTTTTAAAGGAAAATTACATTTGCCTAGGTTGCTTCATCATTTGCTTGCTCTAAACTAATGTACATGGACGGCTACATTCAGTCCTTATTCCATCATGATATTTCATGTCCTCTATTTTAACAACTTGAGAAATATATTTCTTGGGCAGAAAATTTTACCATTGCTCAGCTAAGTTGAGTTTGGTATTTAGTAGCTCCCTTTGTAATAAATGCAACTTAATTTCTTAATTCACTAAAGATAGGAAAGTCTTATAAAAGATTTAACACAGACATACCTCATTTTATTGTACTTTGGCTTGTGCTTTTTTACAAATTGAAGGTTTGTGGCAACTCTGCGTTGTCCAGCATTTTTAGCAGTAAAGTATTTTTAAATTAATGTTTGTACCTTTTTTAGACATACTGTTATTGCACCTTAATAGATTACAGTACAGTGTAAACACAACTTTTACATGCAATGAGAAACCAGAAAAATTTATGTGACTTTCTTGCAATAGTTTCTTTATTGCAGTGGTCTGAAACTGAACCCATAGTATCTCTGAGGTGTGCCTGTAAAAGTGTAGCAGGGCAGGTGACCTTGAATTATGGATCCTGTGCAGATAAAATATATCAAATATGTGCTTTGATATTGAGGCTATTGATATTATTTATTTGGTGACTCCCAGCTTGATTCATGGTCCCTGGCACAAAGCTATGACTCTCTAGTATTTGACAGACACTTTTTAATCTGACATTAAATATTTTGGTCACCAGTGTAGAGGATGGCATATAAGTGTGAAAAGGTGACATTTGCTACAAGACTACTTGTCTCTTTACTTGCCTGCCAGATCTGGACTCAGGGTCTCCTTTCTTCTTGTGTGGGTCATGCCAGTCCAAAAACAAAATACTGGCTTTCAGTTAGTGTGCCTCCACCAGTTTTGCTGATGATGACTGGAGAGCAGCTGCAGACATGTGCTCCCATCTCGGCTGGTCAGCCCTGCTCAGCTTCAGCAGTTTTCACGTAACCTAGTTTGTTCTCTGACAAGCAGGACCTCTTGCTAGTTTTTACATAGGTCTTGAGTTAAGGTTGGTACCTTTTAAGAAGCAGCATTAATGAAAATACAAATTTTGTGGTTTCTTGAATAGATGAACATCTTGGGGATAAATGGATTTAGTTTTAATTTACAGAGGGACGAGATAGGTACTTTTTTCCCCATCTTCATCTCCTTTTCCTGATTCAAAAGAACCAGTCTAAGAGACACTGAGGTTTATATACCTCTTGAGACTTGGCTGAAAGCTCACATCTTTTGTGTAAGAGGTAGGATTGGATTTATGTCTTATTCTTCCGAAATTACACAATTAAACACAGCCGTGGCAAGATGTGCTGCCCTGCTTTGTTCCTGAAAAAACATTAAGAGAGGCCTGCAAACAGCCATTTCATAAATACAGCATAGCGAAGTAACAATTTTTTTTAAAAGTTTACATCTTTGTGTTTTCTTATCATACTTATAAATTAATCAGTCACGTTTTAAAACTTTCTGTCCCTTGGATTCTGTTGGTTTTTTAAATGTGAATTATATTTTATTATATTTGTTTTAATTATGTGCAGAAGTACACATTTCTCCCAAAGGTCCATTACCTGCATCAGATACAATTTTTTATTTACTAAATAAATATTAAGTAATAAGTGATATATTGGTGGTTATTAATTACAAACCAGTTATACTGTGGTTCTATGTGCAAAACATACTGTTACGTACTTGGACATTGTTCTTGCTTTGGTAATGAATTTCTGTTTTACTCAATAGAATATTTTGGGTCATGCTGTCCTGTTACACTCTTTTCAGCTTGTGTGTGTGTATGTGAGAGTTCTTTTGTTTTCCTCTTTTTAAATTTTATTTCATTAAGCAATGTTTTAATATTCTAATTAAAAAATTACATTTAAAATTATTGGAAATCTTTAACCATAAAAATCTTACCTCTCAGTGATGAACTGAATTTATCATCAGAATTAAACTAAATCTAGAATTTGCATAGAATTAATTTTAGATTGTTTCTGTGTAAAACACATATTTGATGATGTGAGGTTTATCTGCTCACTGTGTAGAAACAAGGGGTTAGTGTAAAAGTTAAGTCTCTTGAATATGGTGAGGGAGGCCCTCTCCAGGCACAGTTCTCTTGGCCTTCTTGCTGCAGTGTTAACTCTCAGTCAGTTAACAGTGTTTATTGTCCCATCTTGCTTTCAGAAATGTTGGGAGGGTTACAGTCCTAATGCACTTAGGGTCCTGAAGATGAAATTCACATGTGGGTAATTGCAAGTGTCACACCATTTAGTGGCTTATCAATTCCCATTTTGTGCATTATAGCAAATAGATCATCTTAACACCAGCTAACAGTTACTAAGCATAGTAACTTGTTTGATCCTTGCAAAAGCCCCATAAGCTGAGATTTGTGCTAGTCTAGCTCCAGAGTCTTAACCGAATGCTCTAAGTGGTGACAGAGCCATAGATCAGCAGGCTGCCTCTTGATGGTAGAATGTTTTCTACTCAGTTCTGAAGACAACCTGTATAAATTTCACACCGTGCTGAAGCACCAAGTTGACCACATTTACATTCATCACTCGACAGGTTTTTTTTATTTTTTTTCGGCCTTTTCATACTGTTCATGGGGTTCTGAAGGCAAGAATACTGAAGTAGTCTGCCATTCCCTTCTCCAGTGGACCACGTTTTGTCACTCCCTGAGTAGCTGGGACATGCCCTTCAGCCACTCCACGTAGCTGGATGGGACACGCCTGGAGCCTTGGTTGTCCCACTGCTGGTTCTCACTGAGCTTGTAAACCTTCACTGGCTGTCGGATGTCAGGGAGATGGTGAAGGACGGGGAAGCCTGGTGTGCTGCAGTTCATGGGGTTGCAAAGAGTCGGACACAACTTAGCAGCTGAACAACAATAGCAGCAGCTCCCAATTAAAAAAAAAAAAAAAACCAGTGTGAACCAGTTTGGGACATACATTTGTGATCATGCACAGATTTAAATGACACTGAATTTGTTAATAAAATGTTTTTCTGTCATCTTTATAGGTTTCATGGAACATGAATTCCTATAGATTTTCTCTGTGTTCATTTTGTAGTGTTTGTGTTAGTGAAAAAAGTTTACTCTTAAACTCGTAATGATTCTTGAGTTTGCATGCTACTGTCGTTTCATTAATGATTACTACAGTGATAGATTACCAGTTGATATCATCTGCCAAATACTATGTATAGCAACTAATAAACAGTTTGACTATGTACCAAACCCCTTTAGCTCTGTATATTGCCTGATATTGAGCAAAGCTATAGGAGAGAGACCAAGATTATTTTGTTTTTATTTTGAAAGGCCTACAGCATGCAGCCTTTCTTCAGGACAGCAACCCCAGCCAAGGTGAACCGATTTTGCACTATATTATTTTACTTTAATTCTGCTTTTTAAAAAAATTGAATTTCTCTTTCTTTAGGCCAGCTTAGTTAATTCTTGCTAGAATTGTTCATTTAAACCATACGCTTTACATTGCTTCTAGTTTTGGATTTTGTGCTCATAGGTTTGCTTTTTTTTTTTTAACTTTCTTGTATTAAAGTAGCATTTCACATATTTTGTTGATCAGGCTGAATGTTGAATAGTTGCTGACTTCTGGTGAAATTCAGTGAAAATGCAAGCTTAGTTTTTTGGTATACACTATTGAGTATTAGTCAAGAGCACTACATAAATGAATTCTGTTTACTACAAGACAAACCATTTGCAACTCTTACTTATAATAAACATATCATTTATACCTCAGAAAAATGTTTCCTGGATTCGGAGTGTAGACACTTTTGAGCTTGACTTTGCATGTTCTGTATATTTAAACAGCTATTGCAGTGATTGAAAGAGTAAATAACGCATTCATTCCCAGCTCATGCTCTCTTTTATATCAGAAACAAAGTTAGTTGATGCCATTATACAGACGTTTATCCAAATGTTTCTCTACTTCATTTGAGCTATAATTTCATTTTTATAATTTTTATGAAAAACTAGGTCTAGAATTAAACACCCCATTGAAGAAAGATCCGTTTTCATCCTTGTTTCATGGGTGGATGGGAGAAGGTAGGGTTAGGTGAAGGTAGGAGGTGACAGGAGGAGGCCAGAGCGGTCCACCAGCATTGTGTTCTCTGACTTCCTCTTCTTAGTTAACCTAGTAATTGCCACGTTGAGAATCACAGGGAGATGAATTGATGTGTAAAAAAATCTCAAATGATGAAGAATGGCAGTTTCTTTTGTTAATGAGTATATATAAGCCACCAAAATCCTTTTAAGATGTCTCTGAACAGTTACGAGGAACATATCCTGAAATATTTGGTTTTAAATTTGGAAAGAGTAAATTTTAAAAAGCCATCTTATCTCCATTGGAACCTAAATTATCAGTGATTTTTGGTGCAAACATGGAAATAGCTAAAACACAGTTTCCTTATAAGCTGTGTGAGAGATACACCAAAGATTGTTACTTTAGTACAGCTGAGCACCACAGTTTACTGTGGCGCCGCTATGTCAGGCTTTGTGGGAGAGCTTTTTTCTGCCATGCACGGATGAGGCTTTTATGTCAAATCAGTACCTTACGGTCTTTTAAACAGTCTGACTGAAATTATTCCTCCCTTACTGAGTGAGCAGAGTCTACACATGTGCAGCAAACAACTAAAAATGGTTGTGCTTTTTTATTACCGTGGTTGCTACAGGTTGCCAATTTCTTACTAAAAAGCAAGCAAGAGTTTACATTTCTGCAGAACTTACTAGTGTACTTTAGCTGTGTCTCTGAATGTGGATTGGAAGGTGTTAAGTTTCAGAACATGAGCTGCTCATGTTCCATTTTGAAGGAGAGAGACGTAGCCTTCTCATATGGTTGGGCGGCACTGCATTTGAACCCTCGGTGCCAGAATTAGTGCTGACTGAACAAGTGCTCTATCACAGCCATTTATTGCAGGAGTTATTGACCTAAGAGGGGCTAAGAATGCTGTTCACTCTCAGAAGCAGAGTGTAGACAGTGATTTATAAAAAGAAAAATGGTGGCAGAGCCCTAGTTTAGAATTTCAAGATCCTCATTGGAAATGGCCTTGATAATACTAACTGTGGGTTTAACCCTTATTCATTCAACTACCACATCTGCAAGAGAATGTTGAGAATTAATCCATCACTCTTAATGGGGGTGTTTTTGATATATGCTAAGAGTGATATTTATGAAGAATGAATTCCAAATTAAGGGAAGTTACACTGGTCTCCTGTTTGTGTTTAAATGGTACTGGCTGTACAAAAAAAAAAAAAAAAGTGTAACAAAGAAAATGTTGAACACCTGTTATGGTCTTTTATTTCCAGGAATAGTCCCAATAAGAAAATAAGCCAGCTTCCTTTTTTTTTTTTTTTTTTTTTGATGGTAATGTCCTTTGGAGAATGTGATTAAACCTTTAGTTTTCACATTTTCAATTTATTTTTCCAAATTCAACAGACCCTGAAAATTTGACAACCTATCAGAACATGGACATTCTGATTAATGATTATTTTCAATAAAGCATCCAATACCATGGATGAGAAGATAAGAATAGTGAGCATCACCATTTATTACTATTCTCTCCGTTTCCAAAGTATGCTAAGTACTTAGTATATTTCTTTAAAGAAAATCAGGACAAAACAGAGGTTTGTTTATTTGAAATACTAAGTTATAGATGTTGCTTTGGGGTATTCCATTTACTGAAGAAATTATCCCATAGATTCTATAAAAACTGAAAGATAATGTTAGAAGTTGTATTGGCTTTGGGCTTATTTCATTTTGGACTGGTTTTGTTATCAGATCACCTTAAGATATTTCTGAATATAAATATGTTTAGGAGAGAATTGAAAATTGAAAGAAGCAAATTTCTAGGTATTTTTTCCCTCCTGTTTTAACACAGTAAATGTTTAAAATTGTTTATAATGCCTAACTTCTGATGGACTTTAGTTTCAATTTTGTTCTTAGTCATTGCGGATATTGACAAAATGTCATACGAAATTATTTTGTATTTTTTGTAGGACTGGGAAACAGAAAATCATGACTGGTATTGTTTTGAATGCCATTTGCCTGGAGAGGTGTTGATATGTGACCTGTGTTTTCGTGTGTATCATTCCAAGTGTTTGTCTGATGAGTACAGGCTTAGAGACAGCAGTAGTCACTGGCAGTGCCCAGTTTGCAGGGTGAGTACCTATGAGCTTTAATGTGCTGGTCAGAGGGTTGGAATTCATTGATAATAGCTGCACAAAGATATCCCAGGTGGTCTTGCCAGGTTAATGGATAAAGTACTGGAGGGTGGGGGTTATCTACTGAAATGATGGTTAATGAACATAGAACACTCATAAATGAATATCACAGAACACATACTCAGGGTATGGATTTTAGAAAGTTTCAATCATGTAAAAATATACTCTCTTCTTTTTACAATTCCCTCTGAATTGTGTGACTCCTTTAATGGACAGACTTTGGGAATCAAGAACCACTGTCCCATACCAAGGTCTGTTCGGTCAGTCCTCTTGGCTGCTCAGAAAACACAGGTAGCAAAAGGCACATTGTTGGAAAAGTTCTGTATCTGCTTTCCATTTTATATCCATGTAATGTTGCCTTTATTTTTTTGTCATGTCATGGGTTTATTTCTTTTCTTTGGAGGGTGGAGGGATGGGAGAGTTGTATATCAAGAATTCTCCAAAATGAAATAGTCTGGTAGGTAAAATAGGTACTTCCCACGATTATTTTCATTTATATTACTTCCCTGTTGAGAAGAGTACATGATTGTGCTTGTTGGCTGCCGATGTGGTGTGTGTGTGTGAGTGAGTGATCGCGATGCCTAAATACCACGTGATGTATGGCCTTGATGGTCATCAGTCAGGAATTATTTGATTGGAACTTCTATTGTTTTGTACTTCACTATTGTTAATATACTTAACTTGGAATCATGCAAATTGCCGAGATTACTCATGGGTTCTGTTGTGAACATGTTTTATAATACTTGTATAACTTAAATATTCATTTCTTCTTCAAAAAAGTTATGTCTTTATCTCCTCTTTGGTACCAGCCAAAAATCATCTGGTTCATTTGCCAGCATGATGAGCAAAATACAGTGTCCCTTCTAGTCTTCCTTTAGTGACTGTGGCTTTGTGTTACCTAAGTATGTTTCTTAGCAGCCCTACTATACTCCTTCTGTAGGCAGACAGAAGACTGTTGGTATAACATTTTAAATACATGTGTTATGATGACGTGTAATCAAATGCCTAAATGCTAGATAATTAGTGATAAACCTCTAGGTCTGAACAGATCAGTATCAAGCCTCAGGGTGTGGACCTTCTCTAGAGGCCTGCAAGAATTTGAAGGCTACAATAAATCAGTATGGAGCTGCATCAGTGTCCTACAATTTACTCTCATGGATTTGTGTTTTACAAGTAAATAATATCATGGTTTTCACTAACAGTTTACACTAGAGGAAGTAAAGAATTAATTACATCTGAAGAACAAAAGTATTAAGGTAGTAAAAATATAAAAGAGGTTAGGTCACTGATCAAAAAATAGGGGCTCAGGGACTTAGGAAGTACAATTCTGGACACTCCTGAATCTTTACAGCTGTACTTTGTAGCTGTAGCTGTAGCTTTGTAACATCTGATATTTAGCTCCTATGTCACAGTAAAGAATTTAAATAAAAACACTGGGATTTTTGAGGATGGGTTAAACTTTATGGTAGGTGTTTTATACTCCTTACATTAAGAGTTGAAGTTTAACACTTAAACTTTTGAAGAAAATGTGTAATGCTTTTTCTGTCAGAATTCAATATCAAGTTGTCATATTCCAGTTTCTAAATATGTTTGCTTTACCGTTTACTGATAAGATGAAAACCTTTAAACTTCAGTGGGTTGCTGGCTCACAGAAACATGATAGCCAAGGGGAGTTTAGCCAATCCCATCCTGCCTTTGTGTTCTTCCCTTTGGTTTTCTTTTCATCTTTGTCAGCCTAGATATTCTCACATTGTGATGTAATTATGCTTACTGAAATGATGCTATGAGTCAGTAAAACACTGGAACTCAGATTCCTTTCACAGACCGCGCGGCTCTTTCCTTAGACTCAAAAAGCCTGTGTTTGTGTTGGGGTTGGTGAGTTTAGCTTGAGCTTTAAAAATTCCAAAGAAATAATTATTTCTATGTTAGATCTGTTCAATTTTTTAAATTGTTATGTTCAGGAAAAAGAAAAGTACTAACAGTTTCTTTCCCAAGAAAAGGGATAATAATAAACTTGAGATTCTAATGCAATTTTAAATATCTTTTTTGATTGGTATTGGGTTGATATATTTGTTTAAACAGTATGTCAAGACTTCAAGTAAAGCTGTTTTTTTAATAATCTAACTTGAGAGTGACGGACCAGATTTAAATTTTCTTGAACTAAGAGAACTAAGGCTATAGACTGAAACTTAAAGATTATGGTTCCATGTCAACCTAAGGATCTCTATTTTCATTTTTAATTAATGTCTAGAAAGAATATATAGTAATTAGATTTACTAATGAGGAATTTTTAAGGTAAAATACCAGGGCCAAATTTCAGTACAGGTAAAAGTAGTGGATGGAAGCCAATCACTGTGTCTAAATTTGAAGATAAAAATATTTTTAATACTTTATACTGGTCAGAAGACTTTTGTTTTATGTAACCTCTGACCCTTACAGCATTGAATAGGTTATTTCTCACCCAGCTGTCAGCTGTGTTAGCAGATTCACTTCAGCTTGTTGAACAACTTTATCTCATATGTCTGACAAATTCCAAAATATTTTAAGAAGGCAATGATGGGAATTTTTCTCAGTTTAAAATAGTTTTTTCAATTTTCATAATAATCTCAAGAATCTCAGAACCCTGAGGATATTTCTTTGAAATATCTGCCTTTCTAAACAACAGTTAAACTACTACTATACAAATACAATTGATAGTTACTGTAATGTAGCTTTGAATATCAGGTTAGCATTTTGCTTTGAAAAAATTCAAGTTATATCCAGTTTCATACTCATGATACCAAGAATTCCTATTAATTGGAAAAAAGAGTTTTAAATCCCTTTTTTAAAAGTTTTAAAAAATTCAAAATTATAGGAGGATAAAGAAGAAAAACAATCCCAGCAATGCCACCACATCACAGGTGAGTGTGCTCACAGACCTCTGTGAGTGCACACTCCGTCTGTGTAACTAACTGGCTGGACCCATGGATTAGGTACACTGCTGATGGCAGCTGGCTTGCTTCTACTCAGCAATGACCCAGACACCTTTTTTCTGAGATGTGAAAGGTTTCCGCTGATGCACATATGTTGTGTCCATGTGCTGTCTGGGGCGCTGTCTCCTGTGCTGTCTGACCAGCAGCACTGACTGAAACTCACCTGTCCGGGGCAGAGGGATGGTGGGGACTCCGGCACCTCCGTTCCAAGGTCATGACCCATTCCATCTGGAAGAGCACTCTTCTTATCATTATTTCTGTATGAAAGTGAAGTTTATATTTTGTTAGATGTTATCTGAATTTTAAATAATATTGAATTTTATTATTTTCAGGAAAAAAGAAACCATTAAATTTTAAATGAAAATTGTTTTAAAAATTTTATTTGCTTAAAGGTTGTATCTTTAAAACAAAATGTAGTCAATTTTACTTTTCTAAAAAAAGAATTATACATATACATGTATAGACATATACATGTCTAATTAGACATATACACATCTATGCAGGTCTGTTTGTTTGCCTTTACAAGTTAAATTCACTGAAGCAGAATTCTTAAAGATAGGCGCATTTCAATCTGTGATAAAAATTACCAAGTTGTTTGTCAGAAGATCAAACCCATTTATACCAACACTGAAAATATTTTCCAGCTTTTTGCTACCAATTTGACAGGCTCCAGAGGGATATCTCACTTTAATGTCCCTTCATTCTCATTTGCACAGCTTCAAAGTTACAGCCATTTGCTCCTTGACGCTGTAGTTGCAGAAAGCAGGCCTGTGTGTGTGGCCTGTAAGCATACATGTCTGCGGGTGAATGTGCGTGTGTGAGTGAATGTCTGAGTTGTGTGTCTGCACATGCACTGCACCCTTGCTGGGCTCCAGCCCTACTGGTAAACATCATGCTTTTTGAATGATCTCCGCTTGGGTTTTTTAATACATGGGCGAGGTGACATCTTATAGGAAACCCTAAAACCATTCCCTAGGTTGGCACCACGTTGCCTTTTAGGTCATAGTTACTGGTAGATCTTTCTGTGGGCATGGACTGTTCTCCCTGTGCTGTCCAGTGGGAGCCACTGGCACGTCTGTTGAGTGCTTGCATGCGGTGTGGAGACCCAGGCACTGGTTTTCAGTTTGGCAGTGTGACTTAGGGCTACTTACTGTCCTAGGCGATGCAGCGTTATAAATGCAAATCTAAATGCCTGTAGTAACTACTGCAAGAGAAACATGAGTGGCCTGGCATTTGTTCTCCCCGTGATGCCACAGTTCCGCCTTGAAAGAGTTCTAGAGGAGGGGTGTAGCGCAGCCTCTGCCTTGCTGCCCTCTGCTCCATAGCAGGCCACGGGCAAGCCCTGCATCGTGCTGCGCAGGTTACAGTGTGCGCTCCGTGACGTGCAGTGCACAGGCTGATGGCTGCAGTACCTGATGGTGCTGTGTTTGCTCTGAGGCCGATTGTTCCTAAAAATCAGAATACGAAATGCAGGGGCAAAGAATAGCGAAATAGTTGGCACTTTCCAGGTTAATGATCCTGATACAATAGTATTTTGGAAATCGGCCCCTGTTTCCTACATCCTCTTTTAATATGTTAGTGTTCCTTATATAAATGAATTTCTTCATAACTTTGGGGAGTTACAGATTCATGCTTCTGCTCCTTTCAAATTTAAATAAATGAAAATTTTATGTTTGGACTAAAATCCGTCACTAGGGAGCAGAGTGTAGAGCTCTGAACTGTGAGCAGGTGGGAAGCACCAGAGGAGGTGGCCGCGGTGAGTGTCTCACCTCCTCACTAGAGGGTGGGCCACGGTGAGCGTCTCACCTCTTCTTCCACGTTCGGCCCTCTATGCTGCTCCAGTGAAATCCATCCAAAGTTTTTTTTTTCTTTTTTTAAGTTGAGATATCTTTATTATTGAGGTATAGTCGATGGACAGTATTGTAGATTTTAGGTGTGCAACATAGTGATTCATAATTTCTAGAGGTTATATTTCATTTAGTTATTATAAATATTGGCTATGTTTCCTGTGTTGTACTATATACCCTTGTAGCTTGTTTACTTTATGCATTGTAGTTTGTACCTCTTAATCCCTTACCATATCTTAGGCCTTTTAAATTGTCTCATTATAGCATAAAAATATTGTATTACTGTTTATACCCTTAATATCTTTGATTCACTTTTCATCCCTTTTATGACACACTTATAATCTATCTATGAAAAGATCAACCTAAGTCACAAAAGAAAAAGTGCCATTCAGGGAGTTGGATAAGGGATATATTATTCCAGTATATCTTTAAAAACTTTTATAAAATATTCATTTGCCTACAAATGTTTCATATGGTATTTTCCCCTGTTTAAGGTCACAAATTTTAAGATTCGTGTTAATATACAAAGAGTATGGAGAATTAACTTAGCCTGCTAACAAAATACAGAAACACTAGAAAATGCAGAGAAGAAAATGAATGCATATGGGAAAATTTTACTTATTTAAGAATACTTTGGTTCTACATCTAATCTGAGAAGCTCTCCCAGGTTTGCAGCTCCTGGTTTTCTGATCCCTGACTCCTCGGCATTTAAGAAGATGCAAAGAGGGGAGGGACTAGTAGAAATGATCCCCGCAGTCTACCTACTGCTGCAGGTTCTCTTTAAAATTGAGAAAAAATAGGTCTGTTTTACAGGAAACTTAATAGAAATAGAGAAAGAAGTTTACAGAGAGCATTTAAAGTGAACTTAAAGTTGATGTTAAGCCCCAGGTACTGTATATTTTTTTCACATAAGGTATAGTATACTCATTAGACAGCTACTGAAAATGAAGGAATTTAATTGGTTTGCTAAAACTAAACCAAGAGTAAATCTCTGTTAGGACATCACCATGGGTGCATACTGACTGGTCAGTGTTAACTCAGCTCTGGTTAAGTTATATTTGAGTCATTTGCACTGAGACTCATGATGAAAGCTGTTTCTTCAAATTGGAGATAAAACTTTACTTCTGAATTAATTTTTCATTCTTTTGGGTATGTAAGCAGTATAGTTTTTTAAATCTCAAAATTAAGGAGAATTCTCATTTAATGTATTCAGAATGAAACAGGAAAGAATGCTAAAAGAAAATATTTTGAAACATATATGCTTTATGTATCTACTGCAAAACTGTAACTGTTCTTGCTTTCTGCTTAGTCTTCCTTTCTTAATGTAGGAAATTTATTAATATTTTCACCCTGAAAGTAAGTACCTTTACCTTTAAGATACATATTATCAATTCTGGAGTGGAGATTTCATGTTCAGATAAAATAGAAACACTTAAAAAAATTATGTTGTAGACAGTCATAGTATTGAAAGTTACAAATGAACATCAGTTTTTTTTTTTTTACATTTTTTTAAAGACAGTTGGATTGTATTTCTATACTCAAAAAAGTAGAAAATTAATTTTTAAAAAGGTCTGTGTCTGAACCAATTACTTTATAAGGCAGTTTTGCTATTCAGTCTAGGCTTACTAGAGGAAAAAGTAAAGGAATTTTAAAATTGGATCTAGGATATAAAATTGTAAAATCCTCATGTATTGTATAATCTCTATAAAACTACCTGGACCAAGCAAGAAAGGAAAAATCCATGTATCCCCACATTGCCTTGTCACGCTAAATTAACAAGTTACATAGTCAGAAAGGGTTGGATGTGAGTGTGAAATGTTTGTGGTGCATTTTGTCTTGGTGATATATCATTTTAGTGGCTTTTTTAGAACCTAGTTGAATTTTATCTTTTATTTTTAGCTGTAAGGGACTAAAGAGGTAATTAGTTGGCCTGGTTCCTACATCAAGATGGTTACCATCTTGGTTACATCAAGATAAATAGGTGGTTAATCTAGATAAATAGAAGGCTTGCTTAGTGTTTGTAGCATTATGGCACCCCACTCCAGTACTCTTGCCTGGGAAATCCCATGGACGGAGGAGGCTGGTAGGCTACAGTCCATGGGGTCGCCAAGAGTCGGATTCGACTGAGCGACTTCACTTGGACTTTTCACTTTCCTGCATTGGAGAAGAAAATGGCAACCCACTCCAGTATTGTTGCCTGGAGAATCCCAGGGACGGGAGCCTGGTGGGCTGCCATCTATGGGGTCGCACAAAGTCGGACACGACTGACGTGACTTAGCAGCAGCAGCAGCAGCATTGATGTACTGAAAATATGTACAAAGTGCACACACTTTGCTTTTATTGTCTCTGCAGGTGTTGAAGCAGGAGGGGAAGGAATAGAGGGGTGGGCAGGTAGTAGTATTGTTGGCTGGTTGTCAGCTTCATTGAGCAGAGACTGTGTGATACACATTCTGTGATTCCGAAACAAAGTCGTGTGAGTTGTTTTCAGAAGAGGCAGGAGAGGCTTACTACAGTGAGGAATCCATCCTCCCTGTGCCTTTGAAACTTATTCTTTATTTACAGACCAGTGTTGACAGAGGAGGGAAGGAACAAGTAGACAGCCTGTGTTCTGTCAACTTTTCCTGAATGTCCCTTTCGTCTTCCTAAATCCCTGTAACGTCGTGCAGAAGAGCTGAAAGTCACCCCCAAAAGTACACTTAATCCTGAATGATGAAACTCCTGACACAGTAGAAATAACATAGCATCCGTCTCGGTAGATCTAGTGTTCTCGCAATTTTTGTGTGGATGTAGTGTATATAGGAATACCACATGTTCACAGTACAGTCAGTTGTATGGCTTGTAGAATAATTTGAGACTGTACTTTAATAGCTGGTAAATCACCCTAGACTGGGTGGTGCAGAGCCGGATTGTATCATATGAATCTAGCCAAAGCCTCCCAACCTCAGTCAGAGAGCAAAGAGCCGATTTTGTAAAAATTAGTGAAGATAGACACAACTGAAGTAGCATTCCGTGCTGTTTTGTAAGTCTGTCTGAACAGTCTGGAAACCTGTGCATGAGTGATTCTATAGGAACAGCTTCTCGGGAAGCAGAGCACCTGAGAGCAGAGTCTCGTTCGCCAGCACTCTCCGAGAACCACCTCAAGACCGTCTTTGTGGTGTGAGTGACCCTCCACGTTCAGCTTTTCCTGTGGACAAGAAGGCAGATTGGTGACATCTGAGGGGAGGTTTTTATACTTAAAGTTCCTTTAACTTAAGTTTAAAAAAGAAAAACCCAAAAAACTATTGCCAGAAACTCAAGTGCAAATGATTGCTGCTGGCCTGGCTGTGGGAGACGTAGGATGGAGCTGTGGGGGATCAGGCACTCTGGATGCGCAGGCGTTTAGCCGAGTTCCTGTCCTGGTGCCGATGGTGGGTGTGGGTTCCAGTCTTCTGTCCTTATAGTGGAGAGTTAGTTTTTGTGTGTTGGTGCTGGAGGTGAACAAAACTGAACGTAGGTGTGTTTTTAGAAAACTGTCCTAGAAAGTGATTATCACTGCTGGGCTGCTGGGCACAGTGGTACGGAGGAGAAATGGCAGGGCTTGGGGCCACTCCCACCAGACCAGCTCTACTGTTAGTCTTAAATAGTGGATTTCTTATAAGTTCTTTGATTCTTTTATATTCCAGCAGTACAGGTGGTTACAGACAATACTATAGAGGCAGTTTATGTGCGGTTAAAAGCCATTGTGATTCATTTATTACAGATGGTTATAGAGGAGAGCTTGGAACATCTTAATTCCTCAAACACTGGAGGTAATTTACATGCAGAGTGGTGTTTCTCCAGTGAGCTCCAGAGACCGCGGTAGCAGAGTCCCTGTACGTGCTGGTTAGGACGTGTCCCGGGTGGAGGCGCAGGAGAGCCTGCCCACAGGCATCTCCCGTCAGGCGAGCCTCTGGTTGTCAGGGGCCCTCAGCTGTATTCAGGTGACAGTGAGACGGTGAGCACAGCACAGTTAACACAGTGGTTTATAGTGGTCAGGATGTGCTAACACTGTAAGAATTTCACGTTTTGGAAGGATATCTTGTATTCTTGAATTCAATTACGTGAAATGTTTTTCTCGTAGGCAGTGAGGTTGGTCAGTAATGATGGCCATTAGTTCAGTTCAGCTAGTATTTATTGAGTATTTACTATGTGATGGATACTGTACAAGACCCTGGATGGGCCAAAGAACGCTGAACTAGACCATCATGGGCCTGCTGTCAAAAAGCTTACAGCCCAGAGGTTGGCAGACCATGATCCACGGGCATATCACGCCCACTGTCTGTTTTATACTGCTCATGCCAGTGGGTTTTATACTTTTAAACGGTGGGGGAAAAAATCAAAAGAGAAATAATATTTTGTGACTTGTGAAAATTATAAGAAATGAAAATTTCAGTATCCACACACTTTATCGGGACACAGTCCTGCTCATGGAAGGCATGCATTATTTATAGCTGTTTTCTCACCACAGTGGCAGGGCTGAGTGGTCAAGACAGCCACCAACTGAATGTCTGCAAAGCCTACCATGAGGCCCTGACAGAAATTTTCCTGCCTCTGGTCCAGCTTGCTATGGGAAGAACATTCTGGGTCTTGGGAAGCCCTTGTTAGTAACAGACTTGGAAGCTTGGGTTTGGTTAGGTGCACAGCACAAACGTGTATCTAAGAAGAAGATGCCTGGATTTCTGATTTTACACTTCTCTTGCTCTCTCTCTCTCGGATACTTGGTATTCAGAAGTGGTATTCACAGACGTTAATTCTCTGCTAAAGTAGGTTTCTGCTCCTGAAGTACTATATTTCTAGGGCACACTGGAAACTCCAGACCATCCAGTCCTAAATGTTCCTTCAAATAATGGTGCTTGGGCATTGTTATCAATAATCAGCTGTGGATGGACCTTGACAGGACCAAAACTTGTTCGTGCCCTCTTCCAGCCAAAAACACTGTAAGGCACTGAGTTTGGCTGAGTTATTCCACTTGTGCTTTTGTCTGTGATATATACCTGGCACATCTGGTTTGCTATAATCCAGCAGTTACTGTAACTGGCTTAAGAATTCTTAAGTCAAGAAGATACTCAAGATTTTCTGTTATTTTTCCCTTCTAGGGAAGCAGCCCCTCAGGAAAATGGTATGACCTACGCGCATCCTTAGGTTAGGCTCCGTTGCCCGCTTTGTGACAGCTTCAGCCGCGGGTTGCTGTCGTTTCATGACGGCTGCAGCAGCTTTGGGTGTGTACTAAAAAGTTCCCCTCTTGGTTATCTCTAGATACTGACCGAAGTCGGGTGGTAAGAGCAGTTATCAAAACATCCTGAACTTCACTCTGATGAGTCCTGAGCTGCCCCTTTGTGAAGAGCCCTGAGGTCTGCTGGTGGAGGATAGGTGTGGTTCTTCAAAGCCTCAGAAAAAAATTAGATCTGAGATAATCTGCAGGTTTCATGCAGCATTATTTTTTGTTTTTCTCCCCTTTTGTCAAGAGCTGTCTGCTTAGTTGTGTTACAGACGGGATTGTGTTTACCCTAGAAGCTACCCCTTTAATTTCCGTTATAGTGGCTTTTTCTCAAGGCATATCAATGTTCTGGTTTGGCCAACAGGCACTGACTCTGGTGTGAATGTCATGGAAGGCAGCTCACAACACGTTACCTAAGAATTCCTCAGAAGTCTTAGGGTGCAGCCCTGGACAGAACTGTGTGTGCTGTTGATGTCTTTTGTGAAATACCAGATCTTTAAATTATAACCAGAAAGTGTTACAAAGCAAGCCAAAGAATTTAGCAAATGTGAAAACACGAGAAATGTTCTGTCCCTACAGCTTGTTCTAAGAGGCTGTGCACATGTTCTGGTCTTCTCTTTTACTTGCCTGCCTTCTCGGAGCAAGCTCCTCAGCCGCGTGTGTGGGAAGTGGGCCCCAGCTCCTGAATACACCAGGAGCAGCATGAGGTCCTGGCAGCTCTTCACCTACCACCCAGTCAACCAGAGTGTTCACATGTGTTTGAGTTCTTGCCCTGCATCTTCAGTAGAATCCCGTATTTGTCCCCAGAAAAGATGTATTGGGCAGCAAGTAAAACATTAAACAAGTTAACATAGAGGCTTTCAGCAGAATGATCCTCCTTTGACATGAAACTTGTTCTGTTGACTCCTATACAGCAAGAGTCAGTGAAGCTTCCAGTATGTAAAGTGAGAAGAACCAAGAAGTAGTTAAAATGTCAGAAAGATGCCTTTCTGCTGTTGTGAGCAAGTAGAGAGAGAGACTCTAGATCCGGCGTCACTCGAGAAGCCAGCTTGGCGGCCCTGCCTCTCGACTCTGCTCGGTGTAGCAGCAGAGGTTGGGTGGGCACTGCCCATGCCTGTGTGCGGAGTGGCTCTCACCTGGTGCTGGCAGTGGCGTTAAGTCAGGACCGCCTGTGAGAAGCGCCTGTGGCCTGGAGACTGCCGGTGCCCAGGCTCCCTGTAAACCAGTGACAACAGCTCTGGTAACACGTTTTCCCCTGGGGGTAAAATTTACAGCACAGTGATTGCACAAGTCTTGCATGTGTCACTTGAGAAATAGACAAGCAAACACACAGCTGTGGACCCAAGTCCACCGACTTAACGCTGAGTGCTGCCCACACCAGACAGACACCACTCTCATCAGTTTCCGTCAGATCTAAGTCAGGCTTGGCCCAGAACTTTGTATAAATGGGTGCAGGCCATTGTTCAAGGCTTTCCCAGGCGGTTCTAACGCACAGCCAGAGGTGGTGAGCACTCGAGAGAGATGCCTGAATCTAGGTGGCACTTTATAAAACAGGAGCAGACTTTCTGAGGTGGTAATATTTTACCAGAGTTGGAGCTGTGAAGGGTGGGTGTGGGTCACATTGCAGTTTTTGCTGCAATAGTCACTCTTGCAAGCGTGTGCCACCACTTGATTGCACACTGGAGAGGAGAGACGCTCTAGCACCTTACCCGAAGCAAATTTAAACATGATACAAAAATTAGATTTCTGTCCTCTAAATTATCATTTAGTTTTGTCAAATTAAGGCCTTCGACCTGAATTCTGTACATTTGGAGTCTTCCCTAAAAGAAATGTTGCTGCACTTGGTTATCCTAATTAGCAGTTAGTCTGAAAATGTTTAAACAGGTGAAACCAAAGTACAAGTGTTCTGTGAGCACGTAATATCCATCTATTTTGTAGATTCTCTATGGAAAGGAAATAGTAACTGAAAATAGAGCTTTATTTAAGCAAAGGAATTACACGAACAGTATAACGCACTGTTACCTAAACTTAAGCCAAGTGAAATAGGGTTTTCCCTACTGTTTGAAAAAGTTCAGAATTTTGTTTCAAAGGAAGAGCAAGCTGGTAAGGATGTACAGGCATGTGGTGGTGGTTTAGTTGCTAGGTCCTGTCTGGCTCTTGCGACCCCTGGACTGTAGCCGCATCCCCCCGCCCCATGCTCCTCTGTCCATGAGATTCTCCAGGAAAGAATAGTGGATTGGGTTGCCATTTCCTCTTCCAGGGGATCTTTCCGACCCAGGGATCGAACGCACGTCTGCATTGGCAGGTGTGTTCTTTAGGGGGAAGCCCTTACACAGGCGGACCTCGGAGATCCTGCAGGTTTGGTTCCAGACCACAGCAGTGGAGCGAATATCACAGTCAAGTGAGCTCACGCATTTACTGGTTTCCCAGTGGATATAAAAGCTGTGTTTACATTGAACTGTAGTCTGTTAACATGCAGTAGCATTATGTCAGAAGAGGTAACTACCTTAATTAAAAAGTACTTTATCACAAAAAACGAACCATCATCTAAGCCTTAAGTGACAAAGTGAGCAAATGCTGTTGGAAAAAGGGCCCTGACAGACTTGCTCAATACAGGGTTGCCACAACCTTCAGTTTGTAAAATGCACAGTATCTGCGAAGTGCAATATAGCGAGGTATGCCTGTAGAGACACTTTGGTTCTAGCACTGCATAAATCTCACCCATAGAGAAACACTGAATTGCTTTATTTTCTGAGGCTCTAAATCAAAAGGGGTTGGGTTCTGACTCACAGTGAAAACCTTCATCCGTTGGTGTTGAGAGTGCAGAGAGGAGAGAAATGCATCCTGTGAACTTGTGGAGCACACAGCCACTCTGGAGACCCGGCAGCCCGGTTGTGGGGGCTTCAGTGAGCACCCCTTCCCTGGCGGTCTCTCCAGTGATGCAGACTGCCCGAAGTGGTGGGCGTCGGCCTCCGGGGCACTCCTTGCCTGGTTGAGCTCGAGCTATTCAGTGGGAGACCATGAGTGAGACTCTTCTGACCCTGCTCGGTCTGGCACATGTTAGTGAGCTTTTAGTAATACTTGAGCACTGCATACAATGCTGGTTCTGTGTTTCCCGTGAATATTGTGTTACCTGTTAAAAGAACACAGATCCCACAAGTAGTATCAGTATGACAAGACTTCTGATCTGATGTAGGTTGCTGTCACACCTGAACTTACACAGATGTGTGATTTAATGATCAGGGTGATGTTTGGGATCAGCAGTGTTAGTGCTCCTGAAATACTTCAGAGTGAGCAGGACAGAGCATGTAGTTGGAAGCACTGGGTTTGTCTGTCTGTGGCTTGCAAGATCTGTTCCCCAGCCAGGGATGGAACCCGGGCCATGGCAGTGAAAGCCTGGAATCCTAACCATGAGGCCACTAGGGAACTCCCTGGAAGCATTTGTTCTTATTCTCCTCTCTTTCTAAGGGAATATAGGTTTCCCAAGAGGTAAGAAAAAAGGTTTCTTGGCCTTCTTAACATTTCTTCCCTGTATCCAACAGAAGTTGTTTAATAGAGAAAGCGGTGCATGGAGGGATGGCCGTGTCAGCAAGAGTGTTTCCACAGCAGTGTTAACAGCTGACGGTTTCAGATCTGTTGTTTTGCTCTGGCTTACCGGAGGGAGCAACTAATAGTTCTCACGTGTTTGTGTGCCTGGGGCTTACACAGGGGATTTATTTATTTATTTTTTAATTGAAGGATAATTGCTTTACAGAATTTTGTTGTTTTCTGTCAAACCTCAACGTGAATCAGCCGTAAGTGTACATATGTCCCCTCCCTCCTGAACCTCCCTCCCATCTCCCGCCCCATCCTACCCCTCCAGGTTGATACAGAGCCCCTGTTTTTGGGTTTCCTGAAACATACAGCAAATTCCCATTGGCTATCTATTTTACATATGGTAATGTAAGTTTCTGTGTTACTCTCTCCATACATCTCACCCTCTCCTCCCCTCTCCCCATGTGGGGATTTTGTTTAAAGTGAGAATTTACAAGCTACATCAAAGTCCCTTTTCCCAAAGATTATACAACCTGGGGTTCAGGAAATACCATTGCATTTTAAACTCCACATGTACACCATTGGCACTGGTCTTGGCCTCATGTCACAACCCAGCTTCCCTGGTGGCTCAGCTGGTAAAGAATCCTCCTGCAATGAGGGAGACCTGGATTTGAACCGTGAGTTGGGAAGATCCCCTGGAGAAGGGAGTGGCTACCCACTCCAGTATTCTGGCCTGGAGAATCCCATGGACCGTATAGTCCATGGGGTCACGAAGAGTCGGACGTGACTGAGCGACTTTCACTTTCATGTCACAACCACCTGAGGAGTTAACAGTAAATGAATGAACAAATGGTGGAGACCTTTGCCTGGAAATTCCAGTTCACATGCTCAGGGTGGGAGCCCACCAGTGTATCTGGAGTGTGGCCAGGGTGAGAAATGTGTTCTGCAGTCTGTAGACAGTAAGGCTGTTTACTCAGACGGCCTTGGAGTAAAGCTGAGCCGGGAGAGCACCAGCCACGCCCCAGAGAGTCTGGGGAGCGGGGCGGCGATGGCGCCAGGCATGACCTGTGCGAAACTGCTTCTCAGCTCAGAGGACGGTTTCCACTTTTGACTCAGATGCCTTCGTGCTGTGAATGTATAAGCACTTGGTTAAGCCATAGCAAAGGTTTGTCATTTACACGAGAAAACTTTGCTCCTTCCAACGTATTTAGCATTACTGAGATGACTTCCTGTGTGTTAAGTTCTTAGGGGAGTAAGTAATAATGTCACTGGGTAGAGACTCATAATGCAGCAGCCTGAAAAAGTTAGAGCATTGATTCACTAGTGGGCCAGACTGCTCTGTCCTCTGCAGGGCGGCCTGCTTATGGTCCAGTGTCTCTCATGGTTGTCTTAGCCTCAGCTAAGAAGTTTGGAACATTGGTCCTTGTTTCCTAGTTGTCTAGAAGTGACATTAAAGGTAAAATCCTTCTTTAATTCATGTAAAATTAAGTTTTCTGAGACAAATTAAGAAACCTAATTAGCTTTTAGGCAAGACTAATGGAAATTGAAGTTATTACTGAAAAGACCCATAACACTTCAAAGTAGAGATGTAGATGTGTGTGCTTCAGTGTATGTAATTCCTAAGTGACAGACTTTTAATGACCTTTTTAATAGAAAATAATGTTATATTGAAATTCACCGTTCAACATTGTTATTTTAAAATATCCCTTAAAGGATTTCAGCCATTGATTTTTTAAATAAAATAAGTGATTCTACGTTACATCATTATTGTTATTTTATTGTTATTGTCATTATTTTTTGTCATCTGAAAACAAATTTTAAAACATCGAGAAAAGAAAAGTGCATCATTCTCTGAGGTGTTATGTCAAGGACAGTATATTTTCTGATTCTTACATTATTACATTAAACGCTACTTTTGGTATGCAAATTTTGGAGATGTGTTGGAAATATTACATCGTTTAAGAAAATCTATATTTGCATACTATAATCTTATATATATAGACATCTTTAGCAAGAATATAGACTTACAGATGATCAGATTTTTTATCTTGGCCTTCTCTGTTTCCAACAGAGCATCAAGAAGAAAAACACCAACAAGCAGGAGATGAGCACTTACCTCAGGTTCATCGTCTCCCGCATGAAGGAGAGGGTGAGTTCCAAGGGCTCTTAGAATCGCCTCAAGTGTGTGTATTCCTTCAGAGTTCCTGACCGACAGGTGGCAGATACGCGCAACGTAGCGTGAAGGGTGGACACCGCTGCTGTCCTGCGCTTTTGTGCTCTAGTTCCATAAAATGCTCTTAGATTTGTTTTGTCTTTGTTTTCAACACAGGCATTTCTTTAGCTGCATTAGGTTAGAAACATTTACATTTTAAACTTCCATTTATCAGAAAGAACATTTTCATTGATACTTAAGTCTTTAAAATGAAACTGAATTTTCCAAAATAACTGTTCTTTCTACTCAGACCTTAAGGAATGCCACATTAAACTATAGTGCATATACATCTTTCGTTAAGTTCTCAAGTACTTGTTGTTTAGAAATTGGTGTTTTACCCCTCTCTCTAGCCACGTTTAAACTGATGTGTCTCATGACCTTTCAGGCTATTGACCTTAATAAAAAGGGGAAGGACAACAAACACCCCATGTACCGGCGACTGGTGCACTCGGCGGTGGATGTCCCTGCCATACAGGAGGTAAAGCTCGCCAAGCACAGCCCTGGCTGTGCACCTGCCCCACTCCTGCCTCAGCAGCTGTCCTGTGAGGGGCGTGCTCACCCGCTGGTGCTCAGCAGGGGTCATCTTTTAAGAGTCTTTGTTTTAAGCAACCTGTAGATTCTTGACACATGTTGATTAAAGAAAATATATTACAGCCTGATCAGTGTAACGTTCCAGATGCAGTCGCCATGCAGCTGTGTCTTCCTGGGCTCGGCGGCAGCACTTGGGAGTTTCTCCCCAGGGAAGAAGAGAGCGCAGATGTGCTCTCAGGTCTTGGGGAACACTGACATGCACTTGAACAAAGCAGATTTTAACTAGAAAACTTAATCTTTCTGGTGGAGTTCTTGATTTTACCTAGTTAGCTGAGGGCCGTTAATGGGTTTGTTAATATTTAATTACAAATGCAATGAACATTTTGATGTGCTTCCAGTTAGATTTGCAGATACACCAATTCTGAACCTATGCGTCATTTGAGTTTTAAAATCTTATGGTTGGCCATAATAGGAGTAATTTTAAATCATCTGCTCATTCCTTAATCTGCTTAATAGCTGGAAAAACTGAAGGTGTATTATTTCAGTGGAAGAAGGGGGCAAATGAAGGTTGTTCATAAAAACGAGAAATTTTAATTCGACCTCTTAGCCCTACACTGCGTAACTTCTGAGAACAGTGAAGAGCCTGGCTGTCCCTCCTGCCCTCCCCCCATGGTACCCCCACATTCTGCAGTTTGACTCCCTCATTTCAGGGAGCTTAGTAGCTGGGCTGATGGTGTCTTATTAGCAAGTGCTGACCATGAGCAGAAGCACCCTGAAGGAAATGAAGAGGAAGAAGACCAGGTTTTTATGCTTCCAAAGGTTTACGGTGGAGACCAAAATGCTAGCTGTGGTGCTGCATGAGGACTGCTGGGTGTGGGTGTACCCACCTGGGTGCAGGCAGGCAGCCTGGTGGCACCTTGCGCCCCTGAGCCAAAGACCGTGAGGCACTCAGGGTGGAGTTTGGGTATCAGTGCTCATGGAAGAGCCCTGTGACCCTCGATGCCAGACAGAAGCCATCGACTGTCTTGGTGCACAGAGGACCAGTGAGGACTTGATTTTAAAACTGTGTCAGCCACCTAGCTCGAATTCAGAATTGCCTTGTCTTCTTTGTGGTAATCTTTCACAGAGGCTAACAGCTCTTTCTTCTTTCAGTTTTATTTTCCTGACTTACATAAATTTTGCGCTTCTCTGGTGGCTCAGATGGTAAAGAATCTGCCTGCAATGCAAGAGACCTGGGTTCGATCCCTGGGTTGGAAAGATCCCCTGGAGAAGGGAACGGCTACCCACTCCAGTATTCTGGCCTGGAGAATCCCATGGACTGTGTAGTCTATGGGGTCACAGAGTCGGACACGACTGAGCGACTTTCACTTTCACTTTTCATATTAGTGACTGTTCTCGAAACCAGAGCCCTGAGAGAGTTGCTGAGAAAGTCATTCTTATTTTTCAAAGAAGCCCTGTTAATTATAGTACAGGCCTGTGCGTAGCATATTCCCTACATGGTAGATAAGTAGTTAGGTCTCATCAACCCCACTACCAGAGCTTTCATTATGTACAGCACTTAGCCGCAGCTTTTATCATTGTTACAGATGAGGTGTTCATGCTGCAGTAACAACGTGGCTGAGAATGTGGGACCTTCTGCACTTCACCGTCCTGGAATACCCTGACTGTAGACGGAGTTGTGGGTTTCTTTTATGAACATTCTGTCAGTATGGACACAGGAGCAGTAGACACAGGAGCAGTCGTAATGCCATTCTGGAAAATCTTGCTGTTTCCCACACTCTCACACTGTTAAATTGATGGCAAGTGTTTTCACTATTAACCATTGTTCATTTTGGTTTTTTCCCCTCTGCAGAAAGTGAACGAAGGGAAATACCGAAGTTACGAAGAGTTCAAAGCTGACGCTCAGTTGCTTCTCCACAACACAGTCATTTTCTATGGAGGTTCAATATTTTTTTTTGTGTAGTTTTTTTTATTCATGTGTTTACATCGCATGTTGAGAAATATCTTTTATAAAACATTACACTAAAACAATACCTGAACAATCTGTAAGTGAGTGATAATGTTAGGGTTTAAACTTAAAAATATTTAGTAATATAGATAACTATATATAGCTTATAGAAGTGATTGGCCAAAAGCAGAACTCTAGTATTTGTTTTTTCCCTTCAATATCCCCTCATTCAAAAGTAGTGAAAGAGGCCAATCTATACTGAGAGTATTAAGTTGTGTTGAATATAAAATTAAAGCTGCCTATTTACTTTTCTTTTACTGCCTGAATTATATTTTGAATACATGTGTTTATTTTCCGTGGTATATGTCCACTTTTGTTAAACTGAAAGAAAATTTAAATGGCTATATTACTTTTGGTAGTCTTGTGTTTCCTGGTAGTCCTGTGATTGCTGGTAATAGATATCTGTCTTTATAATTACAGCAGACAGTGAGCAGGCTGACATAGCACGGATGCTCTATAAAGACACCTGTCATGAGGTACTGGCCACACCTAATACCTGAATGTTTGCTGTTCTCTACATTAACCTATTTTAGATTTCCATTCTGATATGTACACTTTAATTTTGCCATTTCTTTAAATACAATCGTATTTCCATGTTTGACATACATGGTATATACAATGCAAACAAGAGAGACGGGGGCGGGGGGAGAGGCTAGAATTCTGGTAGAACTGTTCTCAGAGACTCTAATTCTGGGAATTAGACTTAGTTACTAAGTAACTTCTAGTTAGAACAAGAGGAAATTGTTTTCCTTAACTACCCTAAAGCGAATTAGTTAATATGACTGCATGTAAAGTGTGTTGCACTGGGCAGGCACTCAAAAATGTTACCCTCTTTGAATGAAAGATACAAATTTGAGTTCTTACTACACTACACAGGCAAAAAAGCAACCCAACATCAGCATTCATAATTAACAATATATGAAATATATATTTAGGAAAGATTTTTTTTGGGTGGCCTTTCTTATTTAAAACATTCATCTATAACCATATTATCTTTGCAAAAGTGTCTCAATTTATATAAAAAGTTTTGTTTCTTTATTCCATTTATGATATGACTCTTCCATTCATTAAACATATTTATTGAGTGTGTGCTGTGTGCTGAGTTAGGAATAAAATGGGAGTCAGGATGCTGGCTTCCTGCTCATACAGCTGCGTTCTGAGGAAGGAGACTCAGGAAAAGGAGAGACAAATCAGTTTCTTTACAAAAGTTACGGAAAATATGAAAGAAAACAAGACTAAAATGGAGAATGAGGCAGAGAAAGGGCTGCTTTTATTGGTAGTGGTATTTTCTGTGGGCATATCAAGAAGACATTTCTGGGGAAATAGCCTTTCATCTGTGTGTTGAACTGGAAGGTATCAGTGAGGCTGGGGAGCCAAGGGCAGATGCAGTGCACCCTGAGGAATCAGTCTTCTATTCCGAGTGTACTCAGGGCCCTCTTGGGAGGTTCAGACAAGAAAGTGGCATTGGAGAATTCAAATGTGAAGCTTAAAGAACACAATTGCAGACTATAAACATGAAAGAGAATGCTGATTCACAGGCATCTGGCTAGTTGTGTGCATGCATATATTTTATGTAGGCTAAATAGTTACTTTTCTTTTTCAGCTGGATGAACTACAGCTTTGTAAGAATTGCTTCTATTTATCAAATGCTCGTCCTGACAATTGGTTCTGCTATCCTTGTGTATGTGAAATTTTGAGATTTTCTTTTCTTTTTTTTAACCTCTTCAGTGTCTCTGATGTACTGCTCTAAGGAAGTTTATTCCAATTTGCTTTAAGATTATAATCCTTCTAAATATTTCTCTTCATATCATGGTTTTAATGAGTATAGAAAACTGAAACATAGGAAAAAAACAACTTGGGGTCAGTATCCATTTCTTACTTTAAAATGAGAACTTTAAGAATAGGAATAAACATCGAATCCCTTAATAAATAAAAATTTTTCATTATCTCACAAGAAATCTAAGTCTTTATATATAGCTGTGTGATTTCCCCTAGAATGACATGTTAGTGCCAAAGGTTTCTCTGCTCCCCCCCGACAAGGGCATAAGAGCCTGCCTGAAAGCTCCCACTTTCTGAGACATTACTGTGCTCTTCAGTCACTTGATGGTCTCATTAAAATTTGTATCTCTGACTTCGTAGGTTGGGAGGAGGGCCTGAAAATCTCCCATTTCTTACAAACTCCCAGGGTTGGACTGTATTTCATGAAGCAAAGTTAGGGTGTTCCGTTTGCCCTTGTTACTCACGTGGGTCTTGGTTTCCTTCCAGAGTTCCATGGGCTGTCAGGAGATTCTTTTCACTCCACATTGCTTATGGAAATTTTAATTTTTTGGTGTTTTTCTTGGAGGCAAAAATCAACCAGTCCTGGGGTGGGAAAGCACATTCTGTGCGTTTAGGACTTACAAAAGAAGTATTGCAAATATTATACTTAAGTAGGTCAGTATTAATGATATACTTGTATATAATACTTTACAAGTAATATGACAAGATAAAACATTTTATTTCCAGATACCTAATCATGAGCTGGTTTGGGCTAAAATGAAAGGTTTTGGATTCTGGCCGGCCAAAGTCATGCAGAAAGAGGACAATCAGGTTGATGTCCGCTTCTTCGGTCACCATCACCAGAGGTAATATCATGACCTATGAGCCACCATCACCCCTGGGCCTTTAGGAGCCCTGAGGTGGACCCAGGGCTGCAGTTACCGGTGCTCTGGGTGCTTTGCCATCAGGAACAATGTGAAGTGTATTTTAAATTAAAAAACAAACCAGCATGTAACTTGACTGGGCACCTTAATGGGACAGTTTCAGTGGCAGAATTTAGAAGGGTGAACTCAGAAGGGTGTCAGTGGTGGGAATTAAGTGGAGAGCTTCTCAGCATGGTCCATTTCACAGAATTGTATTGTCCTTGTGGGAGTTTCAACCAACTTTTCAAGGTTCTGTCAGAGTCACAGACAAAAATAATCAACTCGGGAGTATAGGAGAGTGTGGGTCTTGCGATCTAAGAATGGATATGAGGGAAGAACTTTGACCTAGTGTTTTGAATTTCATTAACAGTTAATTTAGAAAAGTGAAGAATTGTTATGCAGAGATCACCATGAATAAATACAGTAAATATTCTTTAGCTAGTTCCTCTTATCTCTGCACCTAGTGGGGAAAGAAAAGGTAGACACGTGATTATGGACTGTCCCTCCATATGCTCAAACCAGAGCCTGCTGCTGCCTCCCGAGCACAGAGCAGGTTGTGATGCTTTGTCCTGGTGAGCAGGTCTGCAGGGCACGCATGTCTGACTCTCCGTGCTGCCTGTGGTTGGAGGGTGGATGGCACGGGCAAGAAAGAAGGGGCACATCCCGTCAGATCGCAGGCCCATCTTATTGTGCACAGACTCAGAGAATTCTGAATTCAGATTGACAGATGTGTAGGTATAGCCAGATCCAATTTTCTCTCTTTTTATTAAACTTTAAATTGTGGGGTGTGTTCTGTTTCCGTTTTATAGTGTAGATCAGACTGCATGTCTCAAACTTGAAACCTGATTATCTATAGTAATGGAGATGATTGAGAGAATAGGTATGTTGTATGAATTGCATTGAGACTTAATAAGGTCTCACATTAAGACTCTTCATTCAGTTTTATTAAATCCAAGGGATACATAATTTAACAGGATAAAATTCTCTCCTAGGTCACAAGTTCATTCCAGGTAGTCAGCACTGCTTATGATGGAAATCCTCCTCAAAAACATACTGCTTTTAAAAAGTGTTTAAACAGTTTTTGATTGCTCAGTAAATGTTTGCTGACTGAAAGAGTAAATAAGAATACAGGATTTAATGGCAAGGAACTCTTCCACAAGCAGAATTGTATTTGCACTTCTCCTCAAGTGTAGTTTACTTTGGTTTCTAATATAGCACTGTCAGATGACACTGTTAATGTAATATTTATAAATAAGTTCAAATTTAACAATTTCAGCTGTCATTAGCATGTAACCATATGGATTACTGTATATTAAAAATGTGGTTTTAAATTCTAAAGCAAATAGCTTAGTTTATACAAGCAAGTTAGAAGTCTACGTTTATAACGTTAGGCATATATGCCAGGATTCTCTGATGCCTTCAGAACAGTTTTAGGTCTAGTATTTCTTTAACTCCATAGTAAGACTGGAAACAGTAAATCCTGGTTTATTCCTAGTGCTCTATCCCACCGCATGTCCTCACTGGTGACACCCTTCTCTCTTCTTGTCCAGAGTCACCTAGACTGCGTGTGCTGCATTGTTCCTCCTCGTTCCTCAGTTCAGGGCAGTGGCAGTGCACGTAGGAGCACTAGCGTAGTTACCAGGAAAGCTAACCGTTAGGACCCTCGCTGCGTTCCAGCTGCTAGTTAATAGCTTACCTTAAGCCCATCTGGGCAGCATCTCCGTGAGCCGTCAGATGAGGCAGGAACAGTCCTAGGACTGTACACTCTGTGGTGCTTTCACTGGCCCATAGTCAGCCCCAGGTGAGTGGATGCAGTGGGAGACTAGGGCCAGTAAGTGATTAGTACCCAGGAAAGCTTTCTTCAGTTTCTATTCTAGCTTTCTTCCTGATAGAACCAAATGTAGTTGTAGATCAACTGTGGGCTCACAATTGAGTGCTTGGTTGCAGAATGGTATACACTTTCCCACTTGTTAGTCATGGTCCATCTAATGAATAGGGATGTAATGACCTCATTTTATATGTAACTGTCTCATGAACATTTCTGGGCATTTGCAAATGACTCTATAGCTTCCCTGGTAGCTCAGCTGGTAAAGAATCCGCCTGCAATGCAGGAGACCCCAGTTCGATTCCTGGGTTGGGAAGATCTGCTGGAGAAGGGATAGGCTACCCACTCCAGTATTCTCGGGCTTCCCTTGTGGCTCAGCTGGTGAAGAATCCACCTGCAATGCAGGAGACCTGGGTTGGGAAGATCCCCTGAGAAGGGAAAGGCTACCCACTCCAGTATTCTGGACTGGAGAATTCCATGAACTGTATAGTCCATGGAGTTGCAAAGAGTCGGAAACGACTGAGCGACTTTCACTTTCTATAATTCTAACATGCAAGTAGCTAGATTTTGAGTAATTTATAGTATTCAAAACAATGAGATATTGAACACTTTAAAAAAGGCTTATGAGTCATTCTCACCCTGAGGACTTTACTCTGATGACTGTGAAAAACAAGTCAATTCACCTTTTTTCTACTTGGTAAAAGTTTTTATTCAAGTCACAAACTGTGCTTTACAATGCACAGAGTTTCTGCCATTTGGGAAACTTCTAACTGTCCCTTTTCAATGTTGTTCACAGGGCCTGGATTCCTTCTGAGAACATCCAGGACATCACAGTCAATGTTCACCGGCTGCATGTTAAGCGCAGTATGGGCTGGAAGAAGGCCTGCGACGAACTGGAGCTGCACCAGCGCTTCCTCCGCGAAGGGAGGTTTTGGAAGTCCAAGAATGAGGACCGAGGGGAGGAGGAGGCAGAGTCCAGCATCTCCTCCACCAGCAACGAGCAGGTGAGGGCGCCAGTGAGAACCTGTCAGTTGTGCTCCGGAGGTGCGGGTGCCAGGACACACTGGCATGGAATGAGCAGGTGGTGACTTCTTCCTTCACACAACATTTGTCAAGTGCTCCTCAAAACAAACCAGAAACAGTCCTAGTTCACAGAAGCTACCACTACTGATCCGGATTCGACCAGCACATTAGCTCTTTCAAGCCCTCCGCCCAGAGGAATCATTCAGTGAGTGCCAACCATGTGGTCTTGAAAGAGTTAATGTGAGAGGGACACAGCAGGTGCCCACCTCTCCCCTGTGGGTCCATGGCTAGTTCCAGCAGAGAAATGTTTTGTGGTGTCAGGAATAACGTGCTGTTACTTTGATGATGTCCACAGCTAAAGGTCACTCAAGAACCAAGAGCAAAGAAGGGACGACGTAATCAAAGTGTGGAACCCAAAAAAGAAGTAAGTTGCCCACCTTGCAGTGTCCCGGTGACAAGTGAAACAGGAAATACTTTCACAGTTGTGATCCAGGCAGTGCTCCTGACAGGTAACTTGCAAAAAGGATTGCCATCAGATAGCAACCAGGTTGGACCCAGACTGCCCGCTGCCCTGTCACTAGGGTAACACACGGGAGTATCCAGTTAAGCAGCACTGACCACGTCTGGCGAAGTGGGACAGTCCTTTGCTGCACGGTCTGGGAACACTGATGTTTTCTCATGGCACTAATAAACAATTTTTAGTGTTTATCCAGCAGATCAATGAGACCAGCATTTGAAAACTGAAAGAAACTGTGGCTAAGTTCAGGCTTTTACAATTCTGTAATCCAGGTACATTTTAAAACCAGGGCACAGTACCACCACATAGGGTATTTGTTTATGAATCTCATCCAAAGAAGTAACGATAAATTCTAATGATCTTACACAGTAAACTTTTTGTTTAGTTTCCTTCTTTGAAAGGAAACACCTTAATATTAGTATTTAATGGAATTGTAAATGAAGTTCCTGTAGAATGATTGTACCTATAAATTGCATATGTTTTAATTTTTTTTTATTTTGAATTGTGATCAAATACACAAAAGAATTTTCCATTTTCTTACATGATTGTTTGAACAGCAGTTGTATGGCTGTTTGTATCACTCTGTTTTTTTTCAGATAGAGCTTGCTCTTGAACTAGTAAATCCTCTGGCACTTTCCTTATCCTTTAGGAACCAGAGCCTGAAACGGAAGCTGTAAGTTCCAGCCAGGAAATCCCCACGATGCCTCAGCCAATCGAAAAAGTTTCTGTGTCAACTCAGACCAAGAAGTTAAGTGCCTCTTCCCCAAGAATGCTGCATCGAAGCACCCAGACCACCAGTGATGGAGTGTGTCAAAGCATGTGCCATGACAAGTACACCAAAATTTTCAATGACTTTAAAGACCGAATGAAGTCTGATCACAAGCGAGAAACTGAAAGAGTTGTTCGAGAAGCTCTAGAAAAGGTAACACAGCCCTCAGTGCCAGCGCTGCCTCAGACACACGGGCGGGTTAGGTGACTAGTCTTCCTGTTGTGGCTTTACGTCGCTTAGGCATCAACCAGGTAGCAGCTCTTTAAAACAAGGAATAAAACATCTTTTTATAATATTTTAAATAACAGGTACTTTTCTCACCTAAATATTTTATAGCCCTTAATGAAATAAAGGGAACAGGTACATCACTTAAGTAGAAACTATGTATTAAGGTTTTGCTTAATGGTTTGTGTAAATTATGAGCTGACATACTCTGGGTTAACTTTTTTTTCATCTCAGCTGCGTTCTGAAATGGAAGAAGAAAAAAGACAAGCTGTAAATAAAGCTGTAGCCAATATGCAGGGTGAGATGGACAGAAAATGTAAGCAAGTAAAGGAAAAGTGTAAAGAAGAATTTGTAGAGGAAATCAAGAAGCTAGCAACACAGCACAAACAACTAATTTCTCAGACCAAGAAGAAGCAGTGGGTAAATACCACTATTTTCTTAGAATCTGATTTATGAAAAAAAAATACCATAGGTATGATGAAAATTAATTCAGAAAGATCTATATGGCTTATGTAAAAATCCTGAAATACAGTCTAATGTGAAACTGTCAACTTTAATTAACTTAAACTGTATTTTAACTCCAGATCCCACATTTCTCAGTATTTGCTCAAAATTATTTTGTTACATTGAGATTATGATACTTTGGGACATAATATATATAATTTATACAAGTTTTCCATCTATGCAGGTATTTTATTTTGATAAGTGGGCTGGCCCTGATAGGTGATATTAACTTATAAAATTGTAAATGTATCATAATAGCAAACTAAGGATTTTCAGATTTTACTGCACTTAACATACATTAGCTTCTAGTAAAGAAATTGATTGCTTTATAAAAGTAATATCTCACTGGTCTCTAACGTAAGAACTGACAGTTCACCAAGGACGGTGCCCTGAGGGTCTTCTTAGGCTGTCTGCTCTCCAGTCTTCTCCCCAGTCTTGCTCATTTCCACTGACCTGTCATCTTCAGCTCACATCTGCCTTTGAATCCCTCCAGTCATTTTTCACTTCAGTTAATGGACTTCTCAGCCGCAAGTCTGCTTTTTGGTTTCCATTAGAATCTTTTTATTGATGTTTTCAGTTTGCTCATACATCATTTTCTTGACTTTGTCCATGTCTTCCTTTAGTTCTTTGCACTTCTTTAATAGGTGTTTTAAAGTCTGTGTCTAGTATATCTGCCAGTAGGTTTTTTACATGGACAGTTTGTTGATTGATTCTTTTTCCTTTGAATGGTCATACTTCCTGCTTCTTTGTATGACTTGTGATGTTTTTTGTTGTTGAACACTAAACATTTGAGTCTAATAACATGGTAACTGGAACTCATTTTCTCCCCTTTATCATAGTTTGCTGTTGTTGTTTCTTTGATTGTTATGGCTGTCTATTCCCAGGATCAGACTGAGGTGTAAATTAAATCTCTTCTTAGGTCTTTTCTAAGCCTCTCCTTGGGTTTGCACATTGACTTCCTAATTCCCGCATATGTGCAATTGATTTTGAGTGGCTTGCAAAAGGGAAGTCACTTCAGAGGGAGGACTTGTTTTTGGTTGGGGAGGGGTGCAACTGTTAATACAGTGGCCGCCCATCTGTGACCAGAAGCAGCAGTCTGCAGGACACCTGCCAGGGGGCTCCACACACAGCCATCTGGGGCTGTCGATGGGCAAGAGGTAGCTGTTTCAGTGCTGAGAGCCAGAATAACCAGAGTGACCATAACTTATTGTTCCACCCTTCCCCAGACCTCAGAGTTCCAGAACAGTCCCTTTAGATTGTGCAGCAGAGCTGCTGTGTGGGGAGGATGGAGGGGAGTCCTTGTGCTGCTGCTCCGTCATCTTTTCAGAACCTTTGGACCTTTTTAGGAAAAGAGAAATTATGCTTGTGTGCTGCTGCTGTTAATGACCTAGTACAGATGGAAGAAGTTGATGTGCCGAGTAAGCTTTGAGTTTGCTGATAATGACTGCGTGCTGAGCCTCAGTCATCCCATTGTTTCCCTACTGTCCTGCTCAGGACAGAAACCGTGTTGATGTTCTTGGTGATCCTAGTTTACACTTGAGTCAGAAAGATCTTTGAAAGCACAGTTTTAAAGTCTGTAGTTGTACCCAGTTTCGTTTACCTGCTGGTCACGGTTTCTTGCTGCAGTGCTACAACTGTGAGGAGGAGGCCATGTACCACTGCTGCTGGAACACATCGTACTGCTCCATCAAGTGTCAGCAGGAGCACTGGCACGCGGAGCACAAGCGCACCTGTCGCCGGAAAAGATGAAGGCTGGCTCTTCCTGGAGAATCACTGACGACTATTCCTCTCAGACACAGCGGTTTTTGTTTCCAAGAAGCCAAAATTGTTTAGAATTTGCTTCCCATTTTGCACCAGCCTTTAAACACTTTTCGTGAAGAAATTTTGCACAGTAGTTTAAATCTTTTGTTAACACTCCTCTGGAGTTTTTCAGGGGGTAAAAGTAACATCAGTGGAGGGTATTATTTTAAATAAATTTTAATTGAGAGTTTGTTGCATTTTCAGCAAATTTTAAAACATTTTTAGGTTTTACAGAGATTTTAACCTTTAAACAACAGATCTTTAAAAAACAGGTGAATTACAAGTGAGTTTAACAAAGAAACATTTAAAATAGATCTGAATGTAAGAACTACAGAACTGTTTCAGAAATAAAACATACTACCTTGATGTGAAATTTATTTCTTAACCTTGTTGAGCTGGTTTTGTTCAGCTTACTTTACTGTTTAAAGGCATTATCTATTGGTTATGCCAGTGGGTATATGATTGAATTTAGGGAACAGGGTTGACACAGCAGGTGCTAGTCCTGCATATTTTTTCTTAAATGTTTCCCAATTGTGTTTTTCATTATTTCTTTTCAATATATAACTTTTATAACAAATTATTAGCTTTGATCTTGTAGTTTAAAATTGCAGGGAACTGGGGGTAATCTTTTACTGAGCTGGATCTTAGAGAAAATGAATATTTAAATTTTAAAGTTTGCACATTTCATCTTTGTCCTAACATGAGTGCTTGTAACAAAATAAACAACAAAAATAAAAAGCCAAAAACTACCTTTATCCATACATGAAATTATAGATGAGGCATACAGATTTCTTTAATGCTTCCCTTCCCTTCCCAAGTGTCATCTGATTGCCTACTATCTGGTGTCACCTCTTCTAGCATAAGTTAATACTGAAAGGAAAGAAAGCACTTAAGTTTCACAGAAGCCGTTATGTTTGTAGTAATGGATCATTACCTACTAATGAACTCCATCACTGTACACAGAATGAAGAATAATGCATGTTAATTTTCTTGTATTAAAGATGCCGTGATTTGTAAAAAGTCTGTATTTTGCGGAATGTCTGGACTAAGAAGCATTACCAATAGGAATGGATCGATAGTTAAATAATTTTTTTTATACATAGATATATAAAATACAGCCAGGAAACCTTAATTTTAAAAACAAACCCTCGCAATTTATGTTTTTTCAAAGACTGATCTTAGACCAAGTCAAATTCCCATTTATCATTTAGTTATTTTTAAGGTTAGAGAAATAATTTGTAAATATTTATTTACACCTTCGATATTTATTAAAGCAATTACACACAATGTAAGTGAGAGAATCAGGAGAAAAAACCTTTCAAAAAGTTTTCTCCAGGTTTGTCAGGGTCACTCTAAAGACAAAAATGTACCTAAGTCTTCTGTGAAATAATCCCCCACCCAGTCCTGATGCTGTTGCAGATGGTGGTGACACAGGTTAATCGACAAGCTACTGCCCAGTGGTGCCCAATGGCTTGGAGGACCTGTCTGGTAGCCACACGTCAACACCATCCCTGAACTACGCAGGCACGTGGCATTCTCGGTCCCTCCTCGTTGCTGTGTGATTGGTCAGCGTCGCCATAGTGCCATGGTCTGGTCCAGACGACGTAACTGAGAACACTTACCTTCTCTGATTGTTTTCCAAGTTTAAAAACTTCGATCCACCCCTATGAGAGCAAGTTATTGTGGAACTATTTTTGGTGTGAAATCATTCCAGAGTGTGTACTATTTACCGATAGCTGCATGAAAGTAAGACTCGTGTTACTTTGGCTTTTTTGTCTCCGTTGACACGGTTGCACATTTCCAAGTTACTACAGCGTGAAAACTGTGTGTTTAAAAAAAAAAAAAAAAAACAAAATTAAAAAAAAGAGATTGTGGCCTGGTTTTGTAAAAGTTTTAGGTAAAATTACAATTGATTGTTTAGGAATCATTATTAAAAATTTTCTGCAAATCATAAAGCTATATCAAGGTGTTGAGCTTAGCCACTATGCACATTGTAATTACTCATTGTGGCTGTCCAGTTCTTCGATGCATTCTGGCATTTTGTAAGCTGCTCTGACTAGCAATATATAGACTCATTTAATGTGTTAACATTGGTTAATAAATGTATTTAAAAAAACTGCCTTTAATAAATTGTTGATTTAGTCCATTCCCCTAGACCAAAACAAACACAAGTATATCACATAGTAATCATATACTGTTGGCTATCCACTGGTGACTGTTTATAAAATCAGTGTGTTAAAAACAGTTCTTTTAAACACTGCATGTAAAGTTGGATTTACTTTTACCAGTTCTCAAAACATTCAAGTTTGACTACAAAGCCCTTTTTCTTGACCTTTAGGCTGAACATACAGATAGAAAATTGCTCAGTAAACATTTGAAATTAGTCAATAATATCCATTTCAATATATCCAGACTCAAATCCATTATCTCGTTCTCACTTCACTCCTCCAACCAGTTTCCATGATGGTGATCTCAGTTCAAGCCAGCATCACCCTCCTGCCAAACCATGATGTAGAAGTGGCCCGACCCTCTCTTTGCTTCCCCCTCTAATTCAGTGGTTCTCAAATTTCTGACTTCAGGATCACAAGAGGGCTTGTTCTCTCCCCACCCCCACTTTGATTGCTAACAAGCTCCCAGGTGTTGCTGACGAGGCCATCCTTTCAAAGGCACTGCTTTACTGATGGAAATAAACAGATATGCAGAAGGTCCCAGTATCTTACAGAGTCCTAGGGCCCATGCTTAGACTTCTACCCCCAGAAGGATCCAGGTCCCTCAAGTTAACAATCCTGGATCCAGCAGGATTAGGCAAGCCAAGAACAGAATTGGTAGCAAGAGTCCTGTCACTGATTTAGATCAGAGGCTCTCAAACGTCCAAGTGCACACAGATAACCTGGGGGTCTAAAGTGCAGAGTCCAACTTAGACCACCTGGGGTGGGTGGAGCTGGGCATTCTGCCATTCTGGCCACGGATGACACCTGAGAGGCAAGTTCTTAACTCCAAAACTGCAACTCACTGCTGAATAACCATCAACAGGAGAATGTTGGATCCCACCAAAAAAAGATACCCCACAGCAAGGACAAAGGAGAAGCCCCAGAGGAGGGGTGAAATTGCGTTTAGAATCAAACCGATACCCACCAGAGACGCTCGGAGGGATCAAACAAAACCTTGTGGGCACCAGGACCCAGAGACCCCACAGACCGAGCCAGACCTGCCTGAGTGAGTGTCTCCTGCAGAGGCATGGGTCAGCAGTGGCCTGCCCTGGGGATAGGGGCTCTGGCTGCAGCAGACCAGGGTCATGGAGCATGTACCACAAGCCCTCTTGGAGGAGGCTGCCATTAGCCTCACTATAAGCTGAGCAGACGACTCAGAAACTGCAGAAAAGTTATACCAAAGAAGTTTTCACACAGTTAAAGTTCTAGGACACACAACAGATTTTGCAACTTGGGGATCTGACAAAGGGAATCTGACTATGGAGGCCAGTGGGATTTGATTACAGAACTTCCACAGGACTGGGGAGACAGACTCTTGGAGGGCACAAGCAAAACCTTGTGCGCACCAGGATCCCGGAGAAAGGAGCAGTGACCCCACAGGAGACTGACCCAGACTTGCCCGTGAGTGTCCAGTAGAGATAACGGGTCAAAGGTGGTCTGCTGTAGGATCAGGGGCACAGAATACAACAGTGCCTGCACAAGACCTTTTGAAGGAGGTCACCATTACCTTCATTACCACTATCATAGTTTGGAAACAGAAAACTACCATAGATTATCAACAGAAAATTGGATTGAAGATTTATTGAGCATGGCCCCACCCATCAGAACAAGGCCCAGTTTACCCCACATTCAGTCTCTCCCATCAGGATGCTTCTATAAGCTTTTATCCTTATCCATCAGAGGGCAGACAGAATGAAAACCACCATCACAGAAAACTAATCAAACTGATCACATGGGCCACAGCCTTGTCTAACTCAATGAAACTATGAGCCATGCCGTGTAGGGCCACCCAAGACGGATGGGTCATGAAGGAGAGTTCTGACAAAACGTGGTCCATGGGAGAAGGCAATGGCAAACCACTTCAGTATTCTTGCCTTGAGAACCCCATGAGTAGTATGAAAAGGCAAAAAGATAGGACAGTGAAAGATGAACTCCCCAGGTCGGTAGGTGCCCAATATGCTACTGGAGATCAATGGAGAAATAACTCCAGAAAGAATGAAGATACGGAACTAAAGCAAAAACAGCGCCTAGTTGTGGATGTGACTGGTGATGGAAGTAAAGTCCAATGCTGTAAAGAACAATGCTGCATAGGAACCTGGAATGTCAGGTCCATGAATCAAGGTAAATTGGAAGTGGTCAAATAGGAAATAGCAAGAGTGAATATCGACATTGTAGGAATCAGTGAACTCAAATGGACTAGAATGGGTGAATTTAACTCAGATGACCATTATATCTACTACCATGGGCACGAATTCCTTTCGAAGAAATGGAGTAGCTCTCATAGTCAATTTTAGAGTCCAAAATGCAGTACTTGGATGCAATCTCAAAAATGACAGAATGATCTCTGTTCGTTTCCAAGGCAAACCATTCAGTATCACAGTAATTCAAGTCTATGCCCCAAACAATAATGCTGAAGAAGCTGATCAGTTCTGTGAAGATCTACAAGACCTTCTAGACCTAACACCCCAAAAAGATGTCCTTTTCATCATAGGGGACTGGAATGCAAAAGTTGGAGGCTAAGAGATACCTGGGATAATAGGCAAGTTGGGCCTTGAAGTACAAAATGAAGCAGGGCAAAGGCTAACAGTGTTTTGCCAAGAGAACGCAGCAGTCATAGCAAACACCCTCTTCCAACAACACAAGAAAAGACTCTACACATGGACATCACCATATGGTCAATACCAAAATCAGCTTGATTTATATTCTCAGAAGCTGAAGATAGGGAAGCTCTATAAAGTCAGCAAAAACAAGACTGGGAGCTGATTCTGGCACAGATCATGAGCTCCTTATTGCCAAATTCAGACTTAAACTGAAGAAAGTAGGGAAAACCACTAGACCATTCAGGTATGACCTAAATCAAATCCCATACAATTACACAGTGGAAGTGACAAATAGATTCAAGGGATTAGATCTGACAGAGTGAAGAACTATGGAGGGAGTTTTGTGACACTGTACAGGAGGTGGTGACCATCCCCAAGAAAAAGAAATGTAAAAAGGCAAAATGGTTGTCTGAGGAGGCCTTACAAATAGCTGAGAAAAGAGAAACTAAAGACAAAGGAGAAAAGGAAAGATATACCTATCTGAATGCAGAATTCCAAAGATTAGCAAGGAGAGAGAAGAAAGCCTTCCTCAATGATCAACGCAAAGAAATAGAGGAAATCAAAAGACTGAGAAAGATTAGAGATCTCTTCAAGAAAATTAGAGATACCAAGTGAACATTTCATGCAAAGATGGGCTCAATAAAGGACTGAAATGGTACAGACCTAACAGAAGATCGTAACAAGAAGTGCCAAGAATACACAGAGGAACTATATTAAAAAGACCTTAATGACCCAGATAACCTTGATGGTGTGATTATCACCTAGAGCCAGACATCCTGGAATACAAAGTCAAGTGGAGGTGATGGAATTCCAGCTGAGCTATTTCAAATCCTAAAAGATGATGCTGTGAAAGTGCTGCACTCAATATGTTAGCTAATTTGGGAAACTCAGCAGTGACCACAGGACTGAAAAAGATCAGTTTACATTCCAATCCCAAAGAAAAGCAATGCCAAAGAATGTTCAAACTACCACACAATCGCACTCATCTCACACACTAACAAAGTTATGCTCAAAATTCTCTAACACAGGCTTCAACAGTACGCGAACTGTGAACTTCCAGATGTTCAAGCTGTATTTAGAAAAGGCAGAGGAACCACAGATCATACGGCCAACATCCACTGGATCACAGAAAAAGCACCACTTCCAGACAAACATCTACTTCTGCTTTACTGACTACACCAAAGCCTTTGACTGTGTGGATCACAACAAACTGTGGGAAATTCTTCAAGAGATGGGAATTCTAGACCACCTTGCGTGCCTCCTGAGAAATCTGTATGCAGACTAAGAAGCAACAGTTAGATCCAGACATCAAACAACAGACTGGTTCCAAACTGGAAAAGAGTACATCAAGGCTGTATACTGTCACTCTGTTTATTTAACTTATATGCAGAGTACATCATGCAAAATGCTGGGCTGGATGAAGCACAGCTGGAACGAAGACTGCCGGAAGAAATATCAATAACCTCAGATACACAGATGACACCATTTTTATGGCAGAAAGAGAAGAAAAACTAAAGAGCCTCTTGATGAATGTGAAAGGGGAGAGTAAAAAAACTGGCTTAAAACTCAACATTGTAAAAACTAAGATCATGCCATCCAGTCCCATCACTTCATGGCAAATGGGTGGGGAAAAAATGGAAACAGTGACAGATTTTATTTTCTTGGGCTCCAGAGTCACTGCAAATGGTGACTGTAACTATGAAACTAAAAGACGTTTGCTCCTTGGAAGTAAAACTATGACCAACCTAGACAGCATATTAAAAAGCAGAGACATTACTTTGCCAACAAAGGTCCATCTGGTCAAAGCTATGGTTTTTCCAGCAGTCATGTATGGATGTGAGAGTTGGACTATAAAGAAAGCTTAGCACTGAAAAACTGATGCTTTTGAACTGTGGTGTTGCAGAAGACTCTTGAGAGTCCCTTGGACTGCAATGAGATCAAACCAATCAATCCTAAATCAAATCAGTCCTGGATATTCATTGAAAGGACTGATGTTGAAGCTGAAGCTCTAATACTTTGGCCACCTGACTCATTGGAAAAGACTCTGATGCTGGGAAAGACTGAAGGCAGGAGAAGAGGATGACAGAGGATAAGATGGTTCGATGGCATCATTGGACTCAACGGACATGAGTTTGAGTAAACTCCGGGAGTTGGTGATAGCCGGAGGCCTGGCGTGCTGCAGTCCACGGGGTCGCAAAGAGTTGGACATAACTGAGTGACTGAAATAACTATTATTAGATATTACTACTAAATATTAAACCACTAAATAGTATCCAGTAACATTAAATATTAAACCATATAAAAGGGACAGGTTAAATTAATTCTAACCTCTGGAAAATAGTGGAAGAAAAAGGAGCCTCGAGTGCTAATATACAGTCCACGGGGTTGCAAAAAGCTGGACATGACTTAGTGACTGAACAGCAACAATCCTAGTGTGTCCAAAATCCTTCAAAATTTGACTTACGTAACAGTGAGATATTTTACATTCTTGTTTATACCAAGTCTTCAAAATGCAGCATGTGTCTCATGCTTTCAGCAAATCTCCATTTGGACCAGCCATGTGTCATTCTCCTGTGGCTGATGACTACCCACGCTGGACAGAGCAAGCTACAAACAAGAGCTTTGTGTCACCAAGTTCAGTGCTCCCGTCAGCACCTGACGAGGTGTCGGTAGTCACTGAGCAAATGTGTATTAGAGGGCCTGCTTGATACTTAGGTATTGATGAGAATTCATCAGTTTTCACCAGAACTTGACCTCTTTTAATGGTAGGTTCTTAGTTTTTCAGTCTGAATTTTGAAAGCTTAGAAATCTTCAAGTCAGCAAACCTCTAAACTGACATTTCAATTAGATGGCTCAGCAAAGGTGTCCTAAGGATGCCTTTGGCTCTACAGGGCAGTTGGAAAACCTTTATCTAACTCCTCAACCTCACACTGGAGAAAGTCGAGACCCAGGGCTGCTTCAATTCAGGAACCAGGTTCGTGGTATCATACCTACTCTTCCACAGCCCCACGAAGATGGTCTGTGGCCTAATAAAATCCTGCAATAATAAGAAATAACCCCTGCCCTCCAGGAACAGGAAACAGTGTAGGGACAGATTGCTAAAGCAGCTTTCAGGCAGACACAGTGCAGACGTTCATTCAGCGCTTGTGTTGGATGCAAAACGCACGACAAACAGCATGTTTCCAGTCTCTATGTAGCTTATCCTCTAGTGAGGGCATCGTCCAAGTAAGTGCAGCTTTAATTATAACCCCGAGTTGGATGCAATGAAGAAAAAATACAGGGCTACAGGATACCGAGAAAGCTATGACAAGAGGGGAAACCATTCAGTTCAGTTCAGTTCAGTCGCTCAGTTGTGTCCGACTCTTTGCGACCCCATGAATCGCAGCACGCCAGGCCTCCCTGTCCATCACCAACTTCCAGACTTGACTCAGACTCACATCCATCGAGTCAATGATGCCATCCAGCCATCTCATCCTCTGTCGTGCCCTTCTCCTCCTGCCCCCAATCCCTCCTAGCATCAGAGTCTTTTCCAATGAGTCAGCTCTTTGCATGAGGTGGCCAAAGTACTGGAGTTTCAGCTTTAGCATCATTCCCTCCAAAGAAATCCCAGGGCTGATGTCCTTCAGAATGTACTGGCTGGATCTCCTTGCAGTCCAAGGGACTCTCAAGAGTCTTCTCCAACAACACAGTTCAAAAGCATCAATTCTTCGGTGCTCAGCCTTCTTTACAGTCCAACTCTCACATCCATCCATGACCACAGGGAAAACCATAGCCTTGACTAGATGGACCTTTGTTGGCAAAGTAATGTCTCTACTTTTGAATATGCTATCTAGGTTGGTAATAACTTTCCCTCCAAGGAGTAAGCATCTTTTAATTTCATGGCTGCAGTCACCATCTGCAGTGATTTTGGAGCCCCCCAAAAATAAAGTCTGACACTGTTTCCCCATCTATTTCCCATGAAGTGATGGGACTGGATGCCATGATCTTAGTTTTCTGAATGTTGAGCTTTAAGTCAACTTTTTCACTCTCCACTTTCACCAAGAGGCTTTTTAGTTCCTCTTCACTTTCTGCCATAAGGGTGGTGTCATCTGTGTATCTGAGGTTATTGATATTTCTCCCAGCAATCTTGATTCCAGCCTGTGCATCTTCCAGTCCAGCGTTTCTCATGATGTACTCTGCATAGAAGTTAAATAAGCAGGTTGACAATATACAACCTTGACGTACTCCTTTTCCTATTTGGAACCAGTCTGTTGTTCCATGTCCAGTTCTAACTGTTGCTTCCTAACCTGCATACAGATTTCTCAAGAGGCAGATCAGGTGGTCTGGTATTCCCATATCTTTCAGAATTTTCCACAGTTTATTATGATCCACATAGTCAAAGGCTTTGGCATAGTCAATAAAGCAGAAATAGATGTTTTTCTGGAACTCTCTTACTTTTTCCATGATCCAGCAGATGTTGGCAATTTGATCTCTGGTTCCTCTGCCTTTTCTAAAACCAGCTTGAACATCAGGAAGTTCACGGTTCACGTATTGCTGAAGCCTGGCTTGGAGAATTTTGAGCATTACTTTACTAGCATGTGAGATGAGTGCAATTGTGCAGTAGTTTGAGCATTCTTTGGCATTGCCTTTCTTTGGGATTGGAATGAAAACTGACCTTTTCCAGTCCTGTGGCCACTGCTGAGTTTTCCCAATTTGCTGGCATATTGAGTGCAGCACTTTCACAGCATCATCTTTCAGGATTTGAAATAGCTCCACTGGAATTCCATCACGTCCACTAGCTTTGTTTGTAGTGATGCTTTCTAAGGCCCACTTGACTTCACATTCCAGGATGTCTGGCTCTAGGTCAGCGATCACACCATCATGATTATCTGGGTCGTGAAGATCTTTTTTATACAGTTCTTCTGTGTATTCTTGCCACCTCTTAATATCTTCTGCTTCTGTTAGGTCCATACCATTTCTGTCCTTTATCGAGCCCATCTTTGCCTGAAATGTTCCCTTGGTATCTCTAATTTTCTGGAAGAGATCACTAGTCTTTCCCATTCTGTTGTTTTCCTCTATTTCTTTGCATTGATCACTGAGGAAGGCTTTCTTATCTCTTCTTGCTATTCTTTGGAACTCTGCATTCAGATGCTTACTTATATCTTTCCTTTTCTCCTTTGCTTTTCGCTTCTCTTCTTTTCACAGCTATTTGTAAGGCCTCTCCAGACAGCCATTTTGCTTTTTTGCATTTCTTTTCCATGGGGACGGTCTTGATCCCTGTCTCCTGTACAATGTCACAAACCTCATTCCATAGTTCATCAGGCACTCTATCAGATCTAGGCCCTTAAATCTATTTCTCACTTCCACTCTATAATCATAAGGGATTTGATTTAGGTCATACCTGAATGGTCTAGTGGTTTTCCCTACTTTCTTCAATTTAAGTCTGAATTTGGCAATAAGGAGTTCATGATCTGAGCCACAGTCAGCTCCTGGTCTTGTTTTTGTTGATTGTATAGAGCTTCTCCATCTTTGGCTGCAAAGAATATAATCAATCTGATTTTGGTGTTGACCATCTGGTGATGTCCATGTGTACAGTCTTCTCTTGTGTTGTTGGAAGAGGGTGTTTGCTATGACCTGTGCATTTTCTTGGCAAAACTCTATTAGTCTTTGCCCTGCTTCATTCCGTATTCCAAAGCCAAATTTGCCTGTTACTCCAGGTGTTTCTTGACTTCCTACTTTTGCATTCCAGTGCCCTATAATGAAAAGGACATCTTTTTTGGGTGTTAGTTCTAAAAGGTCTTGTAGGTCATTATAGAACCATTCAACTTCAGCTTCTTCAGCGTTACTGGTTGGGCATAGACTTGGATTACTGTAATATTGAATGGTTTGCCTTGGAAATGAACAGAGATCATTCTGTCATTTTTGAGATTGCATCCAAGTACTGCATTTCGGACTCTTTTTTTGACCATGATGGCTACTCCATTTCTTCTAAGGGATTCCAACCCTCAGTAGTAGATATAATGGTCATCTGAGTTAAATTCACCCATTCCAGTCCATTTGAGTTCACTGATTCCTACAATGTCGACATTCACTCTTGCCATCTCCTGTTTGACCACTTCCAATTTGCCTTGATTCATGGACCTGACATTCCAGGTTCCTATGCAATATTGCTCTTTACAGCATCGGACCTTGCTTCTATCACCAGTCACATCCACAGCTGGGTATTGTTCTTGCTTTGGCTCCATCCCTTCATTCTTTCTGGAGTTATTTCTCCACTGATCTCCAGTAGCATATTGGGCACCTATTGACCTGGGGAGTTCATCTTTAAGTATTCTATCATTTTGCCTTTTCATCCTGTTCATGGGGTTCTCAAGGCAAGAATACTGAAGTGGTTTGCCATTCCCTTCTCCAGTGGACCACATTCTGTCAGATATCTCCAGCATGACCCGCCTGTCTTGGGAAACCATTAGGGGAGGTTTAAAAACCTGTATGTAAGCTGAGACAAGAAAGGTGAGTAGGAGTTGCTGGAGAAGTAAGGCATTCAAGAATCAAACATGATTTTGGATGATTCATTTTTTCCTTCATATTTTTACTATAGTAACTGTAACTTTTAAGACCAGGAAAAAACTTACATTAGAAAAAAACTTACAGAAGAAAAACAAAATTCTTGCCTAGAGATGTGGCAAGAGAACAATTTTTTTCAAGCAATGAGAGAGATCTGACATGGTTAAGGAAGCCATCAGAGAGGAAGCAGGACTGAGAGGTGCCACAACTGAACATCTAGAGGGAAACCAGCACAGTGACTGCAGAAGGCAAGGGGCGATGGCTCAGAACGGCAGATGAAGAAGAGATTCTGTAATTGCTTTAGACAGGCTTTCCTGAGTAAGGTCACAAGGAGTAGGCAAGGTTTGGTTTAAATAAAACAAATTATTATACATCCTTTGTTGAAAAAAAAAATGATACCTACTCTTTTCTAATTCATTTTAAAGAGGATCATAAAAACTAAGAACAATGAAACTGTAATTCCTGTAAGCTTTTAATAATTACAGCTGCTGAGTTCTGCTCCCAGAGCTGAAGATGTGGCTGTGGACCACACTGTCTCCATTTGTCTGCCTCCGGTTTACATCTTGTGACCCATGTTCAGCTTTATTCTGCTGCAGATCTTTAGAGCAAAGTGTAGGAGTTCTTCTTATAAATAAATCACTTCCAAACATTTTATTTTGGATTTTACAGGAGTTTGAGGTAGGTTGTTCAGAAGCAAAAAACAGTCTTAAGCACTGCCCAAGAATCCCACAGAGCCCTCCCTCAGACCCCAGCACCTTCTTGAAGAGTGGCTGTAACACCCCTACACTGGGTGGGGGGCTCCTCATCTGGCCTGTGGGCGAGGAGCTGCCTCTGCTCTGCTCCTGGTCCTTATCCTTGGCTGCCCTGAGCTTGGGTCTGAACAGAGAAAATCCATAATTAAGAAGGGCTCAGAAGAAAGGATGAGGGAAGGATAGACCGGTGGAAGAGGAAGTTCACCTGGCAGAAGGTTCCGCATACAAATTATGTCTCAGTCCTTACGCTGACTGTCTACTTGGGGAAGCAGCTGTCAGGGCAACCAGCATTTCAGCTCCTTATCTGTGTGGAAGCTACCTTTCCAAGTCTGTCCATCTATGTATCATTTACCTCTGTTCTAAAACCCTGCCTGCAGCTCTGGGAGTGACAGCTGTCTCCAAGCCCCTACCTGTTCACACCTATTTTTTTTTCCTTTCTCTTTTAACCATCCAGCTTAGGTCCCACAGTGAACTTTTCTTTGAAAATCAGTCCTTTCCCTCTGGTCTGATTAGCAGTTATGACCAGTTCCTCTAGCCGCAGTAATGGTCGCTGTCTTGATGCATGTAGGTACTTCCTGGTCTCCTGGAAAGGCTCCTCCGGTCAGCGACCACATTCCAAGGCTTTGGGCTGTGAAACACATGGCGGTGAAAGCAGGAGTGGCCCTGAGCCCTAGCTCCCGGCGCACCTGCTTTACTATGCGTCTCTTCCCCGCCTCCTCCCCCCAAGAATTCTGTTCCAGACTGTACAATAAAAGAGATTTTAAAAAAGTAAGCTAGTCTATGCACATGCTCAAAATCCTTCAAGCTAGACTTTAGCAGTATGTGAACTGAGAACTTCCAGATGTACCAGCTGGATTTAGAAAAGGCAAAAGAACCAGAGAATAAATTGTCAGCATCCACTGGATCATAGAAAAGGCAAAGAAATTTTAAGAAAACATCTATTTCTGTTTCACTGATTACACAAAAGCCTTTGACTGTATGGATCACAACAAACTGTGGAAAATTCTTAAAAGAAATGGGAATACCAGACCACCTTACCTGTCTCCTGAGAAACCTGTATGTGGGTCTAGAAGCAACAGTTAGAACCTTACATGGAACAACGGACTGTTTCAACATTGGGAAAGGCATAAGATATGGCTGTATATTGTCACCCTGCTTATTTAACTTATATGCAGAGTATATCATGTGAAATGCCAGGCTGGATGAATCACAGGCTGGAATCAAGATTGCTGGTAGAAATAGCAACAATCTCAGATACGCAGATCATACCACTTTAACTGCAGAAAGCAAAGAGGAACTAAAGAGCCTCAATGAGGGTGAGAGAGAGTGAAAAAGCTGGTGTAAAACTCAACATTCAGAAAACTAAGATCATGGCATCCAGTCCCATCACTTCATGGCAAACAGATGGGGAAAAAGTGGAAACAGCAACAGATTTTATCTTCCTGGACTCCAAAATCACTGGGGACAGCCACAAAATTAAAAGACCCTTGGCTTCTTAGAAGAAAAGCTATGACCAACCTAGACAGCATATTAAAAAGCAGAGACATCACTTTGCTGACAAAGGTCCGTATAGTCAAAGCTATGGTTTTTCCAGTAGTCATATATGGATATGAAAGTTGGACTATAAAGAAAGCTGAGCACTGAAGCATTGATGCTTTTGAACTGTGGTGTTGGAGAAGACTCTTGAGAGTACCTTGGACTTCAAGGAGATCTAAGCAGTTAATCCTAAAGGAAATCAGTCCTGGATATTCATTGGAAGGACTGATGCTGAAGCTCAAACTCCAGTACTCTGGCCACCTGATGTGAAGAACTGACTCACTGGAAAAGACCCTGATGCTGGGAAAGACTGAAGGCGGGAGGAGAAGGGGATGATAGAGGGTAAGATGGTTGGATAGCATCAACAACTTGATAGACACGACTCTGAGTAAGATCCAGGAGTTGGTGATGGACAGGGAGGTCTGGCATGCTTCAGTCCATGGGGTCTCAAAGAGTCGGACATGACTGAGCAACTGAACTGACTGAACTTAAACAGACAAAATAGAGGGCTTAATTGTTCGCATTACAAAGGGTGTAGGGTCTCTATAAACAGCTTCTCAAGTGTTTCTCCTTATATCCTGAACATCTGAGTTAGAAACTAATAGCAAATGTGTGAACCTCTGCTGACAGATGATCAATCAGGCACAGAAAAAGAAAATTCTGAACTTGGCTGTTCAAAAAGAATCTTGACATTTAGGGGACTCCCCTGTTGTTCAGTGCAGGACATCAGACACCCCAGCTCCTACTCCACAAAGGGTGGAGCATCAGCAGAAGCTGCCCCACATGCCCGCACGTACACGGTTGTCCAGAGGTCATCCTGCCCCCACAGTTCACTCTGAGCAACAAGAGCCCTTTCTCCGTGCAGCCCTGGATGGAGCCAGTCAGATATGAGAAGTAGCAGCTGCTGGGCGCTTGTCTGGTTAGAGGTCAAACCTGAGGAACAGCGAGTGTAGGGAAACGAGACTGTTTGGCCTCAGCCCTTCTTCATGGCGACAGAAGAGTTTATGTGACGTCCTGCCCTGGCAGAACCAAGACTGACTGACCATCAAGTGTCTGAGTTGGAGTCAGAAGTCAGCTCAGGCCTTGCAGTCCTTGGTGGACATGGACTCAAAGGAGGGGGACTGCTCTGCCATTTCATCACAGCACGGACCCGTGGTTGGTGCTCAAATATTTACTGACTGAAAAAATGAAAGAGACAGAAGCTCAGAAACGAAAACATTTAGAGCCCAAACTATTTGACTCAGAAACTAATTGCTTTTGAAAGGAAAACCAGAATCAGCAGTTAATTCTCAAAAGTTTGCCTCCCTACTTGTGTGTCTTACAACAGCAATCAGCAAACTGCAATCCTAAACCTGGCCAAATCCAGCTACTATGTAGGGACCAGAAGCTAATATCACATTTACACTTGAAAAGAATCCACAGAATAGTATTCATGATGAGAGAAAGGTTGAAGCCTGTGTTTCTGTACTCATGTCATAAGTCAAGTGCTGTGGGGCCAGGTCCTTGCCCAGCGACCGGAGGGCTGCACTTACATCAGGACAGAGGGGTTCAGACCGAAGCTGGCTGGCCCGTCAGACACACGTGTTACCCTGTCTTCCAGGCTGGTGGCGGCCTAGTTGAAGCCTCACAGGACTGTGGCTGGGACACAACACACTCAACGTGCCGTGGTCCATTGGTGTAAGTGCCCACTAGCTACCAGTGGTTCCCAAGCATCCCCAAACCCCGCTGAGACCAGCCGACCCCTTGCGGTCCACTTGTACCTCCAGGAACTTGGGCTGGTGACACGCCAATGCCCTCCATGCCGTGCTGCCCTCTGGAGCTGGAGCAGCTTCACAATCAGAGCATCCATCTTCAAGGATCCACACTGGTTCTTGGCCTCAGATGCCTCTGCTGCTGCCTGACCTGCGGGGAAGCCCCCCTGGACAGCAGTCAGGACAGGTGGTCTCTGTCCTCTCCTGGAGGGTGGTGGAGGGGGACAATGCCATCCTCCACTTCCGGTGCAGGGACTAGCCAGGGGTGACTCAACAAGACGTGTGGGTACATCCAGTCCCTTGGAAAGCATCTGTGGGAAAGCTGTGAGGGGATGGCTCTGGCTGGGTTACCCTCACCTCTGCTCTGACCCGGGCTTCACCAAAGTGTGGGTCCCAACGCTGTCCTATCCTCCTGATGGTCAGCAGAGAAGGGAGGCATCAAGCTTGCTGACCTCGGCCCTAGGGCTGCTCCCCTGCACCTCCTGAATGCCTCCTAGGGCAAGAGGGAGTTGCACCTGCAGAGAACACTGGCTTCTGTCCCCCCAGAGTCCACACTAACATGGAAACAAAGTGGCAGGGGAGCTGAGGCCAGGCTCAGCCCCCCACGCCCACTGTCTTGACTTCCGTTTCCACCGCACCTTCGCATTTCTGCAGGTCAGCCTGTCCCCAGAGCCTGACAGCCCAGGTGGGCCCTGCGCCCTCCCACACGGCGCCAAGTGAGGGGCTGGAGGAGAGGCTTTCCCGCTGACTGTGCTCAGAGCCGGACCCCTGCCTGCCCACCTGCTGGCCTCCTGCCCCAGCCCTGGGAGGGTCTCCAACTCTTCCCCCCATGAATAATGAAGTCAGGGAGTGACAGCGACATGCAGGGTGGAGGGGTGAGGGGCAGGAAGGGAGAGGAGGGTCTATCCCAGCCTGAGGAGCTGACACTGGGGCTGTCCCAAGGCAGCAAGGCCCACCCAAATCTCACACTGACCTTGGTGCTGCCAATACTTTGTTCACGGATTAACCTTAAAATCGAGAAGACAGCAGAGATAGGCGGAAGGACCCACTGGAGGGGAGCCAGAGTGGCCATGACGGGAAGATGCCGCTCAGGGACCAGAGCCAGCCACCAGGGACGGTGGAAGACAGAGACGGGCCCAGCGGTCAGCACCGGGCAGGCTCTGCTGAGCAGGGGGAGTGAGTGAGTCACAGAGGACCTGGCGTGGAGGGAATGGAACCTCTCTCCTCGGAAGCAGTGACACTGAGTCCCTCCACGTGGCCAGACTGACTGGCCACCTGACTCAGGCCACCAAGACGTCAACAAGGACAGTAAGACCCAGAATTATGATCAATCTGCCAACCAAACTCCTGCCTGTGTGCCCTGGCCTCAGCACAGTGCTGGAGGGCGTGGAGCAAGGCAGCAGAAGGAACTCTACATGTGCGCGCAGGGACACAGGTGCTGCCCGAGCACGGCCACTCTAGGCGGATCTCTTGGCAATGCCCAGTCACCCAAACAGGTGGTCTACACCAGCTACTGATGTCCACACCCCCAATTAGCACAGGTGGTCCTGGTTCCAGGGGAATTCTAACACAAAGGCACTCAGTGAGGCCTGGTGATTTTATCCTTTCCTAACCATTAGGCTGGAAGTCAGTTAACCCACTACCACTTTCCAAGACACAAAGACAAAAGAAACACAAAGATAATTTGGGTTGGAATTGTCAGCGAGACCTCGGTCCTGGCCAAGGAGCAGCAGAGGTTGTGCACACAGACTCACACTCCTTGTCCCTCAAGGTTACCAATAATCTGTACACTTGGAGAAAATGTGAACAAATATATTTAGATATATTTAAAAGAATTAAAAAAAAACATTTCACAAAACATTTGTTGCCATAGGAATTTTTTAGCAATAAATGCCCACATCAAAATTTAAACATTGTTCAAAGTATGATTATCTGTACTGATAAATAATGCAACAAATTATGTAAACAGAGTGGGATCCATTCCTGGTAGGAGTCACTACCTTCCTGGGATGGAAGCTGGCCCAGCTCTCCAGGGGACCAATTAAGAAACTGCTATTTTCAGAGCAACAAAAATAAAAGCTTTTATTTGTTCATTTGAATATAAAACAGGCGTTATCACAGATGTACAAAGCTTACTGGTGGTTTAACATACGAGAAGGTTGCTGTCCTTTGCACATAAAAATTTGTTTGGAACCGTGATTGGCTGAGCACATGAATCTCTCTAACCAGTCACCACACTATGAAGCAACGCTGCTAGCATCTATCAAGGGACCATTTCCCTTGGGAAAGTGTCAAGCAGGGTTAGATAGATATAACAAACAAGCACCATGAGGAAGCCGCCCTGTTGGTTGGTCTGAGTCTTGGTGGTCGCTGTGTACCCTCCTTTGTGCAAGTTGACCACACGGTTTTGTCTGACTTCAAAAGCACAAGGTCACGAGACAAACACTGGCTGTATTCTCATGAACGACTCGTCCCAGCAGTTTCCACTAACAGTACAGAACGATCCTCCTTTATTGCTAAGTGGGTGGTACTGAGAGTCTCATTCCCTTTTTCTTGCACAACAGAACCTGGATCCCAGCCCTGAGCCCTTGGCCCTCACCGCTGGCATAGGCAGCAGGACCGAGGCCTCACGAGGGCACCAGCAACCTCACACCCCCTTGCTGGGCCTAAGTCCCGCTTCCTCATCAGTGTCTGACCCGAAACTGCCCCCCTCCTGCCCTTCCACAGGGCGGGTGTGTGTCCTGTGTGTGTGGTGGGCCCCCCCACCCTTCCACACTGTGGGTGTATGTGTCCTCTGTGGTGGGGTCACCCCCGTACCCTTCCACATGGTGGGCGTGTATCTTCTGTGTTTGGGTCCCCCCTACCCTTCAACACGGGGGGGTGTGTGTGTGGTGGGGGGTGGGGTTCTCCCCGGCCCTTCCACATGGTGGGTATCTTCTGTGTTGGGGTCCCCCCTACCCTTCCACACGGTGGGTGTGTGGTGGGGTCCCCCCTACACTTCTACACAGTGGGCATGTATCTTCTGTGTGTGTTGGGGTCCCCCCCGGCACTTTCACACAGTGGGCGTGTATCTTGTGTGTGTGTGGTAGGGTCCCCCCAGCCCTTCCACATGGTGAGCGTGTACCTTCTGCGTGTGGTGGGGTCCCCCCTACACTTCCACACAGTGGGTATTTCTCTTCTGTGTGTGTGGTGGGGTCCCCTTGGCCCTTCCACATGGTGGGCAGGTGTCTTCTCTGTGTGTGGTGGGGTCCCCCTTGGGAAGCAGAAGACTGGGAATGTTTATCTGAAGCATGTGGAGAAATACTCATACACAGCAATGAAATCAAAATATTATTTTAAAAATCAAATAACCTGTGGAGATGGAAGAAACCCCACATGCAGACAAATTTTTAAAAAATGCCACTTTAAATTCTAACAGCAATTAGCCTTGGATCTCCGAAGTCAAACAAAACTCTCTTGTGGCAAAGGGCTCAGTGCCAGTGCACAGAGCAAGGCAGGTGAGACCACCACACAGAGACGGTCTCAGTCTCGCCAGCAACACTCTGAACCAGGCAGACCCCACACAGGAACCCCGGGCACACTGGGGCAATCATGGAGGGGATCTCACTCAGAAGCTGGTACCTCTTCTTGGCTGGACGCCGATGAGCTGGTTCAATCCAGGAGTGTGCGAGGGGCTTTCAAAATTTCAAGGTGCATGAGGCGGCGGCAGCAGCAGCAAGAGACGGAAATCAGAAGCATGTCCTTGCAGCAGGAGTGACGACGGGGCTGGGGACCTCCCACTCCAGCCAGCACAGCTGGGGCAGCTCCGTGCATGACCTCCTAGTGAGTCTCCTCCCTTAGAGCCGCTGAGGGAGTCAGCGCAACCCGCTGCCAATGACCACAGAACAACATTCCTTTTCATACCAAGGACCAAAAAAAGGGACAAACAAAACGATGAAAACACTGTGCAATGATTCTTGTAGCCGAGGGAGCGCGTGCAGTGGGCCCGCTGCTCCCCAGGCCACGCGTTGCGGTGGGCACGCGGCACCGACAGTCCGTCACGACCCCGCGGCAGAGGGAAAGTGCACACCCGGCTCCAGTCCGCCACCTCCGAGGCGCTGGCCCCACAGCTGGTCTCTGGCTCCAGAATAGAAGCTCTGGGCTGCAGGCCGTCTGGTTGCTCACACCAGCAACGGCGAGAGTCTATCTACAGTGCAGCGGAGGGGACACCATGCAAGTGACAGGTTCTGTGTTTTAAACTTTAAAATTCCCTTTGTTCTTAGTGAACTTATATCTCATATATATATATATCTGTTGTGATGCTATCCACGCAAGATAATACAACACTTTTTATATTAGCAAACATTACAAGACTTTAATATTCTTGAATGTTTTCTCTGTTATACTTCTAAAGAGATCAAAATAAATTAAACGTTTTGTACATAATTACATATGGAGTTAACTTATTTTATCTTTTTAGTTTAGTACAAAGATATCTGCAAGGTAATTGCCGAAATACACCTTATTTATAATTTCCTCTCATTCTATGATAACTTGGAGGGCCGATCATCAGTCTGTTTCTTGAGTATGTTTCTGACAAAGAAAGCGGCTAAAATCTAATTGGAAGGTGCTATTTGGAAGGCTTTCTCGTACCTTGACACACTGTCCTAAAAGGATGGGCTCCAGCAATGGCTTAAATCAGTAGCAGGTCCATGGCATTAAGATTTCATGACACATTAAAACAGAGAAAACAATTCTTTGTCACACTACATGAATTGTTTAAAAGAACCCATCTGGAGGGCAGAATATTTTTTTTAATTGCTATTTTGGCTTAACAAAATACCACATTTACGAAGAAAGCACTTATTATTCAATAATTAAAAAAAAAGAAAAGAAAGTTCTTGAAAAGGGCTTTTCCAACAAACTAAAGGCAGTTAACGCAAAGTCCTCGTGAGCAAACTTCACATTCACGTCTCATCCCTGTGCGACCAGGATGCATGGGAAGTCTCCCCACCACATGGTGAGGCTCTGCTGGGGAAGGTGCCCTGGTGCCCACACTTGCGACACTGAACAGGGGGCCCCGGGCATCTACATGCTGTAGGCCACGCAAATGGAGGCCCCAGGCGTGTACATGTTGTAGGCCACGTAGATAAGACACTACGTGGGCGTCTACATGTTGTAGGCCATGTAGATGGGGGCCCCAGGTGTCTACATGTTGTAGGCCACGTAGATGAGACACTATGTAGCGTCTACACATTGTAGGCCATGTAGACAGGGGCCCCGGGTGTCCTACGTGGGCGTCTACACATTGTCGGCCACGTAGATGGGGGCCCCGGGCATCTACATGTTGCAGGCCATGTAGATGGGACACTATGTGGCGTCTATATGCTGCAGGCCACATAAATGGGGGCCCCGGGCGTCTACATGCTGTAGGCCATGTAGATGTGGGCCCCGGGCGTCTACATGCTGTAGGCCACGTAGAAGGGACACTACATGGCGTCTACATGTTGTAGGCCACGTAGATGGGGTCCAGCTGGTCGGCCAGGAAGCCGTCACGCAGGTGCATGCGCTGCTTCTCGCCCCGGGAGTTGATGGGGATGACGCCGATGTCCACCACCACCACCACCCCCACCACCAGGTAGTGCTCCTCCAGGACCACGTTGGTCACCAGGGGGACCAGGTCCAGGGCTTCCTGCTCGGACCCATCGAGCTCAACCACAACCACCAGCAAGTTTGTCCAGGTGAACACGGCACTGGAAGAAAAAGAAGCATCACTGTACAATTGCAACAACTCCATTCTGTCTGGACGCCCCACTGGGTTCCTGTTAGGCACTGAGCCTTCTCTGGTCTGCAGGTTCCAGAGCAGCTCTGACACTCCATGCGTCCACACCTCTTACCAACCTGCTCTCGGGGTGGCAGCCCATCCCCGCCTTCCCTGGATCCACCCAAGGCCCTAAGGGTGCAGCCCATCCCCAAAGGCACTTGGGAAGCCTGCAGTGCAGTCGGCAGGACCGTTGCTGAGCTGGGACAGTGGGCACTAGGGCTAGTCAGACAGGCCTGCCTCTGTCCCCAGGGGGTGAACATGTGTGCCCATGAGCAGAAGAGCCACCATGCTGGGTCAGGTACCTCAGAGCTCGACTGCAGACCTGGGGCGCACGGACAGATTCTGTCTCAGGAACTGGGTGAGAGCAACACAGGGGACCTGATTCAGGTGGGTGAGTTCCTGGGGACACCAGAGCTCCATCCAGAAGTGTCTTACTTGGATCTTTCAGGAGGACCACCCACAGTATCTTGTCTGCCCAGTTTCTAAAAGCCTAACTAAGTCCAATGTTTTACACTTTAGGCCACCTTGACGTCAGGTAGTAGGGCTTTTAAAACATGAATGTTTAAGAACCTTAGAGCACCGGAGCCCCGTAGATGGCAGGGTCAAGCTCCGGGGCCTGCTGGAGTCAGATACAGAGAATGTTCTGTCTCAGCTGTGAGGCAGGAAGTGTCTGGGGAAAGTCATCACTGTTTCCTAAAAGCATAGGGTATGCCTGTTTAAAAAAAAATGTGTATTTTGCTTAGTATGGCCGATGATGACATTAAAATGGAAGAGGGACACTGGAGACTCCTGGGGCTGGCTCTGTGACGAGCGTCACCCCAAGGGAGCTGCACGAGAGAACTGCATGTCTGTGAGTCACGTGGGACTGTTCGTGGCCACGCTGGGGATGGTTTTATCCTGACATCTGGTGTTGAGGGTGCAGCATCAGGGTCAGTGTGGATCCCACAGTTCACTTAAGGGGTGCAGGAGGCAGCGGGAGGCTGCTGGAGCCTGCCTGGGGCCACAGCGGCTGAGGGTGGCTGGGCCGTGCTCAGTGAGGCAGTCACCGATGTGACCCAGCCTCACACACTCCCTTCTCTGCACCAAGTGACTGATGGGGCTGCCTGGGGGAGACACAAACCTGGGGAGGGGGTGACAGCAGAGCTGTGGTGCTGCTCGCAGTCTGAGGAGAGAAGCCCCTCATGACCGAGCCTGCTGCTCCTTCCCTCTTGGGGCCTCTGAGAGTAGAGAAAGGAGCAAGCTTCATGGCATCTAAGTGACGCTCAGAGCAGGCAAGAGAAACCCACAGGGGAACCCTGGCCACACACTTCCCAGTGGAAATGGCATCTTTCCAACTAGATAGAAAATATGTGAAGGAGGCAATACAAGCCACTTGAAATTATTTTCTTAAAAAATACAAAAACAGAAGGCTGAGATGGCTATTTACACCTCAGTGCAAACTGAGACGGACCCCTACCATTTCTGGCTGACACCTTTCTGGAGCTCCTGCCTCGACACACGACACGCGAGTGGAGAGGCAGCTTTAGAAGTGGAGGACTTGTGCTCAGACGGGCTTTTTGCTGCTCACCCTGAAACACAGCACCGAGTGGGGACGAAGCTCTGCCGTCCACTCGCCCCTTCTGTCTGCCGAGTCCTCTGGCGGTGCAGCATGTGGCCGAGAACACCAGCCTGTGTCAGCTGACAAGAGGCAGCCGACACTCGCAGGCTAACCCATCTGCCCCCCTAGAGATTTCAGAAGGAGTCTCCCTGGGGTCTCCTGCCCTGAGCTTACAGACAGGGCCCCTCAGGCCTCCTCCCTTCAGGGAACTGGGAGGGGAGAGAACAGTGGCCAGTGGTGCCGAAGCCACTGTCCATGCTCAAGTGCCATGTGAAGGCCCTGAGGAGTGATTGGTGCTGCTGCTTCCAGGCACAGTCCCTTCGCCCAAGGGGCAGCCTCCACATACATCCCTCGGCAGCACTGCCTGAGATGCAGTAGAGTCACATGAGAGGACCCAGCACAGCCAAAGCAACACCAAGCTCCCTGTGGTTCCATCACACGAGGGTTCAACTCTCTTATCACTACACATCTGAGTGGGAAAGAAAGCTGAGTTTCCGAGAATGTTCATAATCAAAGATTCCCTTAGTTCAAGTAATTGGTAAAGTTATTCTTGTCAGTTGTGTAAACCTTGGGATAATGACAACATGCAGTCCATCTTTCCTTAAAAGCAAGGAGACCTCTTTCATCTTTAGGGTACTGAGTGCATCAGGATGAGTTTAGAAGTGACTGACACGTGCAAGTTACAGCCACCCAGTGGCCAGGGCGGGCACGGTGTGGCCTCCAAAGGTGGTGGGATGGGTGACCCGTCATTGACGACCCTATGACGCTGCCAAGCATGGCCTCTCCTGGAGCTGAGGCCTTCCCACAGGGCTCGCTGGGTTCAGGCTCCCTGTGGACAGTGTTTTCCCCTACATCACATTTTCCGCAACAAAAAACCAAACAATCGGCTCCTTGGAAACACCCCCCAGCCATCCGTCCATCACCCTCAGGAAGAGCACCAACCGCACCAGTGGTGCTCATTAGAGGTTCGGGTTCACCCTGGCCCTCGGGCTGCCTGCCCGCTCCTCACCATTCCGTGACGCTCTTGTGGGCTCTGATGACCGAGGTCTCGATGTCTATCGGGTGATACCTCATGCCGCGCAGCTCCATGGCCTCGTCCAGGGCCCCCACCACGTAGAGGGCATCATGGCGCTCTGCGTGGGGAATGGACTCTATGTGAGCTTCGCTGCAAAATTGCTCGAGTCTCTTAAAGAATAAAGACGAGCGCTACCCCTGAACATGGAAGAGAGGTACAAGAAAGACCCCTGAACAAGGGTCCAGTCTCCCTTCTCAGGGAACCTGCAGCCCCAGATGCTCAGGGACGAGGTGTGGCGGTGGGGGGTGGGGGCCGTGTGGCCAGCCACATGCCTGCACAGTCCCTTCACCCAAGGGGCAGCCTCCACATACATCCCTCGGCAGCACTGCCTGAGATGCAGTAGAGTCACATGAGAGGACCCAGCACAGCCAAAGCAACACCAAGCTCCCTGTGGTTCCATCACATGAGGGTTCAACTCTCTAATCACTACACGTCTGAGTGGGAAAGAAAGCTGAGTTTCCGAGAATGTTGACAAAGATTCCCTTAGTTCAAGTAATTGGTAAAGTTATTCTTGTCAGTTGTGTAAACCTTGGGATAATGACAACATGCAGTCCATCTCTTAAAAACAAGACCTCTTTCATCTTTAGGGTACTGAGTGCATCAGGGTGAGTTTACGAGAAGTGACTGACACGTGCAATACCAGAAAATAAATCTTCTCCATCTCCAGGCTAAGGCAGACTAGATGGAGGCAGTCACTTGCTGACTTCTGACTGCAGCTGCTGGGGCCTCCACCCTCCCAGTCCCACGGACTCCACAGTGCTGAGGTCTGGGCTCACAGCTGCTGGGGCCTCCACCCTCCCAGCCCCACTGGGCTCCACAGTGCTGAGTGCTAAGCTTAGTTCCTCAAGGAATCCCAGAGGGCACCCTCCAGTGAAACAGTCTATGACTTCCCCAAACTGCAAATACAATGCCAGCCAGCGACTAGATCAATGCCGCCCCAGTCTGATCCCTGTGATGGGAAGGTGTTTTCTGAGCTTTTGCCTGCAGTGAGAAGCTGAGCGGGCTTCACAGCCCAGGACACTGTGTCGACCAGCTGCCAGCCTTATAATGTGTCTGTGCTGAGACTCCACAGCCTGCACGGACGTGCCTGCCCTCTGTGAGGGTGAAGAGGCTGGGCTCCTACGGAAAGGAGCGAGCCACGCTCCTGCTTAACACCAGTCTGAAGTTAGAAGGTCTGAAGAAAGAACACAGCACACAAAATGGAATCCAATCCTTGGAGGATATAAAATATGGAATGTTCTTATACAACTTACCTGTTTCAAATTAGCATACAATCATTTCAGCCTTCCTACATAAATGTTTTGTTTTTTAAACCTTAAAAAAGTAAAAGAAAATACAACACCAGAATATTTCGGTACTTTTCCCCTGCATTCTTGCTGGTCTGGCCTGGTTGGCACGGCTCCTACCAGGCAGGTGGGCTGGAAGTCTCACTGATCTCCGGGGCTGGCAGATCTCACAAGAAACCTCAGGCCCCCCACCCCGGAGTAACACTCAAGTCCTGCCTCTGTTTTCAGGAGTGGAGAGAGGACTCCAGGATCAGCAACGTGAGGAGCAGACAGGCTCCTACATGTCGGTTCTGTGTCACACCCACACCCAGCGCTACCCCTCTGCGCTACTGTTCCCTGAGGGCACCTGGCAGGACCAGAGCACTCAAGGCCAGTGCCTCCCGCTTGGAAGAGAACAATGCAGCTTCGGGGGATCCTGGGTGGGGCTGGAAGTGCCAGAGTTGGTGACAAGCCAGTGAGCTGCACTTACAGGCACTTGTTACAGACAACACAGCCCCCGGCCCCTGCCCTGATTTCACACGTGCTCCTAGCTCACAGAGGAGGACAGAGCATGGGACGTGCATCCTCAGCTGCTGACGCACACAGCCTGAACAGGCTCTCTCACCCTGGGCTCTCTCTCGCCCCACCCCGGCTCTCTCACCCTTGGCTGTCTCCAGGCTGCCTGCAGCAAGCACGCAAGCACACATGTTCTCCTGGGGCTGGGACTTCCTGCCTCCTATTGGGAATTCTCACCTCCATTTGCATCAGTGAGTTCAGTTCTCCGTAGAAATCCCAAGTAGCCTGTTCGTGCCCAGACTGTCTGTGTGTCTCCAAAGCTTAATCTTGAGTTGAAGTGATCCGACTGGAGGGATTCATCTCCATAAATAGTGAAGTAACCACTGGCATTGTGGGCACTGTGAACCCAGATCTGAAAGGAAGCAAAATGGACTGCATAAGTTAACCTGACATGATGTCCAGGGCAGAAACTACTTTTACAATTCAACGGATTGTATTCTGTCTGTCCCTGGCCTGCAAAAACAGGACGGCTTGTTTCCAGGGAAACACAGTCACCACAAAGTCTGCTGAAATGAAAACATGGAAGCACACTCGCGTTTGAGCAAACCCCCAACCAACATCTCGGAGAATCCTGTTGAAGTAGACGAACTAAGGGCTTTTGAAATAAATATCAAATGAATGAGGTTGTAAGAGTTTCCTTATATTTATTCAAATGTACTGATTGTTTCCAAAAAGCAAGCTGGAAAAATGTTAAAAAGCTTTCTGGCTTGTATACTTTGGGGAATATATTGTAAAGTAAAGTAACACAACACAAAAACTCTAGAAGAGAAAGGCATTGTAACAACAAAAAATGGAGGATAAAAATGCCTGCATGTTGTATCTTGGGAAATGGTATTTGAGTCAGGGACAAAGGGTCTGGCCAGCAGCCTTCCACCACACCTGCCAGGGCAAACCAGGCAGCAGCCCAGGGATGAGGGTCTCCAGCAAGTGAGGGGAAGAGAACCTGTCAGACAGGTTCCCAGCATGCCAGGGTGCAGGGGTCTCCGCCCCTCGGCCCAGCGCTCAGCTCTGAAAGGCCGTGTGCTGTGAGGACAGCAGGGGCCAGAGATGGCAGGCACCATGTTTAATTTTCATTCTTAGACGTGCATTTAAAGGAAATTCCTAAATAGGGTCCGTATAGCATTTCATCATCTCGATTTTGATCTTCACATGGAGAGAGATGAGTGAGGGGACAATAAACTGCCCAAGAAGGAAAAGGGTCTGGGGGTGACAGTGGCTGAGACTCAGGCCTCAACACCACTCCCTCCCTGTGTACACGTATGCGTGTGTGCCACGGTGCCTGAGAGAGCGGAGGGGCTGGTGTGTGAGTCGGGTGCCGTCAAAGGCAGTGCTTTGTGTGCGACCAGGACAGGTTAGAAGAAGAGAGGCAGCTGACCACAGGCTGGGTGGCACCTATAGGAGAGTCCTTGTGGGCAGGTCATGGTCACTGTGGCCTGGCCTTGGAGAGGAAAACGGGGGCGGGGTGGCAGACATGTTGAAGCAGGTTAATCAGGGAGTGAGGTGGACGGGAAGGGCAGAGGGCGCTCATGGCCAGCAAGCAGGGCGTTTCAGGACAGCAGCCCAGGAAGGGTCTCCTGTGGCCGCATGCAGCCAGTGGTGTGTGGGGCACAGGGTGGGTGGGGGGGTCACTGGATAGGTTGCATCGTCAATACAAGGGAGTAAAAGTGACTTTCTGACCCAGACAAACACCTGTCGTGTCCCCAGTCTGCCTGCCATGGTTGTTGGTGCTGCTATGATTTTGGGTTTGGCAAGATTCCCTCTGCACATTCTCTATCATGTTCCTGATGAAAGACTTCTCTGCTGTGAAGCAAGCACATGGAACTCAAATGGAGAGCTGAAAAACAAGGAAACTCTGCCCACACACAGGAAGTTTCCTCTTTGCTGAATGTTTTGGAGAGAAATGTGATAGTCGCTAAGCAAACACCACTTCATAATCCTGAACCTTCACAGACACCCATCCCATTCCTCACCTCGCCCAGATGTGAGTCTCCCAAGGGTCCTTTCGTTTCTGGATTGGCAATGATGATCCGCACCCCTGGAAGTATCTAAGTGGGAAGGAACAGTCTTGTTAGTAGGCAGACAGGCAGATGCTTCATGCAAAGTGCGTGTTTTCCCTATTAAAATGGTTTAGAAAGTGAATGGCTTTAAATCAAAATTGTATACCACAGCATCACATAATGACAGCAAATCAATGACATTTCATTGTAATTATGTACAATGACAAAGCCTGTGTTAAAATGATCCTAAAAGTGAGACTTTGAACAAAAACATGATAAATGACATAATTTAACAAGCTTGATGCTTGCAAAGTAGAACTAGCGGAGCTGCTTTGTGGTGTCCAGAAGAGACAGCAGTTCCGCCAGAGCGTCTGCCGCACCAAGCAGATGTCGCCCCTGTGGCCCTGCCCCTCCTCTGCCACACCGCCCACTTTTCCTGTTGGCTGACAATAGCACAACATTGATACTGAGCACCTCCTTCTTAATGGACATTTAGCTCAGAAATGCTCTGAATTCCACTGGAACCATGTAAAGAATCAAAAGCTGATTCTGGAAATTTAGAATGGAGCCCCTCTTGGTTCAGCTACTAACTGTACAGCTGAGATAAGGCAACACACCTGTAGTGAGAGCTATGGGAGCACGTCTGGTGAATGGCCCACCAGGTCAAGCTGGGTGGGTGGGCAGTGCTGAATCCCACCTTAAAGAAAACAGTACCAAGAACTTTAACCATCAGCCGTGAAGACACAGACTGTAAAAGGTCCCAAACAACATGCCTCTAGAATTATGTTAAGTGGAGAAGAGATCTGACAATAGGGGCCGGGGTGAAAAAAAGTCTTCATTCAGGTTTAAATACATTCCTTGCACTTCAGTTCTATAAATGACACGGCAGGCGACTAGCTGTCATGATAACCAGTCTTTGTCTAGTTCCACAGTAAACAAGCTCTGCCTGCCGGCCAAGGCCCATGGACATTTGGACCCAATGTACCGACAACATTGCCAGCCTGCCTTTCTCAGTTGGGGTAACCATGCCCAGAGGTGCTAAGTGTGAGTGAAGAGGCTGAGGAGCTGTCCCTATGGCCTCCTTTTCCTGCTGCTCCTCCTCTGGGTGGAATGCAAGGAAGGGCTGGAGTTGGAAAAGCTGCTGTAGACCCGGAGACACCCGTGGGAGTGGAGGCCACGCAGAACAGAACAGAACAAGAGAGAAGGTGCCATGGCCCTGGGGCTTCCTTTGACGTTCTGTGCTCATAGTCAAAACCAGTTGATATATTCAGTTCAGTTGCTCAGTCGTGTCCAACTCTTTGGATTTATTACTTTTCAAGAAAACTTTTTTGGAAAACAGTCTTCCATGTACTTCTTAACTTTTCAAAGCCCCCAAACTGAGACTTGTGTTCAAATGTATATGCATGTACCTTTCTTCCGTACTTACTTTTCCTGACTCCATCAGGGGCAAACTATGAGGAGAGCCTCTTTCCACTAAGCGTACTCTACAAAGAAAAACAGAAGGTGTTACTACTGTGTGCTCTGGACCCTGGCTCCCTCCTCCACATCTAGCACTTGGGTCAACGCCCAGTAGTTTGATGGGCACATTAGCTCTGTTGACAAGCATTACCCAATGCAAAGGGAGTCGAGGAGTCAAAGAAAAAGCAGACAACTGCAGAGAGGAGACAGTGGGGGCCACTACACAGGCCACAAGAGCATGGAGACGCAGCCCCACCTATCAACCCACAGCATCTGTGCATTGATGTAACGGGGTCAATACAGCGTGTGCAGAAAAGGGAGAGTGAGCATTAAGCTGCATTCCTCAAAGAGCTGCCACTCCTGTGACAGCAGACCTCTTGGGCCTGTCCCCTGCAACACAGGGGCCACAGACCCCATAGCACAGCATCCACCGCCTCAGCCAGGGACACTGGAGAGGACTGGTCAGTTCAGACAGCAAAATCTCCTTTCTGGAAAGAAGTGCTTTTCAATCTAAGAACTATTTGCTGGTGAGGTACTCAAGAACTGTGGAGGACCCTGGTGCCAGTCACAACCCAGCCCACTGAGCCCTCCTCAGCTGTATTACTTTATCCCATGACTGGGTTCAGTTCTCTCCATGTTACTCTCAGAGTGTGATGCTGACCAATCATCTACAGACAACTTTTACTTCAGGAAAATGGAGTGAAAGGGAACCCCCTCATTTCCAATTTTATCAATTTAATTTCTCTTTTTTCCTTGATACATCTGGGCTAAAAGTTATCAATTTTATTTGTCTTGTCAATGAACCATCCTTTTAGTTTTATTCATCTTTACTACTATTTTGCTTCTATTTCACTTTTTTCTGCTCTGATCTGTATGCTTTCTTTCTGGTATTAACTTTGGGTTTTGTTTGTCCTTCTTTCTCTAGTTGCTTCAGGTATAAGATTATGTTGTTTCTCTAGTTGCTTCAGGGCAGCCGGCCTCTCGTCCTCATCCTGCCCTCAGAGTTCATCTTGTCTCCTGTCCCTGCTGGGCAGGTGGATCTTATCTGAAATGCGAAAACTCTACTGCTAAGAATTTCCCTGTGGCCTCCTCCCTGCTGAGTGGTGGCAGGGACCTGGGCAAGCATGCCGGCCAGACAAAGAGTTTCTTCTCTGGTCAGCATGGAACAGTGCTCTATGTCAGTGATTTCAGGCAAGCAGGAAGGGGCACCAGGACCACTCAGGGGTGGTCCTGTCTTGTCAGCAAATGCCACATGGTGGGGGTGGGGGGGGTGGGGTGGTCTTTCACCCACTTGAGAATATCCACAAGAGCAAAGAAAAAACCACCCCTAGAAGAAGGCAGAGCTGTGTCTCCTGGAAGAGCTGAGAGACATGCACACGCGTTCAGCACATATGAGAGGGATGCAGGCTCACAGAAACCCAGGAAACTTGTGGGAGATAAGAGGGCGTAGGCTGGAGTGGGCGGGCAGCTCTGTCCACCGCCTGTGCACCACAGACAGGGAGGCTCTCTCCTGACTGCACACCGCCACCCAGCACTCCCAGGACATGGCACAATCAGGAAACCACACCTTCTGCCCCACGGGTGCTGTCAGGAGCCGGTCACTTCAGAGCCATGGAAAACAGCCAGTATGGCATGTCCTGGCGCTGGTCAGGAGGGCATGGGGGCGCCTGTCTCTTGATGGCCACTCCAGTGGTCACTGGTGACCTGGAGGACGAGCGCCACTCACACCAAGAGGAGCCGATGGAGCCTAGTGTGGTCCACCAGGCGGCCCTGCCTTAAGTGTACTGACGGTGTTCTGTATCTGATGCGCCCACAACAGCATCTTAGGGAAAAACCCCAATGATCGTTTTGGGCCAACCCAACATAAAATTATCTTCAAATAATTTTTGTAGGGAGTAAAGCAAATTTCTTTTTAAAGCCTACTAGTTATGTTTGGAAATGTTATGCCCCCAAAGAGGTCCCTTAATCTCTTCAGCACTAAGGGTCTGCATCTTGAAGATGTCTGGATAGGCCTCTGCTGCAGGGGGCTGGTGTCTCTTGGGAGCCAGTGGTTCTTTCTGCTACCAGACGGGCTGTCTCCTGGGAGTCCCTGTGAACAGCAGGGTCTAAAACAAGGGTTCCAGGGGATCAGGAGGCACCACCAAGAGTGAAGCAGAACAAAGTGTTCAGGGGAACACAGTGCTTCTTAGTCTCAGCACCACTGCCGTTCTGGTCATCTGCTGTGTGGCAGAGGCCTGTCCTGGGCACTGCAAGATGTTCAGCTGCCTCACTGGCCTCCACCCACCACATGCCACCAGGACCACTTCCCACATCATGCTCATCAGACAGGGCACCACGGCAACCCATCTGCAGTGGGGCATACCACCTGGGTATGACTGGCCTGAATGGCATGGCAGGCCCCTCCGTAGCCCTGCCCCCGACACTCTCTCACATGGGAACTCAGCAGGCAAGAGGAACACACTTGGCCAGGCCAAGTGGTGGCTCTTGGTTTCCCACCCACAACTCTCCCCAGCTCTCTCACATGTTGTGAGCAAATGCACATGTCGGTAGGCACCACTGAGAACAAGCAGACACGGAGCACAGTATCTGGCCTCACAACACATCCACAAGCACCTCCAGCCACTTATAAAAGGACTCTTTGTATCAGAACCACTCTATTATCACGTCAAAGAAACAGCAATGCACGGGAATCTCCACAACCACACAGAGGAACAACCCAATCACTGGGGACGTCTGTAGAAAAACGACAGAATTCTCTCCCCCTCAGGCACATCAGGAGGCACCCCTTTGGGAGCTGAAATTCTGTGACAGATTTCTGATTTTCTCCCCACCTTCTGTCCCACCCCGTGAGGTGGATTCACAAGCATCCACCAGCACATTCCCTTTCGTTCTTGCTCAAGGTTGCTTATTAGGAAATTGCACAGAAAGGTAACTTGACTTACAGTTCAGTTTTTCCTGAAAATGCCTTGACAAAAATTTTTGACTCATGCAAAGAAATGTGAGCAGCATTGATATTTTATGAGGTGCAAAACAGCAGCTGACTAGTGTTCAAGAAAATGTCAAGTCTGACAGAGTTTGAGAAAAGGCCACTCTGACTGCAGCGGCTCTGGGACAGCTATTGTCAGAATCAGGAGCTGCTGCCCCGGTGGGACGTGAGGTGACGTACGTGGAGTGTTGCGAAAGCTCACTCTGTGGCCCCTGTGCTCAGGGCAGACGACTGCACTCCTCCTTTCAGAGGAACACTGCACTCTGGGTGCCGGGAGACAAATTCACAATACCTGTCATGTCTCAGAGCTCTCATGTCCACATAGACGGTGGTCGGATCGGGCCCCGATGTTCCCTGCAAGCAAGGACACAATGCGATTAATCCTGTTTGCCTGGGAGGAGCTGCATCTGTGCTTCCTACTGGCTGGGAACGTTTCTTTGGTAAGGTCTGAAACTGAACAAAACCCCAAAGCACTAAAACCACACCTCTCCCTTGATAACCTAACTCTGAAAGAATATCTTACCAAGATAACTGACTTTCATATAGCTTGACTGCTAATCATTTATGAAAATTAGAAAGGAAAGGGGTATCTCTCCAAATAAAAAGAGGCTGAAATTACAGAGGTAGCAGAGGTTTGGCAAAAGCAGGTTGTTGAGGAAGTGAAGCATCATTTGCTGAGAGGCTTTCACTACATGCATCCCCAAAAGTGTATTTTCAGAGCTCAAGGTACTGAGGCAGAACATGTTACACGAGCTGACAGACTGAGGAAGAAGAGATAAAAGACAATGATCTTGTTCATTCTGGTTCACTGTGCCCTGGTTTTCCTCCAGGGTGGGAGGCCGTTTTTGCCCAAGACGTAAGTCAGGGAGGTAGCATGTTTATCACTGGTCATCTCAGCAGCACCCTGCGGTCTGAACTATTTATTTAAACACAGGGTCCTGAAATCCTGGGATCATAAATCTCTTCAAAATACATACTGAGTTGATTTCTGAACAATCATCTCTGTTTATATAAAAGCAATGGCATTAAAGCTACATTACAAACAAAAATTCTACATACATTTCCTGGGAAAGTAATGCACTACTTTTGGTAGAAAAAGACAGAACCTAAAAGAAAAAAAAATCTGTCAAAAAATAAGGAGACTCTCAGATTTATTTGAAGAACTACACTAAAATTCTTCATGAGAGAATCTTAACCTTATATCAAAGGCACACTTCAATATAAGAAAAAGAAAAAAATAAAGACACCTTCATTACACCACACTGGACCACACGATAACCTCCCCCGTCCCCTGAGAAAGCACATGCAATCAGCCTGGAGGAGGAGCTGCCCTGCCGTGAGGACACAGCACCCTTGCTGACCTGCGGCTACTCCGGGGGCTGTGTCACAGACCAGAGCTGAGTGGAGGAACAGTTTGTGGTCTGAGCAATGCAAAGCACGTAACCACAAGAGGCCAATTAAAAACCAAGAAATCAGAAAACAGGTCACTAGAAGCAAAAAATGAAGCAAAACAGAGATGACCCCAAACTGGCAAAGACACCACAGATCGTGTAAATGGAAGCACAGCGTTTGTCACAAATGCAAGACGTCTGAAGAGATCTGAGACGTGACATCACGCTGGCTGTCGGCCCTCCTGCCCATGGGTCCACAAGCCCAGCCCATCTCCGCACTCAACTCCTCGTCTGCCCACTGCTGGGAGCTGATGAGACTGTGTGGTTACAGGCACTGGTGTGGACGGGCGGGCAGTCCCTACCTGCTCGGCCAGCTTCCACAGCCGGTGAGGCTACAGCAGCAGGAGGTGGGAGCAGAGGACACCAGACCAACAGAAACCGAACATCGAGGACACACACAGACACAGAAACAGACAACCCAGCAGTACAAGTGGGATGAAGAAGAGGGAGGGGTGGGGAGGAGAATGCAAAAAGCAGAGAACAAAGTAAAAAGAAGATCAAAAACAATGTCAAATATGGAAATCATTAAAATCAATCACTGTACCATTAAAGGCTAAAAAAAAATCTAAAAAGATGTTCACATATCCACAGAGCAACAGAGGAGGTAACAGATGACTGGCCACGGGCAGGTGGGCCTGAAGAACTGCTTTTCATACATACGGTCAGTGGGTGTTGATTTTATGGTACTTTTCTCTAGTTTCTGTTCTTTACTGAGAAAGCGGGGAGTATGAATTTAATTGACCAAATCTGTCGAGTGTTCCTCACTGAAATAGCTTCAAGTTTCTTACTACAATAATGAAGGTGACCCTGGAAGTCTGTGAATCTTCAGGCTTTCTAGCCCTGCTCATCTACAAGATTAGGACAAGAAAAGAGTTCAGAGTACGCATGAAGCATGGACCAAACCTCAGGCTCCTCGCTCAGCAGTGCGGGAGGGACTCCCCAGACTGCCTCCCCCTCAGCTCTGTCCTCCAAGACGCTGCATCCCCTTCCCTCTCATCTGCCAGGTTCCGGTGCCCACCTCCACCATCCAAAAGCAACCGAGTCCACAGGCGAAAGACCCTAAAGCCACTAGGGGCAGCTCTCCTCGGATGCTGCATGTCTTCCCCGGCTGACTGTCCCTCCCAACATCCTGAGAAAGCTGGAACAAGCCCAGGTTTCTGCATGGGAACAGTCCTGTGTGGGTCTGGCCTTGTGCCGCCCCACTCAGGTCCCTCAGAATCTCATGCATCACCAACATTTCTTTCTACAGTCACCACAACCTGCTAGTTGCACAACTCAGCCTCCCCAAGACCAAGGGACACTTCTAGAAGGGGGCCCACGGACACTAGAAACATGATTCTGAGAGCACAGCTCAGATGCGGCTCCATTCCTTGTCTGGATAAGGTCCCTGGCTACGTACCTTGAGAGATGGAGGCCTGCCCTCTCCCAGAGCACTCAGCCCAGTCGAGGCCCTGAGGAAGCATGGCGGGCCATCCAGCTGAGAAAACATGCCCTCAAACAACAACCAATCAACTGAAAACACTCACTGTTTTGACACACGCTGGTAACCCTGGGGTTCCATAAGAAAAATGGCATGACCTTCACAATACCTTCAAGCGCTTAGGACAGGGCTTGGAATTTGGGAAATACCTTAGCATTTCTGTTTTTCATGTTTTTACATTAAGGAATTGATGGTGATTCTCTCTAGGCAGATGGGTATTATTTATTGGCTGGTCTGTATTTCCCGATTTTTTGCTTCTTAAAATAAATATTCTTTGGTAAAAAATTCAGTCTCTAAAAATTCATAACTTTTCAGGTTGTTTTCCTTATTTGTATAATTGTTCTTAAAAATTCAGTTTTGGTATATTTAATATCTTTATTACATATTTCTCATGTGTCAGGCCCTGCAGAAATACAATGGGAACAAGAAATGTGGGGCTTCTGCTCTCAGACCTCAACCTCAAGCTATGCCTTCTCTGTTTTGGGTCAGTTCAGTTCAGTCACTCAGTCATGCCCGACTCTTAGCAACCCCATGCACTGCAGCATGCCAGGCCTCCCTGTCCATCACCAACTCTTGGAGCTTACTCAAACTCATGTCCATCGAATCAGTGATGCCATCCAACCATCTCATTCTCTGTCGTTCCCTTCTCCTCCCGCCTTCAATCTTTCCCAGCATCAGGGTCTTTTCCAGTGAGTCAGTTCTTCATATCAGTTGACCAAAGTATTGCAGTTATTTCAGCATCAGTCCTTCCAATGAATATATTCAGGAATGATTTCCTTTAGGATGGATTGGTTTGATTTCCTTGCTGTCCAAGGGACTCTCAAGAGTCTGCTCTAACACCACAGTTCAAAAGCATCAATTATGTGGCATTCAGCTTTCTTTATGGTCCAACTCTCACATCCATACATGAACTACTAGAAAAACAATAGCTTTGACTAGACGGACCTTTGTTGGCAAAGGAATGTCTCTGATTTTTAATATGTTGTCTAGGTTGGTCATAGCTTTTCTTCCAAGGAGCAAGTGCCTTTTAATTTCATGGCTGCAGTCACCATCTGCAGTGATTTTGGAGCCCAAGAAAATAAAGTCTCTCACTGTTTCCATTGTTTCCCCATCTATTTGCCATGAAGTGATGGGACCAGATGCCATGATCTTAGCTTTTCGAATGCTGAATTTTAAGCCAACTTTTTCACTCTCCTCTTTCACTTCTATCAAGAGGCTCTTTAGTTCTTCCTTACTTTCTGCCATAAGTGTGGCATCATCTGTGTATTTGAGGTTATTGATGTTTCTCCCAGCAATCTTGATTCCAGCTTGTGCTTCATCCAGCCCAGCATTTTGCATTATGTACTCTGCATATAAGTTAAATAAGCTGGGTGACAATATACAACCTTGATGTACTCCTTTCCCATTTTGGAACCAGTCTGTTGTTCAATGTCTGGTTCTAAGTGTTGCTTCTTGATCTGCATACAGATTTCTCAGGAGGCAGGTAAGGTGGTCTGGAATTCCCATCTCTTGAAGAATTTTCCAGTTTGTTGTGATCCACACAGTGAAAGGCTATGGCTTAGTCAATAAAACAGAAGTAGATGTTTTTCTGGAACTCTCTTGCTTTTTCTATGATTCAACGGATGTTGGCAATTTGAAATCTGGTTCCTCAGGCCTTTATAAATCCATCTTGAACATCTGGAAGTTCACAGTTCACATACTGTTGGAGCCTGGCTTGGAGAATTTTGAGCATTACTTTGCTAGCATGTGATGTGAGTGCAGTTGTATGATAGTCTGAACACTCTTTGGTGTTGCCTTTCTTTGGGATTGGAATGAAAACCGATCTTTTCCAGTCCTGTGACCATTGCTGAGTTTTCTAAATTTAAATTTGGAGTTTAAATTTCCAAATAGAAATTTCCACTTTAACAGCATAATCTTTTAGGATTTGAAATAGCTCAGCTGGAATTCCATCACTTCCACTAGCTTTGTTTGTAGTGATGCTTCCTAAGGCCCGCCTGACTTCGCACTCCAGGATGTCTGGCTCCAGGTGAGTGATTACACCATTGTGGTTATCTTGGTCATGAAGATCTTATTTGGGATCACAATCACATATTTTTTTATTTATGCAAAAATTAATAGAAAATAAACATTTCCACTGACCAACCCTGCCTTGCGCTTGTTGTTGCTTTTGCCCACATTTTTGTATGTTCACGTCACAGGGCGCTTTGCAGAACTGTCAACTCAGAGACGTCCTTCTTGGCTAACCTAACCATAAAACTGCCTCCTCTGTACCCCTTTTATGCTCTTACTTCAGCTTTCCTAAGAATATTTTACTCACTTACTGAAAAATTCATCTGTATGTCTACTGTCCATGTGGGTCCCTGAGGGCCAGAACTGTGTCTTGAGTTTATCTAAGTAAAATCTGACTCTGGCTGACATGAGGCTACTCCCAGGATGGAACATGCCAGAGACCCCACATCCACATGTGGGGTAACAGGGTTCTGCACACAGCCTGCTGTGAGCACACATGGTCCAGCCCCCCAAACCACAGAACTCCACAACTCTGAGGCACACCTGGCTGCAGGCACAGCAGGGGGAGGCCTGCACTGCTCAGGGGGACGCACTTGAGTTCACCTGATTCATCTCTGCTGCCAGACTCATTAATACTGTCAGCTCTTTGCTAATACTGATCATTCAGAAAAAGGAAAACTGGCTGAAAATTAGATTCGAGTAAAGCACACAAGCAGAAAAACTTAAAACATACAAAACCCCTTAGAGACACTGCCAAGATCCCAAACGAGCACTGTGGCCCGGGACTGGCAATGCCCACTCTGCCTCCGCATCATGCTGATGGGGTTGCTTTCCATAAAAGAATATATTAGTTTTCTTTATTAAAAGTATAGAACTTCAAGTATTCCACATTCTTGTAACACATATTTATTAAATATTTACAAAGCACCACCAGGTCCAGTGCTAGGTGGTAAGGACACAGACAGATGGCACTTGTATTTCAGGCCACAAGGTGCCAAGTACCTATGTGCCAACTTCATTCCTGGCTTCTTACCCTTATTTTCTGTCAGCTCTACCCTTTCTATTATTTTTAGTGTATTTTACTTTTCCCTACTTAATTTACTGCTTCCTTATAAAAACTTCTTAAAACATTTTGGATTAAGTAGATGGAAATAAATGAAAAAAAGAGGTAAATAACATAAGTGCTTTATTTCTAGTGTCTACAAAGTTTTAATTTTATATATTATAAAGTGTTGTAGAATTCTTTGTTGCCTGTGTGAAGTGGACAAGTGCTGAATGTTTGTTAATATGGGATCTATTCTATGTCCTTCTCCCTTCATTTTCCAGCATTCTGAGAGAGAAGAATAACATTGCTGTGGGCAGGAGCCTGTCTCTCTCAGATTCCTGTGGACTCGTGATTCACTGCTTGCAGGAGAAGGGAGTGTTACAGAATCCTATAGCTGGATTCATCTAATGAGTGCATTTCTCATTTCTTCTCAAGCAGAACAGATAAAGGTGAAGAGGAAAAGAAAATCTCAGCATTTAAAGGACTAGCTGGGCAAATCAATCCAATCCTTCAGATTACTTCAATCACAGAACAAGGCTCAGTGGACTCCTGAGGACTCTGGTAGTTACACACGTTTAAAAATGGAGCTGATTCAAAGAGAAGGGAGACAGAGGCAAGGAACATCTAATGAAAATCAGAAAACCTTCCTGTCGCTGATTTTTCTAAAGTGATCTTATTAGACTGATCATGTGGGGACAGTCAGTCCTTTGTCTCTGAAGTCTAAATACTGAGAGCTCTAGCCCAGGAGTCAGCAGACCAGGAGCTTTCCATGGTTGCCCAAGGGGAACTAGAAGCAGCATCTTGGGCTACACATGGGGGACATGATGGGTGGCAGGGAGGGGAGCTCGGGGAGTTGGTTTGAGGCAACTGTCCTCCACTCCAGCACCTGCTGTAAAGGAAGTTCCTGTCCTTTTCATAAGCGCAAAGGAACTGAGCCTGCAGCTGAGCCTGGGAGCAGTTCATTTTGGCTGAGGCGGCCTGAAGGGCACTGGGGGGAGGTTCCCACATGACTTTCCTCTCCTTCATAAACTAGATCTCAGGTAAAGAGTTCAGAGCAGGAGAGAACAGTGAAGATGGTCAGAAGTGGGCTAATGAAGAGACAGGAAACAAATATTTTTGGCCACATAGGATACAGGCTACCTTACAAGGTCAGCCTCACTTATAGCTCTACCTTAGAAATGCGGCAATTAAGTGCGGCATTGAAGTGTTACTTCAATGGTGTCACCACAGGAGCAAATTTGTGAACCTGCATAACGTACTGGAATTCTCCCTACAGAAATCACTGTCTGCATACAAGAGACTAATTACTTCAAGGGACAGGATTTCTTGCCACAGTGAAACATTTGTTTAGTATCTCATCTTTAAAGAGCCTGACTTGAGAGGTTTGGACAAACAGCAACTCTTGCTACAAAACTTGAAATGTCCCAGGACAGAATAAGCCTGTGAATGCTAGTTATGAATAATGGTTACTGACAAATGCAGACTTTAACTAAAAGAAAAAGGAAACAAGTGTGCACCAACCACATGCATTTGATTGAAAGATTCCTTCTAAATATGGGTTAGCATCAGCAGGGAACTGTGGTGAGCAGTTTGGCGCTGTATGCCTGTCTTTAAAAGTCACTCTGTAACCCACGCACTTATTGGCATCAAGGAAACTCACCTGCAAGCAAATTGCCAGGTTCACTCGACAGCCAAACGAGGTGCTAACGGCCCGCGGGTGGAGGCCCAGGTCTTTGAACAGTTTCGAGAAAGACTGGGTGAGTGCTATTCGGGGCCGCTCCTCTGCCACCACCACACAGGTCCGCACGCGGGACAAGTCCAGTCCTCGTGCCTACAAATAATGACAGAGGCAGGAGGTCACACTTGCCAGTGTTAAGGTGTGACCTGCAGGCTCCTCACCCAGACCCACAAAAACCGCAGAAACTCCACAAAGATATTCATTCCCAGAGCTCTGAGTCCACACTAGTAATCAAAATGCTATAGAACATACGTGTAAACAAAAAACGGCCCATATCCGATTATCAAGGATGCCATTACAAGCATTTAAGTAACTGAAGCAGCATAATAAGGAGCAAAGTTGAAGAAAAACCAGATCTGGATAACATAATTAAAGGACAGGGTACGGGGAGGAACAGAAGCACCTGTATATACTCCTGTGAGCCTGGATACACAGAACACACATTGGAGAGAAATGAGAAACCTACTTTTAATACAGGAATGGAAAACAAAAACATCTGGGCAGCTTCTTAAACACCGTTCTCCTTTCAGGTCCTGAGCTTGAACTGTCACGATGAAGCACAGCTCATTTCTGCCCAAATTCCATCAAGCGAATGACATGGAAACACCCTGGAGCTGGAAATTAAGTGTCTTGAGCATAACACACCAGACAGAGCCCAGGAAGAGCACAGACCGTGATGGGAATGGCACTGACATGGGAGCATGGGAGCGACGGGGTCTCCAGCGCACACAGGAAAGTCACCAGGAGCCAGCCGCAGCTGGGCGAGCTGACAGGGTCCCTGTGCTGAGGGCGACCTTCCAGACATGCTGCTACATGGGGCAAGATGAGTGTGCCAAACAGGAGGTCCCCTAACACACACATGTTCTGGGGGAATGCAGCCTGTGCTCTGGACGGTGCACCTGGGGCCAGAGATTCAAAATTTGGCCCTGAAGTTTATTAAATATAAGAACTTGGAAAAGGTGCTTGATTTCTCTGTAATGTAAGTCTTCTCATCTTTAAATGGAGACAATAATGGATCCAGTTCAGAGAGCCACTGTAAGCGTTAAACTAATCAAAGTGTGAAGTGCTTAGATTTCATTTATTTCATTTGGTCATTTACATATGTACCCTGTGGGAAAGTTCATGAAACATAATCATTTTGTAGCATACATAGGTGGACATGAATAATAATTATGTTTTATAAATTTCTTTTGCTATATAAATATAACTTCAAGAAATAATATGCCAGCAAATTTGGAAAACTCAACAGTGGCCACAGGACTGGAAAAGGTCAGTTTTCATTCCAATTCCAAGGAAAGGCAACACCAAAGAATGCTCAACTACAGCACAACTGCACTCACATCACACGCTAGGAAAGTAATTCTCCAAGCCAGGCTTCAACAGTACGTGAACCGTGAACTTCCAGATGTTCAAGCTGGTTTTAGAAAAGGCAGAGGAACCAGAGATCAAATTGCCAACATCCACTGGATCATAGAAAAAGCAAGGGAGTTTCAGAGAAACATCTATTTCTACTTTATTGACTATACCAAAGCCTTTGACTGTGTGGATCACAATAAACTGTGGAAGATTCTGAAAGAGATGGGAATACCAGACCACCTGACCTGCCTCTTGAGAAACCTATCTGCAGATCAAGAACCAACAGTTAGAACTGGACATGGAACAACAGACTGGTTTGAAACAGGAAAAGGAGTACGTCAAGGCTGTATATTGTTACCCTGCTTATTTAACTTCTATGCAGAGTACATCATGCAAAATGCTGGGCTGGATGAAGCATAAGCTGGCATCAAGACTGCCGGGAGAAAATATCAATAACCTCAGATATGCAGATGACACCACCCTTATGGCAGAAAGTGAAGAGGAACTAAAGAGTCTCTTGATGAAAGTGAAAGAGAAGAGTGGAAAAGTTGGCTTAAAAACACAAGATTCAGAAAACTAAGATCATGGCATCTGGTCCCACCACTTCATGAGAAATAGATGGGGAAACAGTGGAAACAGTGGCTGACTTAATTTCGGGGGGCTCCAAAATCACTGCAGATGGTGACTGCAGCCATAAAATCAAAAGACACTTTACTCCTTGGAAGGAAAGTTATGACCAACCTAGACAGCATATTAAAAATCAGAGACATTCCTTTGCCAACAAAGGTCCACAGAGTCAAAGCTATGGTTTTTCCAGTAGTCATGTAGGGATGTGAGAGTTGGACTATAAAGAAAGCTGAGCACCAAAGAATTGATGCTTTTGAACTGTGGTGTTGGAGTAGACTCTTGAGAGTCCCTTGGACTGCAAGGAGATCCAACCAGTCCATCTTAAAGGAGATCAGTCCTGAGTGTTCACTGGAAGGACTGATGAAGCTGAAACTTGAAAACTTTGACTACCTGATGCGAAGAGCTGACTCATTTGAAAAGACCCTGATGCTGGGAAAGATTGAAGGCAGGAGGAGAAGGGGACGACAGAGGATGAGATGGTGGGATGGCATCACTGAGTCAATGGACATGAGTTTGGATAAACTCTGAGAGTTGGTGATGGACAGGGAGGCCTGGCGTACTGCGGTCCATGGGGTCGCAAAGTCCAACATGGCTCAGCGACTGAACTGAAGAAATAATAATTTATTTCTGTAGCTTAATATCAAAGTTACCATGCATTTTGCTTTCTCATTCAAGCTTAATGCACTGGATCTGAATAGGGAAACAAAATCCAGGAGAGAGAAATACATTGCTTTACTAATGCCAAGTGTATAGGTAATTTGTATGTATATATACATACACACAAATATAACCTGGGTATACACACACTCTCTCTCTCTCTCTCTCACATACGAGCATAGAAACAGTGAACAATTGGAATACTAACAATAACAGGTCTTACAATTATTCTCTCCTAGTTACTTGAACATTATGGTATGTCTACCCAGATGTCCTCGGCTATCACATAATGGTAATTGAATATTAACAAATAAAACCAAACCACTGTTCACTGAACTGTACAAATGAAATCTGGTTAGGATCCAGATATACCAATCAAAGTCTTTAAGAAAAACGAAATGAGTGGCTAAATTAAGACCTATGACTGTAACCTCATCACTGGAATAAAACTGAATCTACCAACAATTAAAAAGGCAGTTCAGGCCACTCCGAGCAGCCCGAACAGAATTAAAGACATCAATAACATACGTTCTGATCTCTAACTCTGGCAGTGGGAAAACATTCATGGTATAAAACGAGGTTTTCATGTAGAAGCAACTCTGTAAATCCTCAGGTGACAGTGGCTGCCCCACCACACCTCTTCCATGCCCTCCAATACTGTGTTTCCCCAGGATGCTGGCAATGCTCCAAGCACTCTTGCATTGCTTACCTTGAGGGATTCTGTCTGTGATCCCAGCCCCTTGGTGCACAGTTCCATCACTGAATAGGAGCAAAACGTATCCCGGACTTTGTACTGACTCACAGCAAGCAGCCACAAGGCAGGGTTGGTCTCCAGCTCTGCCGGTGGGATGAGGATGGACTGGTGCCCAGAGTACACGCTGCAGAGAGACACGGGAGGGCTCAGCGAGGATGGAGGAGAGGGATCCACTGGCCTCTGAGAAACATCTGCTTCCATTTGCAAGAGGGTACAGTCACATCAACTCTACTCTCGGTGTTTTTAAATAAAAAACAAAAGGTGTTTATGAAAACATTCTGAACAATACAAAAGAATTATGTAACTATGATCTGCAGTTACTGTCATTTTGAGCACTTAAGTGAGGTATCTCAAAGCTACGATGCTGGTAGGTTTCTCTAAAAGCTACTACACTAACAAACTGAATCTCACAGTAGGAAACATAGGACTGAATTTTGGTTAAAAGGTCTGAAAGTTCGGAAGAGCAGTTAACGAACTGGATGCTATCTGGTTTAGCAACCGAAGTTTCACTGGGACCTGGCCCTCAGTCCTTGCAGTACTGTCTTCCGTGGCCACATCAACAGGCAGAGAAGAGGGCTGCAACAGAGGCCATGCAGGCTACATGTGTACTAAACAGCCAACTGAGGAAAAGCATGCCCAACTCGAATTCAGAAAACTGACATTCAGAGTAAATAAAACTAAGACAACTAGAATAGGATTATAATTTCACTCAAAATGATCTAAATAAATACCAAAAAAGAACTAAGGAAAATACATGCATTCTCTTGTGTGCAGGCTCAGTCACATCCTGCTCTGTGACCCCACAGACTGGAGCCCCCCAGCCTCCTCTGTCCATAGAATTCTCCAGGCAAGAATACTGGAGTGGGTAGCCTCTCCCTTCTCCAGGGGATCTTCCCAACCCAGGGGTTGAACCCAGGTCTCCCACACAGCAGGCGGGTTCTTCACCATCTGAGCCCCAGGGACGCCTGGATGGAGTAGCTGACTGACAAAGCTGTTAGCTTGTAGGGTACAGCACAGTGATTCAGTTATACACACACACAGATGTATTTTTTCAGATTCTTTTTCCTCATATGGCAATACAAAATATTGAGTATAGTTCCCGTTACCTATTTTATTTTATATATAATAGTGTGTATATGTTAATCTCAAACTCTTAATTTATCCCTCTCCCCACCACTTTTCCCTTTGGTATGGTTATAAGTTTGTTTTCTATGTCAGTGGGTCTATTTCTGCTTTGTAAATAAACTCCTTTGTATCTTTTTTCTTTTGGATTCTACATATAAGCAATGTCATATGTTATCTCTCTCTGGCTTATTTCACTTAGCATGATAATCTCTAGATCAATCCATGGTGCTGCAAATGGCATTATTTCATTCTTTTTTTAGAGCTGAGTAATGGGAAATAGATGGGGAAACAGTGGCAACAGTGTCAGACTTTATTTTTTTGGGCTCCAAAATCACTGCAGATGGTGACTACAGCCATGAAATTAAAAGACGCTTACTCCTTAGAAGAAAAGTTATGACCAACCTAGATAGCGTATTGAAAAGCAGAGACATTACTTTGCCAACAAAGGTCCGTCTAGTCAAGGGTATGGTTTTTCCAGTGGTCATGTATGGGTGTGAGAGTTGGACTGTGAAGAAGACTGAGAGCTGAAGAATTGATGTTTTTGAACTGTGGTGTTGGAGAAGACTCTTGAGAGTCCCCTGGACTGCAAGGAGATCCAACCACTCCATTCTGAAGGAGATCAGCCCTGGGATTTCTTTGGAAGGAATGATGCTAAAGCTGAAACTCCAGTACTTTGGCCACCTCATGCAAAGAGCTGACTCATTGGAAAAGACTCTGATGCTGGGAGGGATTGGGGGCAGGAGGAGAAGGGGATGACAGAGGATGAGATGGCTGGATGGCATCAGTGACTCGATGGACATAAGTCTGAGTCAAGTCTGGAAGTTGGTGATGGACAGGGAGGCCTGGCGTGCTGCGATTCATGGGGTCGCAAAGAGTCGGACACGACTGAGCAACTGAACTGAACTGAACTGACTAGCGTGTGAGATGAGTGCAATTGTGCGGTAATTTGAGCATTCTTTGGCACTGCCTTTCCTTGGGATTGGAATGAAACTGACCTTTTCCAGTCCTGTGGCCACTGCCGAGTTTTCCCAATTTGCTGGCATATTGATTGAGCACTTTCACAGCATCATCTTTCAGTATTTGAAATAGCTCCACTGGAATTCCATCACCTCCACTAGCTTTGTTCATAGTGATGCTTTCTAAGGCCCACTTGACTTCACATTCCAGGATGTCTGGCTCTAGGTCAGTGATCACACCATCGTGATTATCTTGGTTGTGAAGATCTTTTTTATACAGTTCTTCTGTGTATTCCTGCCACCTCTTCTTAATATCTTCTGCTTCTGTTAGGTCCATACCATTTCTGTCCTTTATTGAGCCCATCTTTGCATGAAATGTTCCCTTGGTATCTCTAATTTTCTGGAAGAGATCACTAGTCTTTCCCATTCTGTTGTTTTCCTCTATTTCTTTGCATTGATCCCCGAGGAAAGCTTTCTTATCTCTTCTTGCTATTCTTTGGAACTCTGCATTCAGATGCTTATATCTTTCCTTTTCTCCTTTGCTTTTCGCTTCTCTTCTTTTCACAGCTATTTGTAAGGCCTCTCCAGACAGCCATTTTGCTTTTTTGCATTTCTTTTTCATGGGGATGGTCTTGATCCCTGTCTTCTGTACAATGTCATGAACCTCTGTCCATAGTTCATCAGGCACTCTATCAGATCTAGGCCCTTAAATCTATTTCTCACTTCCACTCTATAATCATAAGGGATTTGATTTAGGTCATACCTGAATGGTCTAGTGGTTTTCCCTACTTTCTTCAATTTAAGTCTGAATTTAGCAATAAGGAGTTCATGATCTGAGCCACAGTCAGCTCCTGGTCTTGTTTTTGTTGATTGTATAGAGCTTCTCCATCTTTGGCTGCAAAGAATATAATCAATCTGATTTTGGTGTTGACCATCTGGTGATGTCCATGTGTAGTCTTCTCTTGTGTTGTTGGAAGAGGGTGTTTGCTATGACCAGTGCATTTTCTTGGCAAAACTGTATTAGTCTTTGCCCTGCTTCATTCTGTATTCCAAAGCCAAATTTGCCTGTTACTCCAGGTGTTTCCTGACTTCCTACCTTTGCATTCCAGTGCCCTATAATGAAAAGGACATCTTTTTTGGGTGTTAGTTCTAAAAGGTCTTGTAAGTCTTCATAGAACCGTTCAGCTTCTTCAGTGTTACTGGCTGGGGCATAGGCTTGGATTACTGTGATATTGAATGTTTTGCCTTGGAAACGAACAGAGATCATTCTGTCGTTTTTTGAGATTGCATCCAAGTACTGCATTTCGGACTCTTTTTTTGACCATGATGGCTACTCCATTTCTTCTAAGGGATTCCAGCCCTCAGTAGTAGATATAATGGTCATCTGAGTTAAATTCACCCATTCCAGGCCATTTTAGTTCACTGATTCCCAGAATGTCAACGTTCACTCTTGCCATCTCCTGTTTGACCACTTCCAATTTGCCTTGATTCATGGACCTGACATTCCAGGTTCCTATGCAATATTGCTCTTTACAGCATTGGACCTTGCTTCTATCACCAGTCACATCCACAATATCACATCCACATCCACCACAGTTTGGCCCCAGGTAAATAACAGGGAGGGAACACAGCTCCACCCATCAACAGAAAATTGGATTAAAGATTTACTGAGCATGGCCCCACCCATAAGAACAAAAGGCTCCTCCATCCATGAGATTTTCCAGGCAAGAATACTGGATTGGGTTGCCATTCCCTTCTCCAGGGCATCCTCCCAACCCAGGGCTTGAACCCAGGTCTCCCGCATTGCCTGCAGACTCTTTACCATCTGAGCCACCAGGTAATCCAAGACTTCTGAGGATATACTGACAGGTCTCAGTACATCCTGGTCTCAGGATAAAGGATTCTAATACCCCAAACTTTCCTTTGAAAGTTTGCAAATATTTCCTCTGAAATCCTGCTAATGTAAAAGTTTTGTTATTCACATAAGATGCAAAACTGCACATTCCACTGGAGCCCTATGGAAACGTATAAAAATTATTTTCATAGTCATTATATAAAACTCAGTAAGAGGCCATTCCAATAATTGTAACACTCAAAATTCTGTCAATTTTTCTCTAAGATCTGTCCTTTGGAAACTGATTGAGGTCTTTAAGGATCACTTTATAACATGGTGGTTATTTAAGAGATCAAACAGCACAACAGCAAATACATCTGTATTACAATACTGACATCCTAGTCAAACAGCTACTTACTGCAAGTCAGATGGATCCAACAACACTCCTGCACAAATGGAGCCAAGCCCTGCAGTTGTGAAAACACGCTTTTATCCAAAGTTCTTGTATCCGATATAATACTGCAGTGCTTTAAAACCAGTTTTTCCATTTGGTTGAGAAACCGGCATGCCCTACTTGTTTTCTCAATTCTAACCAATCAGCTTTTCAAGAATACACACTTGGGGTCTGAAGAGAAGCCTAGATCTACAGCACACCAGGGCTGCCCCTCACACACACAGGTCCTGTGACTGTGCCTGGAGCTCTCGTCTTCTTTCCAGGGGCCATGAGAGCTAAGGGAGATCCCTGCCCCTGAGCACACCAACACGAGCGGCAGCCCCCAAGTGAACGACTCCTTGGTGTTTAGTGCCATAGGCACCAACGCACCCTCTGCCCTTTGCAATGTGGCACTCCAGAATCAGCCTACAGACCATGTGTGGAATGACCCTGAATTAGAGCTTTCTTTTTAGCTCAGGTGCCAACTTCAATGAGAATCCTCAAGGCAGCATTAAGCAGGAAGAAATAAAAATAATGAAAAATTTACCTCTGCTGAATGGATGTTAAAAGAACAATCCTGGCCAAAATTGGATCAGTGCCAGGTAACAGCCCAAGATCTAACAACCCTGCACATCGTGCACCATACAAGTCATAATTATCCACCAGGAAACATGGCTTGGGAGTTTTCCATGAGCGCTGAATGTTATTCAACCCACTCGTGAATCAGGATGAACTGGACCACCTGAACTAGAACCCCTGCCTGGCTTCTGTTCCAGCTCCAGTTTACACACTTCTCTGTCACCATGGAATCCCATTTTCCAGCACACACCAAGCTCAGTTAACAACACTGGAGTCCTGTGTGTTAGGGAACCAAAATGTACATAAACACCCTATAACGATACACTTCTTAATTATGACAATCTATCATTTCCATATTGTTATCAGCATTTTCCTTTTAAATCCTGTCATAAGGAGACCCAAAATGAAGAAAACAAAATGCAAATCACCTATTACTAGCTTTCTTAAGAATACACATCAGGATAAAAGATTCGCTTGATCAGACTGCTATGGGCATGAAAAGGTGGGGTCCATGGGGTGGAGTTCAAGGTTGGAGAAACTAAGCACATTTGTGGAAATTAAGCATAGTTTCACCTCTGTCTTCACTTCTGTAAATGGAAGTCAACATTAATAAAAAAGCTATTAAATCCTAATACAGGACAACAGAAAACCTGATTCACCAAGTTTCTACTTGCCTTTTTTTGGTCTCAATCCAACAAAAGTTGATTGCTTGCTGTTTCATTTATTAACCAATACTGAATTCTTGGCACTGTCTATTATACTTTCCAACTTAATAATAGCAGGTTGCTTATAGGGAAGAAATTATTTCCTGCGAAATTCTCAAACCTCAACTATTTCAGTTTAGATCTTAACTTCAAAAAGAACAGAACAATTTAAAAACACTTTGGGAACATTTTCTCCCAGTCTCTGGCCTGTTCCCATTCTCTTGACAGTGCCTTTTGCAGAGCAGAGATAACTGATCTTAATAAAGTCAGTCTGTCAATTATTTCTTTCATGATCAAGCCTTTGGAGGTATGTCAAAAAGTCATCACCAAACCCAAGATTATCTAGATTTTCTTCCAAGTTATCATCTAGTTTTATAGTTTTATGTTTCACATTTAGGTATATGATGTATTTTGATCTATTTTTGAGAAGGCCACAAAGCCTCTGTGTAGAGTCATTTTTTTGCAGGGGGCGGGGATGGATGTCCAGTTGTTCCAACACCATCTCTTGAAAAGGTCATTGTATGGCTGTACTGCTTCTGCACGTCTGTCAAAGCTCAAAGGACTGTACTTATTTGAGTCTGTTTCTGGGCTCTCTACAATACCAAGAGTGAGCTCTGATGTAAATTACAGACTCTGGGATGATAATACATCAAGGTAGGTTCCTAGTTTGTAAAAAACATATGCTCTGGTGGGAGATGCTTATAATGGGGAAGCTGTGCATGTGGGGGTGGGGTGGAACAGAAAATCTCTGCACTTTCCCTTCAATCTTGCTGTGAAGCTAATAGTGCTCTGAAAAAGAAAACCTAAATAAAAAAAATTAAAATAAAAAATGGTTGACCAGGAAACAAGAGAAAAAATACATTCTGGTAACTAATATAAAGGTATACATTTATAATTCAATGATTTCAGATTATTAATTTGATAAAACATACAAAGAATTGATAACTCTCACAATTTGGGCACCCTGAGCAAGGCAGTTGTACAACTCAGGATAACACATGTCGCCCTGTGGTGTCACACTGGTTAGCCTCCTGAATGGGCAGGGAAGGGTCTGTGCCATATACCTCAGTTACTTCAAGGAAAGGAGTTTTCTTTTAAAACAAAACAAGTTTTACTTAGGTATAATTTGCATATCATATATCCAACCATTTGAAGCACAGAATTAAAAGAACTTTGACAAATTTGCAGAGTCATACAATGCTCACCACAATGCAGTCTAGAACACTTCCATCACCCTGACACAAAACTGGCAAAACACAGTCCATGTGAAGCTGGCTGCTGGGCCCTGGTGTTTGTTATAGCATTTCTACACACTTAAAATACTTGCATATATTTGAAAATGTTAATAAAAAGTAGTACACTATATTAGAAAATAAAATCTGAAAGACTATATGCCAAAATGCTAATAGTGTATTTAGTGGAATCACCTGATAGCTCAGTTGGTAAAGAATCTGCCTGCAATGCAGGAGAACCTAGTCTGAGTCCTGGGTTGGGAAGATCCGCTGGAGGAGGGTTAGGCCACCTACTCCAGTATTCTTGGGCTTCCTTTGTGGCTCAACTGGTAAAGAATCTGCCTGCAATGCAGGAGAACTGGGTTGGGAAAGGGAAAGGCTACCCACTCCAGGATTCTGGCCTGGAGAATTCCATGGACTGTATAGTCTATGGGGTTTGCAAAGAGTTGGGCACAACTGAGCGACTTTCACTTTTTTTCACTTTCACTAGGTTGTATACTTATGGAAAGCTTAATTTTCTTCTTTATATTATTTTGTGTTTTCTAAAGTTTCTACGATGAACATATATGTACAATTAGAGAAAAATGCCAATAAACATTCATTCTTTCCATACATACTGTTGATACCTGCCAGGAGGGGAGAGGAGCCTGCTCCCAGCATCCCCCAACTAGAGTCAGGGAGAAGCTGAGGAGGAAAGAGCCTGGATGCCCCTGGTCACAGTTCTAGGCCTGGGACATATGCAAAGATTTGGAGCTATAAGAAGCAAGCCCAAGGTCTGGGAGTTGCTTGGAAAACAGGTTCCCAACAGACAGCTTCTCAGAGCGGACCCAGATGCTGTCTCTGTTAGTTTCAGCAAATTTTACAGAGACTAACTTTCCAGACGCTGGACAGTGTGGCTACCTGGCTACCAGCATGCAGAGCCAAGCTGAGAGGGAGCCACATCCTGCAGGCAGCCCCCTCCCATGAGCAGGTCTGAGCTCACAGGTGATCTGAAAAAGCATGCATGATTATTTACTTATATCATAGAGATACAGAGAAAACTCACCTACAGAGGCACCACAGGACAAACCCAAGTCCACAGTAAGGGTCCAAGCAAATGGCCACTTCTCTCGAGGGGTAGAGCTCACACTGCAGCTTAATAGAACGGCAGAAGGCACTGGTGGCTGCATGAGACATCTGCAAGACAGCAAGGCTGTGTCAGGCGCCAGAGCTGCAGCCCACCTCAGGACTCTTGCACCACCACAGGCTGCACAGAACGCACTGGACCAGACACCAATGCTAAGGGTGGTCTCAGACAGGACAATTGTAGCCAAGCTCTGGTTCCATTAGGAGAGGGTAGGCTGTGGGTTCTCAATAGTCTTCCCGTTTTCAGTGAGTAAGCCACAAGCAAAATTTCCTGGTCTAGTAACTCTAGCCCATGAGGTCAGGACATCTTGCATTTGAATGGTGGCTTCGACTGCGACCCCACCACAGCCTGTACAGTACATGGGGACATGTGACCAATCATGTGCCCTCTCCAGGCAGAGACAACACCTGACTCGTGCTTAACCTCCAGACCCAGCCCTGCACCTGTCATGCAGCAGAGGGACCAGCAGAGCACATTGGACGCACAACTCCTGTTGGTAAAGATTCGCTGAAGGTCACACCCATTTGTGCAGTGAGATAAGCTTATCATTTGACTGAAACCCAAGTCCAGTCTCAGCATAGCTACAGTTAAGAGTTTCTTTAAAGGCAGCAGCCAGTCCCACAACAGTCAGTATGGAATGTGAATTCTTTTAAAATACAGAAAAATTATATCTAATAACATCAATTTTCACAGATGCTTTCTAGCCAAACTAATCTAAGAGGAACAGGAAAGTAAAAGCAGCCCAGAAAACTTAACCAACTTCATGGTCTTAGACACTTCTCAAGTTAGTGTGGAGTGCACATCACCCAGAGCTGAACTGTAAAAGGGACCAGCGCAGAGCATCTGAGCAGAATTTGACAGGGATCCTACATGCTAGGACGGAAGGCCCTCACTCCTGGTGTGTCTCATCTCTTTTCCCAAGCTGGCTAATAAAAGCTCTTGGTCATCTGATTGGATTTCTCTGAATGTTACTGATGCTTCTTGAAAAAGAACAACAAAGTCAGAGGACTCACCCTTTCTGATTTAAAAACTTAGTAGAAAGCTACTGTAATCAAAACAGTGTGGTAGTGGCATAAAGACAGACACAGAGAAAAACAGAATCGAATAGATAGCCCAGAAATAAAACCTCACATACATGGTGAAATGACTTTAAAAATTTTTTTCATTAATTTATTTTTCCCTAGACTTCACATACAATTGACTGATTGATTGAGGTATAAAGATCTACATCATTATGCTAGTTTCAGGTACACAACATATATATGTGTATGTCTTACAAAATGATCACCACAGTAAGTCTAATGAAGAGCGCTACTAAGATTTACTCTCTTACCAACTTCCAAGTACGCAACACAGTACACTATTAACTACCATTTCCATGCTGTACAATACATCCACAGCCCTTATTTATAACTGGAAGCCTGTACCTTTTGGCTCCCTGCACCTGTTTTTGCCCATCACCAATCTGTTTTCTCTATGAGCTTGGTTTTTAAAAAAAAATATTTCACATATAAGTGAGATCACATAGCATTTGTCTTTCTGACTTAGCATGATGTCCTTCAGGTTCACTCATGTTGTTACAAATGGCAGAATTTCCTTCTTTCTAGTGGCTGAATTATACTGCACTGTGTGCTTATAGATGGTGTGGGTGAGTGGGCAGGCATGTCTCATTTTTCTTATCCATTCATCTGCCAACGGACACTGATATTGTTTCCATATCTTGGCTATTGTAAAATAATGCTCTATGAACACTGGGGTGCAGACATCTTTCTGAGTTAGTGTTTTTATTTTCTTCAGATCAATACCCAGAAGCGGAATTTTTGGATAATATGGTAGTTTTATTTTTAACTCTTTGAGGAACCTCTACATTGTTTTTCATAGTGGCTACACCAGGTTACGTTTCCACCAACAGTGCACAAGGGTTTCTCTTTCTCCACACCCTCATCAACATGTTCTCTCTTGTCTTTTTGATGATGGCCATCCTGACAAGTGTGAAGCGATAGCTTACTGTGGTTTTCATTTGCATTTCCCTGATGATTAGTGATGCTGAGCATATATTCTTGTACCTGTTGTCCATCTGTATATCTTTTTCAGAAAAATGTCTATTTACATCCCCTGCCCATTTTTAAGCAATTGTTTTTCTGCTCTTAAGTTGTACGGGTTCTTTACATATTTTGGATATTAACCCATTATCAATATGTGGTTTGCAAATATTTCCTCCCGTTCACTAGGTTGCCTTTTCATTGGTTGGTTTCCTTTGCTGTGCAAAAGCTTTTGGTTTGATGTAGTTCCACTTGCTTAACTTTTGTTTCCTTTGCTATTGATGTCAAACTAAAATCTCCAAGACCGATGTCTAGGAGCTGACCCCTATGTTTTCTCCTAGAAGAGTTATGGTTTCAGGTCTTATGTTCAAGTCTTTAATTCACTTTGAGTTCATTTTTACAGACGCAGAAAACTGTTCCAGTTTCATTCTTTAGCATGTGGCTGTCCAATCCTCCAAGCACATTTACTTAAAGTCTGTTCTTTCCCATCGCATATTCTTGGCTCCTTTGCCATAAACGAGTTAACATTATATGTGGGTTTATTTCTGGGCTATTCTGTGTCACTGGTCTTTGTGTCTGTTTTTGTACCAGTACCAAACTGTTGGCATTACTGTAGCCTTATAATGTCAGTGAGCATGATGCCTCCAGCTCTGATCTTTTCCAAGATGGCTTTGGCTATTTGGGTCTTTTGTGGTTTCATACTAATTTTTAGAATAGTTTGTTCTATTTCTGTGAAAAATGCCATTGGAATTTTGATAGGGACTGCAACGAACCTGTAGATTGCTTTGGGTAGTATGGACATTATAACAATATTAATTATTCCAATCCAAAAGTATGGAATATCTTTCATTTGCCCTTTTCAATTTATTCCATCAATATTTTACAGTTTTCAGTATACAGATCCTTTACTTCCTTGGTTAAATTTATTCCTAGGTATTCTTTTTGATGCAGTTGTAAATAAAACTGTTTCCTTAATTTCTCTTTCTGCTATTTTATTATTAGTGTACAGAAATACAACAGATTTCTCTGTATTGATTTTGTTATCTTGTACTTTACTGAATTATTTATTGTAAGTTTTCAGTGGAGTTTTTAGTGTTTTCTATACAAAGCATCATGTCATCTGCAAATAGTGACAATTTTAATTCTTCCTTTCCCAACTGAGATGCCTTGTATTTCTTTTTCTTGCCTAATTTCTCTGCTTAGGACTTCCAACACTATACTGAACAAGAGTGGCTTCCTGATCTTAGAAGAAATCTTGCCTTTTCTCTGGAAATCTTTCAACCTCTCACTCTCGAGCATGATGCTAACTAAGTGGGGGTGATCAAATGTATTTTTGATAAGAATGCCAAGACCATCCAATGAAAGGACAGTCCTTTCAACAAATGGTGCTTGGAAAACTGGATATCCACATGCAAAAGAATTAAGCTACACTCTTAACCTAATACCATAAACAAAATTAACAGAAAATGGATCAAAGTTCTAAATTTAAGACCTAAAACAATACAACTTGTAGAAGAAAACATGGGACGTGGGACAAAAGTTTACTACACTGGATTTGGAAATGCTTTCTTGGATAGGACACCAAAGGCACTGGTTAAAAAAAAAAACAGACAAAATTAGACTTCATGAAAACTAAACAATTTTCTGCATCAAAAGGCACTATCCATAGAGTAAAAGAGGCTTCCCTTGTAGCTCAGTTGGTAAAGAATCTGCCTGCAATATAGGAGACCAGAGTTCAGTCCCTGGGTTGGGAAGATACCTTGGAAAAGGAAATGGCAACCCACTCCAGTATCCTTACCTGGAAAATCCCATGGACAGAGGAGCCTGGTGGGCTGCAGTTCATGGGGTCGCAAAGAGTTGGGCACGACTGAGCAACTAACACTTACATAGAGTAAAAGGGCAACCCAAAGAATGGGAGAGAATATCTGCAGACCATGTAACTGATAAGGGTATCAGAGAACTTCTAAAACTCAACACCAATAAGAAAACTATCAATTCAAAGTCAGCAAAGGAGTTGAATAAACATTTCTCCAAAGAATACACACCAAAAGGTGCTCAGTATCATTAATCCTCAGAGAAATGCAAATCAAAATTACAGTGTGATCTACCTCACATACATTAGGAAGGCCACTTCAAACAAACAAACAAACAAAAAGGAAATGCCCAGGGAGTTCCCTTGTGATTTAATCATCAGGGTTCCAGACTGTCACTGCCATGGCCCAGGTTCAATCGCTGGTCAGGGAACCAAGATCCTACAAGCCATGAGGCTCAGCCACAGAAAAAGAAGACATTCAAAAGAGAAAAACCAACAGAAAATAAATTCCAAGTGTTGGCAAGAATGTACAGAAACTGGAAACTTTGTGCATCACTGGTTAGAAGGTAAAGTGGGACAGTTACTGCAGAAAAGAGTACGGCAATTCCCTCCCAAATAAAAGTAAAATTACCCTTTGACCCAACAATTCAACTCCTGGATACATATTTTAAAGAGTTAAAGGCCATGTTTCAGAGAGATATTTATACACCCCATGCTCAATGCAGCATGATTCACAACAGCTAAAATATGAAAGCAACTCAAGTATCCATTGAAAAATGAATGGATAAGCAAAATGTGGTAAACACATACAGTGAAATCTTAACGCAACCTTAAAAAGGAATTTTGATATATACTTCAACATGGATGAACCTTGAAGAAACTATGCTAAGTGAAATAAGTCAGACACAAGAAGACATATATTGTATGATTCTACGTAAACATGGTACTGCTGCTGCTGCTAAGTCGCTTCAGTTGTGTCCGACTCTGTGCGACCCCAAAGACAACAGTCCACCAGGCTCCCCTATCCCTGAGATTCCTCCAGGCAAGAATACTGGAGTGGATTGCCATTTCCTTCTTCAATGCATGAAAGTGAAAAGTGAAAGTGAAGTTGCTCAGTTGTGTCCGACTCTTAGCGACCCCATGGACTGCAAACAAGGTACTAGAACAGTCAAAATTGCAGAGACAGAAAGCTGGCAGGTAAAGGCGAGTCTCAGTTTAGAAGATGAGTTATGGAGGTGAGTGCTGCTGAGAGCAGCACAGAACTGTGAATGAATTTAATACCACTGAACCACACACTTGAATTGGTTAAGTGGTAAGTGTGTGTTACATGTATTTTACTACAAATACAAAATTGGAAAAAAAAGTCAAGCAAGAGAACTGAAAATTATGCAAGCTCAGCAATCAGACGAATAATAGGTGCAAGGCTTCCTGAGGCTAGAGAACTCAACGGTATCTTGATGAGGACCCTGCCTAACCTAGTAGAGTCCTAACTCAGGTGACACACGTACTAGTTCCTTTTTTTGATGGGAAAAAGCAACAGCAACAAGCAGTGTTCTGGCCTGTTACAATGAGACCTGTGTTAAAAATGCAAGGAACTCCTGTGCACGGAGTTTTATAATAGAATACTGGGATCTGAGAACCAGCAAGAAAGGAAAACATAGGCAGTTTCTTTATTAGGGGCTGGTGAAGCTGTGGTTATACACAAAAACACTGTTTGAACATTTGGAAAGAATCAGTCAGCCTAGCTAACTACTGAAATGGTCACGCATTTTATAGCTTGACGAGAACACACACGTATGCATATACCTCTCTCCGTGTTTCGATGCCAGGCCCCATCAGAGCCCTATACACATAAGAATGAAAATTAAGCATCACTCTATGGCCTGCTAACTGCACACTGCTCAGATTGTTTCTCACCTTCACTCCAGCTAGCATCCCGGTTGTGGACACACTGAAATCAAGATAAGCTAGAGTGTCTGGGTTGGAAGGTTTGTAGATCTGGGCAGGCCGCTTCTTTGGCAAATCATCTGGAGAGGAAAACAAGCTGTTAGCATCTCTGACTTAGTGGAAAAGCAGATGAGCAAACAGACATTTTTGGTGAGTTTGAGAACCAACCTGTGTCTAGTATAGGGGGCCAGGCTCTGACATCCACCGCCGCAGCTGCCTCCCTGGACCGTAACAATTTACAGATCAGTTGTGTTGTCATCAGACAGGCAGAACGGCTCACCTGAGGGTCAGAGAACAAGGCACGGAGAGGAGGAGGGTAAAGGACAGGGGACTATGCCTGCTTGCGTGCCAGCTGTGTACCACATGGAAGCTGTGTAGCTCCAGGGTAGGCTGCGTGCACAGCCGCCTCATTCAGGGCCAACGGAGGTCCATGTGACTGGGAATCTGACCACAGACCACATGAGCAGAGCTCGTGCGGACTGAGGCCCTGGCAATTACTAGAGCTGAGTGGTGTCAACTGTGTGGCCGTCACCTCAGAAAGCACCACCCAAACTACCCACTCTCACCACACCCTCCCCATCCTCCAGAAACGCTCACTCTCCACACACAGCCTCAGCACTTACTGCCACAGTGACAACCCTGAAGGTCCTCTGACACAACTACAAACAAGTATTTATTTGTGATGCCCCTTGGGGTTCCTCCTCTAAGGGGAAAAACTTACCCTAATCCTCTTAAACTTCACCAGACAAAAACAAAAATAAAAAAAGTTAAAACAAACTATACTTTCAAGAAGGAACAGGCTGCTTTTCAGTCTTGAGGAAAGAAACGTTAAAATGTCTGACTTTCCCACTCCTCTTGGTTTGTTCCTTGGGCTGGTGGGGAATCGCCCAGTGTCCAGAGAGGTGCCCTCTCTAGGGAGTGAATTTGATTCCCACGCATTGTGGCAAAACTGCTCTCTAGCCCCTAACTCTGCGCACAAGTTGCTATCTTGATTCCAGAACAAAACAGCAAGCTCCTAGAACAAAGAGGCTGGGCCCCCTCCACCACTGGGACTACAGTCACCCACACCAGCCCCGGAGCCCAGGCTCTGTAGTTTATAAGCCCAGCACTCGGGCCAGACCCTGCAGGCAGCCATTACCTCCACGATCATCTTCACGGTGGGCAGCGTGGTGGCGATGTTCTGTGGGTGTGGGGGACGGACGGTGATGGGCACGCAGCCTGCATACAGGCAGCCATAGAATGCAGCGATGAGATCTATCCCTGCACAGAGAGAGGAGCAGTCTTCAGTGAGACTCAGCAGCAGGACAACCAACCTGGAGCAGCCAGGCAGGCACGGGGCCGCCCCCACACGTCTGTCAGACTTCAGGGACAGCCCCCCAGCAGCCCCGTTCTCTCAGGCACAGGAAGCCAACGCAGCCCAGAGGCTTCACTGCTGTCATCCCTCTAAGGAGTCTTTAAACTCAACTTCCTGATTATCCACTCAATGGTCAAGTATTTAACTACTGATTAAATGAACTGCCTCAGATAGCTAATAAAGTTTGATACAAAAGTCTCTGAAATACCAATTTGTCTGTGCCCCTATCATCAGTCATACAGCACGCAGCACGCAGTCCACCCTGTGAGCCAGGCCGGGGTCGGGGCCCATTTTGGTGGTAATACAGCAAGGCCATCGAGCACCGATGGGTGTGATGCAGGGTCCCTCAGGCACGGGCTGGTCTGCACAACCCCGTTTCTTACCTGGTGGGTAGACCAGGGCAACGTGGTCCCCGTCCTGCAGGTGTCCCCTCTCCATCAGCATCACGGCTATCTTCTCAGCCCGCTTGTGCAGCTGGACACACGTCAGCGAGTTTGCTATTGTGCCCTGAGTATCACAAGAACAAATGGGTATGATGTTTTTTAATATCACAGCTTTGAGATGCCTTTTGTATACCATACAACTCACTGATTTAAAATGTACAATTAAGTGGATGTATCTGCAGAGTTGTGTGACCCCCACCACAGCCGGCTTCAAAACATTTTCGTTACCCCCTCAAAAGACCACCCACCACTGGCATTCTGCTCTCCTCTCCTCCCCAGTAGCTAGGAAGTACAACACCAAAGCTGACTCCAGATACATCTGCATTAACAAGAAACATTTAAAAAACAATTACTGGACATGAAAAAACAGCTAAAAGTATAAAACAAAATCAATCTAGTAATTTGGGGACTTATGTGTAATTGTCGTGGGCAATAAGAAATTAATCATAAATCTGGAGGATCTGAACTATGAAAAATAGGACTAATTGAAACTGTTTTTAAAAAAGACTACATCAAAAGTCAAGGAAGTCAGAAAACAAACAAACCAACTCCCAGAAAAGCAACCATCCAAAAAAAAAAAAAAAAACAAAAGGAAAAATGGGAATTGTCAAATTCATTTAATGTAGACTTTTAAATACGCGGGAACAAATAAACACATTTGGATTGAAAAGTACCTTAAAAAACACTGAGGATGAAAATCAGTAGCAAAACAGGTACTAAGAGATATCAAAATACATGACATTTATTCTTTATTTATAAAAGCAAGAATAAACTATAAATTATAAACATACAACTTATCCAAAAAAGTTTCCCTTGAGGATTCACTTTTTATTTGCACATATTCCCAGGTAAGAGGAGATCACTGTCTACAGCTATTTAAAAACTGCTGTATCATCAATTCCGACTTAAAAGGGATGAACGGGAGAAGGACCTCTCCTTACACTAAGTGCAAACTTGACAGGAGTGTTGGGTGAGGAAGACCCTGCAGCTGGACACAGGATGGTGGGCACCAGGAGCCTGATGCATCTGTTGAGGTGGGGAGTTTCCAAGGACAGTGACATGAAGAAGACTGTCCACAGGGAGGTGGTGAGAGCAGCTGGTGTGTGGGAGGAGAAACGTGGACAGGAGAGACCACAATCTTTGGGGCCGTTAAAGGATATGGGTGACCTGGTGACTTGAAGTGTGTGAAGAGACACTAGAAATGCCACCCAAGCAGAACATCTGCACGGGGTGTGTAGGATCCAGTGAGATGTGAACCCTAAAAGGATATATATACCAGCGGCCAGCATTTGCCCAAAACACTCACGAGATCATTGATGGCCTGGGGCACATAGGCCGGTGGAAAAGGGGGGCCATCCAGACAGCTGCCAGGCAGACTCAGGCCCCTTCCTGCTGAGACCAGCCTCCCCCACAGTGGGGCTATGCTTACCATTCTCTGAATTGAACTTACTCATCCCAAATATTTTCCTTAATCATCTTCCTTGTGAGGAAAGTTAAAAAATAAACAGAAAAAGATACAGAAAGTGGAAGAGCCAGAGAGCAGAATGTGGCAAAGCCGGGTAAACACAGAAAGACCTACGAGGCTGGTGTCTGGGATCCAGCTGAAATCTGAGAACTGGTGCCTTTGCAGCTGGACCAGTCCTCTGAGCAATCACTCCTGTGCAACACATGTGTGCACATGAACCAAAACATATCCCTCTTCACCCAACAGTCCTGCGAGCTCTTCAAAGTGAAGATGGGGCACCAGCCCCCAGCACACCGATGTGAGGCCCACACCACCACCCCCAACCCCCCACCATGAGCCCCCATGCTTGCATGCCAGCTGTCCTGGAGGAATGCCAGCACTGCACTCCTGGCTGTGGCCAGGGACCAGTTGAGTTGCTGGTGGGGCGGCAGTACCAACTGGGGACTCCCACCACCACCCTGCTGCCTGTGCTGGTCCATAGCAGGTCTTATCTTAAGAAGCGAGCATTCGGGGATTGAGCTGTTAAAACTCTTTCAACTGCTCTTCTTTGAGTTATCCAAAGAGCCAGTGCTGATCCCCTATCAGTATCAGCTTTCCGGTCACATAACAAAGCCTTATAAGATGCAAGAAGCACCGATGACTCACGAGTAGCTGAACGCTCTGACACTGGTTCTGAGAACATCCATCTCCAGATGCTTCAAAATGGTGAGATTTACTTGCATTCTGTCCTTCAGCAATCTTCGCCACTGCTTCAAAATACCCTTTCTCACCCACAGGGTTTACATCAGACCTGGGGCCCCTCGTGGCAAGCTGGTGCCAATACGCCCAACACAGCCTCCCCCCGCCCAGGTCTCTGCCTGCAGGCTCAACATTGAGAGAGTATCACAGGACACAGGCTTTGGCCAGCCCCACACCATGCAACATCACTTGCCATGGGGCCCTTCACCTCAGGAGAAAAGCTAGTTTTCATCACGCATTTCATTTTCCAAAGCGCTCACTGTGACAAAAAATAAAACGCCATTTATCTTCAGGTCAGTGGTTAGCTGGCATCCTCATCAACATTCATGGAAAAAGGTGGGTTTTCAGTACAGAAACCCACCGCATAAGAAGGTTCTAGGAAAAAGTACATCACAGAAAATTAGGGCTGACTTTCCGTGAAAGAGGTTTTGGCTGGTATCATAACAAAACGGCAATGCAGGATGATCCACCACCCAGTTGCTACTCTGAAGACAACGATTTCAGTGTGGGTAACTGTAAACATGGCACAACTGCAAAGTTTTACATTAAATTAAATAATGACAAGTAAAAACATACTCAGGAATGAAGAAAAAGCCAAAAATGATTCACATTTTAAAATGTAAAAAAAGTTAAAAGCGTTGGCTGGTGTTTCTCTTTAAAAAGTAACAGATGCTCTTTGTATGTAAGTTCCAAGAACATAAGTCCTTCCCCATTTGCAGTGAAATGAATCCTCACTTCTGCCTACAAGCCTAGCACAACAGCTCCGACACTATGGACTACGATGCCGTGGAGGAGGGCATACAAATGAGTGCTGTGGGCAGTAAACAGGTGGCACGACGCAGCTGGGACCTGCAACAACTGAGGGGCCATCCGGAATGGAGGATGCCTGGAAGCGGCCTGAGGCCCCACAATGGAAGGACAATATTTGGGGATATTGAGCAAAACATATTAATAGAATGAATTTTAGCTGTTTCTTCTCACCTTTTCAAAATTTTGCTTTCAGAAAATATTAAACTGTGCATTTGGCTTATGCTGATTTCTACTGGATGGTGCTGAGCTAGAAGGCTGGGTGAATGGAAATTCCACTGTGACCGCCATGGAGAGGATGCTCCTGACCTGCGGCTCAGATTGAACACCTATGCTGAGTGTGCACAGGGCTCTGGGAGGATGGGGATGAGCGCAGACACCAACTCCCTGCTGACCCATCCAGCTCTGTGGATGTAGCTGCTGCCACATCAGAAGGCCTGGGAGACAGAAGGAAGGAAGTCCTCCTGTCTGAAGGAAGGCTACTACCGTGGGCCATGCTGTCCCCACGCTGACCTGAAGTAAGATTAGACATGGGCTTGACCTCCACAACTCACCCCTTCGAGAATATGACTCATTTCTGGTGAACACATTTCCCCAATGACCTCGTGTCTGGCCACAGCAAAGGACTGTGAACTCAGGATCTGGGAATGGGGACACAGTTGACCTGTCCAGCACACTGCCAGCCCCCAAGTGATATGTAGCTGGACCAGCTGTTTCTTCCTGCTGACCGGACTACAGTCTACCAATACAACCAAATCATTTCTGAATCTTTGTGTCTGTGACAGCAATGAAACTTCCTCTCACCCAGAGCTCTGGAAGGGTCACCCTCAGGGAGCTCAGGGAAGGGGCTCCGAAGAGGAGTTCCTCCCGAAGCTGAAGCCAGGCTGGATAAGGCTCCAGCTCCAGTGGCCCCTCTGGAGGTGCTGCTGGGAACCACCAGACACCACAAGAGATGCTGCAGAAAAAAAGGAGTCACCACAAGTCTCCAGGAGAAATGCCAGGGCAGAGGACAAAGAAAGTCAGAAGCAATGATTACAGAGTAACTGGGACACAACCAGGCACCAGTGCCAGAAAAGCAGCCTTATCTGTGTTTACAGGCTGAGGCAGAGCCAAGGGAGAAAGATGAATGCAGCAGGCAGGCTGGCTTCAGATCAGACACAAGGCTCCTGGTAACCGTATCCCTGGGCTCATGCCCCATGTGCACCGATGGGCCCTGAGCCAAGAGAGTTAATCCTACGAAGAGGGTCCAAGTGTAGGCACCAAACGGCAGGGACAGCAAGCGTTCCTCACAGAAGCTGGGGAGCGGGAGGGCTTTCTAAGGCTCTTCCTGGGGTCAGTCTGAACAGACACAGTGAACAAGAACTGCTGAGGTCAGCTCAGCATGCAGGGTCAAGATGAGCGGAGTCAGAGGAGGACCAGAGGTACTTCTACAAACTAAATCACTGCGAAACTGGTCTGCAGCTGGATGTCCAACTTAAAGATTTAGGGAGGGACTTACATTGTTGGCATTTCCTTTCACTGTCCTTAACTGATTGCTCTAAGTGACAAGAGGCACCTTTGTGCACAAAGATTGTGATATTTTGCATCTCTGAAGAGCTATAATGTCTTAAAGTTGCAAGCATCCACACTAGTCAGGAAGACCTAACTAAATCTAGTTTTCAGGCTTTATTTCCAGAGTAAACAAAAACAGGTGTATTTTAAGACTTCTGCATTTACTGCTCATTGTCAGTACTATTTGCTTGTGCATTTAAGGCCTTACTCTTAAGTACTATTATGGAGCACAATCTGATGACTTACTTTTCTAATGAGAAATGTAAATGTGAACCTTAATTACAAAAATTATTTTCACTCCTAAGAATGAAAGCCTATAACTAAAACATGACTTTTTACCAAAAAAAAAAAAAAAGGTAGTTAAATAATAAAAAGAAACATAAATACCTCTCAGATCCACAACTGTTCTCTATTGTAGACATTCTCCACTCATTTAGGGGGAGATACTGCAAAAATATTACTAAAATATATACATACACAAGTATATGTGTATACATACACACATGCTATATATATGTGTGTGTGTATATATATAAGTACATAAGTATATACATATATAAATGTATGTGTGTATATATACAACTGATGGCTCAGCAGGTAAACAATCTGCCTGCAATGCAGAAGACATAGGAGACATGGGTTCGATCCCTGAGTTGGGAAGATCCCCTGGAGGAGGAAATGGCAACTCACTCCAGTATTCTTGCCTGAACAATCCCATGGAGAGAGGAGCCTGGAGGGCTATAGTCCAAAGGGTTGCAGAGAGTCAGACACAACCAAGCGACTAAGCACATGTACACGCACGCACACGCATGCACACACTCAAACCCTTATATTAAAAAGTGACCTTTCTTAGGTAAAAGGTCTCAATCAAAATAGCAACAAACAAACAAAAGGATTCAGGTAAGACGGAGAAAGGTTTGAGTGGAGAGTATGGAACAGCAGCATGAAATCATGGCGCGCACACAGGCAACACCAGGGTACACGGGTGGGGCCTCACCCTACAGTTGAGCAGCGTGTACAGCACGTGGTCAGGGGTGGTCTGCGCCCTCCACTGCAGGACCTCCGAGAGGAACAGGAACTGGAACAGAGCACAGCTGTTAGGTCCAGACCATCCTGGGCATTTGGGCTGGCCTCAGCATCTAACAGTAGGGTCTGTCAGTGCCTTAAGTCGGGAGAGGATAATCTCTGACAAATATAATCAACAGGATAAGCAGGCGTTTACAATGCTTTCCTGGCAGTGACTGGAATTCACTGTGCGTGATTCAGACCCAGCAATTGGAGGGCTGGGGCCGTGCCACCACGAGGGAAGGCCTCTGAAATCTGCCCAAGGATGGGAAGATGCCATTCCCCTTATAGACAGAGTAGTCGACACAGAAACATCCCTTCTCCTGGGGCTTCCACAAGTTTTAACAATGATTTCTGGGGGCTGCAATGATAGACTCAGATCTACCCTGTTTCAAAAATGGGCTCTCTTAAATTTGCTGTGTTTACAGTGGTCAACTCTGAAGGCACGCAACAGCCCTGAGATCACACAGATCACATGTACCCACTAACATGTCTGCAGTAACAAGGACAGCCCTGTTTCATGACACCGACACAGCAATTGCCACATTTAATCCATTTTATGATAGAAATGCAGTGTGAGGTGTGGAACATGCTCATCAAGTACTTTCTTTGAACATGTTACTACATGTTACCAGACTGGCAACATCTTAAATGGCTGATTTTGTCATATTTCCTTGGAGCCCACAGAGTGGGACCACCTTTTGGTGAATCACCAGAGTTCTCCAGCTGAATGCTATAACAGGAACTTGCAGCTGCATGGGACAAACTGTGTCTCTAGTGCTTATGTGGAGTGGGGCCCAAATATTCCTCCTACAACTCCCAATGCTGCTTTAAGAATGTCTGGCTTTTAAACCTGGGTTTTGAATTGACACTTCCTTGAACTGCAAAGATCCAAAGACTGAAACCTCACTATAAGGTGGCCGTGAGGCAGTGTGAGTGTCCAATCAGGGCTGGTGGATAACCAGGAACAAGTGTGCAGGGAACACCAAGACAGGATAGGGACTGCAGATGCTGGCTTCAGGCCTGCTGGTCATGGGCTGCATCACCTACCCATTTCTGTGCCACGTGAGGAGTCCTAAAACACTGCACCCCAGCAAACACGCTTTCCTTACAAGATTACAGGAGGGTCTTGCAGGGAGACAGGAAGAAAGGCCATCAATGCTAACACTGGGCTGGCAGAGAAGGCAAGTGGGAGTCGGTAACACCTGTGACACAGCATCTGGGCAGGAGTGGAGAGGAACCGGGCAAGCTCTCACCTTCCGGGCCTGGTCATTGTCTTCTATCTGGCCCAAGTCTCTGCCACTGGCCTGTGCGATCCTCTTCCCAGACACCAGGTTCCCCACCATCACAGAGGCAGGGCCGATCTCTGCAAAGCAGCAGCAGCACGCACATGAGGGAGATACATGAGGTAGGACACGAGCGAAGTTCCTGAAAATATGACTTCCCAATTCAGGAAGGAGCTTACTCTGATTTCCTTTCAAAGATGTGACTTTGAAAAGCCTGATTAGAACAGGGTTTCAAGTAAGTCACTACCATGAAAACAAAGACAACAGGAGCAAACTTCAAGTGAGGGGGCACAGAAATAAAGCTTTCAGCATCTCCCCTAAGCACCCTCCCAGGCCACTGCCTTTGTTCGCTGGTGAAGGGCATTCAGTATTTTGCTGGAAAAAACTAGCTTTTTGATGATAGAGAGCCACATAACCTTCATTATTTAACAAGAACAGATGAGAGGCACCAGATACCATTAGAGCATCCTTCCTTAAAACTGCCAGTTACATGAAGCTGTGCCATCCGCGTTGCTTCAGAGTGCTGTGGATGCCCTGGCACTACTCAGTGCCCGAGAGGCAGGTGACCAGCCGGTTCTCAGAGCCCACTCATGGGGTCACACTTCCCTGTCCAGAGTTCCCAGTCATCCGGCGACATCTGAGTACTACAGCCCTGAGGTGGTCATGCATTTACCAGCGATCCTTCATCCTAAGCATCTGTCTTGAACTCTGGCCACCAACTGTATCCCAGCACCTGGGCCCACTGGAGGCCAGGACACCAGGTCAAGGTGTCCAGGAATGAACAGGGTTAGAGGAGGGAGAGGGAGGCTCAGTGAGTGAAGCCTCCCTGGGGAGCCCAGAAACTCTTGTCCATTCAGTAAAAACATGCCAGGCTTTTTCCCCATCCATTTCTCATGCTCATGAAGGGCTGTGCCCCATGTCTTTCTTGGCTGGCCACCCGAAGCCAGTGCCCACAGGATGTGAAGAAGTGGGTGCTTCACTGGGAAATAAACTCTACCCTCCATACCACAAACACGGGTCGAAACAACAAAATGGAGGTAAGAGGAAAAAAAGAGAGGAAGAACATTAATAAGGAATCTGAGAATACTAGAAAACTTTAGAGAAAGATTACTGGTAAATGCCAACCTAAGGTGCCCGAAAAGCAGTGAGAGCTGAGGCCTTGTGTGCTCTTTCAAGGAGGATATAAGCTCTACCATGGGAGTCCCAGCCCAGCCCCACAGGCTACTCTGCTGGCAGAGAGTGGTGGTCAGCCAGTGGGTGACCCCGTTCCTCCTGCAGCACTGGTGTCCTCACCTGAATCTGGAGAGACTGCTCACTCTCACTGCATCAAGCTCGCTTCTGGAGGTGGCCTGGTTCCTATGTCTACCGCCACTGCGCTATACCCATGGCCTGTCAACTATCTCTAGCTGACTTGTTGTGATCTCTGCCCCGCCATGCTTCATCAGTGGAGCAAAGAGCATCAGGCCTGGGTCTGTCTCTCCAATACTCTGGCCCTACAGCCTTGGGTTAGTTCCTGAACCTCTCTGTGGCATGATCTCATTTCCCTATAAAATGGAGACAAGAACGCCCACTCCTTAAGACTCCAAGAGGATGAGTCAGGTTAATACCAGCAATGTGTGGAGGCGTGGGCAGCTTGTGCCAGGCCTGCTACTCGTCATTCTAACACCCCTTGGGCTCGCCCAGCCACCCCCCTGGTCTGTTTGCACGTCAAGGCTGGGGGCTGGGGGCTTTTCATCACTATACTAGCACCACATTCTTGCAATAAATTCCTCTTCATTGGTAACTGGGTGCCACCTTAAAGAGCATAATCGTTGCTAGGAGGACCAAGTCAGATGGTTTATAATTACATGTTCCCTGATAGCTCAGTTGGTAAATAATCTGCCTGCAATGCAGGAGACCCCGGTTTGATTTCTGGGATGGGAAGATCCGCTGGAGAAGAGATAGGCTACCCACTCCAGTATTCTTGGGCTTCCCTTGTGGCTCAGCTGGTAAAGAATCCGCCTGCAATCCAGGAGACCTGGGTTCGACCCCTGGGTTGGGAAGATCCCTTGGAGAAGGGAAAGGCTATCCACTCCAGTATTCTGGCCTGGAGAATTCCACGGACTATATAGCCCACGGGGTTGCAAAGAGTCGGACACAACTGAGCAACTTTCACTTTCCCTAAACTACAAAGCAGCAGACAAATGTTCAGCATCATGAGGACACCACAAACGAAGCTGCAGAACTCCTCACAGGCTCCAAGGGCTGTAAGTTATGGAACAGGTTTGCAGGCTTTATTCTAATGTCTATAGGAAGGAGCAGTGACCCTGAGAGGTGCTTTGCCAGAGTCCTCAAGGACGTCTGACACCTGCCAGGGAGGCTGGGCTCGGGTAACTACCAGCACCTCTCCTTCCCCCATGGCCCTCACCCTGGGCCTGGACTCCACTACCTTCTTCCCATATGTGGCAGCAAGACAGTGTTCAGGAGGAGGCTGACCTGCCAGAGTGTATAACCAGAGACTTGAGAAGACGAAGGCTGAGAATGGGGTCTGTGTGGCCCTTGCCCAGACCCAGGACCACCTCAGGCCCTCACAGCCCTTCAGACGTACCTGGTTGCTTCTGCCGAGGCTTAGGCAGGTTTGTAACACACGTGTGGGGACACATGAGGACATTGCAGGGGTGAAGTGAGCCCTCCAGGAAGAGCTGCTTTGTTTCGGACAAATGGATGCCCCCGAGTGGAGTTTTGGGGAGGGTGTTTGCTGGAACCAAGGCCAGACAATAAACCCCAACTTGATGTATACTGTCGATTGCCTGGAAAGCCAAAAGAGAAAGAACCGTGTGAAGCAGGTATAGTGAACAGACAAGGAGCAAATACTCAGACTGTGCAGAGCACACCACGCAGAAGTACATGCAGCACTCGCAAAGCTCCCATCATGGAGACACTGAGGTCAGGAGGGCAGGTCGCCAACCCAAGCAGAACACACAGGTCACGGAACACGTGTGGAACACCACACACACGACAATGGACACTGGGAGGAAAAAAGCACGCTCTCAGGGTCATAACAAGAACTCCTGCTGTGAACTCCACGAGCGAATGGGAGCAGCTCTGCACACCTCTGACCCCTAGGCCGGGTCTGTTTAGCTCCCCACCCCGCCCCGGGAGGCGAGCCCAGGTTCAGTAGCTGATGAGTCTGTGGTCAGAAGGAGGGATAAGCAGAGCACTCAATGGCACAGGGAAAATGACGTGAGCAGGGAGGGGGCTCAGGGCAGGCGCGAGCTACCTGCAGCACCCTGCTCATCCACTGGAAGCTGTCCTCTTCCGTGGAGTCTGGCCTCTGCTCAGCCACAATCACAATCCTTTCGTCGTGCAGGACAGTCACTGAAAACACGGCTATTCTGTGGATACAGATAGGACATGGTAGTGAGCACATGCTGGAGATGCTCACAGAGGACTGGCCCTGCCATGAAGGGCTTCACAGCTACTATGACCACAGAGCTCAGGAGTTCTCAGCACCAACTACTCCCCAAGAAAGGAAAACTGCAGCTTCCAACTCCCAGGCGCTCACCCACAAAAGCACAGGGGAGAAGTCTGACAAAGCCAGGGGGCAGGTGGAGGACGACTGCCATACTTCTTGTAGAAGCAGCCTGCTGCAGCTTGGGCAATGGGCCTCAAGCCTCAGGACAGGCAGGAGTTGTGCAGGTATCAAAACTGCTGAAACTTACTGGGCCCTGCAGTTTGCATCTTGAGTTTGTACCTGCAAAGCAATATTCTCCCAATGAGCAGAACTTTGCCATTGGGGAGTTGATGATTTTCTGCTAGCCCAGATTCTCTCAGGAGAAGCACAGACTGGCCCTCTGGGGGGTCCTCTGCACAAAGGTGGCTGGGTTACACCCAACCCAAAGCTCTGCGTCTTCCTGCTCCTGTCAGCTAAGCTACACAGGGCGAAACCCAGAGCAGCTGACTTCCTCCAAATCAGCAAAACCTTAGGAGCCATGGTCAGTGATCCATCATTGGCTGTGTGCCAAGCAGGGGTCAGGGACACCACCCAGAAGGAACCCACGTGAGGCAGTTTCCAGGCAGTTTATGGCTCATTTGTTACCTTTGGGTGAATGAACTACAGCAAGATAAATGCTTGGTTCTTTTGTGTAGTTTACTAATTAAAAATATGCTTTTCAAAAATAAATAAATAAAAATATGCTTTTCAAATGGACATTATTCTTTAACTTGGAGAATTTAGTGAAGATACATTTATTGGGCTCAGAAAATTTTCATAAAATTGGACATTAAGAACTGCACAGAATCTTAGAAGTCACAGAGTTCAGGGGCTTCAATGTACAGAGGAGGACACAGAGTCCCATTAGTTTAAGCAATTTTCTGCAGTTTTATATAAAAAGTGTAGCCTGTGGAGAACCATACCAACCACAGAGCACACCCACCTTCCCCTGTAGACGAACTTCATGGGTTCCACAGCCAGTGCTGTGGCCACGATGTCATCAGCGTTGTGTCTGCGCCCGCTGACCACCATAAGCCCGTCCATCTTGCCCACCACGAACACAAGCCCTCCAGGGCCAACGAAGCCAAGCAAGCCCGTCCTCACGAAGGGGTACTCACTGACCGGGGCCCCTGAGCTCGTCACCGGGAACACCTGGGGACAATGAACTCTTGAGTGCCTGCTGGAGCCCGACCTCCGCCCTCCTCCATGGAACCCACTGCTCCTGCTTCCCTCCACTGGGTCTCTTCACCTGGCCCTGGTGGGAGAAGCCCAGGTCTGCACAGCTGCCGTGAGTGCCAGGCTGCACACCCCTCCCCCATCCCCATTCCCATTCACACAACTCGTCCCTGGCCCACACGCAGGGCCCTCTGAAGAGGCCTGCCACAGTCTAACGAACATTAATTCATTCTTCTCCTTATAAAACCACAGCATAAAAATGGTTAAGTGGAGAAGCAAGGTGCACTTTAAATAACATCTGTCAGTAGTAAAATGATTCCTGTTCATTACACTGCTGTCTTCCTTACGGGAAACACACTCAAAAATACAGAGGGAGCAGCCCCACCACGAGTTCAAACTCGACCCCTAGTTTGAACACATAAGCCACACAGAAAAGAAGATAGGTTTTATTTAGACTGTGTCTGGCTCAGTTTCAAGGGCACTTAGAAACCTGAATCCTGACCCAACGGATCTGCCTGTACAAGCCACATCATATGTGTTCGCATCCAAAGTTCTATTTATAGCCTTTAAAAAATTTATCCCCAATCAACTCATATTTGCTAACATACAACTTAGTCAAAGTGTGCTCCTCCTAAGGTTAGCACACTTGGTGAAATGGTAAGAATTCTGAGAATGCTGGGTCTACCAGGCAGTGTGCATTTGTGTGTGCTAACTGCACGCCACACCATGTGCACACAGCACGGACACACGCTTGTGTGGTGGAAGCAGCTGTGCAGTGCAAATGCTTGGTCGAGGCGGACAGTCCCCGAGGAGGCCGCTGCTCTCCGCCTCGGCAGGGCTGCGCGCTCCCCAGCCCCCACCCATCAGCTGCTGCTCTTTCTAGATGGGTGAGAATGGCAATGAGAAAAAGGCTGCCTCTAGATAAACTGTACTTGCTCTTTCTCAGCTCTGGTTATGAGGTGAAAACAAGGTTGCTAAGCCAAATTTATTAAAAGCTATAGAAAATGGCAGGAGAAAGTACAACCATTTTAATTACCATGAACATGTTCTATTGAGAAATCACCATCTCCTTTTATATCTATTCCACACACCTGGCAAAAGCTGTCTGATGGGGCTCACCTGCCACCTACCTCGAAGGTGTTCTTGGTCATACCCGAGAGGCCGTAGTAGGACATGCCTGTGGCCACCGCGCACACGCAGAGCTCCCCGACTTCGTCTGTCCTGCACAGCTGGGGAACCCCATCAGGCTTCACTGAACACATGATGGCTGAATGCAAAACAGCAAGCACAGGTTACTTTAGAAAGGGAGTTGCAGGGAGCTGGAGAGGAGAAATGAATGGGTACAAAAAAGAACACAAAAAGAAGTAGCATCTGCAGCAAAACCACAAGTGAAAGAGAACAGGCCCTCACAGTCCCTGAAGCAAGCTGTGATTTTCTTGTTGCGGTAAAACAACATTTCATAGCTGTGCACTGCTGTAAGCTTAGGGTGTAAATGGGATTTACACACCATGCAGACATGAGGATGACACTGAGAAAAGACCACATGGCGTGTGTCGTCAGCCAGTGCACACGGCCTCCAGGACGGTCTGAGCCCTGAAACCAATGAGCACGGCACACCTGCTCCAGTCTCTTGAGCCTGTCTGAACAGAAAGCCTCCCTGTCCCATGGGAAGCTCCATCTTTGTCTCAGACTCCCCATCAAGGCGGGCCCTGCAGGAAAGGCTGGGGGGTGCTAGTTCTCCAGTCTGTGGCTCTGCACCCACACCCACCCTCACCTCCAGGCATCACGAGGCCGACATCTTGCACGGTGAGTACAGACAGCTTTTCCTCTGAGTCCACTCGGATGACCCCATAGGTCAGCCCATGCATGGAGAGGACGCCACGGCCCGGGGGCTGGTTGCTGTCATCGGTGGGCCTATGAGGACAGGTTGAGTCTGATTAGAAGCACGTCAGCTGTCTGAACACAGACACGCGTGTCCACATGCCACCTGCACACCAAGGCTTCTCCTTCGGGCCCTAAGGGCAGACACAGCTGTCACATGCCCTGTGTTCTCTGCTCAGGACACACTGAGGTCTGCTCCTAAAAACTGCTAGACTCCTGAGAAGCATGGAGATCCCACAGGGCTCCCTTGTCTCCCTGCCTTCCCCTTACATGTGTCCACTAGACACCAACCAACTCCTCCAACTTACTCTTTCTCCTTGCAAGGTCAGATCTCCTAGGTTTGAAAATGGCTCAGAAGGGAAACTCAAGTCTCCAGGAAGGAGAATGACAGCAGTGAGCAGAAATGCCAGACTGTGAATGTGGCCTCCAGGTCAGACGTATGCTGAGTATGCACACTCTCAGTTGTAAGAACTGGCAATTATGTGGATGAGAGACCAGCTATCAAGTGCTCGGCAGCTAGGGAAGGTACAGCTTCACACATCCGGGGTCTGCTACCGCCGCCCCAGCTCACCCCCACTTGAGTCCTCATTGCTTCCACTCGGCATCTGGTAGGGCTCGCCCTCCATGCCCACCCACTTCCCTGGGGCCCAGGCCTCCTCCTCGCCTCCAGCAGGGTGCCTCATGGCCTGTCCTTCACTGTCCCCCGGGGTGGCTCGTCACCCCACTAACAGCACCTCCATGGTGTCCTCCACAACAGGTACCTTCTAACCATCCACCCAGGCCTCTTCCATGAGGGCAGGGGCTTTCCTCTGGTCACTGCTGAACCCCCACCCTTGGAGTCGTGTCCAGTAAAAAATGTCTGCCGACTAGATCAAGTGAATAAACAAAACATTTACAAGATCATGGATTTTATCCCTGAAAACGAAAGATTCTTCAATGTGAGCAAAGTGAGAGAATATAATTTAGGTAAGCATCACGTTTGTTTCTCTAATTTCCCAAATATTTTTTCTATAAGATTGCTGGAAAAAGCCAAACGATCTTTTTGGCCAACCCAATACAAACGCCTAAGGTGTTTTAGGACCTAAAATACAAACTATAGATAGCAGTCTGCCATATGGCTTTAAAGTATTTCATGAAGGTTTATAATGAAACTAAAAAACATAAATAGGGAAACAAAAGCTAAAATTTGCAATAATGGGTATTTGAATTAAATTATTGGTATATTTTTAAAAAAAGCATATATATCAATTGCATTTCAATCAAAAAAAAGTAACAGTCTGAAAACCAAACTATTCCATCTGTAACAATCAAGAAGAGAAGCACTAAAGAATACAAAAGCAAAGTTGCCCAAATAATAAGACCCACACGAAACCACCTGGAAATGAGCCCCAAACAGTGGAACTGATATTGATCTGGCTGTATCTTTTCCAAAGGCCCCAGTAAAATTGTAAAATGAAAGAGGAGCCTCGCAGAAACCCTAAGGGGGCCAGGACTCCCTCACCCTCATCCTCAGTCAAGACCCCATGTTGAGAGTCAGAATCGTCAGCCTGAGCACCTGCTGTGGGCCGAACTGTGTTCCCTTCAGAAGACATGTTCCTGTGCTAACCCCCTGTATCCAGAACGTGACTTTATTGGGAAACAGGGTCTTTGCAGAATATAAATAGTTAGTAAAGGGTTATAGGTCTATAAGCCAGGGTTGCTGGCACCACCAGAAGCTAGAGAGATGCCCAGAACAGATTCCCCTTAGAGCTCCAGACAGAGCCAACCCTGCCGACAACTTAACCTCAGACACTAAGACCCCAGAGCTGTGAACTGTTATAAAAGCCCAAGCAAATGAACATTCTTAATAAAATTTATAGGTACGCCTGTTTTTATTTTAAAAATCCACATGAAAGCAAAACGCTGAACCAGCCAAGACATATCCCAAGTATGGGAAGATTTAAGAACTGATATGTTGTGACCAAGAAGCAGGGAGGGAGAAGTTCTTTCACGACCCAGCAGTGTATACAGTCTGTCTTAGTTACCAGATCCACTTAATCATGAACTGCATTTATTACAGGAATTTTTCAATTATGTCTGTAAAATGCTAGTTATGGGAAGACTGAGTTCACTCACCTAAATGTAAACCAACAGCACTAACTCTGCATTACTGTAATCTATGCTATATATTATATTTAACAGAGTCCCTGCAAGTCAGACATTCTTGGCAGCTTTGCAAAATACATCCAAGGCGGCAGCACAGAAGCACCCTAACTCCCAGGCACAGTGCTTGGCCTTGCTGCTCGCTTGCTCACACACCTGTGATCCTGGTTGTGTGTCCCCCCAGCTTTCCGCAGGACCTGCTGTGTCATGGAGGGAGTGCGAGCTGTGCTCAACTGGGTGTTTCATGTGCCAGATATTCCTGAGCCCTTTACACACCAACTTACTCATGACCGTGAACCTGCAGAGGCATTGCTACTATCCCATTTTACAAAATAGAAAACCAAGGCTCAGAAATATTAACTTAGTTGCCTGTGTGAGTGGAAGGGCTTGTGGAGATTCAGACCCACAGAGGAGCCCCAGCCCAACCATTTTGTCTCCTTTCCCAACACCTGCCCTGCCTCTGGCCTAGAAGACTAGGCAATTTTTAGTTCACTGTTAGTTTTTTCATGAAATTTTCTTTTTTATTTTTTTTAAATTTTATTTTATTTTTAAACTTTACAAATTGTATTAGTTTTGCCAAATATCAAAATGAATCCGCCACAGGTATACATGTGTTCCCCATCCTGAACCCTCCTCCCATCTCCCTCCCCATACCGTCCCTCTGGGTTGTCCCAGTGCACTAGCCCCAAACAGTGGTATGAGTAACATGAGCATACCCTTTGTACGGACACGGCAAGCTCTGCATGAGAACAGACGGCAGAAGGCTAAGACTCTGCTCACCTCCAGCCCCACTCCCTCTGGCAGCCGCTACTCACGGCAAGAGTGAAGTTTCAGCCTTTTTGGCCTTATTGCCTATAAAATACGCGCACATACAAATGTGTTTACACCAAAGAGAAGCAGAACCCCATGTGCACATTCTTCTGCAACTTGCTGTTCTCACCAAACACCTCACAGAACTTCCCACATGGGTGTGTGCATGTTAACACACACAGGATGTGTCCTGGACACACCAATGAACTAACCTGCTTTAATTATTATATGGTGTTCAATAATATGAACACATTTTTCTTTCATTTAATTTGTATGCATTTGGAAATATTTCTGTAAGATACATACCTAGAAAGGGAATGGAGCAGTCAAAGAGCATATACATTTAAAATTTTAATAAAGCCTAAACACCTTCTCAAAATGGAGAAGGAAATGGCAACCCACTCCAATATTCTTGCCTGGAGAATTCCATGGACAGAGGAGCCTGGTGTGCTACAGTCCTTGGGATTGAAAAGAGTTGGACACGACTTAAGCATGCACGCACACACCTTCTCAAAAGACTGTGTCATTTTGCAATCCCACCAAGAGTGAATGAATATTACTATGTTTTCACTCACAGTCCATTGAGTGGACTCAGAATGCTGTTCTAAGCATTTTATGTATGGTAACTAATGTCTTCTTCACACAAGCCCATGAGACAGGCATGACCGTTCCTCACTCATAGACAGGACATGCACCGCCAGGGCAACGGTGGTGGGGTTGGCCGGGCAGCATGCCCAGAATGGCTTCAGAACCCGTGTCTTCCACCTCAGTGCTAAGCTGCCCTCAGCCTTACCCGTTTCCACACACCTGTGCTGACACTGATCACCAACCTTATAACTGTTTCCAATATGGTGAGTAAAGTGCATTTCTCATTGTTGTTTCAATTTGTATTTCCAGGACTATTAACCAAGTCAGGTAATCTTTTTGCTCCATTAACACCCTCCTAGGAGAAGGCAATGACACCCCACTCCAGTACTCTTGCCTGGAAAATCCCATGGATGGAGGAGCCTGGTAGGCTGCAGTCCATGGGGTGGCTAAGAGTCGGACTTCACTTTCAATGAAGTCAGACTGAGCGACTTCACTTTCATTTTTCAGCTTCATGCATTGGAGAAGGAAATGGCAACCCACTCCAGTGGTCTTGCCTGGAGAATCCCAGGGACGGGGGAGCCTCATGGGCTGCTGTCTATGGGGTCACACAGAGTCGGACACGACTGAAGCAACTTAGCAGCAGCAGGAAATAAAAAGTCCAAGGAGAGAAACTAGGTGAGGGCAGAAAAACCAATCTCAGTAAGTAAGATTCTTAGGAATTTCAAAACATCTACTCTAATAATCAAAACAAGTAAACTAAATAATGGCCGAGGGTGCCAAAGACCCAGCTGTCAGCTTCCAGGTTCAATTCCAAGATGAACAGTGTGCTTATTATGCATCTCACACAGAACACAAATTACAGGAGGAATCATCCTGGCAATCTCAGGACCACACAGAGCTGTCTTCACACTCTAAGCACACAGCTAGGAACAGCCAACACCACCATGGTATAAAAAGGGAAAATCCCATCTGAAGCCAAAGTAGAGGCCCTGCAAGGAAGGAGCTGATGGAGAAGGCCTTCAGTGGGCAGTCTGTACCCACTGTTATTTGTGGTGCCATTTTTAGCCTCTAACACACTTGACATGATCAGCCTTGAGCTGATCATGCTTCTACAAAGCCTAAAGAAAGAGCTCCCGCACATGCAGTGAACACATCAACACTCTGCAAACAGCCAGCCAGGCTCAGACATGCAGCGATGCCAAGTAAGTGGGGTCAAGTCAGCAACAAAGGTTCTGAGGACTTCCGCTGCTGGGACTCAACAAGGTAACTACATCTTCTTAGTGCCAAAGCCATCCTCCAAGCCCTCAGCTAGCCGGGACAACAAAGACACAAGGTTGAAACATAGTACTCCCCAAATTAGGAGTTATTTTCATGTAGTTTTGTCCCTAATGTAGTTTTATCCCTAATGTAGTTTTGTCCCATGAGAGCAATACATGCCACATTAAAAAACCATTTTAAGAGCTGAGTAACATACAAAGGAACGTTTCTCCCTATATCACATTCTTACCTAGTCAGTAAGTATGTAGTTAGCAGATTTTTTTTTCTGCTACATCTATTACTTACAGAGGCTTAATTTTCTCTCAGACAGAAAAGGGATCACACCATACACATTGTTTACAAGATGTGTTCTTCATTTGTCCTGGTTACTTTTCCCTGTCAGAGAGCAATCATCCAGAACCAGCAGGGAGACAGCCTGCAAGTCTGGGGTTAGGGAGGCTACTTCCCAGCATCTCCCTCTGTGCACCTCAGTCTCCATCAAAGCAAACTTCTGTGCTCAATTCAGTATAACACCAAATACAGTAAAATCAACTCAAACATACATGATCAGGACAATGAGATAACATGGTTACTCTGCTCTTCACTGCTACCTCATTAAGTCATTTTAATTTACATGATTATCATCTCCAAACTATTTCGTGTTAGAGAAGTTTCAAATTTTTGGCTAAATTTTTAGATAAAATGACAATGTATTTTTATCTCTTATGTTTTAAAAATAAGGTTGTGTGTGAAGTCTCTCAGGTGTGTCTGACTCTTTGTGACCCCGTGGACTGTAGCCCACCAGGCTCCTCTGTCCATGGGATTCTCCAGGCAAGAATACTGGAGTGGGTTGCCATTTCCTTCTCCAGGGGATCTTCCCAACCCAGGGATTGAACCCGGATCTCCTGCATTGCAGGCAGATGCTTTATCCTCTGAGCCACCAGGGAAGCCAAAATAAGATTATGGATCTCCAAACTCTGAAAAACACCCCCTTCAACCCCATAGGCTGTGTTAACTGTTTTTCAGTCTGGATCACTAGTTAGTTTGCCTCTGTCAGAAATCGTCAAATTTCAGTTTCACCTGGGGGCTACATGGTAAGGACAGTTCCACGTCTACTATCTTTGCCCTTTGTTTCCGCCCAGCTTTCTAACTACTAAATTAGACGCTTTTTCAAAGTGGAAAATATTTATGGTAGCACAGGGGTATCTTTACCATTCTTTGGAATTATTGACTTAACTACTGTGTTTTATATATATATACACACATACATACGTATACACACACACACACATATATATATATATCACACCTTTTTTTTAATTGCCAAAGTGTCATGGTACTGAAAGAATACCTTGTATTTAAAAGGGTCACAAAAAGCTTTTTTAGTTCAATCAACATTATCACAATGTAGCTGTTAAACAATGGGCTCCATCATCTATATTTTAGAGGGAGACACAATCAAATGCAACCAAGGAGAAACCCAGTCAGAAAACAACCTACTGGCATCCATCTTATCCTGGTTTTGTAGTTCTCCTGTTGAGTTTAGGCATCATGGATCCTACTTCTCCAGTATTTTTTATTCTACAACTAGCCTGCAGAGAAAAAAATACTAAACATTCATCTGGATGCACACTGGCATCCAGACACTGGCCAGGGCCCTGCTGCCAGCTCTCCAGTGCACAGGTACTCCCTGCTCCTTTGCAAGCAGAATTCGGAGGAGACTGTGACTTCCTCGCACCCGAACCTTCCAGGACACTCCCTTTTGTGTAGGTGAGAGGCCTGCTGCTGCCTTCAAGAACAGGGACATCAACATATTTAGTGGCCATGACCACGGGCGCCAAGCCACCAAACCTGGTGTCCACTCTGGCAGGACCAACTCAGAGCAGCCTCACAAGGCCAGCCCTCCTGGCTTCCACACCCAGATCCACTGGCTGCCCAAGCAGCTTCCCTGTAACAAGCTGGCTTGCAGATTTACAAACATTTGAACAGAAGACCATCACAGAGTGATACATATTCAGAAAGGGCCAAGGCTCTGAAAGTCTGAGCAGTGGAGATACAGCAGCAATTTTTCTTCACTGAGGACCACAGGCCAACCACCCAGTCCCATTTTCTACTTAAATGGACAAAAGCCAAGCGGGCAATCATCTGCTCCCGGCTCTTTACTGCAAGTTCAATCTCTTCTTCACCACAGGGCAAAACAAGCTGTCCTGGGAAAGTTATTCAGATAGGACACCAATGCTCAGACAACAGCACAAAGGAAAAAATCAGCTCCCAACCCTTCAAGTGAGAATGAAGGACTCAGCAACAGAAACAGACTGACAAGGCAGCCAATCACTCGTTTTTCACTTTTTTACTTTTTCTTTTAAAGATCATCCTATGAGTAAGTAGTAGACAAAGTGTGAGTGCTGCAATGCTTCCCATGCTGACTTTATAATATTTAACAAAGTGTCCAGTTTGTCCTCACTCCCAAATCCACAGGAGCAATGACTAGGCCTCCCGGGCCCCCACTCAAAACTTGAATGAATAGAATGGATCAAAGCTGTTTTTACTTAATAACTTGCCCTCTCACTTCTTACATGTGCAAACTGCACTTCAAGTTTTGGGAAAAAAATAAGCACAAAGCACAAAAAGACAGATTCATATTCCAAAAGCAAGACCATTCTGTAGACACAGCCATGTGTGTGGATACCAGACAGAACAGGAATCTGACCCCTAGTCACTGGTCACACAGCCTGTAGAGGAAGATGTTCCAAAAAAATATGTGTTTTCACAAGTTTGCTTGAAAATGAACTTAAATATGAACATGTAAAAAACAAGGATGGTGAATGAAACAGGTTCTAAACAAGAGTTTAGCATGTGTTTTCCTTCTACATTCACCCCTGAGACAGAGACCCTGTCACCCACTTCACTGCCATGCCCTCCAAGTGTGACACCGTCACAGAGAAATGCCCTCCCTGCACAGCCAGCACTCACAGCTCAAATGCAGCACATGCAGGTCCTCCCTGGCATCAGAGCATCACCCCAGAGCCCCAGGCAGCTGCCCCACACCCTACCTGTGTCCATGCCTTCTCCCTCTCCCCTGTCTCAGCCCTTCTCAGGACCAGACTAATGGGGGTGTGGGCAGTAGGGACATGGCCTTTCTGCTGATGCTGCTTTCTCAGAGCATCAGATCATGATACTATAACTTTATGCAGTTAGCTGCACCTAGTCAGTCAAGTGAAATTAAAGCAAACAAACAAAACCCCACACAACTTCACTCAGGTAAAATGCAAACCTACATCTTTCTGCTTAGGTGAGTGTATACATCCAGTACACAGACATGCGGGCAAGGGCTGAACTCTTCACAGCCTTTGCTGCTGGTGAATTACAAAGGGTCATTGTAACTGTACAGCAAGTGACTTTTATGCCTCACTTTACATATTTTCCATTTTTCTTTTATTCATCTATTAACAAAATATATGCTAAACACCAACCATCAGCCAGAGACAGAGAATAAGCAATAATACACCAGTGAATCTGCCAGCCTGTGAGAAGGAAGCAAATGCTGAGAGGGCATCACAGTGAGTCACATGAGCACGGGGTGGTCAGGGCAGGCCTCAGCCATGCTGCCCTAGGGGCACACCAGAGACCAGGAGGTCTGGCCACAGGGAGACAGGATGGGACCAAGAAGGGGCATGACCAGACTGTGTGGCCTTGTGGCTCCTGGTCAGATGGGACAGCAGGGCAGAAGGGCAGGAACTCGGTGAGTTGGTGGAAGAAGTGTTGGGCTTGGATGTCCCCTGGCAAACTGGACAGGATGCTGGAGCTGGTGGAAGGTGTGGGGTGTGCATGTGGCTCCAGTGGAGGGTAAGAGAGGACGGTAGTGGAGGCTTAAACTAAAAATCACGTCTCCTTGGCCTCCACCTCTCCTTCCCACATGAAAGGAGAACTGAGTCCACAGTGGCCAAGACCCAAGAGATGAAGACCAGCCCCCAGTTTCCACATGCCCCTGGACCTAGCCTGAACTCCTCAAGGGCAGGGAGCACACGGGAAGCCGGGGAGGGGCAGCAAGAGGGATAGGCTGCATACAGCCTGGAGGGGCACGGGGTGCAGGCCTGGGGCTGGTGTGTCAGGTGCGGGAGGAGGCACAGGTTAACTGGTCCACAGTGACTCCGCCCTTTCTATCACAGGAGGTGGCTGTGAAAATCAACCTAAGACTGAAAAGTACTCTTTCAAATGTACACGTTTTGGACAAACTCAAGGTAAATAACACCATGACAAGCACCTGGCTGGTCTTGAAATGCACCCTGCACTGCTCCCTAGGACCTCTCTCCTACCAGGTATGATGGAAATGAAGTTTGTGATTTCAAGTCACATCAAAACCAAAATGGGTCGTCAGGTAGTACAATGGCGTATTTGCCTCTGTGAGCAGCTCAGCACGTGGGAATTTGCTGGCTGTCTGAGGCCAGTCATCACCAGTGCTCTGTTCACTTTACTGCACAAAGTAAACCATTTTCTGAGGCACTGCAGACAGATGTGTGCTGCCTACAGGTGCCGTATCTCCAGAACCACAGGGCACCTCAGACATGACATTACCTGGTCAAGGCCATAAAAGAACAAGAGAAAAACCCAGAAAAAGAACTCAGTGAAGCAGAGATCAGCAATTTATCAAACAGAGTTCAAACTACTGGTCATGAATATGCTCACTGAACTCGGGAGGAGAATGGAGCAACTGAGTGGGAATTTCCCCAAAGGCACAGAAAATGTAAAAAGAACCAAACAGAACTAAAGAATAACAGAAATGAAGATGACACTAGAGGGACCCAACAGTTCAGATTAGAGAACGTGGGACGGATCAGCCATCTGGAGAACACGGCGGTGGAAATCATCCAACAGAAAAAGAAAAGAAACGAAAGACAGGAGGACAGCTTACGCGGCCTCTGGGGCAATGCCAAGTGTGCCGATGTTCACAGTACAGGGTCGAAGAAGGAGAGACAGAAACCCTGTCTAGAGAAACGATGGCTGAGAACGTTCCTGACCTGGGAAAGAAGACAGACCTTGAAGTCCAGGAAACACTGTGGGTGTCAGGATGAAATCAAAGAGATCTCCTCAATACACACTGCAATCAAATGGCAAAGGTTAAAGATAAAGAGAGAGTCTTAAAATCAGCAGGGGAAAAGCAACTAGTTACGTACAAGGGAAACCACCTATGACTATCAGTCAACTTTTCAGCGAAACTCTGCAACCCAGAGGGTTTGGCAAGACATACTCAGAATGCTGAAGGGAAAAACATAGAACTAAGAAGACTCTACCCACAAGGTTCTCATTCAGACTTGAAGAAGGGAGAAGAATTTTACAGAAAAGCAAAGCTGTAGGAGTTCATCACCACTAAACCATTCTTACAAGAAATGTTCAAGGGACTTTCATAAGTGGAAAAGGACATAACTAGAAATAAAAAATTATGAAAGAAAAATCATTGTAAATGTAAATACATGTAAAGGTAAATAAATGTAAAATCTCACTGGTAAAGGCAAACAGGTAGTGGCAGTGGTAAAGGTAGTGGATCAACCACCTGTGAAGCTAGTAGGAAGGTTCAAAGACGAGAGTAGTAAAATCTACATCCGCAATACGCAGTTAAGCAACTCACCAAAATAAAAAATGTAAGTCAGGACATCAAAAACAAAATGGAGAGTAAAAATGGAGTGCTTTTAGAATGTGCTCAAACTTACTGAAAACTTAAGTGACCATCAACTTAAAACAGATGCATATATACACAGGTTGAAATATACAGTACTCACTTCAGTAGCACATATACTAAAACTGGAATGATACAGAGAAGATTAGCATGGCCCCTGTGCAGGAATAACATGCAAATTCAGGAAGCATTCCATATTTTTTATACTTAAGGCTGATTCATGCTATTGTATAGCAGAAACCAACATTACATTGTAAAGCAATTATCTTCCAATTAAAAAAAAGTATGAATTTCACGGAAACCACAAACCAAAAGCCTGAAACAGAATAAGGAGGAAGGAATAAAACATACCATACAGAAACCATTTTTTCTTTTCTTTCACTAAAAACTCCTTGCCTTGCCCACCTTCTGCCTAGAAATCTTCCATGTATACAACCACTCAGAGCTTAAAACTCAACATTCAAAAAACTAATATGATCATGGTATCTGGTCCCATCACTTTATGGCAAACAGATGGGGAAAAATGGAAACAGTGGCAGATTTTATTTTCCTGGACTCCAAAATCACTGTGGACAGTGACTGCCGCCATGAAATTAAAAGATGCTTGCTCCATGGAAGGAAAGCTATGATAAAACTAGATAGCATATTAAAAAGCACAGACATCTCTTTGCCAACAAAGGAAGGTCTGTATAGTTAAAGCGATGGTTTTCTTAATAGTCACATACAGACGTGATAGTTGGACCACAAAGAAGGCTGAGTGCCAAAGAATTGATGCTTTTGAATTGTGGTGCTAGAGAAGACTCTTGAGAGTCCCTTGGACTGCAAGGAGATTAAACCAGTCAATACTAAAAGAAATCAACCCTGAATATTCACTGGAAGGACTGATGCTGAAGCTGAAGCTCCAATACCTTGGCTACCTTATGAGAAGAACTGACTCACTGGAAAAGACCCTGATGCTGGGAAAGGTTGAAGGCAGAAGGGGGTGGTAGAGGATGAGATGGTTAGACAGCATCACTGACTCAAAGGACATGAGTTAGAGCAAACCCTGAGAGATAGTGAGGGACAGGGAAGCCTGGCATGGAAGAGCTGGACATAACCGAACAACTGAACAACAACATGCTAAGCACAGCAGGGGTCCCCAACCTCCAGGATCTAATGCTTGATAATCTAAGGTGGAGCTGATGTAGTAATAATAGAAATACAGTGCACAATAAACAGTAATGCACTTGAATCATCCCCAAACCACCACCTGTCCCTCTCCCCCTCCTTCCCCATCCATGGAAAATTGTCTTCTAGGAAACTGGTCCCGGGTGTCAAAAAGGTCAGGGATCGCTACTCTAAAGCATGTCTCTGGTGTTCAGTGAACAGCAGTGTGTATCTATTAATCCAAACTCCTGATTTATTCTACCCCCACCTCTTCTCCTTTGGTGACCATAAGCTTATTTTCTCCATAGGTGTTTCTGGGAACTACTGACAAATCCAGACAAGCCCTTGTAGCCCTTCTCACCCTGGACAAAGTCAGCTCTTATGAGCCGTAACCACAGCCTGTCTCTGCTAGGCACCAACGGCTCTGAGATGGGCGGCGATGCCGGAGTAACTTAGGACCAAGAGCATTGCATTTGCTGACCTTAGCAAGAGCCCCGGCAGCCCAGCTCCACACAGCAGGAGACCCCAGGCCCCAGATTCCTCTGAAGTGCTGTTGAATAGTTCAAAAGCTCAGAAAACCAGCGTGTTTACTGTGTAGTGTGTGTAGAACTGCCGAAAATGAAGACAACATAAAAACCATGTGTAAAAGGGAAAAGGGGTGGCCACAAAATTTTCGTTTCATCTGTTTACTCTGTTCTGTTGATGTTGATTAGACACTAAGTCATGTCAGACTCTTTGCAACCCCATGGACTGCAGCATGTCAGGCTCCCCGTCCTCCACTATCTCCCAGAGTTTGCTCAAATTCATGTCCAATGAGTCAGTGATGTTATCTGACCATCTCATCTTCCACTGTCCCCTTCTCCTTTTGCCTTCCATCTCTCCCTGCATCAGGGTCTTTTCCAATGAGTCAGCTCTTCGCATCAGGTGACCAAAGTACTGGAGCTTCAAGTTAAACCTGAGCCTAATACAAGCAAATGAAAATATGCATAACCTGCCAGGACGAGGTTCACTGCTCAGCATACCTACAGACAGACTTCCACTGACCTGGGAATCACAGTCAATCTCCAGAGTGATAAGTAAGTTTCTAACTAATGAATTTAGACTATTTAAGAAAATCCATTCTAGCATATACAAGAATGAAAACTCATCTTGAAAGTTGGGTCCTATTTTTATTCTCACACTAAGATAAACTGCGAAGACTTCTGGGCCTCTGTTAGCTGCTGAATGAGACCCCTCCCCAGACTGCCCACGGAGTTAATGGATTTGTACCTCCGGATGGCCACAGTGAGAGCCTCTGGTGAGCTGGCGCAGGGGCAGATGACCTCCTGGCGTAGACCTTTACTTTGGAAGACGTTGAGAAATGCATCACAGGAAGAAATAGACCCTAAACAGAAAGAAGGGATGACAGTGGACAATTAAAAATATCCCGTAATATAAAATGCCTTTGAGGTTACAATTTAGGCACATGTGGAATTAGGTAGCATGGACAAATACTTCATTTAACATAACCTACCATTTCTGTTACAATGAAAGCTAATATTCTCAAACACAGAACTCAAGAATTTAAAAAATGCAACTTCTATATTTAACCATACATTTTTTCTAACTGAAGAACTTAATTTTAATAACTTTTCTGAGACTTGTTCTACCATTTTTCACATGCATGTTCCAAGAGAGAACTCTAAACCCAACTAAATGAAGAAAACATTCCTCTATATTAATATGAGTGATGAGATCAAGATATACAGTTATTAGGAACCTATCAGCTAAACTAGTCCCCAATACAAGTTTACCTTGCTTCTTTTAAGACTTATTACTCTGCAGAGTTATGGGTAAAACCATTTGTGTATTAAACAGCTCACAATTTGTGGAGTTCTACTATAAACAGAAGAATCATTTATAAAACTAATATACAAAATTATCTGTTTGCAGATCAGATGTTCTTTAAGTGTATGAAGCTTTAATTTAGAAACACAGATGCCGCAAAGTTTACCAATGTGATCAGAAACATTCATTCACTCATTTTCATTCATTCACTTTGCTTCTAGCTTATATGCTCTTCTCATGAAAAACGAGCTAACAGAGTTTCTGTTTCAACTGACTGAAATAGTTCTCAAGGTATATTAATAGTATTCTGTGCAATTGCTCATTTATTTTATCCAGGTAGTTTCCAGTACAGAATTTGATAATGAAATTCCATTAAAAATGACAAATTAAATTTCCTGATCAATAAACCTGCTATGGACCATAAAATAATCATAATTAGTATTTCTTGAGCACTTGAGAACTATACATAGGGACTGCTGCATATCTGATGACTGGGTACCGTCTTGCAGCTAAAAGAAAGAGAAGAATTTAACACGTCACCTTTCCTCAGAATCAGGAAGGAGAAGAGCCAGGACTCCACCCCAGGGCTGTGGATGGACCTTCAGGCCCTGGTGCCTTGAGGCCCTGGTAAGACTCTCCTTCACTAAGATGAACACTAGGAAAGGGAAAACCAAAGCCCAGGGAATGAGGTTCCTCCTGCCCGCCTGGTCCTTCACTTACAGGGGTTTGCACCGTCGGCCACTATCAGCATCCGGAGAGAGGAGAGGTTGATGTCTCTCTGATCCCTGTGCGCCACCAAGGCCCAGTGCATGTCCCGGGATTTGACACAGGCCACTTTTGCTAAAGGAGAAGCAGGTGCAGTGAGTGACTGCCTGTATCGTGGGATGTGCTGACACTCAACAGCAGCCCCCCAACGCACCTTTGTACTGGCAGACCTTCTGAATCCAGGACAGCGGGTTCACCTTCATCAGCGCGTAGGGGATGCTAATCACATGCATCATGTTCATGACGCTCTGGAAGCAGGATACAGGGGTGAGCGGGCAGTGGGGTGGTGTGGGGATCCCATGAAGGGGGTAAACAGGGGGTGGTGAGGGAAGGTCCACATGGGCATGACCCTTCAAGAGGCTGTGGGCATGGAGGTGACTCCTCAGAGGGTGTCCTGGCGCCCCCAGCTTCTACTGATACAACTCAAAAGTCTAAATTCAAATCCTTTTCTTAGAAAAACTTAAGTGGAACAATCACTTTTTATTGGGCTTTCAGTATTGAAGCTTAACTCTCTAGTGTACTCTATTCATTTTGATTTGCAAACTTAATTTCCTTTGTTAAATGTTACGCTGAACTCCAAGCAGCAGGGGAGAGTTGTCTGAACCCCCACTCTTCTGTCTGGCCTGGCTCATGTAGACCAGGGCCTGGAAAAAGCACTTATTTCTTTCAATGGACGACAAAAACTAGCTCTCTAGGTAAATGGGTCGGCACTCACACGTGCAGCCCGGACTCATACGTGGCTCATCCTCATCCTCTGTGGCTGCACCCCCTGAGCTGGCAAGAAGGAACCACGATGTGGGGACACACTGGACAAACCTACCCCATCAGCTCTGCCCTCTTTGTTGGTGAAGTGGTACAAGAGGGCGCAGAAGCTCTGGAGCAGCTCTGACGGAAGAGGACCACGTGCCCCTCCCTGCACTTGTGAGCCTGCTCACCGTCAGCGCTCACCCCACACCTTGGGCTTGTTGCCCACTCCATGCAGGTGTGAAGCATTTTTCATCATAAAGATGATGCTTTGCAAGAGTGGGAGCTGTCTAGTCAGGGACAAGCCTTGTTCCAGAAGGTGGCAACCAGAAAGAGACTCGTAACTGCCAGTTCCTGGGGCAGCAACCCAGAGCACAGCAACCAGCTGGTGACAACATTCACGAGATCTACCACAGAACTCTTGAAAGCAAGATTGTCACAAAAGAACTTCAAAAGCAACAGTCGTCAAGTAAGTAGATGGGCCAGGTACTCATTACACATGAGGCCATATGGTTCTCATGAAAGGTCATCATTCCCACTGGACAGATGGGAAAACTGAGGCTCAGAGTGACTTGGGCAACAAACGATTCTTGGGCATGGGAGCAAGCGATGTGCCATGTCACACGCCACAGGAGAAGGACCAAAGTCCAACTTGGGTCCTCTGGGCTGTGCTCTTCCTGCAACACCAGCAGACAAGGGGGATGTGCATGTGGGGTTGTGCTTGTATGTCTTAATGATGAGTGTCCAGGCGCATATGGGAAGAAGTTGCTCAGGTGGAGCCCCAAACCTTTGTCTGCAGGATTTCTGCAAGCTCTTGTTCTAGTAACTTCTGGTTTATCAGGAAATAACAAATCCCACTTCTTATAGTTATGTTCCAATCACTTGTGTAAAACTACTAGAATTTTTTGCTTCAAAAAAGATGTAAAGTTTCAGCATAAGAAACTTAAAAAGAAAAATGGGTGAGCGGAAATCATCACATGTACAACAGACACAGGGAGCCTCTAAGCAGTGATGCTAAATACATCCTGAACAAGGCCATCACTTCTCACAGCACTAACAAAACGAGGCCTCTACAATTCATGCTGAAGTTCTGACCAAGGGGAAATCTGTAAGTATGTTTCCCCTGCAGCGTAAGTCCTGAAATGTTCATTAAACAACAATTCACAGAAAAACAAGAATGTTGCAGCCAAATCAGATGTGTGGGCAAAGTGACCCAAACGCAAGACGTCAAGGTTTCTGAGCTTGCCAATCTGAGCTGCCGCCCATGGGAAGGGAGATCCTGAACTTTCCTGAGCCTGAGAAAGGCCATGGTCACACTGCAGCCCCAGAACATGGCCCCCAACACACGCCAGCAGCTACCAACCTTCTGGTTTGCTGAGCTTTTGAAAGTTATGTTAGCTGACAACCGAAGACCTCCAGCAGTGGCAGCTTCTCTTTATCATGTGGGAGGAAGGGGTCAGATCATGATTCTAACCCTGACACGTAGCACATGCAAAGGTAAACAGGACAGCAGAGCCAGGCGGTCACACTCACCGTAAGGATTCCATGCCAGAGCCCAACGTCTTTCTTGAAATCCAACACATTCACAATCGTTTCAGCTGTACAAATAGAGAGTCAAAGATTTTAACAAAAGACAGTCACGGACCAAAGGACAAAGGAAATTCAGTATCACATCGGTGGCAAGGAATGGGTCTTAGAAACGTATCACTCCACTGTCTCTGAAGAAATGTTGCAGCCTCCAGTCAGAGGCTCAGAGACAGTGGCCTGCCTGGAACAGCAGCTCTTCAACCATCACTTAAAACACCCCACTCCTTCTCCTTTTATAATGTGTTTTCCCCCTCCCTTCCTTTTTCTTTCTTAAAATATTCTTTTCATGTCCCTCATATGTTCTCTCAAGAGAAGGAAATGATGTGTACTTGCAGGAGGAGGTGACTTCCAGCAAACGCACCACTAGAATGTACGCCAAAGTCTCATACCAGGTGCCTTGCCCCCATTTCAAAAAGGGACATTCAAAATACACAGCCTGTATTCTATTTTATGCAATATTTTTTAATGCAGAGAATTAGGGAGCAAATTTACATTATCTATCCTCCCCAGTGGCCACAAGAGTGACGGCTCTGGAGCTTTGGGAAATTAGGGTAAGGAATACAGGTCATGAAGTGGTGAAAAAAAATTGGAATTCAAACTGACAAACAGGGTGATCATCAGAAGTGATGTGTCTTTACATGTGAAACATCTGGACACTTGTCCAGGAACCGGACATCAGTGGAACATCTCCTGAGAGAGTGCACTGCTCTTAAGAAGGGAGACTGCCAGAAGGATGGTGAGAGAGAGAATGAGAACAGCAAGAAGAGCAAGAGTCTCCTCCATGACCCCTTACCAGACTCCAGGAAGAGGCTCCAGCATGGCGGCAGCCTGCAACATGGCCAGGGGACGCCTGATGGCAGCCTTTCCAGTGGAGGGAGCTTTGGGTATGTGATCTGACCCTTCCTCCCAGGAATCGTCAGCACTGTCAGCATGGTTATTACCTCAGTCACTCTATCCCTGTGCTCCCAGGACCACCCCAAGCAGCGCAAGGACAGCACATCATGGAAACCAATGCTCGACTGTGAAGTGCAGCCCCAGAACCGAGGCAGTACAGGGAAGGGAGCGCTGTAGCACGGGGCATGTCTGTAAGGCCCCCAAAGAGGTTCCGGTGTGCATCCAAGGGTGAACACACTCCAACCGTGTCAGCTATGTGTTACAGCCTGAACTGTTTTCTCCCCAATTCTTACCCTGGAGCCCTAACCCAGGTGTGACTATGTCTAGAGATGGGACTCTGAGGAGACAAACAGGAGCCTATAGGGTGGGGCCTGACCAACAGAATGGTGTCCTAACAAGGAGAGGAAGAGACTCCAGAGCTCGCTTGGCACACAGAGGAGGCCCTGTGAGGACACAGCCAGAGGCGCCATCACGGGCCAGGAACCAGGGCCTGCAGCCCTGGGCACTGGGCTCCACCCTCCAGACTGTGAGGCGGCAACACCTGCTGTTCAAGCCCCAGCCTATGGTGTCTGTTTTGGTTGCAGACTAGTAAGACGCCAACTAAACCGTCCGACAAATGGACCTTGTTCAAGGCAGCCGGAGAGAAACTTAATCCGACTCTCCTCGTGACTGGTGGGCACAATACGCACTTCTCAGGGATGGATCTGGGGTCAGGATCCCCCAGCAGGGGTCTGCCCATACCTTCTGTGTAGCCACACGCCTGTGTGAGGGCCTGGCAGTGGGTCAGAAGCGCGATCCTCGTCACGGTCACCCCGAGCACACTTCCATCCTTGCACGTCTTGTACTGCAAAGAGAAGGGGCCAGGAGGGTAGAGCTCCAGGCCCACAGCCGCCGCTGACCCTGAGCTGTGTAAGGGTTGCAGCACGCGTCACTCAGCTCCCCACCTTGTCCAGACCCAGCGACTCACCTCAATATACGCAGTGTCATTATTTGCATCCTTAATGTGCGGGAACCAATCTCGAGGAGGTTTAGAGAGATGTTTTGACTCTGTGACAAACCATAATAGTTTTGGCCAACCTTGGAAATAAAGAACAAGTTCCTTTCAGGCAAGCATCACTCAGAAGACAGGTGTGACACCACCTTCCTGCTAATGGCAAGATCCACAGCAGCACAGGCCAGATCAAGTCTCTGTGTTTCCAAGTCTAAGGGCATGGTCAAGGTGCTGTGAGCCTCCAGGAGCCGAAGTCTGCCACATGCAGGCTAGGAGACCTCCTGTGTGGACAGCGTGTTAGCACAGGCCATGGGGCACACCCTCCCCACCCAGCCCGGGCTCACCTTTGAACTGCGGGATCTCCCCCGTCGGGCTCTTTGGCAGCCCCTTGTGGCAAGCATCGCTCGTCAAGGCTACAGTCACCCCACAGCTTCCAAGCAAGAACCCGATCTGCTGGCTTCCTGCATCCTGGAGACAGCAGCAAGGAGATAAGGTCACGAGTAGAGGTGATGGCCGCTCTCCCGACAAAGCATGGTCTTACCCTGGGATGGCACCAACCCCTCAGCAGAGGCTCAATCAGAGAGTCAGGGCTCGGCTGACGTCTGCATGGTGGGGGCCAAACCTTATGCTCTCTGCCCGCTGCCTAACCTTGGACAGGGCAAGAGCTTGGCCTCAGTGGTGTCATCTGCACCATCCCCTTGGCCTGCTGTGAGGGACGAAGAGAGGGAGCTCGGTGTGTGCTGGTGCGCTCATGGGGTCTCGTTTCATTCCCCTCTGGTTGAACAACACCATGACCATGGGCCACAGAGAGGATCCAAGAACATGCCTCTGGTCAGGACACTGACCTCAAGAAGTCTATGATCACACCCATGCCCACCACGGAAACAAACACGCCGCATGGAGTGAGGGCACCACCGCATGGACTGAGCAGCAGCATTTGGGAGCAGACACTGTGGGAGAGGCAGGCCTGGGTGGCGCCATCCCAAGCACCCAGCTGCCCACAAGTCAGTTAATTCACTTTCCTTACTCCCACCACTCCCTCCAGCTATGATTCAGAAAACAAAGCTGTAGAGCAGCCAGTGTTCCTGGAAGGGAAACATCAGGACTGCGGTGAGGCCATCAGCTCCTTCTTTCCCACTGCAGTAAAATCAGCAGCATCAACATCTCAGAACCACATCTTCCCAGTGCCTAGCTCCCACATCTCACTGCAGACTGACAAGCTCTTCTCTACAAGGAACCCTGCATGACCAGCCTCCACATGGCCTTGAAGCCCCAAGAAGGGGAGGCAGCCTGGTGCTTGGCGCATGGGGACCTTCCCATCCCAGGACCCTTGTGAGACTTTTCCTTCAAGTAGAGCTTTTTCAAAGAGAATTATATAATCTGTCACTTCACTGTGAATGTGGGCATCACATCAAAAGTTGGACCAGGCCAGGGGCAGGGAGATGGCTGTGCAGCCAGGTTCAGGGACAGACAGGCACTTCTCTGTGACAGTGAACTTTCAGGGACCACCTACAAACAGGGCACTCATAGTGGCTCAGGGGAGCTCCCAGGGCAACTGTCAGACCTGTCAGGGCTCACAGTGGAGGCCTGCTGTCCCCTAGGTCCTGTATTTCTAACATCTCCTCCTAAAGACCTTAAAACAGAGAGGAGAGGTTGAGAGAAACCAGGATCAGGATCCGTGGCTACCATGAAATTCAGCTTTGCACCTGCTCCTCAGCATCTTCTTGGTCTGGAAACTCTACTCAGAGGTCCAGGTGCATGCCCACTTCGCAGAGCCAGCCCTGCCTGCCCACTGGGCTGAGATAAGACCCCGCTGCCTGCTCTCAGAGGGTCCCCAGAGTCTCCTTCACACACCTGGACCCCTGAAGTTAAGCCCAGCTTGACCCCAGAGCCTCCATCTTCAGCCCTCCACAGGTCAGTTCTCCTGGACTCCGGGTCAGCACCCTGAGCCTGATCCTTGGGAACCCACCCACACCCCCACACCACCACCGTGCGGAAAAAGCTCCACAGAAGCTGCTCAGGAGGCACGAGAACCACTGTCCTGCGGCTGGAGCGCTCCCCTCTCCCATGCTGCCTGTGCGATTTTCCCTGGAACAGCTCTTTCTGGCCTGTGCTGGCTGGGGCCTTCCTCTGTAGAGCTCAGCTATAGGGCCACAAAATCTCACGAACTCTCCTGTGCTGTGGAAGAAAAGGTGGACCACCTTTGAGTGAAAACCTCTCTCTCACTGTCATCCTTTCTCCAACAGAGCTGATGTGTGTCGTCACTTGCTAGGCAGTCTCTCCACACCCACAGTCCGTGACAGGTAACCTCCCAAGCAGCATTAAACGCGGCACATGACCATCCCCTACCCAGTCCCATCTCAGTCTCCCAGTCAGAGAGCATCAGCCATACTCATGAGAAGGATTCTCTCTAGTAAATGTGAGGTGAGTATATGGAAGCCCTCTTTCATGAACTCTGTATTTGTGGCCCTGAAACTACTAGCTGGTACTCTTCCAATTTTGATGTTTGTCTGCCCAAACTGCTAGCTTCTCAGCAAGTGGGTCATGTGCTAGATTCTAAGGTATGGACAGTCTGCACTGGTGCAGGACAGCGAGCTCCCTCTGAGTCCAGAGGCAGATGCTGATGCGCCAAGTGCTGCCGGGCTGGACTCCTGTGGCCTCAGGGCTCACTTGGTCTCTGGTCTACGGAACTGAATGCACAATTTCACCTCTGGCATAGCCTTGCCACTCCCCATGCTGGCAGATGGGAATTGGCTTCACAGCTCCCACCAGCCCACAGGTCTACTCTATTGTCCTTTGGCCTTCACAGACCAGCTCAGCACCCTCAAGAGGGTGGAGAAGCCAACCACCGTCCACACCTGCCCACTGTGGCACAGTCCCAGGGGGATATCCCTTTCTACTACTATGAACTTCTCGAGTGAAAAACCAGCCTTCACCCCTCATTCCAAGAATAAGAATAAAGAAATACACATGGGACCAAGTTGTTCTGTGAAGCTCAACAACACTCAAAATTTGGAAAATCTGGTTCTCCTTAGGCCCTTTAAGACAAGGTTAGTGTGCACTGGACTCGTGGCTAGAAGATTCAAAACTTCATCACCAGTGCCACTGTGCACCTCTCACCTCGTGCTCTATGGCAACCAAGCCAGTGCATTCTTCATTTAAAAGTAAGAAAAGTTTTCTGAGGACAAACACTCTGTTCTGAAGGCACAGACTGAGCCCAATTCACAGCTTCTGGCTTCAGGACAGACTGTGAGTCATCTCCTGGTTCTGTCCTTTCAGGCGTGTTCTGAGGGAGAGACGGCCAGGAAGGAACCCCAGCTTTTTCTTCTGAGAGAGGGTTCCCGGTCCTGAGGTTAACAGTGACCATCTGAGGGTCTGATGCACCTGGGAGATGAGTGAGACAGAGCCACGTGGCAGGCCACAGCCAGGAACACCTATGATGGCTACAGGCAAGTCTCAGGAACCCCAACAGATGCAGGTGAGACACTCAGCCTTCACTCAGCAACCCCTGGCCAGGATGTGGCAGAGGCAGGTGCCTCTTCGTTCAAGTGATTTTCCTCTGCAAACCAGCCTTGGTCTGGAAGACAGGAGGCTCTAGACATAAAGTAGACAAATACTTTCTACATGTGATGAGTGAACAACAACTGCCACTCACAATGATAAACATTCAGGGGTCCACTTACTGCAGTGCCCATGGAGAATCTGTGTCTCCTCCACCTGTAAACCTACAAATCCCTCCTGATTATCATCAGAGAATCCAAAGGACCCCAGTCCCCTGCATTAGGTGTCAATTAAAAAGGAGCATCACACACCTGAGCACCTTCCCAGATCAGCAACACCACCAGAGAACCACAGGGGAGACCATGGCTACTGCTCAGGGAATCTTCAAGCCCTTCTGCATTCCCTGTCAGTTGTGAAGGTCACAGGGCTCAGGGAGATGAGGAAGCATGTTATTGGTTGTGTATTATACCCCAGGAATGCTAGAGGCAAACCCTTGCAAATATCGGGGTTCTCCTCAGGCCACTAGAAGGGGCTCTGATGTCAAGGGCTGCAGGGCTCACCCCACTTCCAGAGCCACTTGCAGCCCTGCCCTCCTTGCAAGTGCACCCAGGAGGCCAAGTAGGAAGCTTGCATATTTTGTACCCAGGAAATGGAAACAGCAACCATTCCCCAATCATTTTCTAAAGTAACCCCATGTTCTCCCTTCCAACTCAGGAGCAGAGTTTCAAAGGCACCCACACACCATGAGCAGACCTTGAGGCATTTCCCCATTTTTATATCAGAGTAGCCACAAAGACAGCTGGAAGATTCTCTGGAAACTCAGCCTGAGCACGTGAAAGCCCTACGTTTTGGAGCTGGGAGAGTCACCTCACAGTCTGTTCACGATGATGTGCTAAACGATGCCAGATAAACCCAGGGTGGAGCCCCAGGGCACAAGCCGTAACACAAGCAGTGGCAGAACCACCCCACAGCCACGGGCTCCGTCTCCGTCCACAATATCAGAGAGTCTCTGGAGGACCATCAGCACCAACCCCAGCAGAGCCTCTTCTCCTCACCCTCCCTTCCAAAGTTACTGCAGGTCTACGGCGCAAGAAGCAGTCATTTACGTGGACAAAGACACACGCTGCTGTGTAGGATTCTGACGCTGGACTACACTACAACTGTGACAGCAAGATAAGTTACTTATTCTTCTTTTAGAATAAGATTCAACAAATTATAGCTGAACCTGGGACTTGACAACATCCTAACACCCGAACAAATGCGACAACTGCCACCCCTGAAAAATAAGTAAAAAGTCCACCATTTACTCAGATTTCTAGCACAGTGACACTGAAAAACAAGACACTGGAACGCCTGGCTTTCCGGCAGATCACCCTGCTCACACACGGAAGGCACCACCACTAGCAGCAGCTGACTCTGGCCACTGCGCTGACTGGAATCAGGGCTGGGATGGCCGATGAGAACTGCACAGAGTTTCAGAGACAAGGTAGGCAGCCCTGGCCTTTCCGATACACATGCTGCTGAGAGGAACGCTCTACAGACACTGTTTGCACGTTCTGACCCCACAACAGAACCTTCCAGCATGGCCAAGAGGCCTCAACAGAAAGAAGGGTTCTTTACCTTTCTGGTAAGGGGCACCTCAATGGGCACAGGCACGACTTCGGCCAGCAGGCAGCCGTAGAAAGCCACCATGGAGGCAGCGGGGTCGTTGTTGGGGAACACCAGTGCCACCTGGACCCAGAGAGAGAGAGAAGGATTAACACTGACACCATTCCACTAGAAAAAATTAACATGCCCCATTTAAAAATGCATTTTAATAAGTTATCAGATACTCTTCCTTTAGCTCATGTGGAAGGCAAACAGATTATCCACGGTCCTCTCTGTCACCACATCAGAATGCAACTATCCATGCTGTTTACATGTTATCTTCCCCAAAGGCATGTACTCTTACACAGACGAAACCAGTATGTACACACTACTTGTCTCTCACTGTTGTCACTGGGCTCTAAAGTGTGTCCCTGTGCTTCCACATGGTCTTCACCATGGTGACTGCATGCTGGGCACGTCCTCCCTAAAGTGCTGGACTCCGAGCAATGCTATTCTGACCCCGGTTTGACTTCAGCACCCCAAGCCTTGGTTTTCTTACCTGAAAAGTGGGAATACTAGCTAGTAGAACCTACATGCCAGTGTTGTAGTAAAGGTCAAGTGAGAAAATGTCTAAGGCTCACACTGTTCCTGGCACATGGCGGGCAGCCGTGAATGGCACCCACCCAAAAGGCCCTGGGTTTGGCCGGCCCTCACAGCAAAGGTTTCTGTGAACACCGGCCCACACCTTCTGCCACACACTGCCTCTTGGGCTCAGCCTGTGAAGAGCTAGGAGCAGAATAATCATGGAATTCTAAAAGGTAAATTATCCAAGTAGCCAAATAATGCATTGTATGATTTTTCAAATGTTTCTCAAAAGAACCTTAAGAACAATCTTTTACCAGATGGGCTGATAATTATTTATTCTTGTATGAACTGTGTTTCATTTCCTGTGTCTATTTATCTACTAGTATTTACATTTTATAGTATTAACTCATATTTGATGCAAAAACTTCTTGATATAATGCTTTCCATTCTCATGAGAGCATTTAGTGACGTATGTACACTTGTCAAGTGTTTGACAGACTCTTCGCCACATTTATGTTCACCGGGCGCTCAGGTCAGCATCTGCAGTAGAGCTAGTGCAGGCTCTGTCTGCTTGCTCTTCATCACCCAACGCTCCTTCTGGAGCAGCCCTCCCTACTCCGGCCTGAGCAGCCACCTTTAGGATGGAACAGGCAGTCCTACTTTCGGATCCGCACCCACCCCTGCCCCGAGCTCTGCAGGACTCTGCCTCATGAGAACACAAGCTCTTCCCAGGTGCTACTGTTGCATCCGCACTGCCCTTCCTTGTTAATAATTAACCACATACACCCATGATTTAGCAGATGTACGTTTTTTGTATTACTCTATCAAGAAATTTAACCCATTTTTCTTTAGAAACATCCTAACTAGAAGTTACTGACTTTGTCATGAACAGCTGGATAAAACATCTTAATCACCTCAACATCTAAGTAAGCAGGTTGGCATAAAGGATTCAGATGACAGCTAAGGACAGAGAAGGCTGCATCTTAACCCTGACCCTGTAAGCAACTCAGGATAGCTGATGGAAACAAATTAAGTTTGGGATTATGTGAAGATTTCCTTTCTATATGGCATTCCTATAATTTACTAAAATCAGACAATGAGAGCCAAATGAAACCATAAGGCCATTAAAAGCCATGCTGCACTACTGAAGAATTTTAAGAAACTCAGCGAAAAAACTGTTAATGAGATATTAATCTTAATTTTGTCCCCAAAACACCCAAGCAGATGCCAGGCTACCATTAGTAGGACTTCCAAGGAGGAACGAAAGGATTTATTTGCGTGTCTCTGCATATAAACCACAAACTATTTTTAAAATGATCTGAGGTTTACACTGGCCTCAGGTATTCTGTCTTCAGCTGGTGGTCTGAGAGTAGACAGCATCTGTTTTTAGATCTGGATCTGGCAAAACAACGATATTCAGTCAAACGTTTGCAAAGCATCCAGGGCACCACTGCTGCTAAGACTGCTCTCTCTGAACCAAAACAGAGGAAAATACAGGAGATGCAGTTCCTCCCCAGACCAGTGACTCCACCCCAAAGTCCTCCTAGAGTACCTAGTCTGCAAGCAGGAGTCTTCAAGAGCACAGCACTGAGCAAAAGAAGGCGCTGCTTCCACAGCTAGACTGTGGGTCAACGAATCCCAAGATTCTGGTCTGGTGCCATCCCAGCTCTGTTCATAGGACAGTCAATTTGATCCAGGATTTTAAATTCCCACTGCTTGATCACTAAAGTTCATGCTGAAAATGTCATGTTATATAACCTTGCAGAGTTGGGTTAAAACAGGATGAAATGTTATATTAACATCAAGGGAATCAAAGCAAGATACAAAATTGTATATTATACTCTCAAAAATATAAAAGTGACAGAAAACAGTCAATACCTACAACCTCTTTTAGAATCAAAACTGAATTTTTTTTAAAGAATTTAAGAAAGGGAAGACTATTTGTATCATTCTCACCACATTTCCCTTTTATATCTCTATCAGTCACAAGTCCTGTGTTTTGCTAACTGCACAGTGATTCCAGTGCAATACACATATGGACACTTCATTTTCATAAACCCACACGGTTTCTTTCTGTTCGATTCCCTATGTATTCCCTGGCATTTCATTGCACTTTATGCACAGAGCATAACAGGCATCAAGAGACCACCTCCTTGGTCTGCTCTCCTCCACTGGTCTTCCCGTACCAGCCACATACCACAGAACTCCCCTCAGTCCTTTCCACTCTGTCCTAGAAACTGACCAAGAGCTCTGGGCTTGCTTTTTCTCCCCAAGAAGTTGTCTCACATTCCAGAAGCTCCCAAAATGAGAACACTCTCTGTCCTTCTAAAACAGTAAGTATCTGTATCTCTCACCATCTTTTTGGAGACCTTTTTCATTTTCCAACTTACAGATAGCCAATTATCAGTATCTTCATTTTTCCCTAACATAGTAAGCTCCCTGAAGGCAGGCTTCACATATGATGCATCTCTGTGTATTCCACAGCTCCTACTACAATATCCTGAAACCTTTTCAGCTTAGGCACATAAATGTTTTTTCAAAGCCCAAGCAGGTACCCCCCTCAAAGTGCATTAAGAGGGTCACCCACATAAAGAGCATCTACAATTTTTATGCCAAAGACAGACTGTTAATTATCCTTGGGAGAATTACATTTAATTTAAAACAATTTTCAAAGAGGTAAAGAACCTGTTTATTGTGATAGAAGGTTACTATCAACTGAACACTACAGTGGCATATGCTTATTAATAGGCATTTATATACACATGCCGTATCCCAGCCACATGAACACTTTCAAAGGAATAATTTAGAAATGCAGCCCTCCTCACACAATTCAAACCACCTGCTGCTGAAAAGAATAGTTTCACATAGTCTATCAAAATCTGTCCCCACATTCTTTCTTACAGCTGAACAGAGATGGTTTATTTTACAACTGGTACTGAAAATGAACTTTAAAAATTTGCAGGCCAAGACTTAAAAAAATGACTCTACTGAGACCTACTAACCAAATTATAAGGGAGACATTATCCATGCAACTGACATTTTATTGTGATAAAATAAATCTAACGAAGTTTATCATGCTGCCTGTTTTCAAGTATACATTTCAGTGGCATTAAGTAGATTCACACTGTTGTAAAACCATCATCAGCTATCCATTTCCAGAACATTTTCACTTTCCTAAACTGTAACTCTGCCCCCATAAACAGTTAACTCCCCATTTCCTCCTTCCCACAGCCCCTGGTCACCTTCATTCTTCTGTCTCTAGGAATTTAAGTACTCTAAGTACCTTGTATGAATGGAACCATACAATATTTGTTCTTTTGTGACTGGCTTATTTCACTGAGCATAATGTCCTCAAGGTCGTTCCACATTGTAGAACATATAAGGATTTCCTTCCTTTTTAAGGCTAAATAACATTACACAGTATGAATATACCATATTCTGTTTATCCGTTCACCCCTCCATGGATGCTTGAACTGCTGCCACCTTTTGGGTTTTGTGAATACTGCTGCTGTGAAAAGTAGTGTAGATGTTTATCCGTTCAAGTTCTTGCTTTCAGTTCTTTTGAATCATTGGGTCAAATGTTTAAGTTTTTTAAGGAACCACCACAGTATTGTTTTCCACAATGGCTACACCACTATATATTCCTAAAAGCAATAGAAGGGTTCCAATTTCTCAATGTTGCTAACACTTATTATTTCTTCATCCTAGTAAGTGTGAGGTGGTATCTCACTGTGGTTTTGATGTATTTTTCCCTAATGATTAGTGATGCTGAGCATATTTTCATGGGCTTATTTGGCTATTTGTAAATCTTCCAAAGAAAAAGGTCTATTCAAGCACTGTGGCTGGTTTTTAAACTTTTGTAAAATATATGATTTGTAAACATTTCTCCCCTTCTATGTTTTCACTCTCGACAATGTCCTTTGGCCCACTGAAGGTTTTAATTCTGATCAAGTGCAACCTACCAATTTTTTTTATTCCCTTTGCTTTTGGTGCCATATCTAAGAAATCATTGCCAAATTCAATGCCATGAAACATGTTTTATGTTTTATCTAAAGAGTTTAGATAATAGTAATTAGATATTTAATTCATTTTGAGTTAATTATTTAATATACACTACATGTGTGCCAAATTATTTCAGTCATGTTTGACTGTGTGACCCTATGAACTGGAGCCCGCCAGGCTTCTCTGTCCATGGGATTCTCCAGGCAAGAATACTGGAGTGGATGGCCATGCCCTTCTCCAGAGGATTTTCCCAATCCAGGGACCGAACCCACGTCTCTTGGGTCTCCTGCATCAGCAGGCAGGTTCTTTATCACTAGCACCACCTGGGAAGCCCCAATATATGCTATAAAGGTTCAATTTTGGGTTTTTGGTTATACATATTCAGTTTTCCCAGCACCATTTGTTGAGTACACTAGCCCTTCTCCCATTTAATGTCTTAGCATCCTTCTTGAAAGTGACTTAACCGTACATGTGAGGATTTATTTCTGGGCTTTCTATGCTATTCCTTTGGTCTGTATCTGTCCTTGTGTTAATACCATACTGTTTTGATTACTGTAGCTTTACAGTAAGTTTAATAATGAGGACATGTGAGACCCATGATTGACTTTTAAAAGCTAGAGGTCAAACAAGTTCATTAAACTGCAGAGAATCATAGCCTACCACAGAATCCTAGGGCTGCAGCAATCTTATTAAACATTCTTCATAACGAACCCATGCTTTTGTAATATCTCATAAGTAAATCATAGCTTGTATTCTTGCTCATTTATGGTGCTCCACAATGAAACTTCTATAAAATTCATTTGGAGTCTCTGGTGCAGGTGGATAACCCAGTCTTGGGGCATGAAGGTACAGAGCAACGTATGGAAAAAAAGTCACTCCACTTAAGGCAAGAAAAGTAGGTTCTACATGCAGGCCCACATCTTATTCATGGGTAAAGCTTGGGCCAGATTAACTGCTCTGTGTGTAACATTAAAAAGGAAATACTAACATCTGTTCTCAGTAAATTGGCATACTGCAGTAAGAATAAAATTCTTTTCGACCAAAGACAGTAGCCTGTATCTACAAATTTAATAGTAGGAAAGGAATGTACCAGTGGTTTGCTGCAAGGATTCTTGGTATCACTCACTGATACAAAACAGTCTACGAGCACACAACTGTCCTGCATCCTCAGACAGACAGCTGTTTCCCATTAGGTCATATGTGTCAGGGGTTAGGAATATACATCCTGGGGCTAGACAGAAATAGCTGTGAGCACTGGCTACACCATTTTCTGGACATGTGCCTTCATCTGATATGACTCTTATCCTCTCAAGTCCCAGTTTCCTTGTGGATAACCCACGAGAACTACTACAGTCAAGCTCACTGAGCTACTATAAAGGTTACACCTGCTGAATAATCTCTTCTGGCTTGTGGGAGCCTGATTTGGTAATATGAGTATTAGGAGGCATTAAAATTTGCAACTTTAAAACAGTAGGTATCTTCTCCACCTCAGACCACGTGTCCTGCAGATGCAATAATTTAAATTGCACTTACCCTATCTCCAGGTCGCACCATAGGCTCTTGTTTTGTACCTAATTTATGCAGAATGTTGTAAGCAACCTTCATACTTCTTGTCCACAGTTTGCCTATCAATACAAATTATAAAGACACAATTAATTGTACACATGCATTTTCTACTGTGTATATGTATGTAAATTAACCTATATTGAGAGTACTACTTTTTCACTTTAAGCTTTCAAGTTATTCTGAGTCCTTAGAATCCAGATGGGAAACAAAAGCCAGCAACTCTGACTTATAAAATCTGAGCAGCATGAACAACAAAATAAGGTATTAAATACAAACACCTAGGGTGCTAAGAACCTACAGCAAAGCCACAGAGAATTTAACTATCATCACAGAAGTAGACGAGGATTTCTAGGGAGTAAAACACGGGAGGGACTACGGCATTAGTGAGTTACCACTAATTTATGTTGTTCAAAATGACACATATTTTCCTTTTTTAGTGAGTCCTGCTTTGTGTGGTTCAGCTCAGTCATGTCGACTCTTTGCAACCCCATGGACTGCAGCATACCAGGCTTCCCTGTCCGTCACCAACTCCTAGAGCTTATTCAAACTCATATCCATCAAGTCAGTGAGGTCATCCAACCATCTCATCCTCTGTTGTCCCCTTCTCCTTCCCAGCATCAGAGTCTTTTCCAATGAGCCAGTTCTTCGCATCAGGTGGCCAAAGTATTGGAGTTTCAGCTTCAGCATCAGTCCTTCTAATGAACACCCAGGACTGATTTCCTTTAGGATGGACTAATTGGATCTCCTTGCAGTCCAAGGGACTCTCAACAGTCTTCTCCAACACCACAGTTCAAAAGCATCCATTCTTCGGCACTCAGCTTTCTTTATAGTCCAACTTTCACATCCATATATGACTATTAGAAAAACCATAGCTTTGACTAGATGGACCTTTGTTGGCAAAGTAATGTCTCTGCTTTTTAATATGCTATTTAGGTGGGTCATAGCTTTTCTTCCAAGGAGCAAGCATCTTTTCATTTCATAGCTGCAGTCACCATCTACAGTGATTTTGGAGCCCAAGAAAATAAAGTCTCTCACGGTTTCCAGTGCTTCCCCATCTATTAGCCATGAAGTGATGGGACCAGATGCCATGATCTTAGTTTTCTGAATGTTGAATTTTAAGCCAGCTTTTTCACTCTCCTCTTTCACTTTCATCAGGAGGCTCTTTAGTTCTTCTTCACTTTCTGCCATAAGGGTGCTGTCATCTGCATATCTGAAGTTAGTAATATTTCTCCCTGCAATCTTGATTCCAGCTTGTACTTCATCCAGCCCAACATTTCTCATGACACACTCTGCATATATGTTAAATAAGCAGGGTGACAATATACAGCCTTGACGTACTCCTTTCCCAATTTGGAACCAGTCTGTTGTTCTATGTCCAGTTCTAACTGTTGCTTCTTGACCTACATACAGATTTCTCAGGACACAGGTCAGGTGGCCTGGTGTTCCTATCTCTTGAAGAATTTTCCACAGTTTCTTGTGATCCACACAGTCAAAGGCTTTGATATAGTCAATAAAGCAGAAGCAGATGGTTTTCTGGAACTCTCTTGCTTTTTCAAATGATCCAACGGATGTTGGTAATTTGATCTCTGGTCCCTCTGGCTTTTATAAATCCAGCTTGAACATCTGGAAGTACATGGTTCACATACTGTTGAAGTCTGGCTTGGAGAATTTTGAGCATTACTTTACTAGCATATGAGATGAGTGCAATTGTGTGGTAGTTTGAGCATTCTTTGGCATTGCCTTTCTTTGGGATTGGAATGAAAACTGACCTTTTCCAGTCCTGTGGCCACTGCTGAGTTTTCCAAATTTGCTGACATACTGAATGCAGCACTTTCACAGCATCATCTTTTAGGATTTGAAATAGCTCAACTGGAATTCCATCAACTCCACTAGCTTTGTTCATAGTGATGCTTCATAAGGCCCACTTAACCTCACATTCCAGGATGTCTGGCTCTAGGTGAGTGATCATACCATTGTGCTCATCTGGGTTGTGAAGATCTTTTTTGTATAGTTCTGTGTATTCTTGCCACCTCTTAATACCTTCTGCTTCTGTTAGGTCCATACCATTTCTGTCCTTCATTGTGCCCATCTTTGCATGAAATGTTCCCTTGGTATGTCTAATTTTCTTGAAGAGATCTCTAGTCTTTCCCATTCTATTGTTTTCCTCTATTTCTTTGCATTGATCATTGAGGAAGGCTTTCTTATTTCTCCTTGCTATTCTTTGGAACTCTGCATTCAGATGGATATATCTTTCCTTTTCTCCTTTGCCTTTAGCTTCTCTTCATTTCTCAGCTATTTGTAAGGCCTCCTCAGACAACCATTTTGCCTTTTTACATTTCTTTTTCTTGGGGATGGTCTTGATCACTGCCTCCTATACAATGTCACGAGCCTCTGTCCATAGTTCTTCAGGAACTCTATCAGATCATGGCTCTTCTGTCCATGGAATTTTTCTTTGAATCTATTTGTCACTTCCACTGTATAATCATAAGTGATTTGTGTGATTGCAAAAAACATAAAGGCTACTTAGGATGGCTTCTGTAGGGTCTGATACCCCTCCTTCCCTGTGTCCTAAGTTTCTCAACTTTAATTTTTCCTAACTTCAGAGTTTTACAGTTTTTAGACAGTAACCCTTGAATTTAGATAAAGATTATGGTAAGAATTTTGAACTAAAGTTTTGAACGCTGGGGGAAAAAACACTCCAAAATAGGATTAAAAAGATTTTTAAGAACATAAGAAAAATGACCAGTTTTGAAGAACCTGCAGATTCAAATCCCTGCCTACCTCTCAGTGCCAGACATTTTCTCAGCAGGTCTAGGTGACAGCAAACAGTCTGAGATTGAATCAAAATGACTTTTAAAACCTAACATGAATTCTTGGGACACATAAATGCCTTTTATAACATTAGGTTCTATAAGCTTTCAGAAGCAGTCAAAGTGTTAAGAGATTTGCAATAATAGTAAAGTGAAAGTCTCAGTCTTGTTCTACTCTTTGTGACCCCATGGACTGTAGCCAGGATCCTCTGTCCATGGAATTTTCCAGGCCAGGATGCTAGAGTGCATACCCATTCCCTTCTTCAGGGGATCTTCCCAACCCAGGGACCAATCCCAGGTCTCCCACACTGTAGGCGGATTCTTTATCATCTGAGCCATGAGGGAAGCCCAAGAACACTGGAGTGGGTAGCCTATTCCTTCTCCAGAAGATCTTCCTGACCCAGGAATCGAACCAGAATCTCCTCATTGCTGGCGGATTCTTTACCAGCTAAGCCACCAGGGAAACAATAGTATAGTAAAGATAACAACAATTTGAACTATTTCCTATAAATGTAATCTCTGTTCTAATCTCTTTCCTATTTAAAATGTAAAAGCTAAATTAATATACAGTTTAAATGAAAAGAATCTGAATTTGTCTTATTTCATATTGGATTCTGTAGCAACACAATTTAGGGTTGCTCCTGTCTTCCTACCAATGGATTTATCAACTTGTCTCCCCCCATAGTGATTAGGGAACAAAGAGGACTTTTCCACTGTTTCTGATTCCTGTAATTCCTAGACATTCCTGGCTCACAGTATGTGCTCAACAAATGTTTGTTTTATTAACAGCAAATTAAGCAAGCTGTAAAAAGCACAAAATTACGGTATTCATTTGAGCCTACTTCTTGAGTACTAACAGTAATTACTGTGACATTTTATTCACGCACCTCTTCCACCTTCCTTAACTCTATCTCCTCAAGACTGTCTACTTTACAATTATTTGGTTTTTATTTGGTGATTGTATTTTCTCCCCAAAGAGTTACTAGCCATTAGAAATAACTCAGGGAGTTATTTTTTTCCTAAAGAAATCACAAATACTTTGTGCTGTCAGATTTCTTTCTTTCTTTCTTTTTTTTAAATAAAATCAATCTTTTAATGGAGCTGAAAAGCATAGGTGAAAACCACTATAACTTATTTTTTTTCTTTTTTTTTAATTTTTATTTTTAAACTTTACAAAATTGTATTAGTTTTGCCAAATATCAAAATGAATCCGCCACAGGTATACATGTGTTCCCCATCCTGAACCCTCCTCCCTCCTCCCTCCCCATACCATCCCTCTGGGTCGTCCCAGTGCACTAGCCCCAAGCATCCAGTATCATGCATTGAACCTGGGCTGGCAACTCATTTCATACATGATATTTTACATGTTTCAATGCCATTCTCCCAAATCTTCCCACCCTCTCCCTCTCCCACTGTGAACAATGTTAGGAAATTATTTTGGCTGAACAAACAATTACAATCAACTTGTTTTAACTGAAACAAAAAATCAATGTGTTGTAAACTAACACATCAATTACAATCAATTAGCACCATTATATTTTCTTAAAAATTTCAATTTCATTCTCAGTTTGGAATATTAAAGCTGGTATCATCATAAAGTCATACAAAAGCCAATTTACAACAGACAATTTGAAAAAGGCAACAACACACTTTGGCAAAGTTCTAGAAATATTCTTCTAGTAGAAAAAATAAACAGCAAATTGCTGATTTAAATTAAAGACAATACAACAGTTCTTGACTGATTTAGAAGGGAGAACGAAAAAAAATTCCCAACCAGGAACACTCACCCAGGCAAAGTTATCATTCAGAACTGAAGGACAGATAAAGTTTTCCAGACAAGCTAAAAGCTAAAGAAATTCATCACCACTAAAGCAGTCTTACAAATTCTTCCAAAAAACAAAAGACAAGAAAACACTTTCAAACTCATTTTACAAGGCCTGTGTTATCCTCATATCAAAACAAGATAAGGACACCATGAAAAAATTAGAGGTCTGAAGAAAACAAATGCACAAATCCTCAACAATATATTAGCAAACCAAATTCAAATTCAATAATATGTTAAGATGATAATACACCATGATCAAATGGGATTTATTCCAGAAATGCAAGGATGGTTCAACATCCACAAGTCAATTAATGTGAATAATATGGCACATTAACAGAATGAAGGATAAAAATCATATGACCATCTCAGCTGATGCAGAAAAAAATGTTAAAAATTCAATATCCATTTATGATAAAAACTCTCAACAAAGTGGGTACAGAGAAAACATACCTAACAAAATAAAAGTCCTATATGATAAATTCAAATATCAATAACCTCAGATATGCAGATGATACCACCCTTATGGCAGAAAGTGAAGAGGAACTAAAAAGCCTCTTGATGAAAGTGAAAGTGGAGTGAAAAAGCTGGCTTAAAGCTCAACATTCAGAAAACGAAGATCATGGCATCTGGTCCCATCACTTCATGGGAAATAGATGGGGAAACAGTGGAAACAGTGTCAGACTTTCTTTGTGGGGGCTCCAAAATCACTGCAGATGGTGACTGCAGCCATGAAATTAAAAGACGCTTACTCCTTGGAAGGAAAGTTATGACCAACCTAGATAGCATATTCAAAAGCAGAGACATTACTTTGCCAACAAAGGTCCGTCTAGTCAAGGCTATGGTTTTTCCTGTGGTCATGTATGGATGTGACAGTTGGACTGTGAAGAAGGCTGAGTGCCGAAGAATTGATGCTTTTGAACTGTGGTGTTGGAGAAGACTCTTGAGAGTCCCTTGGACTGCAAGGAGATCCAACCAGTCCATTCTGAAGGAGATCAGCCCTGGGTGTTCTTTGGAAGGAATGATGCTAAAGCTGAAACTCCAGTACTTTGGCCACCTCATGCGAAGAGTTGACTCATTGGAAAAGACTCTGATGCTGGGAGGGATTGGGGGCAGGAGGAGAAGGGGACGACGGAGGATGAGATAGCTGGATGGCATCACTGACTCGATGGACGTGAGTCTGAGTGAACTACGGGAGCTGGTGACGGACAGGGAGGCCTGGCGTGCTGCGATTCATGGGGTCGCAAAGAGTAGGACACGACTGAGCAACTGATCTGATCTGATGACGAATTCACAGCTAATAGCATACTGAACAATGAAAACCTGAAGCATTTCCTCTAAGATTCAGAAATAAGACACGGATGCTCACTTTTGCCATGTTTATTCAATAAAGTATTGTTTAAGTCCTAGCCAGAGTAGCCAGGCCAAAAAAAAAAAAAAAAAAGCATTCAAACTGGAAAAGGAAGATGAAAAACTGTCACTACTTGCAGATAACATGACATTATACATAGAAAACCTTAAGACAATACAGAAAAAACAGAGTAATAAATGAATTCAGTAAAGTAGTAAAATACAAAATCAATGTACTGCTGTTATCAGAAAACTGCTGTGTCTATATACTAATAATAAACTACTAGAACGAGAAACCAAGAAAAAGATCCTATTTACAACAGCATTGAAAAGAAGAAATTCCTCAAAATAAATTTAATTAGGAGGTAAAAGACCTGTACATTCAAAACTGTTAAGACTTGGGACTTCTCTGGAGGTCTGGTGGTTTAAGGCCTCGTGCTTCCACTGTAGGGGGCACAGGTCCGATCCCTGGCTGGGAACTTAAGATCTAGCGTGCCGCATGGTGTGGCAAAGAACAAACAAACAAAAAAAACCCACTACAAAAAGCACAATGAAAATTAAGCCCCATAAAATCTGCATCTTAAAAAAAAAAACCAAACTGTAAGACTGATAAAGAAGCTGAAGATAACACAAACAAATGGAAAGATATTCTGTGCTCATGGATTAGAAAAAGCAGTTGTGTTAAAGTATCCGTACTACTCAAAGCAATCTAAATCCAATCCCAATCAAAATTACAACAGCACTGTTCACAGAAATAGAACAAACAATTTTAAAATTTGTATGAAACCCTGAAAGACCCCAAATGGCCAAAGTCATCTTAAGAAAGAAAAACAAAGCTAGAGACATCATGCTCCCTGACATTACAAAACTACCAGTAATAAGAACAGTATGATACTGGCACAAAATCAGACATATAGATCAATGAGACAGAATAACCCATAAATAAACCCATGCATATATGTCAACTGATGTATGACAAAACAGCCAAGAAAGGGAAAAGGACAGTCTTTCAATAAATGATGCTTGGAAAACAGTACCCAATCAGCTCCTGGTCTGAACCTGGCCAGGGACGAGGGTCAGACAGGAAAGTCTTCTATCTTTCTGACTGACTAAAATTTATTTCTAAGAGTATAATTTAAAAAAAAAAATCAATCCTATGTCCCATTATGGGTAAAATACCCTTTATCCACTAAGAATTTCCCAACAAAGCTAGAAGAAAAAAATTGAGACTATGAAAACATACGCTCCTGAATCCCATTTCCTTCCATGAGATGCAGAGGATAATGATGAAGTCTACAGTGGGGGCCTTCTGGGCCCCACTAAAAGCTGGGTTATGTTACTTAACACAACACCTGGCTCTTGAGCTCCACTGCTAATGGAGAAAACAGTTTCTTTCCTACCTGCAATTAGAAGAGCATTATTATCATAGAAATAAAACCAGAAGTTAAAAATGGTAATGTAACCTCACACGTGCAGATATAAGCCATTTTGTCTTTTAGTTATGAAGCTGATTTCTTTGCAATGCTGCACCAGAGTGTGTGAAAATGACCTGACAATTTGCTTTCTCCGTGGCCCCTTATCTGTGAAGCAAAGAGAAAGGGATCTCTCTTGTATAGTTAACTATTTCCCAAAGTTTATGGACTGCATTAATCATACTGAATAAAGAGCAAAAGTTTGCTTCCCTTGCTTGCTAGAAAAGTACTGTGGAAACAAATGTTGTTTCTTCTAAGTGATGCATGTCAAAGAGTTCTATATACATTCTTTCTTGTTTCATTTCTTTAACTACCAATCCTTCTTCAAAGCATTAATTTAATATACATTCCAAGATATAAAATCCAACATCTTATTATTAGAGTTATAGTCACTAATTTTTGTATCACTTTCTGGTTTTTACTAAAAATCATTAACAAATAATAATTTTTCACATTCAAATCGAATAATTTTCCTATACTGGCTAGGCCCAAAAGTTCATTTGGGTTTTCAATAGTATCTTACAGGAAAACGCAAATGAACTTTTTGGCCAATCCAATATTTCCTTTTGGGTTCCATTTATTTCCATATTGGAAACATAAGGCAACACAAATATAAACTTCCACCCTGAAAGTGGCAGTTGTGTGCAGGCACAAGCAGACAAAAGATGGATAAGCCTCAAAGGATTACCGTAAGTGAGGATGTAGAGAGGTTTTCCGTTCGTGTCCATCGTGGTCAAGCACGGGGCCTTTGGTGAGATGGTCCCCCATCGCTGTAACGCTGCTTCTAAAGATGGGGGCCAATTTGTAACCACACCCAGCTGCTCCCCACGCATCGCCAACATCTGGGCTCCCTCTGGCTTTGGCTGGTTTGGATCTGGTTGTTGAACTAAATACATTTGAACACAGAAGGTTTTCAAGAAAAATACATCCATTATTAGCACAATCATTCTTATTCATTTTAAAGAAGCCAGAAGACTTATACTTGAGTTAGAAATTTATTACAGGAAACATGCACAGGTGCTTTTCTAGAATTAGAGCTACATCTGACATATGAGCCTCATGGATATAACCAAAGCACATAATTCTTCCAACATCCAAGGCAATGTCAGGATGTGGAACTTAGGGAGACCTGAATGCATTTATAAACTGACAAGTAAAACTATGCATTTTAACACACCTAGAGTCTAACATTACAATGCTGCTGCTGCTGCTGCTAAGTCGCTTCAGTTGTGTCCGACTCTGTGCGACCCCAGAGACATCAGCCCATCAGGCTTCCCCGTTCCTGGGATTCTCCAGGCAAGACACTGGAGTGGGTTGCCACTTCCTTCTCCAATGCATGAAAGCGAAAAGTCAAAGTGAAGTCGCTCAGTCATGTCCAACTCCAGCGACTGCAGGGACTGCAGCCCACCAGGCTCCTCTGTCCATGGGATCTTCCAGGCAAAAGTACTGGAGTGGGGTGCCATGTTTAAAACATCAATTCTCAACATACACCAGTAATTGTAGACTCCAAAGAGTTCAAATCTGGCTGAAGTATATTGTGCCCTTAAATATGGAGATGTAAATTTGAATTTGCTACAACCACTACGAGTAACTAGCACAGCTCATATTTTCTTAAGTAAAACAAAGATAAATGCCCTATAATAAGAACAATCTGCCCGACTCTTTAGATGGGTGAGAATCTGAGAGGTGATTCTTTTTACTTCTGGGAAGGTTTCTCTTACAGCATATGACAGATGATTTCCACATGCTGGCTAGAAAATCAACCATGTCTTTCTTGTGGCACAAAGACCAAGAAAATAAGGAGACTGGGTTTGATAAAACAAGCAGTACTTTGTTTCAATTTTGGGTTTTCTTGTATTAAAAGGTTCAGCAGTGTTCAGAGTGAAGACATCCAGCTCCTGAAGCTGTCCAGAGAGGCAGCAAGGCAAGATTCCCACAGCTCACTTTGCATTCCTCTAAAGCCTACGGAGAGAGAATGCACTGCTTGCTGAGCTCAGGTTGTCTGATTTCCTTGCATTCCTGAAGCTTCATGGAGTCCTTAGAAAGAGGACTGGCTCATGGAACAAAATCACATGCTTCTCAGAGTCAGAACCAGTGGTACTGACCCAGCTGTTTGGGGACTGAGCATATGTTTAAAGGGACCTTGCGGAACAGTACCTACAGTTTCTAGGCAGGATTCCTGTTTCCTGTGAACACAAAGATTATTGTTTTTAAAGATCAAACAACCTTGGTCAAGAAATAACTACAGTTTATGGAGTCACAGAAACACTGGACGAGGGGGTAGGGAGGGGCTCTTTCACCTTCTAGTAGTTCTTCAAAGTCATCGACGAAGAATTCCCGTAAGGGTGGTCGTTTGGGTCGTTTGAGGGTATTGACAAGCTGCTGGATCTTTGCAGATACGCGGCTACTTACAGGCACACCTGAAAACAGAATCATGAGGCAGGTGGACTGACTCTCAGCACAAACCACCATGAACAAGCAGCCACAGTAAAAACGGCTGTGGAACCACACTCTGTCCCATCTCAGCCTGGTGCCCTCTGTGTCCCTAGATGACTTCTGTCAACAAGAACATTCCAAGGAGAGTGGTCCCAGCATGTGGCCTTGCTGGGAAGCCTCAACAGAGAATCAAGATGGAGCAGAAATGATGCTCTTTACACTGTGAGCTGTCTGGCTCTGGTGACCTTGGGAACAGCTCCAGACCACAGACTGGGCTTGGTCCCACCTCTATTCCTAAAAAAAGGGTCTGTCATCTCCTCATTCATACCCGTCTCAGGTTCTCCTCTGTCTGATCAGAAAGCTGATGAAGCAGCGAGACCTTCCCCAAGACCCCGTCTCCTGAGACCACCTGTGCTCAGCCTCCAGTTGTCACCCCGACACCTCCCAATGAAAGTACAGGAACCTGAGGAGCTACAAGTGCCACTATCCTCTTTCAGGTGACAGTCAGGTCCCTTCTATATGCCTTTCAGACCCACTCTCCTGAGTGAACATTTAGGGAACACATCCCAGAAGCAAAGCAACCAAAGTCTCTAAATTCAATTTATGATATTAACACAGAACTCACATATATTAATATTTATCCATATGTACGGAGGAAAATAAACCCCACCTTATAATACGTTTCTTAGGATAATAAATGCTACATAGTTTTGAAAATGATGAGTGAAAAAGACATGGAATTTTTAAAAATTTAAATGAATGAACAAAAAGGAGCACCAAGACACTGAAGCCACAACTGGATCAAATGTACCCTCCTCTGCAGGCAGATTTCATTCCCATTCAAAGGTGCTTAGAAACCTGAACCTGTAAATTTACAGGCCTAGAACCTTCTAAGCTCCTGGACAAAAGAACCACAACCACAAGAGGTCTTTCCTGTTCTGACTGAGCCAGAGCCCTTTATCCATGGCACATGCGTGTGTGTTCAGTCTCTCAGTCAAGTCTGACACTTTGTGAATCCATGGACTGTAGCCCGTCACACTCCTCTGTCCATTGGATTCTCCAGGCAAGAATACTGGACTGGGCTGCCACACCTTCCTCAGGGGATCTTTCCGACCCAGGGGTCAAACCTGTATCTCCCATGTCTCCTGCATTGATAGGTGGGTTCTTTACTGCTAACGTCACTTGGGAAGCCATCCACCACACAGTGTCACAAAAACACAACTCAGTTTTTGGAATGAGTACGACAGCTTTCAAGGAAATTTTTCAATCAAATAACCACTTTAATAGTCTCAAAATATCCTATGAGCACTTTCAGAATTGAGATATTAAATATTTTACAATCTTGAAAATATATAAAAATATACAACCCAGAATTCTCAATATCTAAACATAATATTCCCCTATTAAATAGTCCCAGCTAATCTGGTTAGCTGATCCCAGCTAATCAGACTTATATTGAAGAAAGTGGGGAAAACCACTAGACCATTCAGGTATGACGTAAATCAAATCCCTTACGATTACAGAGAGGAAGTAACAAATAGACTCAAAGGATTAGATCTGACAGGGTGCTTGAAGAACTATGGATGGAAGTGCATGACATTGGATAGGATGCATCACCATCCCCAAGAAAATGAAAGGCAAAAAGGCAAAACGGTTGTCTGTGGAGGCCTTACAAATAGCTGAGAAAAGAAGAGAAGCTAAAGACAAATGAGAAAAGGAAAGATATACCCATCTGAATGCAGAGTTCTGAAGAATAGCAAGGAGAAATAAGAAAGCCTTCCTCAATGATCAATGTAAAGTAACAGAGGAAAACAACAGAATGGGAGACTAGAGATCTCTTCAAAATTAGAGATACCAAGGGAACATTTCATGCAAAGATGGGCACAATGAAGGACAGAAATGGTATGGACCTAACAGAAGCAGAAGATATTAAGAAGAGGTGGCAAGAATACACAGAACTATACAAAAAAGATCTTCATGACCCAGATAAGCATCATGGTGTGATCATTCAACTAGAACCAGACATCCTGGAATGAGAAGTCAACTGGGCTTTAGGAAGCATCACTATGAACAAAGCTAGTGGAGGTGATGGAATTCCAGTTGAGCTATTTCAAATCCTAAAAGATGATGCTGTGAAAGTGCTGCACTCAATATGCCAGCAAATTTGGAAAACTCAGCAGTGGCCCCAGGACTGGAAAAGGTCAGTTTTCATTCAATCTCAAAAAAAGGCAATGCCAAAGAATGTTCAAACCACTGCACAATTGCACTCATCTCACATACTAGCAAAGTAATGCTCAAAATTCTCCAAGCCAGGTTTCAATAGTACATGAACCATGAACTTCCAGATGGTCAAGCTGAATTTATAAAAGCCTGAGGAACCAGGATCAAATTGCCAACATCTGCTGGATCATCAAAAAAAGCAAGAGTTCCAGAAAAAAACCTACTTCTGCTTCATTGACTACGCCAAAACCTTTGTGTGGATCACAACAAACTGGAAAATTCTGAAAGAGATGGGAATACCAGACCACCTGACCTGCCTCCTGAGAAATCTGTATGCAGGTCAGGAAGCAACAGTTAGAACCAGACATGGAACAACAGACTTGTTCCAAATCCAAGGAAAGGAGTACATAAAGGCTGTATATTGTCACCCCGCTTATTTAACTTATATGCAGGGTATATCATGAGAAATGCTGGACTGGATGAAGCTGAAATCAAGATTGCCAGGAGAAACATCAATAACCTCAGATATGCAGATGACAGTACCCTTATGGCAGAAAGTGAAGAAAAACTAAAGAGCCTCTTGATGAAAAGCGAAAAAGTGAAAGAGGACAGTGAAAAAGTTGGCTTGAAACTCAACATTCAGAAAACAAAGATCATGGGGAAGCACTGGAAACAGTGAGAGACTTTTCTTGGGCTCCAAAATCACTGCAGATGGTGACTGCAGCCATGAAATTAAAAGGCACTTGCTTCTTGGAAAAAAGCTATGACCCACCTAGACAGTATGTTAAAAAGCAGAGCCATTACTTTGCCAACAAAGGTCCGTCTAGTCAAAGCTATGGTTTTTCCAGTAGTCATGTATGGATGTGAGATTTGGACTATAAAAAAAGCTGAGCGCTGAACAATTGATGCTTTTGAACTGTGGTGTTGGGGAAGACTCTTGAAGAGTCCCTTGGACTGCAAGGAGATCCAACCAGTCAATGCTAAAGGAAATCAGCCCTGAATATTCACTGAAAGGACTGATGCTGAAGCTGAAAGTTCAATTCTTTGTCCAACTGATGTGAAGAACTGACTCATTGGAAAAGACCCTGAGGCTGGGAAAGATTGATGGCGGGAGGAGAAGGGGACGACAGAGGATGAGATGGTTGGATGGCATCACCGACTCAATGGACATGAGTTTGAGCAAGCTCTGGGAGTTGGTGATGGACAGGGAAGCCTGGCATGCTGCAGTCCATGGGGTCACAAAGAGTAGGACATGACTGAGCAACTGAACTCAACTGAATCTGGTTTGGATGAATCAGAGATTATTTCTCAAGGCCACTGAGAAATAATGCTGAGAAATGGTGCTCCAGCTTAAACAGGACACACACATCATCCTAGGACCCAGCTCAGAGCATCTCATGTGTTAGGTCTGGGATGTGGCCCACAATCTGTTTTCCAACAACTGCCCCATGTGGTTTTGATACAAGATGCTATCACACCACTGGACTGGACACCAGATGAATTTACCTGGGGGAGGAGGTGAAGATGATAAATTTCAAAGGCAACAAAGATACTAAAGTGGTGAAGACAAGGACAACAGTAATGACAGATTCAAGAAACAATGGATTTAGTGGAGAACTACACAGACATCGACACTGAGAAGCAGTCCAGAGAAACCAATCATACTGGATACTGGATTGACTCCAGATGTACTAACAGAGAACTCACAATCCAGCGACCTTGGGCTCTGATCACAGTGAGGAGGCATCAGCCTGTTGGAGGCTGGGTTCAGGCCTCCTCATCACTCCTGAGTCACTGTGTCACAGACACAAGCTCAGTGGTATAGAGGGCACACAGAAGCTACTACAGACATCTTCCAAGTAAAGAACACTTTACATCATCATCAGGTTCCATGCTAACTGTCATGACCCTGGAGGTCAAGGAATGCAGAATAAAGCATCAAGTTCATGTTCCAGCCTGTCACTTCAGAATGGGTAACAGAAAGATGTTAGAGCACGTGAAGATGAAAGATTCGAGTAATAAGAGAACCCCAACGGCTGTACACAAATCACCAACACCTTATTCAACATGGAGGGAGAAAAGGACCCTCTTTCTTCCAAAGTCTAAAGCACGAAACTGCCCATCTCTGTCAATTATTTTGGTTGCGTTAAGCTCCATACTGACCTCCAAGTACCTGGTCATAGTCTTGACACCTGCGCTAATTTTTAACTGTGGAATCAACATCATTCACCACCAAAAACAGCAGGATTTTATCAAATTTTTTTCTTCTCATGACTAAACTCCTACAACAAGGAGTAACTCTTGCCCTTGGAGACAGTCTGCACTTCCTGTAACTGTGCCACCTTCTAGGGAAGCTCATGAAGGCCCTGATGAGCTCATGAGCCGACTGTGTCCCTAGAAGAAACACATCCAGGCAGGGCACAGAAGGGCACCTGGAATTTACAAAGGAGGAAAACTTGCTGGAAGACATACCATCGCCAGTCTCCATGAGCTCGGCATTGCCATACTTCGGGGCTGTCCGCGACGTCGTGGAGCCTTGCGGCCTTTCTACTTGTATTGCATGTTCTGAGGTGTAAGTGGTTACGTCAGGAGGTGCAGAGTGATTTTCTGTAAAGAAGCAAACTGTAAGTTTTCTGGTAATCATGAAACATTTATTATGAAAGCTACATAAGCAGTTAAGTTTTCCAAAATGCCACATCCTAAGAAGAGGACAAGATTCTGAATCAAAAACTAGAACAAAAACTTAGGCATAAAGATGGTCTTTACCATAATTTACACTGCTCAACATGAACAAAGTTAGGTAAAACTTCAGACACAATATCACTGCAGGACCCACATCAATGACTCACTGTAACATTTTAATTAGAATAATGTCATCAAGTGGCCAATGGAAGAAGATAGTGTAAGTTATGTGTTTGCTCATAACAGAGTAATTTTCTTGTCTGTCATAGCAGAGGCAGTTAAGAGTTCAAGCTTTAGACATAGAGAGCCTGGGGTTTGACTCCCAATTCTGCAAATTCTTGAGACCTTGGAAAGCATGCTGACCCCTATGCTTTGGTCTCTTCATCCATCAAATGGGAAAAATGGTAACTAGTTGCTTGTTGGATACACATATGTAAATGAGTTAACATATGTGAAGTTTGTAATACTACAAAGGGTTATCAAAACTATCCCCAAGAAAAAGAAATGCAAAATAGGCAAAATAGTTGTCTGAGGAGGTCTTATAAACAGTGGAGAAAAGAAGAGAAGCGAAAGGCAAAGGAGAAAGGAGAGATATATCCATCTGAAGGCAGAGTTCCAAACATTAGCAAGGAGATAAGAAAGCCTTACTCAATGATCAATGCAAAGAAATAGAAGAGGACAACAGAATGGGAAAGACTAGGGATCTCTTCAAGGAAATCAGATACCAAGGGAACATTTCGTGCAAAGATGGGCACAATAAAGTACAGGAATGGAAACAAAACAAAACAAAACAAAAAGGACAGAAATGGGATGGATCTAACAGAAGCAGAAGATATTAAGAACAGGTGGCAAGAATAAGATCTTAATGACCCAAATAACCACAATGGTGTGATTATTCACCTAGAGCCAGACATCCTGGAGTGTGAACTTGAGTGGGCCTTAGGAAGCATCACTATGAACAAAGCTAGTGAAGGTGATGGAATTCCAGCTGTGCTATTTCAAATCCTAAAAGATGATGCTGTGAAACTGCTGGCACTCAATATGCCAGCAAATTTGGAAAACTCAGCAGTGGCCACAGGACTGGAAAAGGTCAGTTTTCAAAGAAGGGCAATACTAAGAATGTTCCAACTACTCCATGACTGCACTCATTTCAGACGCTAGCAAAGTAATGCTCAAAATTTTCCCAGCAGGCTTCAACAGTGTGTGAACCAAGAACTTCCAGATGTTCAAGCTGGATTTTAAAAAGGCAGAGGAACCAGACATCAAATTGCCAACATCCAGTGGATCATTAGAAAAGCAAGGGAATCCCAGAAAACCATCTACTTCTGCTTCACTGACTACGATAAAGCTTTTGACTATGTGGATCACAACAAACTGTGGAAAATTCTTCAAGAGATGAGATTACCATACCACCTTACCTGCCTTCTGAGAAATCTCTATGCAGGTCAAGAAGCAACAGTTAGAACAGGACATGGAACAACAGACTGGTTCCAAATCGGGAAAGGAGTACGTCAAGGCTGTATATTGTCACCCTGCTTATTTAACTTCTATGCAGAGTACATCACGAGAAATGCTGGGATGGAGGAAGCACAAGCTGGAATCAAGATTGCTGGGAGAAATATCAATAACCTCAGATATGCAGATGACACCACCCTTATGGCAGAAAGTGAAGAAGAACTAAAGGGCTTCTTGATGAAAGTGAAAGAGGAGAGTGAAAAAGTTGGCTTAAAGCTCAACATTCAAAAAACTAAGATCATGGCATCTGGTTCCATCACTTTATGGCAAATAGCTGGGGAATAACTGGGAACAGTGACAATCTTTATTTTCTTGGGCTCCAAAATCATTGCAGATGCTGACTGCATCCATGAAAGTAAAAGACACTTGCTCCTTGGAAGAAAAGTGAAAAAAGTGAAAGTCGCTCGGAGTCTGACTCTTTGAGACCCCCACGAACTAGACAGTCCATGGAATTCTCCAGCCCAGAATACTGGAGTGGGTAGCCTTTCCCTCCTCCAGGGGATCTTCCCAACCCAGGGATCAAACCCAGGTCTCCCACATTGCAGGTAGATTCTTTACCATCTGAGCCACAGGGGAAGCCCAAGAATACTGGAGTGGGTAGCCTTTCCCTTCTCCAGCGGATCTTCCCAACCCAGGAATTGAACCAGGGTCTCCTACATTGCAGGTGGATTCTTTACCAACTATCAGGGTAAAGAGCTATCAGGGAAGCCCCCTTTGAGGAAAAGCTATGACAAACCTAGACAGAGTATTAAAAAACGAAGACATTTCTTTGCTGACAAAGGTCCATATAGTCAAACCTATGTTTTTTCCAGTAGTCATGTATAGATGTGAGAGTTGGACCATAAAGACATTTGAGTGTCAAAGAATTGATGCTTTTGAATTGTGGTATTGGAGAAGACTTGAGAGGCCCTTGGACTGCAAGGAGACCGAGCCAGTCAATCCTAAAGGAAATCAACCCTGAATATTCACTGGAAGGACTGATGCTGAAGCTCCAATTCTTTGGCCACCTGATGCGAAGAACTCACTCATTTGAAAAGATCCTGATGCTGGGAAAGACTGAAGTCAGTAGGAGACAAGGACAACAGAGGACAAGATGGTTGGATGGTATCACCGACTCAACACACCTGAGTCTGAGCAAGCTCTGGGAGATGAAGGATAGGGAAACCTGCGTGCTGCAGTCCATGGGGTCTCAAAGAGTTAGACATGACTGAGTGACTGAACAACACATGTGAAATTCTTAGAACAATTCATGATAGAAAGTGAACATCTAAAAAATAGTGGCTATTTTAGTATCTGTTTTAGCATGAACAGTATTGAACAGTCCAGTCATTCAAAAAACAATTGTTTACATTTATTGTATGGGACTGCGTTCTGCACATGAGACATGCAGTGGGCCCTCCACACATTACTTGATGATAAAACCTAAGAACTTAAATGGTTAAATGGAGAAAGCACAATTTTGCATTTATTAAGTAAGACATGTGACTTCCCTGGTGGTACAGTGGATAAGAACCCATCTGCCAATGCAGGGAACATGGGTTCAATCCTTGGTTCAGGAACTAAGCCTGTGTGCCACAACGACTGAGCCTGCATGCTGGAACTACTGAAACCTATGAGCCTAGAGCCTGAGCTCAACAAGAGAAGCCACCACAATGAGAAGCCCACAGACAACAGTTAGAGAGTAGCTCCTGCTCTCAGCAACTGGAGAAAGCCCACACGCAGCAAAGACCTAGGCACAACCAACCATAAATAAATATTTTGAGTATGTCAAATGAGACTTGTGATGTCATTTTATACATAGTAAGTTCTAATAATGGGTATTATACTATTAATTTTGATTTGTTAAGCCTTACGACACAGAAACTACTAAGATTTAACTAGTTTGTCAAGATTCTGTAATTCCACGTGACAAAAGCATAGTATTTTGTGCTGTTAAAGGGGAACAGGTGCTGGAAAGCCTTTCTCCTGTGGCCACTGCCTACCTTGGCACTACAAATGAAGGCCAGTTTAAACTGTGAACTCACTAATGAAAAGCACAAGAACAAGGTAAAACAGAACACCAAAGAGATCACAGAAAGAACATTGTTTACAGACTGTGCTAAACAAGAAGCCTGGGCATGTCCAGTTGATTTTGCTGGGACCTGTATGCCGGGGGACTCAAATTTTAGCTGTTGTGCAAATGTCTGGAAACCACCTCAGTCATGGGTATGGTCCTGAGGTTGCAGGTAATTTTAACAAGTAGGTAGATTGGCAAGTCCCGAATCCGCCTGAAGTGAAGAGACTGACTTCTGTGGCAGTGAACATGTATACATTAAGAGATATTACACCAAGTGAGACTTGAGGCCGAGAAATATTAACCTGAACTCCTAGGTAAGCTTCAAATGTAGCAACAGTCCAACCAATGCAGGTGCTTGGGCCTCTGGAGCCCCTTGAGCCCAGGCACACTAATCAGCGCCTGGAAAACATACATGGGAGCTGAGTGCTGGGCCACCAGGAGTCACCTGACTAGTCCTCAGGTCCACGTCTCAGAGCTCATCACCTGGGACCGGTTATCGACTTTCCTATGCCTCCATCCCTCATCGTGTAAAAGGAGGTGATGATGACAGTGCCTACCTCTGAGTGACAGTGGGAATCACACAGATAAAGGGACACAAGCACTGGTGTTACCAGACATGCAGACAGACGTGCCAGGAGAGGAACACACGGGCAGTTCATGGTACCCACAACTACTCTTCCAGAGTCTGAGCCTGCAGATCGCTGAGAAATAACAGCTGGCATCAGCCCCTAAGCATAGGCCATCAGTAGAGAGCCCAGCTCCCCACTTCTCATCTCCCTGTTCCAGAAGTGCCCAGGCTGTTATGTACTGAACTATGTCCTCTCGAAATTCACATGTTGGAGTCTAGTCCCCAGGTCCTCAGAAGGTGACTGTTTGGAGACAGTGGTCTTTTTAAAATAAATTTATTCACGGTTGTACTGGTTTTCATTGCTGCCTATAGGCTTTCTCTAGTTGTGGGAAGCAAGGGCTACTCTCCAGTTGTGGTGTGTGGGCTTCTTGCTGCAGTGGCTTCTCTCATTGTGGACTGTGGGGAAGGGCACACGGGCTTTAGTAGTTGTGGTGCAAGGGCTTAGTTGCTCTGTAGCATGTGGAATCTTCCCAGACCAGGGGTTGAACCCATGTCCCTTGCATTCGCAGGTGGATTCTTAATCACTGGACCACAAGGGAAATCTGAGACAGTGATCTTTAAAAAGATAATTAAGGCATAAATGAAGCCACCAAGAAGGGCCCTAATTCAATCTAACTGGTGTCCTTGTGAGAAAAGATGAGGTCACAGATACCCACAGAGAAGACAGCTGTCTACATGCCCAGCAGAGAGGCCTCAGAAGAAACTGCTGACACTGTGATCTCAGACTTCCAGCCTCCAGGATTGCAAACCACGGAATGAAAGTTGTTTGTGTTTCAAGTGCTTTGTTATGGCTGCTTGAGCCACCTGACATACACCCTTAAGGTAAATTTCTTAGATCACAGCCCAGAAAAAGCTCACCTGTTAGAGAGAGGAGGGTGGGGGTGGGATGCTTTGTCAGACTGCTGAGGACCATTTAAATGACCTTAATATTTCAGACACTGCAGTCATTCATTCTCTTCGTTTCCCCCGCATTTGCTTTTGCCAAACAGACCTTATTTCATGTTTTAATATAATCTAGTTCTCCACGGCTGAGTAGTTAACTCACAGGGGCCTCATATTTCAAATAAAACTACAATAGATGCCAACATATGATGCATAACATTTCAAATTAGCCACATAAGACAAAAGCAGCTAAAACGTTAAGCTTACTGCATTTCCATCTTACTCAGATTTACTTGTTCTTGTTACATGGTAGCCACATCACTGTGATGGCCAACAAGTCTTTGTGCTGAGCGGCCACTTTGAAGGTGGGAAAAGGAACCATTCCAATACATCTGGTGATTAAGACATAGGAGCAGTGACAGCTGCGTGACTTCAATGTGCTTTCCAAATTTATTTATATGCCAGCCCCTCCCCCTCCCCTGCAAACTCCCCACATATGCTGTCACTGCAGGATCATAAACCCAGCAGCTGGCTGCTGTTATGAAGCCAAGAACATTCTGCCACTGCAGTGACACACAGTGCCCTGATTCATCTGGATAAAGATCAGGCCTCCAGGCATTTAACTCTGAGTTCGATACCTATTTTTTGGTAGTGTTTAAAAGACCTTTGTATATAAAAGATGCTCAAGAAACATTTGATGGGTAAGATAAAACAGAGTGTGGCTGAAGGTGCAGGTTCAAAGGTCTAAAGTGCACATCAGCCCCAGGCTTGAGACCTATCAGGTCCAAATGTACCAGGAGCTGAAGACCAAGGATTCTCATCAGAGCAGGTTTGCATCTTCTGAGCCAGATGACCCATCGTTCCTGAGTTCAATTTCCCAAAACTCTTAAACAGAAAAATGGCAGCCATCTTTCCAACCACGTATCAGGTGTCACCTCTTTTGTGACTGCCCCAGAGCTACTGTGACAGCTTTGCACCTGTTCCCTGACAGGTGGGACCTGTTCCATCCACCCTGGTATGGCTTCTGTTCCCAGCAGCTGCCATGGGTTCCTGAAGACCCTGGACTCAAGGCACTAGGGGAAGATGGGAGGGGAGTGTGTTTGGCCTTCTTCCAGGACAGTATCTGCTGTCTTGGCGCCACCAGTACCAGAGGTCCATCTCACTCACTGCATCCCCTCCCATTTGGGATGTTAGTCTGTTACTCTTGCCAACCATCCAACCCTGTGGATGGCTGTTTTAGCCATGACCATTTCAGGGTACTAGCTGACCTTCCTGCTCAGCTCCACCATGGATTCCATGCGTCCTTGAACCACCCCCTTCCCTATCTCCACTCTTGCAGGTGTCCAGCTCAGTCCGGCTCTTGTGTCCTACTCAGATGCTGAAGTTGCCCAATACCCAGCTCACATCGCTTGCACTCAGCAAACATTGGCATGATAGTTCAAAGAATGAATGAACACAAGAATGAGTACACCAGAGCACTTAATGACTGGAGATAATGTGCTTCTGTTTCTCACATTGCTAAAAAGCAACTTTCCTTAATTCTGACTAGGGACCTCAGGGGTCCAGTGGTCAGAGAAGCTACTTTCAGCCTGTTATTTTTAGTGCCCAAATAACTTCTAAAATAAGAGAAGAAAAAGGGGAAATCTGTTCTTCATGTGTAGAAAGCTAAGTACTCATTGTCCACTAACTGATGACAAGTAAGGAGAGCCGTGTTAAGGAACCCAGCCTTCCATCTGTCAACAGGGCCCTCCCAAGTCTCCCCTGGTCAATACGACCTCTTCTGTTACTGAGCAGGAAGTGATGTAGGCCCTCAGACCACCCGTCCATCCAGCTGCCCTGGCTTCCTAAGACGACATGGCTGTGCCCTCCACATGGAAGCAGAAAACCGGGTTCCTTAATGGAAACGTGGAGGTAATATTACCCGGTGAAAGGCGCCTGCAACGATGCTGAGCGAAGCAGTCAGAGCATCCAGCTTGTCGCTGGAGATGCTGCTTGGCTGCCCACTGTACCAACCTGTTTTCCACGTGCGGGTCACCAGAAGAGCAGGCCTTCCTCCTTGGTTTCCCCCAAAACATCCACCTCCCCAGTTTGACAGAAGTCCCAACAGGAGGGTTCTACTGGTGTGTCACCCATGTGTCATACTGACACATGACAATGTAAGTGAAGATTTATCTCCTTACTCTTTAATAATCACTCGGGGAAAGAACAGTATGCCGTGGTTACCAGTGAGAGCGTGTGTGAAACACTGCTAATGGCAATTCACAGTTGCTTTTCAGATTTGTAGACTAAACCTGGAGATGGTTAGAAAGGGTTCAATATTCAAATATTTCTCTTAGCCAAAGCTCTAAGAAATTGACTTTAGCAGGATTACACAGGTTCTCAGACCTGGAACGGCCTTCTTCCCACATTTATGCCACAAATATCCCATAAAAATTTGACAGCTACTGTTAGACAAATCTCAGGATAGTCTAATATCAGAACAGAAATCTTTAACTTTTTGTTTTGTATTGGGACATAGCTGATTAACAAACAATGCTGTGATACTTTCAAGTGAACAGGGAAGGCTCAGCCATACGTGTACATGTACCCAGTCTCCCCCAAACTCCCCTCCCATCCAGGCTGCCACATAACATTGAGCAAGTTCCATGTGTTGTATGGTAGGTCCATGTTGGGTTATCCATTCTAAATATAGCAGTCAGAAGAGAAACCTTTAACTCCTGACAATAGCTTCTCGACTTTTACATCCACAAACTTAACTTCCTGCCAAAGGGCTCCAACTACCACAGACCTGCAGGACCACAGATGCAGACAGCTGTGATGGGGACACTGGAATTTTATCATTTATGCGAAGTTTAACTCTATTTCTGTGTGTTTTTAACCAGCAGGTCCAAGCTGGAACAAAAAAGCCAAGGGGAAGCCAGCCCCGGGCGTCACGAGCAGGTGCTCCCACATCCGACAGATGGGGGTCTGGCTCCTGAGGACCACTTACTAGCTGGTGCCACGGGCGCCACATCCACTCCCTAGGCCTCGGCGTTCTCATCAGTGGAGCTGCAGTGTGCTGACAGTTGCTCCTCACTGAGGCTGAGGGCACAAGCAACACTGCACCCACACATTCGGCAGTTATGGTGACACTGCCATCCTCGTGCTCAAGCCCACAGGCTCTGCTTCTGCCATTTCTCCCCTTGTGTGGGGATCCTTTCCTCTCATGAGTTCCAGGAAATAAATCTGTGAGACTCAAGTGCATAAAGCGTAAATGACTGTTACTACTTCCTGAGTCATACGTATTTGAACTTTGGGAAAAGACAGCATATTAAAAAGCAGAGACATTACTTTGCCAACAAAGGTCCGTCTAGTCAAAGCTATGGTTTTTCCAGTGGTCATGTATGGATGTGAGAGTTGGGCTATAAAGAAAGCTGAGCGCCAAAGAATTGACACTTCTGAACTGTGGTGTTGGAGAAGACGCTTGAGTCCCCTGAAGTGCAAGGAGATCCAACCAGTCAACCTAAAGGAAATCAGTCCTTTATATTCATTGGACAGACTAATGCTGAAGCTGAAATTCCAATACTTTGGCCACCCGATGCGAAGAACTGACTCACTGGAAAAGACCCTGATGCTGGTAAAGATTGAAGGCACTAGGAGAAAGAGATGGCAGAGGATGAGATGGCATCACCGACTCAACGGGCACAAGTCTGAGGAAGCTCTGGGAGTTGGTGTTGAACAAGGAAGCCTGGCGTGCTGCAGTCCATGGGGTCGCAAAGAGTTGGACACAACTGAGCTGAACTGAACAGATGTCGCTCTGCTCTATGCACCAAGGTGTGAGCAGCAGGCCCCAGGTACTCCTGCAGCATGAAGCATGTCCTGGATGAAGGGTTAGGATAATTATGGGTCAAAAGCCATGACTCTGAATCTAAGTATAAAATTCAAATAAATAAAACCAGTTTCAAGCTGCAAAAGCCCCAAAGCATTTTTGGAGAAAAGCGGCAGGAGCAGATCTGTGCCCTGACAACATCAACAGGGCAACAAGGACAGCATGAACAGGACAGACAGAGGCCAGAAGGGCTACAGTAGTGAGACTAAAGGTGTGGTGCCTGGAGCCAGGATCCAGGGAGTAGTGATGGAGCAGAAGGAGGCCTGCATTACACGTGGCAGTCGAATGCCCAGAACAAGGGTTCTGCTGGTCTGAGGACAGCAGGACCTCGTTAGACAGCTTGATCTCAGGACACAGGCCAGGCTGAGGGGCAGGGTCAAGAGGCACTCTGAAATGTGGATGGGAGAAGGAAGTAAGGATTTGAAAGTCATGAAAGAGCAGGTAGCCTTAAAGACTGTGGGAGTGGATGACATGGGCAAGAACACAAAGAGACAGGATGGGGAGAGGAGCCACCAGAGGAGAGGCAAGGGCAGAGGGGAAGGAGAACCAGGGTGTGGTACCAGCGGGCGAGGAGAGAAAAAGTAGTCATCACAACCAGAGCTCTGGTTTCCAGAGGAGAGAAGTGAAGCCGCAACAGAGGAGAGAGTTGAGTCAGCAGATGTGGGAGGAGCCAGGATCCAGAATGAGGACAAGAAGATGAGCCTTGGAAAGAAGGAGCTTTCTTTCCCAGAAAAGGAATCACAGCAAAAAAAAAAAAAAACAAAACATGAATGGAGAAAGACAGGGAAACATGTGAGCTGGAAAGGGATCAGTGGTTAGAGATGTTCGACAAGGAGATAGACTAAGATCCATGGTGACATTCCCTTAATTTCAGTATCTGTAGATCTCAGCTTTATTATGAACGGATGAAGAAAATGCAGGATTAGAAGCCAAACCTAGGACCTAACTAAAAATTCCCACAGTCATGTTGGCCAAAGAGATATACCTCTCAAGCCAGGCTTCTTTTAGTACAGAATCACCCACAGAGCCACAGAAACACGCAGTAATTGATGGAAGAGTCTCACAGGCCTTGTGTTACCTAATGCAAATTTTCTTTTCCTGCTTAGTTTTTCAATAGCATGGTTTAAAATTCTCTACAACAGGAGCTGGCAAACTATGGCTCACGGGGTGGCCTGTCAGCTGTGTTTATAAATGAAGTCTTGCTGGTACGCAGCCATGCCTGCTGTTCATGCACTGTCTGTTGCTCTTGAGCCAGGGCACTGAGGAACGGCAGCAGGGACTGTATGGCCCACAAAGCCTGACACCCACTCTCTGGCCCTTTCCTGGAAAAACTGGCGGACATTGCCTCTGAATCAGGAAACTCCAGCTGCTGGGGACACCCTGGCCAGGAAGGGAGGCAAGAGTGTTGCAGAGAGACCCCAGCCCCAGTGGTGCAGGCTTTCCTAATACCACCATCCTTGGTGTGTAGTTCGTATTTTAAGATTGTAAATGTCTGAAAAGTATCAGTAAAGAGATTATGAAAGAAGTGATACTATGGATGATTATACATAAATAAATTATGGTTATTTATTACATTCAGCCCTCTGAGCAAATTCCCTAGAAAACCAGAATCTAGATCCTGAACAAATGCCAGGCTCCAGGCTAATTATGCATCAAGCACATGGAGGCATGTCTACCTGCTTAGCAGGATCGATACAGGAAAACTGATGAGAATTTCCTTGCTGATACAAACAGCAGCATTCATGCTGATAAACTCTATGATACTCTGGAAATGCAATTACTTCTATGAATATCTGGCTAATGACAATATACCCCTACACATGCAGATGAAACATACATGAGACATCATTTCAAATGCATCAGTCACAAAGATGACACACATCTTACCTATACATCTGTAGCTCATTAAGAAGTCTCTTTAATTTCTTGACTATACAAATTTTGATGCTGAATGTATAACAATGTTATCTATTCTGCTTTGTTCTTATTTCTTAATCTAGAAATGTATTAATAGTTTCTCCTCACTTTCTCTATTTCCATGTAGCTAATTCCTATAATATTTTACTCCAGTGCCTTTTTATAAATATGTTTCTTGAAGTTTCAAGTGTTGCTTTAATTCTTCTGGTTACTCTAAATTATGCCCCTTGACTTCTGATAAAGTATTTTAGAGGTACTAATCCTTTGCCAATTGTCTCAGGAACACGGCATGCACGAAGGTTCTGTAAACATGCTCTGGTTTTCTCTCTTGACAATGTGGAGGCCCTGTTCTGTCTAGGTTGCAGAGGCCATTGCACGGTGCGTCCATCTTCCTGAGTCACAAATGTGCACACCTCAGGCGTTAGCATCTTGTGACAGGGATGCCTCGAGCCCTCATTGTCAGTGCTCAAGTGTGAATACCATCTAGCAGAGCCACAGGAACAAAGATTCCCTGGATGGGGACCACGTCATCCACTAAGCCAGTCTGACAGGAGGTGCGTGGTGCCCCTGTGCACCAGGATGGACATACAAGGATACAGGACTTCCTTCTAAGACGACAGTGCAGAAGTACCACTCACTTGTCTGTCACTTGGTGGTCTCTAACCACTCATTTTCCCTCTGCCCACCGGGTGAGAGACATTTCCATAGACTCTATCCAAGTGCCTCACCTCGAGAGGTGCATTCCTCTTTGCACCCAAGGTACAAAGTGGTGGTTTATTTGACCCTACGTACCTTAAAACACACACGTACACGTAATACTTTCTTATTTTGCAGGCTTTTGATGGCCTCAACAAAAGGTCCAATACTGTCAATTCTGAATTTTCACTTCTTTGGCTTTTGTCACAGGGATAAAAAAAATCTTAATTCTCCTTTTCTTCTTATTTTGCCACTGCTTTTTTTCAACAAAATTTGTTTTGCATTTATAGAAAATTCCTAGATATTCTAGGAGCTTATCTTTGTGCCAAATTAGAAATTAGTGAAATGTCACATACACAGAAGCTCTCTTTTAGTTACACTGAGGCTTAACACACATGAGTAATGCAACCTTTTATAGTCTGGGTAGGTTAAATTATCTGTGCTATAATTTCCTCCAATATTCCGTGTGTAACTTCATAAAGTGAGAAACAAATGCAGGGAGTAATATGTCCAAAATTATGTATTTCTCTTGGTAAGATTGAAGATATTTCCTTAAAAGTGAACTGAATCAGGAAACACACATTCCAAAGGTCAGAGTGAGGGGCAGAGGTGGAAGGAGCTTTATGCCCCACCTGTGCATGTGGCTGCTGGATGCAGCACGCTGACAGCGCCGAGGGACTGTCTCAGGTTCCTAAACACTCGGGAAAAATTTTAGTGTCCAAAAATATGTAATGGTCACAGTTTCTCTGATTTCAAATAGAGTTTCTCAGTACACAGTAATCAACATATGCTACCAAAAATGTTTTAAACTCAAATTTAATAATGCCACTTTGCATGTGAGCATTACTTTAAAAACTGTGAAGAATTTTCCTATTTTCCCCTTTTTATTCGCAATGGAAAGGTGGCAAAGGAAGGACAGATCATTCCTCTTCTTTCCACTAACAAACTAGAGCAGGCCAACAGTGACTGCTGAGGAAGCCAGCCCTCCCTGTGTCCCGCTGGGAGACAATCGGCCTCACTGCTGATTCTGGAAAGGCTGCGGCTTTTAACCTCAGCTGCACGCTGAGCAAGTGCCACTGGGGCCAATTCCTAGAAGTCAGTATGGAACTCCTCTGACTGTCATGGAGACAGTAATCTAGAAAAAAATACTGTGTGAATGTGAATCTGAGAAGGTGGCCGAGTATCGAATTCATTCATTTCACTAGCCTATTTTCTAAATGGGGATTTTTTGGATATGAGGCTAGATGTGGGAGAAGGACATGCACCTGCCCTGTGCTCAGTGCTCAACCACTGCACTGGTGTCCCTGGACGTGGCTGACCCTGCTCCACATCATTTGAATGGAGAACATACTGAACCATCTTGGCACCAAGTTCAAAGCAAGCGATTTATTTTTATGAATATTAATATTATTTAAGTATTTAAAAATCTCAATCCACAGCTGGAAATGGATGAGAACAGATCTGGAGCTCATACACCAGATGAATGTGGCACAGTGAGCGTCAGGCGAGGGTAGAGGCAGCGACAGACACCGTCAGGTACTCCAGGCTCACGGAGCCCCAGTGCTCATTCAATACACTCTTTTCCTCTAACAACTCTTACTTAATTTCCTTTTTTACAGTTTTCAAACACCTTGCCAATGCTTCCTAACTCTGTGCTTTTTTAAATACAAAGGATCCCACTTCTCATAACCTAACATACATTCTGGGAACCACCCCAGAAATCTGAATGCCTACAGCAGAAAACTGCTATAATGATGAAAGCTGCAGTGATGAAAGTCTCCCCTTTTCAAAGTAAGGGCAAACTCACTCTCAAGGGCCCGGTCATGCTTATTAGTCATGATTAAAATGTTACTTAGGAGTGCATTATAGCATGAGGAGAAGAAAATGTGTAACCAGCTATGGCTGCATGTTTCCCTAATGAGCAAGAACGCATTTCTCTACGAACAGAAAACTTCTAAATTATAGTTGTAGAAGACGTCTAGGATGTAAAAAATAGTAAAAACCAAGGGTTTCACAGAACAGTAAAGCCAACGCAGCAAAGCAGCCCAGGGGCAGAAACAGGTCTGACCTGTCCCTCGAGTGGGTTCTGAGGCCACGATGCACAGACAGGGAAAATGCAAACTAAAAGGGGTAGGGACACTCAGCAGCCACTCAGATGCACGGACAGGGAGAACAGCACAGCCGGCTGCCACGAGGCACTCACCTATGTGTGTCTGCGCCAGGACGTCAGCCAGCCTGTGGGCAGCACCGCTGCCCCCACTCTGGGTGGAAGATGACGAGGTGGTGGAGGTGGTGGAGCCGTGGATGGCCTGGCTGATCCAGTGCTCCATGTTGATGCTGCCCTGGCTGGATGTGGGAGTCCCCTGCGAGTCACCCTGGACCGAGCCTTCGTCTTCTGAGCCAGAGGAGGTATCTGTGGGACAGAGGCAGTTAGCTGCAACTGGGGCAAGCAGCACTCCCAGGCCCAGGCCCTCTCCAAACACAGACCCACCCCACACACTAACTGGTAAATGACCTTCGAACACTCTTGAGAAGTCACAAGCTTTTCAGGTGACAAATTCTTTTTCAGTATAGCAAGGTCTTCATCCAGAGCACCTTACCTTACATATATATGCCAGAATCTTCTTAAAATTCCAAACTCAAAGACATCCTCACCTGTCCTCCACTCCAGACGCTGGGGATAACCAGATGTTTTTCTGTGCACTCAGACACCAAGCAAGAAGGCCATGGTGGCATTTTCTAAGACACTAAGCTTTAAAGTGTTCAAAGTGTGATGCTCTGTAGCCCTTCTTTATTCAAAGTATTTCTCTGAGCCATATGCTATTTTAAGTTGTGTGTGAGTGTGGCAGGTTGTGAATAAAAAATTTTATAATGATAGTGTTGGCATTTATGATTGTACAAAACTATCTCAAGACTCTAAATGACAGCTTACAAGATGTATTATACAGTATACCTGAAAATGCTAACCAAACAATTAAATGCACCAAAAATGACATTTCCAATAATGTTCTTTTATATTTTGCAAAGACACTTGTACAGGATTTGTTCTCCTGGAAGTTCTGTCTTTCATCATGAATGACACAGTAACACCCCAGAGGATGGAGTCAACATAAAGAAAAGTGCACACACAAATAAATCACACACACCTTGTACTTTAGACTCAGTATTTCCCATAAAAAGTGGCTCAGAAAAATGTCCAACTCCCTGAATATTGTCTAGTTTCAAAGATCTGGTTAAAATATATTTGAAGTGGGTTTGTTATCCATGTAAATCCGTTCTGTTTGTTATACACATACAAAAGTAAAATTTTCACATTCATATTTTGGCAAATTATAACCACAAACTAAACAAATAGGATTAAGTATACTAATTATGGTTGTGTCTGACTCTTTGCAACCCCATGGACTGTAGCCCACCAGGATTCTTTGTTCATGAATTCTCCAGGCAAGAATGAATACTGCAGTGAGTTGCCATTCCCTTCTCCAGGAGATCTTCCCGACACAGGGACTGAACCCGGGTCTCCTGCATTGTAGGCAGATTCCTAGCCATCTGAGCCATCAGTGAATCCCGTGCTGATTTAAAAACAGTTCAAATTACATGTTATGGCTCAGAATTAAGAAATGAAGGAATGTAAGGAAATCAGCAAAAAGGACTCCCTTTCCTATTAGAAAATTCTATTCTTGAGATAAAGAACATTTCTTGTATTATCTTTTAAGAAAACACAAAATAACTAAGTTTTATATTTAAATTTTGTCTTACAAAGTTCAGAACTTTCATTTCTGAAGGCATGAGAAGTTGAAGAGTGGTCTGAATTAGTACCGGACATACCTGATCACATCCCTAAGCTGAAGTACGTGCTTCTATTACCCTCACTGCTTGCAAACACTCAGGACTAAACTTTACAAGACTCCAAAAAGTGCTTTATATATTCAACTATTCTTATTCCACCTTAAATTTCTCTTGTGAACAAAGGGGTGTGCCAGGTAACAGGTCTGCAGAAAAGAGAGTGGCAACCACACCATGAATAATGCTGGAACAAGAAACACACACACACACACACACACACATACATACATACGTACAAAATCAAGTAAATTAGGCTCAATACTTTGTGTTTCTAACAGATACGTGGACATTTAATTTTGTGCTTCACTTCAGTTTTGAAGATAATAACGTGCGTGCGTATGTGCGTGCTAAGTCGCTTCAGCCGTGACCAACTCTGCAACCCTATGGGCTGTAGCCCTCCAGGCTCCTCTGTTCATGGGATTCGCCACAAGAACACTGGAGTAGGTTGCCATGCCCTCCTCCAGGAGATCTTCCCAACCCAGGGATTGAACCCACATCTCTTGTGTCTCCTCCATTGGCAGGTGGGTTCTTTACCTCTAGTGCCACATGTTATAGATTATAATTATTTGCACAGAGTTAAGTAGAGATATTAGGTAGTTACATAAAACTCAAGATTAAACAAAAGCAGAAATATAAATGGGGTATTACCTTCAACCATATATATCAGGGGTAGACAGACCTGTGGACCAAACTCTCTGCCTATTTTCATGACAAAGTTTTATTGGCACAGAGCTACGTCTCTCACTGATATGCTGCCCTTGGCAGCTTTAGTGACTCAATGGCAAAGCAAGCAACTGTGATACCCAAAAATACTATCTGCACTTTACAGCAAAAACTGATGTCACCAGATTTAAGTAACTGCCTGAAAGTGAAAGTCGCTCAGTCGTGTCCGACTCTTTGCGACCCCATAGACTAGACAATCCATGGAATTCTCCAGGCCAGAATACTGGAGTGGGTAGCCTTTCCCTTCTACAGGGGATCCTCCCAACCCAGGGCTCGATCCAGGGTCTCCTGCATTGCATGCAGATTCTTTACCAACTGAGCTACCAGGGAAGTAACTGCCTAAATTTTTCAATTCATTCAATTTCTTAACAGAACATTACAACCTACTGATAGTTTGAAGACTTGAGAATATGCATACACCAGTCTAAGCAGAGAAGAAATCCAACTTCTCTTGCTGTGTGAAGAATTCAATTTTATAGGACTTTAACAAAAGTCTGTATCATATTTATGCGTCTAAAATCTTAAAATGCATATTTATATAGACATTATAATGCATACATAATCATGCCAATTTTCCTTCCGAGTTTTATTTAGAGCATATACACTGTTTCTGGACTTCTGGTTCTTAAAAGCCTGAATTATAGCACCATGATTTTGAAAGCTAGAGAGACTGCAGTTGCTGGCACTAACCTAATTCTAAGGCTTGCTCATCCCTCTCTGAAGCCAACAAGGCCTGCTGCTCACCTGGGGGTGTGTAGGCGTCCATCGAGGTCTGCACAACCAAGGACCTGCGTTTGGAAGGCATAGGCACTGCCATCTTCCTTTCTTTGTGTTTAGCGAGCGCAGCCTGGACAGCTTCTGTATGGACGTCTGAAACAAAGCGGGAGCTCAATCACTCTATTGTTTGAAGACAGCCCCAAGGCCCCAAGCTTCTCTGCCTTGTTTCTGTTCCTGTAACAGAGTCTATCTTCCTACAGACACTGTCACAAATGGAAGAGTGGGGAAGGAAGGAAAGTAAATATAAGCCTGACAGTTTGAAAGCTCTAGGAAAAAGGCATTCAAATTCATTTGCAGACTTTTAACTATTCATTTTATTACCCTAGAATCTGTATAATCAGATACTGGATGTAAATCTCTGTGGTTTTTTTTTTTCTTAGTCCTTGATCTTCAAATATTTCTTCATGGGTCACATTTTCCAGCTTCATAATTCATTTTCATGTCTGTTAAGGGAAGTATGTACACCAGATATGTACAGTAATGATTTTAGCTAACAGTTTAAATATGAGTTATGGAGCAGTCCTTATATTAGGTAATCTTTGTATATTAACCCATTACATTAACTCCACCCATCTTTTTTAATGCCTGTTTTGTAAGATAGTGGCCTCAGGACTGGGTGTGGAGAATCAAGTGGACAAGGTACTATCTGTCACATAGGTCACTTTCTAAAGGGCCAAAGACAGACAAGAGACCGTCAAATGGGATAGGAATGGAAATCAGATAAAAAGACTAAATGGCTACTTAATTGTGAAGCCAGGGAAGAGATCTATTACTGGGAAATCTGAATAGTAAGGCAAGAACCTCCAAGACAGGGAACAATTAACTCAAAGGCCCTGCACTGTGCATAAGGGTGGTGCCAGCAAGACACATACAGCACCAGCCAAGGGACCCACCAGGATGAGGGCTTTGCAGGAGTGGTTGTAAGTCTGACAGGGAAGCATGGGCTTGAGGAGTAAGAGTGGATGAGGGATCATCCTGGCTGCTGGGAAGGTGCCATCTAGAGAATGAGAGAGGAGCCAGGAAAAGCGGCCAGAAGGCAGCAGTCAGGGTATGACTACACTCACCAACTTCCACACGTTCTATGGAGGAGGCTCTCGTTATTCCCATTTCACAAACAAGAAAGCAAAGGTGTAAAGCTCTCCCAGTGTAACTTGTCAGTGGCAATGACTGGGTGTGAACCAGGTGTGAGCACCTCCAGGGCCCACATCTTCACCACTAACCACAGTTCTGTAACTGCTCCTAAGAAACCCCACCCTGTTAACATTTGAGAGTCAGGGCAAACACAGACCAGCCCTTAGGCCAGATGCAGCCTGCATTCTCCTTAAAATAACGTTTCACTGGAACAGTGAGGCGTCATTTCTGTGTGTGTCATCTATGGCTGCTTCCATACTGTAAAGCAGGGCTGAGCAGTTGTGACGGAGACCATAATGGCCTAGAAAGCTAGAAATATTTGCTATCTGGCCCTTTACAGAAAATACTTGCCAACAGTTGTTCTAGACCGTATCACATACCAAACACAATGACTTTATTATTTTTTGTTCAGATTGTGTGTGTACTGCTCTTCTCTCCTCACCTAAATTCAAAGTACTTTAAGACAAAAACCCAGTTTCTGGTCACTCTTAAACTCCTAGATTGAAAACTGGTAACTGAATGACTTGAATTTACATTACTGAACAAAACTAAAGGGCTCATTAATGAGCACACTGGTTCTCCACACATCAAACACTTTGCTTTATATATTTCTCGTTCTTAAGTTTTTGGATGTAATTTCAAGTTTACAAAAAATAATCTGCAAGGATAGTACAGAGAACTCTGGTATAACTTTTACACAAACTCACCATTTATATTTGACCCCATGCTTTCTTTAAATAAGATTTTCCCCTAATCATGTGAAAATAAACTGCAGCTACCATATTTTTCTATACCTAAATATTTCAACATATTTCCTATAAACAAAGATATTCTCTTACATAATGTGAATTCTCAAAATTGGGAAATGTAACAATGATAGCCTTTGTGTGTGTATGCTAAGTTGCTTCAGTTGTGTCTGACTCTCTGCGACCCTATGGACTGCAGCCTGCCAGGCTCCTCTGTCCATGGGATACTCCAGGCAGGAATACTGGAGTGGGTTGATGTACCCTGCTCCAAGGGCTCTTCCAGCAAACAAACCTATGTCTCTTACGCCTACCTGCATTGGCAGGTGGATTCTTTACCACTAGTGCCACCCAGGAAATCCAATGATATACTACCATCATCTAATTCAAACTGCAAGTTCAAATGATGCCAACTGTCCCAGTAACTTCCTTTGCAGTTATTCTTTCTAGTCTGTGATTCAATCCAGGATCATGGGTGCACATATTCATTAGATTTTCTTTGCCCTTGTAGATTTGGACCAGTTTCCCAGCTTCTGCATTCCATGAAACTGGCCATTTTAAAGGATCAGTCAGTTCAGTCACTCAGTTGTGTCCGACTCTTTGCAACCCCATGGACTGCAGTATACCAGGCTTGCCTGTCCATCACCAACTCCCGGAGCTTGCTCAAACTCACGTCCATCGAGTCAGTGATGCCATCCAACCATCTCATCCTCTGTCGGCCCCTTCTCTTCCTGCCTTTAATCTTTCCCAGCATGGGAGTCTTTTCCACTGAGTTAGTTCTTCGCATTAGATGGCCAAAGTATTGGAGTTTGAGCTTCAACATCAGTCCTTCCAATGAATATTCAGGACTGATTTCTTTTAGGACTTTAAAGGATACAGGCCAGTTATTTTGTAGATTGTCTTCAGCCTGGGTTTTCTGATATTTCCTCATGACTAGATGCAGACCATGCATTTTAGTGGGGACTTCACATAAGTCTGTCCCCTACTGATGGAGTTAACTTCGGTCCTTAGTTAAGGTGCTGCTATGAACATAGGGGTGCATGTATCCTTTTAAATTATAGTTTAATGATCTTTGTTTCTAATTTCAAATTCCAATTGTTTATTGCTGGTATGTAAGTGGCTTTTTAATATTAACCTTATATTCCACAACCTTGCTATAATCACTTATGAGTTTTCAAATTTTTCTTGATTCTTTAGGGTTTTCTACATAAACAATCACATCACTCCAAACATGTATACTTTTAATTTCCTTTACTTAGCCTACTGCATTAGCTAAGACTTTCAGTATGATGTTGAAAAGTAATGATGATGGGACATTTTTACCACGTTGTTGATCTTAGTGGGAAGTCTCACCACCAAATATTAACTAATTTTTTTCATATTCTTCATCAAATTGAGGATGTTCTCCCCTACTCCTAGATTGCCAAGAATTCTTGTCATAAATGGGTACTGGATTTTGTGAAATGCTTTCTCTGCATCTATTGACACGGCCTTTTTTTTCTTTAGGCTGTTGATAGCATAGATGACATTAACTGATTTTCCACTGTTAACCCAGCTTTGTATACCTGGAATAAATCCCACTTGGTTGTGTTGTGTAATAGTTTCTGTTTTTGGATTTGATTTGCTAATATTTTCTTGAGGAATTCTGCACCTATGTTCATGAGAGATATGAGTCTGTAGATTTCCTTTCTTGTAGTATCTTTGTTTAGTTTTTGTATTAGGTTAATGCTTGCCACACAGAATAAATTAGGAAGTAGCCCCTCTGCTTTTATCTGCACAAAGAGAATACAGGACACAGGTACAACTTCTTTCATAAATGTCTGATAGACTCAGCAGTGAACCTATTTGGGCCTGGTGCTTTGGAAGGCTATTATTGTTTCAGTGTTTTTAATAGACATAGGCCTATTTAGATGGCCTCTTTCTTCTTGGGTGAGTTTTGGCAGATTGTGTCTTTCAAGGAATGGGTCATTTTCATCTAGGTTTTTGTATTTGTATTCACAGAGTTGTTTGTAATATCCCCATAATATTCTTTTATTGTCTACGGGATTAGTAGTAATGTTAATTTTTTCATTTCTGACATTAGTAACTTGTGTGTTTTCTATTTTTTTCTTAACCTGCCTAGAGTATCAGTTTTAATGATCTTTTAAACAGGATTTAGGCTTGATTTTCTCTATTGCTTTGTTTTCAATTTCATTATTTCTCCTTTTATTTATTTTCCTCTTTTAATTTACTTTCCCTACTTTTCCTGGTTTCTTAATGCTTCTTGAACTTTCAACTATACCATTCAATGCTGTACGTCTTCCTCTAAGCAATGCTTTTGTTACATCCCACAAATTTTGATCCTCTGTATTTTCATTTTCTCTTCAATTCAAAATATTTTAAAACTTCTTAGACTTCTTCTTTGACCCAAATGTTATTTAGCAGTGTGTGGTTTAACCTCGAAGTATGTAGGGATTTCCCAATTACCTTTCTATTACTGATTTCCAGTTTAATTCCATTGTGGTCTGAGAGTATACTTTGATTTCTACCACTTTCAGTGTTAGGAGTTATTTTAAGGCCCAGAATATAGTATATCTTGAGGTATCCAGCATGAGAACGTGTATTCTGTTATTGCTGGATGTCAATTAAATCCAGCTGATTGATGCCCTTACTGACTTTCTGCCTGCTGGATCTGTCAATTATCAATACAGAGGTGTTAAAGTCTTTGTCCATTTATTCCTGTTTTACTGGTTCTTATCTCACATGTTTTTTCATATTTTGTTGTTGGGCATGTACACATTAAGGATTATTGTATCTTCTTAAATAACTGACCCCTTTACAATTATGCAATGCTCTTTTCTCTGATAATTTTCCTTGCTCTGAAGTCTGCTCTACGTGAAATTAATATAGTTACTCATGCTTCTGGATTAGTGTCCGCACTGTATCCTTCTACATCTGTGTCTTTCTATTTCAAGTGGATTTCTCAAATAGACAATATAAGTGGGTTCCGCTTCTTACCCACTCTGACAGTCTCCACCTTCTACTTGGTGTACTTAGATCACTTACTAACAAAGTTATTATTGACATACTTGGATTACTATTTACCATGTTTGTTACTGTTTTCTGTTTGTTGCATTTATTCTTTGTATTCCACTCTTTTCCTGCCTTTTCTAGCTTTAACTAAGTATTTTATAGGATCCCATTCTTCTTCTCTTCTGGCGTATCAATTATACTTCATGTTTAAACTGCTTTCAGTGATTGTCCTTGAGTTCATAATATATATTTCACAATTAATCTGAGTTCACTTTCAAATAACACTGTAACTCTAGGGTGGTATGAATACCTTACAACAGAGTATTTCTAGTTCCTCTCTCCTGTAACATTGTTTTCATTCATTCACTAATTAATATGCTATCATCACCCAAATGTTTATCTGTAAGATCAACTGTGTGTGTTAGTCACTTCAGTTGTGTCTGACTCATTGCAATCCTATGGACCACGGACCACCAGGCTCCTCTGTCCATGGATTCTCCAGGCAAGAATAGTGGAGAAGATTGCCATGCCCTTCTCCAGGAGATCCTCCTGACCCAGGGATTGAACTCACATCTCTTAAGACTCCAGCACTAGCAGGAGGGTTCTTTACCATTAAGAATAAGAAAAACAAAGGATTTTATCTTCATCTATTCCTTCTCCAGCATTCTTCCTTTCTTTATGCAGACCTGAGTTTCTGACCTATCCACCTTTAGTCTATCAATGAGTTAATTCTTCATTTCTGCTACAGTGTTTCTGAATTCTAGCAATGTCTTTAGTCTTTCATAGTTTCCATTATCCATGCCCAATTCTGGGATCAGCAGTTTGCCCAATGACCTCAGTTCTTTAATGCCTCAAAGAAGGGTTGCTGGCAGGTCAAGAAACAACAGTTAGAACTGGACATGGAACAACAGACTGGTTCCAAATCGGGAAAAGAGTATTGTCACCCTGCTTATTTAACTTATATGCAGAGTACATCATGCAAAATGCCAGGCTGGATGAAACACAAGCTGGAATCAAGATTGTCGGGCGAAATATCAATAACCTCAGATATGCAGATGACATCACCCTTATGGCAGAAAGTGAAGAACTAAAGAGCCTCTTGATGAAAGTGAAAGAGGACAGTGAAAAAGTTGGCTTAAAACTCAACATTCAGAAAACTAAGATCATGGCATCCGGTCCCATCACTTCATGGCAAAGAGATGGGGAAGCACTAGAAACAGTGAGAGGCTTTATTTTCTTGTGCTCCAAAATCACTGCAAATGGTGACTGCAGCCATGAAATTAAAAGACGCTTGCTCTTTGGAAGAAAAGCTATGACAAATCTAGACAGCATATTAAAAAGCAGAGACATTACTTTACCAACAAAGGTCCATCTATTCAAAGCTATGGCTTTCCCAGTAATCATGTATGGATGTCAGAGTTGGCCTATAAAGAAAGCTGAGCACAGAAGAATTGATGCTTTTGAACTGTGGTGTTGGAGAAGACTCTTGAGAGTCCCTTGGAATGCAAGGAGATCCAACCAGTCAACCCTAAAGGAAATCAGTCCTGAATATTCGCTGGAAGGACTGATGCTGAAGTTGAAACTCCAATACTTTGGCCACCTGATGTGAAGAACAGACTCGTGGGAAAAGACCCTGATGCTGGGAAAGATTGAAGGCAGGAGAAGAAGGGGACGACGAGGATGAGATGGTTGGATGGCATCACTGACTCAATGGACATGAGTCTGAGCAAGCTCTGGGAGTTGGTGATGGACAGGCAGGCCTGGTGTGCTGCAGTCCACAGGGTCTCAAAGAGTCAGACACGACTGAGGGACTGAACTGAAGCCTTTTCTTGTGTAAGGATTGTGTATGAGGATTTCTGTGCTTCCACCACATGCCCAAGTGGAAACCAAATCTATATCCTCTATTCCATTTTTTTCACGTTATTTTCTCATTTCTTCTTTCTGTAAACTCATTCAATTTCTCTTTTCTGGCTTCTTAAGTTAAATCCTTATTTAATTTCCAGGATCTCTTCCTACCTAATATAAGTATTTTTTGGTAACTATTGTATCAATGTCAAAGTACTGTTTTGGTATATTCCATAAATTGATTAATCACTTTTTTGTTCTTTACCTGAAATACAAATCCTCTTAACACATCCCTGCTTCAACCAGGAACCTACCCCAACCCAACTACCTATACATATTTCTGAAATCCAACTCTGTGTCTTTTTTCTGTTAAATGACTAGGCATAACTATCAAGCTTTATTAGTTTTAGACAAGCAGACCTTTAAAAACTGTCTTCAGCTGCATCTTCTGCCTTCTCCTCCATATTTACACAACCTTCGGCACAACCTAGCACAGCACTATGAAAGACAACTTTCTGCTGTGGTGGTGATTTTCCATATCTGCACTGCCCAGTATAGTAGTCACTTGTCTTAAAATGTGGCTAGTAAAAAAAGCACAGAAACAGAATTTCAAATCTTATTTAATTTCATTAATTTAAATATAAAATTTCTCCTGTGCATACTGACCACCATGCTGGATGATTCAGCTTTACAGAGACAGCTTGTCTTTTACTAGGAATGCTAAGTGGAGTATGCAGTCTAATTTAAGTCTTCTAAATAAGAAAATGTTATTTTTTGATTTATACCCCAAAATTGATGAAAACCTTTAAAGTTTTACTTATGGGATTAATGCTTTGATACTTATTGAATTAGAAAGGAAACTGAAAAACTTTTAAAAATACACGACTTCATAATCACAGATTCCACTGGCTGTAAGAATAACATCATCATGTCAGGCAGCCTCTGGAAAAACCCACTGTACATTCACAAAAGAATGAGACTAAAAGAGGCAAGTAATGTGTTAGCATTATCCTGGAAATGGCTTGTCCTCACAGACCTTCATGAAAGGGTCTTGAAACGCCCCCACAGCTCCCTGGCCTCTGAGCTCTTCCTCCTGGAGGAAGACAGCACTCCAAGACATTCGAGGTGGAACGAGCACAAGGTAGATGTTTTCTAGGTACCTGGTAAATGCCTATTTATTCATTCACTTTCCAAATCAAATTTTAGTTCCCAAAGGAAATTATTTAAAAAGAGAGGTACACTTTACTCTATAAAGAATTCCAGTAGGAGTTCATTACCATGTAAGGCAATGGGTTTAAAAATAAAAACATATAGCCAAGAGATGTTAAGTCTGTGGCTATATGGTTGACCAGACTGACCGTTAATTAAGTCAACTGTCTAAAGGATAACAGAATTACCTATTGGCTGATAAATTTGGTCACTGAAACAACTAAAGTAACTCTACTGAGAGTGGTCAAAGAATTTTAGAAAGTAAAATATTCTGAGAGTCACAAAACCTTTTCTTTTTTTTTTTTTAATTTTTTTTAATTAATTTTATTTTATTTTTAAACTTTACATAATTGTATTAGTTTTGCCAAATATCAAAATGAATCCACCACAGGTATACATGTGTTCCCCATCCTGAACCCTCCTCCCTCCTCCCTTTTCTCTTAAATGTCCTTTATCTTCTGTGCTGGTACAGGAGAAAATAAAATCCTGAAACATGTATACTCAAAACAGATTAAAACAAGCTTCTAAGATTTTATACCACTTAAAAAAAAACACAATATATGAGCATAAACTCTAAAAGAAAGTAACTTAGCATTGAAATGCCTAAATTAAGAAAACTAATTAGAGTATTTTAAAACCAGGAAACAACAGATAATGACATATAGCGAAGGAGACTATCAAATGAGCCCAGGGATGCCCCAAAGGCCCTCCTTAGCTTTCCTCTAGGGTGGATGTCATCCCATATGATGGTGGAACTGAGTCAGTTAAAGAAAATGAGAACCCAGCTGAGCTTTCAAAAGCACATAGAAAGATCCTCTGGATATGTCTGCTCCTTAAAACTAAGCAGTCATTATTTATTCAAAATTGAGAGTATAAATTAAAAAAAAAATTTAAACTATATATGGAATAATATTTTTCACATCTTACATGATAATTGAAGGCGTACCTGAACTATTTTTCATGTATTCTCTACATAGTAAGTAAATAGCTGGGGCAAATTCCACCACCTTTAACCTACAAATGGGAAACTGAATTCTGGAATGGCAGACCCGGAGAGGATCATCTATACAGCTGTACAACCTAGACATCTCAGGGTCACCAAAACCCCCTCTCTCACACAACCCTGCCTTAACTCACCACATCTCACGTCTCACTGGCACTGATTCATATCCTGTACAAATACCTCAGGTATCCAGGGGCTTCCAGATCCTCCCTTCTAACTCGTACTCCACAGTGCTACCAAAGTCATCTGCAAACCCCAACCTGCTCCAATTGTGACTCTGCTTAAAATCTTTGAATGGAACCCTATCATCTTCAGGATAAAGTCCAAGTGCCAAAAGATACGGATAAGAGTGAACACTTGTCTACTGTCTGTCTACGCACATGCCTACACATATGTCTGTGCATGTGTACATGTGGGTCTCTACCTGCATGTCTCCCGTATGTGTGACTATGTACATGTATCTATGTGTGTGTGCATGATATATAAAATGCACAACAGAATCATGACAAGGGAGTAAATCTTAGCATTCCACAGCAAGTTGACAGCACATATATATGTGCTACCCTTCTAATTAATCTGAAAGGGGCCTCTGAGATGCCTGAATAACGTAAGACAAGCTCTTGGTATGTGCCAGGATAAAACTACCTGAGAAAACACAGAACGTAAACTTGGTTACAAACCCCTGCCTTCATCCCACCCCCACGCATTGTCCCAGGCATCAGGCCTGAGACAGCCAAGAAGGCAGAAGGCGCAGCAGTGAAGCTGCACTGGCCTTCTTCCTAGTTTCTCCAGTCCATTCTTCTTGCTTCTGCACATAAAGATTCCTGACGCCATAAAGTCTGTCTTATGCCATCTTCCCATCTAGAAAGGAGAGCTGGGCCAGGAAGTCAAGCACACAGCTCCTGAACTTGGTGGGAAGGGTGGCGGCTTATCCTTCAAGTCCCCAGTAAGGGAAAGACTCACAACACTGAGAGGCTCACAGGGTTGATCCACCTGCCTCCATGTGAAGTGGCTGAGCTACTTCACTTTTCGCAGCCTCAGCGTCCTCTTCTGCAGCACGAAACAGCCATATGTATGCCACCTTTCTGTTATAAAAACCAACTGAGGTAACACCATTGCAAGTACTTGAAAATATAAAGTGATATATAAATGTTATAGTTTGGACTGTCATCATCAGCAATCCACATGTATCCTGAACTGGTGTTCCAGCAACAACACTTACTGATAATTTTCTTTAAAAAAAATTATAGTTAGGGAATCAATAGAAAACAACTGGAATCCAGATGGTGGTGGAAAAAATTAAACATTAATCACAATACAACTTTCCTGATGCTAAATTAATGGAAGAAATTTAAGCCTGTTGAACCCAGATGACTGCTATAAAGCAGAATTATGAAGACAGCATTCTTATACGCAGTGTCGTAAAACACAAAGGAAATAAACAACATACAAATTATTAAGAATTTTATTTCTTTTTTGAAAACTCTACTTGAGAAACAAATCACTGAGGTTAAAAGAGAAGGAAAAAATACTAGCAACTAAGATCGGAACAGTAAAACCAAGATTTTTGAAACCAGTGTTAAACTTTGTAACACCTAAAAAATGAGCAAAATTTGGCTTACAAAAGGTTACTACATTTTAAATTATTGTAACATTCTAAATAATGGACACTATCTTAAAAATATAAAAAGAGTTACTTTTTACTGAATTTTATTGTGTGCCCTGGAGGGTGTATCTATGTCTGAGGTAAGAGGTCATCTGCACATCACAACCAACCACAAACACACCCGAATACACTGCTGTGCATTCACACAGCTTCTGCAGACATGTGTCCACTCATGCATTTCACCACCACCCACATTACATCTGGCAATATGTAGTAACTGTAATACATTGAGCTTACCTGACCGATAGCGCTCATCTCGTGACCCTGAGGACCTTCGGCGGTGATAGCGAGAGGCAGAGGAAGGAGTAACTGGAGCCCGGCGCTCTGGAGGCAAAGCTTGATCCACCCCTGGGTTAAGGAAAACAGCAAAGTAAGGTGAGGTTGACTGGCAGTTGGAGTTAACTAACTTTGCCAAGCAAATCATCTGGCAGAATAAAGCCCTGACTCTGTTTTTCCACAGCCAAGCTAAGGCACATAGGGGAGTGGGCATGGAAGGCTGGGACAGCCCAGATGAGGAACAGGAAAGGAAGCACCAGTCCAGGCTCCTTCCTGTCACAAATGCCTGTTAGGTGCACATGAAGTGATACAGAATAAGCCACAGCAACAATTTTTAAAATTATAATTATCATTAAATTAAAAGTAACTGTAAATAAGTCCTGTAGAGTCTTTTTATAATCCAGGTTGCCAGGACTGAACATAATAAACTTTCATCTTTCTTCATTCAAAATTTCAAACTCTTGCAACCTTACTCCACCTGATGCTAAACAACTGAACAAACCATATTTCAATATAGCTTTGAAGAATTACCAAAACTGTTAAAATCATCAGATAAAAATGATTCAGTATCTGGCCAAAAGCTGACCTAACTCTAGCCAACGTGACAGCTATTCAGAAACAGAGTAGCCAGAGGCACAATCCAGAGAAAATTATTAGGTACTACAGGAGAGATTTAATTACCACAGTTCAGAATAAGGAAATGCTAGGCATTAAAGATTAACTGCTGCTTCTTCAGAAAAGGGCCAGTAATACTTGACAGAAACTGAATCAGAAAAAGCAATCTTAACCCAAAACTGTCTAGTCCCTGGTTTACCATGATGGCTCCACAAGAGCCAGCTACTCATCCTTGAAGTTTAATATTCCTCTTACACTGGGGATTTCTGCACCTCATTTCTTCACAGAATGTCTGTGGACTCCACATATTACATTTGCTATGTTAGAACTGCACAAAAGTGTACTGTACACTGCAGCTCTGTGCTAGGTTCCACGAGTCCTTCATCTAGCAAGTGTGTTAACGTCACTGTCATTAATTAGCAGTTCTTGTCACTGAACCATTCAGAGCTCCAAGTTTTTCTCAAGTTATTGCTACAGAGGATCTTTGAAAAAATTACTTTGTGAAAGAATTGCTTTATATTTTTTATCAAACAGATGCACATAATTTATGAAATCAAAGAGTACTATTAAGTCTCATAGGAAAATAGTAATTACCTGGTGCTTACATTATTAAACCTTAGAATTCTAAGCAACATTATTCATATATTAAAAAATTTTTTAATTTATTTGTATAAATGTATTTATTTGAAAATTATGTATAATCATTGTCTTTCATGCCAATTACTGTCGAGAAGCTAAATTATTTCATCTTTAACTGGAGGATAATTGCTTTACAATGTTGTGTTGGTTTCTGTCATACATTAACATGAATCAGCCATAGGTAAACATATGTCCCATCCCTCTTGAACCTCCCTCCCATCTCTCACCCCATCCCACCAGCCCTCTAGACTGGCAGAGAGCACCGGGTTGAGCTCCCTGCATCAGCCAGCAAACTCTCACTGGCTGTCTATTTCACATACGGTAGTGTGTATATGTATGTCAGTGCTACTCTCTCGATCTGTCCCACCTCCTCCTTCCCACTCTGTATCAAGTCCATTCTCTGTGTCTGCGTCTCTATTACTGCCCTGCAAGTAGGGTTAGGGTTAGGGTTAGGGATAATCATTGCCTTTCATGTTAATCACTGTCAAGAAGTTAAATTATTAAATGCAAATCTGATGCTATATCTTTATGTAAATCTGTTTTTTTCTTCTCTCCTCTGTCACCATTTACACCTTTTTTTACATTAGGAGCTGCCAACAAGCATTACGTTCTGCAGCAGGGGCATAACCAGATCTATTTCCAGCAGGTCTTTTACCCAGGCTATTCCATTTGCCCAAAGAAGAAAGGTGCAGTCTCTTGCCTGTGACTAAGCACAGTGTTCATCACCAGGGTGGAGCTGTTCTCCTTCTTCAGCACTGTGCTCTGATTTAGGGCCTCTGGTGCAGTATTGCCTGGTGTCCCTGACTCTGGAGGCTCTTAGTTCCCTTTCTCCAGACAGCAAACTTCTCTGCAGGAACGCAGAAGGAGTGATCACCTGTTGCCTAGAAGCCATGCCTACCCACACTGCCCAGCATCATGGTTTCATCAGTCCATTCACCTGCTGCCTTCCTTCCCGTGGCCAAGTAAGATGCCTCTAATCATCAACCTTATAGAGCCTAAAAACACGTCATTATTTCTCCACTCTCCTGTCCTAGAGATTCATACTTTATTCATTTACTGACATCAAAGGGCAGTTCTGGGAAGAGGCAGAGCTAACACACACTGTCAAGCTGCCACGATTAAACAGTGCCACACACACACACACACACACACACACACACACACACACACACACATTTAGCTTTCAATCTCAGTACTGTTACCCATCAACTCCTTTCAAATATGCTTCCTGGAATTAGTTTCAACCTTGACCCTTCCAGGTCCATAGGTGGCCATATCCCTCCTCTGGGAAGTGCAGTCACAGCACTTGCAGACCAGCTATCAGTTCAGTCACTTAGTCACGTTCGACTCTTGGCGACCCCATGGACTGCAGCATACCAGGCTTCCTTGTCCGTTACCAACTCCCAGAGCTTGCTCAAACTCATATCCATTGAGTCCATGATGCCATCCAACCATCTCATCCTCTGTCGTCCCCTTCATCTCCTGCCTTCAATCTTTCACAGCATCAGGATCTTTTCCAATGAGTCAGTTCTTCACATTAGGTGTCCTAAGGATTGGAACTTCAGCTTCAGCATCAGTCCTTCCAATGAATATTCAGGACTGATTCCCTTTAGGATTGACTGGTGGATCTCCTTGCAGTTCAAGGGACTCTCAAAGGTTTTCTCCAACACCACAGTTCAAAAGCATCAATTCTTTGGTGATCAGCTTTCTTTATGGTCCAACTCTCACATCCATACACGAACTTCTGGAAAAACCATAGCTTTGATTAGATGGACCTTTGTTGATAAAGTAATGCCTCTGCTTTTTAATATGCTGTCTAGGTTGGTCATAGCTTTTCTTCCAAGGAGCAAGCGTCTTTTAATTTCATGGCCACAAACACCATCTGCAGTGATTTTGGAGCCCAAGAAAATAAAGTCTCTCACTGTTTCCAGTGCTTCCCAATCTATTTGCCATGAAATGATGGACCAGATGCCATGATCTTCGTTTTCTGAATGTTGAGCTTTAAGCCAACTTTTTCATTGTCCTCTTTCACTTTCATCAAGAGGCTCTTTAGTTCCTCTTCACTTTCTGCCATAAGGGTGCTGTCATCTGCATATCTGAGGTTATTGATATTTCTCCCAGCAATCTTGATTCCAGCTTGTGCTTTATCCAGCCAGACATTTCACATGGTGTACTCTGCATATAAGTTAAATAATCAGGGTGACAATACACAGCCCTGACATACTCCTTTCCCAGTTTGGAACCAGTCTGTTGTTCCATGTCCAGTTCTAACTGTTGCTTCTTGACCTACATACAGATTTCTCAGAAGGCAGGTAAGGTGGTCTGGTATTCCCATCTGTTGAAGAATTTTCCACAGTTTGTTGTGATCCACACAGTCAAAAGCTTTATCGTAGTCAATGAAGCAGAAGTAGATGTTTTTCTGAAATTCTCTTGCTTTTTCTATGATCCAATGGATGTTGGCAATTTGATTCCTAGTTCTTCTGCCTTTTCTAAATCAGCCCAGCTATACGACATGTAACTTAGTGCTCACCTGCTATGGACCCTACACTTCTGTGTTCAGAAAGCTAAGTTTGCATACAGCAGTATGCAAACTCTCAAAGGCAGAAAAATAAGAGTTTACAACCCAAGGTTTTAAAAGTTTTAAAAAGAAAATGAATAAATTAGACAAAATGAGGATAGCTTCAATAAGTCACCAGCCTCAGGACATTAACAGAGATTAAAATATAAGTGTGCATATTTCAAATATTGGATTTTACCTGACCTCACTGTGAATGAAATTTGAGGTAGCTTAAACATACTTCAGTCAAATAAGCAGTTCCAAATTAGAATGACCTGGTACACAGGAGGACCTGGGGCAATAACCAAGGGGCCCTGCCTGTGACCCATTGTAAGAGGAGCTGACTACATGCTGCTGGAGGGATGGGCTGCCTCCCAGCAAGAGTAACCACAAATAATCAATAAAATACATAGTTACAGCCCAGTATTCACCACTGCTGGGGTCCCACACTCAGGCATCCCTGCAACCTAGCTCTCGGGACAGCCCAAGATGGCCAGTGTGTCTTCAATAGAAGGGAGGATGTCCCAAGGAAGGTGGGGTAACTGTCCAGAAACACGCAACGCAAGGTGGATTAAAAAAAAAAATTCTTCTCAGGTAAAAACATGACAGAGATCAAGACTGGATCTCTTCTCCCACAAACACTGATCAAGCACCACTTGCTTCAGATCCCACGTGACATGAGGGCAATGCACCTGGACAACGCCATGCTCTGAAGATGGTGCCCCAACCTGCTGGCGGCACAGTTTGTGACCCGGGGCCTCAGTTTCCCATCTTTAGGCAGCACTGACAGGCACAGCCAATGCTTTACAGCACTGGTGTAAGCGCTGTGTATTTACTAAATTACTAACATAGTTGTACGAGACAGGCTTCTGCCATTTCACTGGGAACAATCGAAGGCCCAGAACTGTGTCTGTGCCACTCTGGTAGTGTCCATCCATGTGTGATGGGCACCCCTTCCTGGTGCACTCAGAGCCAGGCAGAGGCCAGGCCCCTGAAGCAGAGGCTCCCTGCTGTTCAGTGCTGCACTCCAGATGCAGTGGTCACTTGTCACACAGACCAAGTCCAGTTGGTACTCTGAATCTGGGAAGAGGTATTTTTGTGATCTCACCACAAAACTACTGTTCAACCAACAGTCTTATAAAGAGAGATGGGAACTGCCACAATTCCAGACTGTTACCCAGTAACAAACTCAGAGCAGCTAAAAGCTGCTGAGGTTGTGTGATGAAGGTGTGTGCATGGATCCTCACTTTGGACATGTTAAAGCACTCTTAACAGGCACGTTAAGAGTCCAGAAAAGGCAACAACTGTCTGGCTGTCTGCCGGCAGCTGAGTGCTGCCCATGGCTCACAAAAGGAACTCAGGAAGCACTGCTGAACCAGTAAGTAAAACATTTAAGGCTCGTGCAGAGGGCTGCAACACGTCAACTCACATACAATTCAGTGAGTTTTTGTTCCATCTAGAATCGCAATGGGACTCTAAATAAAACTCTTCATCAGTGGGGGGAGAGCAGAGATGCATGAGACGAAAAGAGGAAACAAAACGACAGCACAGGAGAGAGGAAAACCCAGCTGTCCACGCCTTGGAGTGTGCACCCTCCTGGGACTTCCATTTATGTCTGTGGCACATCCCCAGCCCATTCTCAGACACCCCCATCCTTCACGGCTCCTTTCTTCCCCACCCTGCACTTTATTTTCAAGGTTAAAAGTTCACTGCTCTGACCCGTCACAGTCAGATGCCACCTGCTGCTCCAGGCACCCTCTCTACCCCCAGGGCCACCACAGCCATGAATGTCAGTCTCTCTTCAATCCAACCAGACTGTGCCTGGTTCATTCCTCTGCACCCTGTGGACCCCAGAGCCGAGGCCCAGGCTCCTTCCCTGACCGCCAGCCTCTCTCCACCTCACGCTCCTCATGAGCCACCTCCCACTCCTGCCTCCAGGTTCCTGGCACAGAGAAACAGTTGCTGTTCCCAAGTTCTTGACCTGCTTATCACCACTCACTCCTCCAGATGCTTTTTCCTCTGCAGAGCTGAAAACTTTGTCCGAGCTCAAGGGGTAGAAAGCAGAGAAATAAGCCTTTTTTAAAAATTAGAATGTCAGTTACTTTCAACATAGGTTTAAGAAAGGTTCCCTGAAACTAACTTAATAATGTAAAACAACTATACTTAATTAAAAAAGGCTCCTCAAAGAAAACCCTAACAGCATAGTTCTGGCACCTAAACAATCCAGCAATTTCAGATTACTAAACCAATGTAGTCATTTTATTAACACTATGGTAAACCAGACACTAGAAATCACAGTAATCCTAAGAGTAACCTAAGCATAGGGTCTAGAGGGGCTGGTCCATTCACTGTGACACAATGGTGCACTACAGGCCAGAAAACCTGCAGTACAGACACCATATAGTTGTGCAGAACATTAAATGTTCTAGAAAAAGTCAGCATTTCTAAATTCAGATAGTAAGAGAAAAACACTAAAAAAACACCTTGGTTTTCAACAGTTTTAAAAGGAATCATGAAGGACATGTAAAACAAAACAAAGAGCTTGGTCCAAATTCTGGTCTTATTTCAACTGCAGACAAGTCACCGAACCTCTGAACCTCAGTTCCCACACGTGTTGGGGCGCAGACATGGACACAGTAATAAAGAGTGACTGTTACTCCCAGGACCCTTGTCGTGACTCAAGGCTCTCCGCTCCCCACCTACAGGGTTCATGGATCTCAGCGTCCTGCGACCTCACTGGGCACGCCAAGGGCTCTCACTTAAGTGAAAATATGCCCTAGACAGTTGGTAAAATTGCCGAGGATCTTTCCATATTTGTACACTGGCAAGTTTTGAATCCTCCCATTCTCTTCTAGCACATAATTATACTTTGCTTCCCATAACAGAGTGAAGTGAAAGTCGCTCAGTCATGTCTGACTCTTCGTGATCCCATGGACTATACATACAGTCCATGGAATTCTCCAGGCCAGAATACTGGAGTGGGTAGCCTTTCCCGTCTCCAGGGGATCTTCCCAACCCAGGGATCGAACCCAGGTCTCCCGCATTGCAGGCGGATTCTTTACCAGCTGAGCCACCAGCGAAGCCCAAGAACTATTCAATAACTCAAGAACTCCTCAGTAACTACTGGTGTCTGGGGGAGGAACCTGATTGGTTCAAAGCCATCAAAAAGAACAAGAAAACCATCCATCCATCTATCTAGTCAGCAGCTGTGTGTGATAAAATAAGAATACACTTTAGACAACTTAGGGCACTAAGTTGTGTATCAAGATCATGACCACAGCTTACCTAGGATACAAGTCATTACCTCTAGTGATGAAAGTTCCTTTCCTGGAGCAACTCAGTCTGAAAAGAATTCATGCTAAGTCACAGGCCATCCCGATTTAACTATTCGTATTTCTCTTCTGGTATTTAACCTTGCACGCTACACCCCATCTATCACCAACAGGTGGCATGGCCCAGGAAGGCCCCCAGGATCAGCCCTGTGTCCTTACAAAGCAGGTAAGAAGGGCAGCTTACTGCTGTGCCCAGGGAGGGAAGGCTGCACTCGGGGGACAGGGCTCTCCGGCAGGATAAAAACAGACCAATGGGGCACCAGGTACCAGAGCAGCGCAGCAGGTATGAAAACAGACCAGCGGTGTACCTGACCCCGGGGCAGAGCGGGTGTGAACACGAAGCAGCAGAACCAATCAGGCCCGCAGTGCCGGGAAGCTGCATTTCCTGTAGCATATGAAACACAATGGCCTGTCCTAACCCCAGGGAGCAGGGAAGGAGTCCTTGTTGAAGTGACACTTGCACTGAGCTTTAAGAGGTGTGCAGGTGCAGGCAGGGGATACAAGCATGTGCCGACAGTGTGACATGGGATGCAGGCTGGGGAGCTGGAGGGAGGCCAGGCACCTGCGTGTGAAGCCCTTCTGATGCAGACAAGTCTGCACTCCCAGTGGGGCCATCCTTCTCTAGTGGAGCAAGGATGGACAATAAACTCACCCTAACCTAGGGAAGTTCCTCTCTGAGGACACTGTCCACGTGGACCCCAAGGCAGAATCCCAAGGACCAAGAGGGAAACACACCTGCCCTCTGGTCCCTGCAGCCAAACTCACCAAAGTTTTCACGACAATGCAGTCACAGTAGGTCCCTCTAACAGAGCACAAGCCACCTGCTGCCGGAGGAAAGGCAAGCTGGGCCTGGAGAAGACTGGATTCACATAAGTCACCCGCTGCTCGAAACACTAGTTGCCAATCATGGAGAAAGTAATATCCAGCCAATACACACATCATGACAACAGAGGGACTACATCTGGTCAAGGAAGATTTTACCCTTTATGGTAATGGTGGAACTTTACTACTTCACATCACCATGACCTTACCATGAAAGCAGTGAAGACTCATAGACCCTGACACCATGTTATTAAGATATCCCTGAACAGAGCTGTAGAGAGTGGATTCTGTCTTCTAATTTTATAAATTTTAGCAGGTTTAGAGACTAACAAAAGAATACATAGCTGAAAAACTCCAAGAGCATTAGTACCAAATAATTTCTCCTGAATAACATTTTCTCTTTGATGATGACTTTTAATACATTCTGACCCATTACTTGATTAAACACGTAATTTTTTCTTTTCTTTCCAGCTCTGGACCCTTTCCCACATCTAGTTTTAGGTGAGCACTCAACACCATGCTTCCTGAAGTCAATATACCTTTGACTGGGTTCGCCCGTCACTCACTTCTGGGAAGAAAAGAAGAAAACCAGGGAAAACCTGCTTCCCCAGCACTCTTTCCTGGGATGGGGTAACACACGGGAGCTCAGACTCAGGGTGCATCTCTTGCTTAAAGCTGCGTAAGCCATCCTAATCCACAATCATGTGTCCCAAACAAATTCCCAAAATTTGGGATCTTTGAAATATCCCACAGATCCCAATGATCTTTGAAATATCTTTAGAGTACTTCCTAGAGAAGTCTTTTTCTCTGATGAATAAAAATAACATAAAAAAAGGAAAAAAGGTAAAGTTCATCAAAACACAAACTCCCTTTAGGAAAGTGTAAAGCAGGATAAGGGTAACTGAAAAGGAAAACAAGATGTTTCTCATGAAGATCCTACACCAAAAGTGTCATTTCTAAGGCTGACCTAGGCAAGAAAGAACCCTCTGATGCGGAGCCGCGCACTCTTCTTACTGCTCCCCAGAGGCAGTTGTGTACAGAGTGTGACTGTTCACCCAGGGCAACTTCTCAGCATACAAATCAGCATAAAAACTGCACAACTACCCAGGCATCCATCTTCCTGACCCCAGCATCCCCAGTGAACCTGCCTTCTCCTTCCCGGTTGGGGATGGTAAGGCAGGAGGCCCAGGGAGCAGCGTTCCCCAGCAGCGCTCAGCCTCACGCATCCACAGGTGCAGGAGGCAAACAGAAACTGTGACGGGGCCCGGCAGCTAAGGCCCAAGTCTGCCACCTGCCCATCAATGCTCCACTTTTGCCCACAAGGACATGCCTCATGCCTGTTAGCAAGCTGGCCTGGAGAGGAGAGCAGAGGCACAGAGGGAGACCAGGCTGTGTGTCCTCGTCTAAGATCCTGCGGATCAACTGTGACACACAGCTTATTATCTGTACATGATTCTCAATGTCTTTTATTTGAGTTTATGCTTATTCCTTATTGTACTAAAAGGTGCACTGAACTCATCTTTCTGAGCTTCTTATATTCAAAATATTGTTCACTTAAATAATTTTGACCTCTGGATAGAATCACGACTCTGTGATGAACCAGTTCAATTTTTCAATTTCAAAACTCCATGACTGCCCTCTGGAGATAGGAATATAATGGAGCTATGGACCTCACTCCCTGAAACAGATCTAAAGGGCCAGGGTACACTAGAGCTCATCCTCACCCAAGTCTCTGACTATGAGACAAAGGTCAGTGAAGATCAACAATTTTATGAAAAACTGTATGATCCGTCATGGATTCTTCTTTCCTAAGTGTTCTGTAAGTGGTGCTCCAACTGCGAAAATATGGTTGCAAAAACTGAGTATTATATTTTAACAGAAAACACTCAGAACCTGGGCCCTGAATCAGCAGGATAATCATGGTCCAGGGCTTGTGACAAGCTCTGTGCCTGAGGAGCTCTGAGGCCTCGGTAAGTTGAATGAGCTGAAATGGAGGATGGGGCTGAGAAATATGACCTCCTAGGTTCCCCCAAGGCTGAGCCCTACACTTCTGTTTAGAATGGCATCAGGCAGACAGTCCATTGCAAACGTGCCCTGCCATGGGATCTCTCTCAGTTAAGTGCGCTCACCGAAACGAAAGTAAAACAGTGGCCGGTTTCCTGCGGTGCTGGCCGCCCGCTCTCTGACCGCGGCGTCTCGGATGTCACACACCCCGATGTTGCCAGCCTGCAGCATTCTTCTCGGGGCTCCTTCACTGTGCTGCAGTCTACACCGGACCACGGCAGCTCCATTCGCTGCTGTAACAAGTTGAAAAAAAACTAATTAATTCAAACTTTAGTTTTTTTTAAATTTGTTACAGCGCCGAGCAGAGCTGCCGACCCCATGCAGAACAGCACAAAAAACACCAAGGGGACCATGTCACACAGGGCCACCCTCAGCGCCCAGCAATACAGGTCAGCCTCGTCCTGGGACTGTAGAGGCTCCATCTCCCAGAGCCATCTCCTGGGAATACACAGAACTGCTTCTGTTTCACTTTTGTTTGGTAAGGCACAGAAAATAAAATCTAGCAACACAAGGACCTACCACCTCACACCAGCCTTCCTCCAAAACCACGAAAGGCCACCTGCAGATAGGAAGTCATCCCAGCAGTTCTGCTGGAGGATGAGAAGGAAAGCGGGGAGACCACATCTAGTCGTCTGCCCCCGTGTGTTCTCTAAAGCTCTCACACACGGGGTCAGCCGGACAACACACTGCTCTTCCATCCACTCAGACAGAGCATAGCTCCTTCCTTTTACAGACCAGACAGCAAGAAAACCCAGGTCGCCAGCTAAGGCAGCCCTGCACAGCCAGCCAATCTTTACGTTAACTTTCTTAAGCTCCAAGGAAAGAAAGAAACCACACAAAATCAAACAAGGCTAAAAATGCAGCATACTCCACACAAATGTCCTGGAAGGTGAGCCGCAGGTGAGGACATTCCTCTCGCCCCCAACACTGGAGGCCACGTCACAGCCCGGAGAGCCAAAAGGCCTGCACGTGCGAAGCTGAAGCTCTCCTAGCTGGAACATCTCAGCATGGCTTTACATCTGCTCCAACAGGGAACACTGTAGAGTCCATTTCTGTTGCTGTCCTACCTCCTGGAGGACTTGTGATAGCATTAAGCCCTTTCCTGATGCCCAGAAAATTCTCAAGGTTGCCCTCAGAACAGAGGTGTTACCTGGGTTTCCCTCCTTTCCCTGAAATGTACAGAACCAGCTCAAGTGTAGAATCCTACGTACTTGCATAAGTGAAAACCACAGAATTAAATAGAACTTGTACTTGGTTGAGAATTCATAATGCAGACAATCATGTTTCAAAACACAACCAACCAACCTTTACGATTTCAAAATCCCAGGCAAGATGTTACATCATTTTCTAGATTTGCCTCCCCCAACCTCCACCAATGAAGTCAACAAAAACTGTTGATTAACTTAAACCATTATCAATAATATTAACTAAGCCAAAATTCATGTTTAAACCATAAACGTTCTCATATTTTTTTATGATTAGAGTATTTTAAAGTAATCAAACATATTACTTTTCTCTGTGGATGAATACCTATTACAGTTATCTGGCACCTTCACAGAAAAATCCTATGTGTCTTCTGAATTCACAAAATATGCTGCAGTCACGCAAAGGAGTGGGATGGGGTTGGTGCCACCTCAAGGGCCTGATCCACATGCAGTCTGGGGACTGGGAGAGGACTGGTGCTCAGCTGTTCTCTCAGGAGTTGCAGTTAACTCTTAAAGCTGGACACCTTATGCTACTCAGTAAGGTTTACATACTCGGAGGCTGGGGCAGGTAGGCTCCAATCAATTTTGATCTCTTCTTTTCATATCCTTTTTGTGTGATGTCACCTGTAAGAGAAGGAAAGGAAGTTCAGAATGCTTTTCTCTGGTAGAGCTGAGCACTCAACTAAGAAGACATAGTCACGCATGTAGGTGTCTTCTGTTTCCTTATAATTTAAGAAGAAAGCACTTTACATCATTCACCTCAACTTTTCTTCTGCTTGCAAACATTCATTTAAGTTAGATAAAATCCTTTACAGTGCATGCACACTCTGGTCTCCGGCCCCTTCTCACAAGGTTTTGGCTCTGATGGAGTCCAGAATTAAGAGTATTGCAATCTTACTCACATCTGCAGGGCAGGAAACCTCCCTGATCTACACAGCGCTCATTAACTTAATCAACAACGGATTCTGCTGGTGTCTACCCCAGTGAGAGCTGGCCCAAACCACCAATAATGAGCATCTTCCTTCGTTAAGGAGATTTTTTTTTTAAGTTATCAGATATGTCAGTTTCAGGGACTATACACTGATAAGGTACTTTTGAAAATAAGTGTCTAAAGCCAAAAAAAGGTAGATAAAAACAAATAAAGAGGACGTACGATCTATGGAATCCAAAATATATGACTAAGATGTTTACAATTAAAACAGGAATTAAATTGCTAAAGCCAGAGATTCAAGGATCGTTCGCTGCTAGGTTGCCAAGTACCTGGGACAAATAACCTTTATGACATGCAACAGCCTTTCCCAATTGCAAGCTCGAACATACCCCAAATGCTGATTTGTGCCACTGAATTTTTCTGAAACTCTTTAATTTTTCCCCTAATATCCTGACCAAACCATCATTCCTAAAATAGTTAAATACTAAAGTTTTAACAAAAATACAGCAAACAAATGAAAAGTTGTTGTGAGTCACACACAAGTTGCTAAGCCTGCTTTACCTGGTGGTGATGCTTGCTACATCTGATCAATCCAGAGGCACCCTGGGCCAAGAACTGCCTGGGCCACCCCTGTTCCCAGCAGTCCACTCCGGCCCACAGAACTCATGACTAGTCTGTGTACACAGAGCTGTAAACAACACAGATATAGGAAGAACTATCCCCCATTGACTATTGAGCATTTTTGATGCTAAAACAAACTGACCATTCTTTGAAGACAATACACCTATAACAATGCTAGTTTCTGTGCTAACTGTGCTGCTGCTCAGCATTTTATAAACTCGAAACCAGCTTGCTCCCTCCCGCAGAGGGAATGCCCAGAGGAAAATGTAAGCACGTGGCAGGGGACCTAGCACTTGCGTGAGGGTGTGTTGGTGGGAAAATCACATACTGGCCTGCCAGAAGGTCACCTGAGCATGGCAGGTACCTATTCTTTACCTGGTGTTTCCCTCAGCCCCTCCCTTCCCAGCCAATCTCACAGGTGCTCTGCACAGTCCTGCCATAGAGTCCTAGTCTGGTGAACTAGCCCCTTCTGGCTTGTTCTTCACCCAGAGTTCAGCTCAGTTGTGAGGAGCAGATCAAGACAGCAGAGTAGGAAGATGTAGAGCTCACCTCCCACCATGAAAATTCTAAAACAGATCTCCACGTGGAGCAATTCTCACTGAAAACTAACCGGAGATTGGCAGAAAGACGGCAGTACAACTGAGACTGTAAGATCAATCCACATGGAACAGGGTAGGAAGGGAAAAGAAGTGATCAGGTCAGGACCTGTATACCAGGGAACAGCTGCGTGGAACGGGAAGGTCACAGGGAAGGAGCTCTGCCCTGAGGAGCAGGCAGTTCAGCCACAGATCGGTGCCCTGGTCCTGGGGTCTGTCAGCAAGACTAGCCCCATGGCTGGCTGGAGGGCCTGCAGACTAGCAGGAGGGCTGTGGGAAGCCTGGGCTCCATGGTGAGCAGCACAGCTGGCTTGACCCCAAGCGTGGCTGGTCTAGCCATGAAGGCTGCTCTAGCCACTGCCCATTTTTCACAGCCTGAGCCCAGTCCCACCTGCTTCTCAATGGGGAGAGGGTCTGGCTGTGAGACTTAGAGCAGCGCAGACCCGAAGCAGTGACTGAGCAGGGTGGTGGCCACCACTGCTGGTGCTCAGACAGGTAGTAAGTCAGCCCCAACCTCTGTCTGGGGCTGAACCCCTCAACTCTGCTGAGAGCCCACACAGGCACCTCTTGATTCAGCATTGCTGGGGTGAGGGGCCTGGTGCCGGGATGGGGGAAACATATACTTAAAGGGAACAGAGTGGGTTCAGACTTAACTCTCAGGGCTTCTGCTCCAAGCAACCTGGGACCCTGCCCACTCCACAGGGTGGTGATGTCACCAAGCAGAGAGGAGCAGAGGGGAAGCCCAGCTCACACAAGGCTCCAGGCCTCGCCCTTCCACCTCCAGCCCCTGCTCCTACCAAGGCCAGAGCTGCCACCACACCCTGGGAAGACATGACTTGTGCTCACAACAAGTAATGAAGCAAAAATAAACAGTTTAAGAGATAAAGAATTTAAAGCATTAGCAATAAGAATCCTAACTAAACTTGGGAAAGAAACACATGAACACAGTGAGAATTTTAACAAGAAACTAGAAAATATATATATTTTTTAAAGAATCAGTCAGAACTGAAGAATACAGTAAGTGAAATGAGAAACACACTAGAAGGAAAGAAAAGCAGATTAGGTGATACAGAGGTACACATAATGATCTGGAAGACAGAAGGATGGAAATCACACATTATAAGAACAGTAAAAAGAAAGGCAAATTTAAAAATGAGAACAGTTTAAATGGCCTCTGGGACAACATCAAGCATATTAACCACCATGTTATAGAGGTTCCAGAAGGAGAAGAGACAGAGAAGAGGGTAAAATACGTGTCTGATGAAATTATGGCTGGGAACCTCCCAAAACTGAAAAAGGAAACATACCCAGGAAGACGAAGCATGGAGGGTCCCATCCCAAATGAGATGAACTCAGAGACCCACACCAAGACATGTCATAATCAAAAGGGCAAAAGTTACAGATAAAGAGGATTCCAAAGGCAGCAAGAGGAAAACAA